>NC_073305.1:167113171-167750171 GCF_027595985.1 Sorex araneus
GTTCTTCAGGCCCACCAGGAGCCATCCATGAACATAGAGTCAGGAGTAAGCCTTGAGCACTGTCAAGTGTGGGCCATAAACAAAACTTAATTTTTTCACTTTATGACTTCCTACTTAATGGCATTTTGACCAACATAAAAATCCTTAGATTATTGAATACTATTATATTTATTGAGACATGTTTAATGTTCTCAAACAGTCTTAATTTTTTTTATGACATAGGCTTGCCCTGTTCAATATTGGACTAGGTTATACAAGGTCATGTGCCTATTTTCCATCATAATTGTTCATAATTTACAAGTCTATGTGCAACTGGGGACTCAACAATCTTTAATGGAAATAACAATGCAGTCACTGGTGTTTAAATAAAAACTTAGAGCAAAAAGTGAACAAATGAAGTATAGTCTGTGATAAATGTTGTGAAACACATAAAAAGGATGTGCTAGTAAAATAAAATGAGATGACTGTTGATGTTTTATTAAGGATAAATAGGAACATTCTCTACTGAAGGACAATTGAATCTCAACATGGAATAAATCAGCCAATAAAGGAGCTGAGGAAAGATTATTACAAGAAAGAGAAGAGCAGAAAGAGCACAGTGTTGAGAAGACAAATGAGCTGACTGAAAATGTTATTGAAACTTAAGAGAATAAATATAGTATAGTAAATGTTTAGAGAATCACTGGATCAGTTATTTTAATCTCTTCCAGAAAATTACAATTTGTTTTAAATGCTTCAGAGATGAGAATTGCATATATTTATTTTAAAACTAAAAAGAATGACTATTGCTTGTAGAATTGGAGTCTTGGGTGAAAGTGGAATTACTATATATATTTGAATACTGGGAATAAAAACAACACAGGGTACTGATAGGGAGTCTACAAAGTGTATGAGAAGATTTGATTGCTAGAATTGAATTATAAGGAAAGGAATAATAAATTTTCTACAAGCAGAGAACAAAATTGATTTGTTGATGGATTGGATATGAAAGGTTATTAAAAAAAAAGAATGAGTTTCACAAGCATGAGCTAAGTTAAATAAGTCAAACATAAAGTACTAGATAACTTCAATAGTAATAAAAGAATGAATAGGAAAGGTGAAATTTTATTGACATAAAAGAAACACTAATATAGGGATAGATTTCAGTCAAGGAGACACTGTAAAGAATCAATAGAATTAAATAAGAGTCACTGGACATTTGTACACTTTAATTATGGTAGAAAATTAAATTTTTTACATTTAATTATAAAAAGATATGTACAGTTAGTAAAGTTTATAACAATATACATGGATTAAATATTTTTCTTTTCATAAATTATTCTTGAACTATATTATAATGTCACTTTTAAAAGGAGTCAAATATATTCAACATTCACTGTATCACTGTCATCCCGCTGCTCATCGATTTGCTCAAGCGGACACCAGTAACGTCTCCATTGTGAGACGTGTTGTTACTATTTTTTGGCATATCGGATACACCATGGGAAGCTTGCCATGGTCTGTCATGGGGGCGAGATACTCTCGGTAGCTTGCCAGACTCTCCTAGAGGGGTGGAGGAATTGAACCTAGGTCAGACGCATGCAAGACAAACACCCTACCTGCTGTGCTATCACTCCAGTCCATATTCAATATTATGTAATTAAAATAATTACTAACTTTAAAAATAAAAAAATGTTATTTTTAATTGCATATCTGAGGTAGACCATTACAAAGCTGTTCATAATTGGGTTTCAGTAGTGCAATAATGCAGCCCTCCCACCACCAATACCCAATTTCCCCCTCATAATCCAAATGCTCCATCCCTGACCCCCATCTCCCTCTGTGAGATGCACTTTCCTTCTTGCTCTCTCTCCTTTGCCTTTAGCACATTATGGTTTCCAATACAGGTATAAGAGGTCATCATGTTTGTTCAGGTCATTCAGTTTGTCTATTGGGAAAGTAAGGACAAAGTAAATTTAACTGGGTAGCAGCTTTGGGGTGTGGATGTGACTGCTGAGGCTTCTGGAAGTACTGGAAGGTGGGGGGAGGTAGCACATCCTGACCCTGAGAAAGGAGATTTCAGGCACGAAACCCAAATACCAGAACTTTCAGCAGATTATGTCTCGGTGAGGTCCATCCTGAGACAGTGGAGTCAGCCCATGGAGGATCTTGATGTACTGAATTTGAAAGCCCTATTTGTCTGGGCTTCAATGACTGCTTCAGTGTCAACAGAATTAAAGGCCTTCTTTAAATCAATTAACGTTAGACAGAGTGTCATCTTGAACTCTTGTGAAACTTCAATGAGCTTGGTCACTGTGTGGATATGATGATACCATACTGAATCCTTTTCGGAAACTGGCTTGCTCGCATAGTTGTCCTTTGTCTAGTGTTCTGCCTATTCTATTCAGAATGACACGAGTGAACAATTTGTAGACAATGGACAGTAGGCAGATTGGGCGATAGTTGCCGATGTCATGGATATCTCCCTTGTACAAGAGAACGGTCCTGCTAGCTTTCCATTGGGACAGAACCTTGCATTCAGACAGGTAGCGTGTGAAGAGCCGAGCCAGTGTATTTATGAATACTGACTTTAGATTCTTCAGGTGTTCATGTCTGACCTTGTCTGGACCAAGTGCTGTACAAGTCTTTACTTACTTACGAAATGGCATCTCGGATTTCGAAAGGGAGAACATTGGGAATGACATATCCATCCTACGGAATTTGGTATGTGGGCAGGTAGACATGGCTGTTAAAGAGATATGAGTAGAAGTCTTAAATAATCCTCTCCATTGCTCTTCTGGGAAATGTGATAGATCTCTAGGGACATCCAAGAATAGAAGAATATACAAATTGACAACTGATTTTTTTTAAATTTATTAGTGAATCACCGTGAGGTACAGTTACAAACTTATGAACATTCATGTTTACATTTCAGTCTTAAAGTGATCAATTACATCCCTCCACCAGTGCTCATTCTCCTCCACCAATGTCCCCAGTACCCCTCCCACCATCCCCACCCCAACCCCCACCACCTCTCCCTGCCTCTGTGGCAGGGCACTCCATTTTGTTCTCTCTCCTGTTGGGTGTTGAAGTTTGCAATAAAAGTATTGAGTGGCCATCATGTTCGGTCTATAGTTTACATTTGGCACCTAACTTTCAACCTGAGTGGGTCCTCCCAACATCCTCTACTAGGTGTTTCCTTTTCTATCTCAGCTGCCTTTTCCTCCGGCATGTGAGGCCAGTTTCCAAGCTGTGGGGTAGACCTCCTTGTTCTTATCTCTACTACTATTGGGTGTTAGTCTCCCATTCTGCTACTTTATGTTCCAAAGATGAGTGCGATCTTTCTATGTCTGTCTCTCTCTTTCTGATTCATTTCACTCAACATGATACTTTCCATATTGATTCACATATATGCAAATTTCATGAATTCATGTTTTCTAACAGCTACATGCTATTTCAATTGTGTAGATGTACCAAAGTTTCTTTAACCAGTCATCTGTTTTTGGTCATTCTGTTTTTTTCCAGATTTTGGCCATTGTAAACCATGCTGCAATCAACATACAAATGCAGATGTCGTTTCTACTATACCTTTTTGCCTCTCTGGGATATATATATTCCTAGGAGTGGTATTACTGGGCCAAGTGGGAGCTCAATTTCTAATTTTTTGAGAACCATCCATATTGTTTTTCAAAAGGGTAAACCAGTCAGCATTTCCACCAGCAGTGAAGGAGAGTCCCTTTCTCCCCGCATCTGAGCCAATACCAGTTACTTTTGTTCGTTTGGATGTGGGCCACTCTGTGGTGTGAGATGATATTTCATTGTTGTTTTAATCTGCATCTCCTTGATGATTAGTGATGTAGAGTATTTTCACATGTGCCTCTTAGCCATTTGGATTTCTTCTTTGAGAAATTTTCTGTTCATTTCATCACCCCATTTTTTGATGGGATCGACTGTTTTCTTCTTGTGGAGTTCAAGCAGTGCCTTATATATCCTTCATATCAACCCCTTGTCGGATGGGTATTGGGTGAATATCCTTTCCAATTCTGTAGGCTGTCTTTGTACTTTGGTCACTGTTTCTTTTGAGGTGCAGAGCTTCTTAGTTTAAGGTAGTCCCATTTGTTCATCTCTGTTTCACTTGCTTGGCCAATGGCGTGTCATTTTTGAAGATACCGTTAGCTTGAATATCATGGATGGTTTTGACCACCTTGTCTTTAATGTACCTTAGCAATTCTGTTCTAATGTTGAGGTCTTTAATCTCTTTTGATCTGACTTTTGTACATGGTGATAGGTGGAGATCTGAGTCCATTTTTTGCATATATCTGTCCAGTTTTGCCAGCACAATTTGTTAAATATGCTTTCCTTGCTCCACTTCACATTTCTTGTTCCCTTATCAAAGATTAGATGAGCATATAATTGGGGGGTGGGGTGTCAGAATAGTCAACCCTGTTCCATTGGTCTGTGGCTATGGGTTTGTCCTAGTACCATGCTGTTTTAATTATTACCGCTTTGTAGTAGAGTTTGAAGTTGGGGAGGTTGATTCCTCCCATTTTCTTTTTACCAAAAATTGCTTTAGTTATTCGTGGGCGTTTATTGTTCCATATGAATTTCATGAGTGTTCACTCCATTCTCTGAAAAATGTTATGGATATCCTTATAGGGATCTCATTGAATTTGTACAATGCTTTGGGGAGAATTGCCATTTTGACAATGTTCATTCTTCCAATCCATAAACAGAGGGTATCTTTCTATTTCCTCGTGTCCTTTTATTTCCTGAAGTAGTGTTTTGTAGTTTTTTTTATACAAGTCCTTTGCTTCCTTAGTTAAGCTGATTCCTAGGTACTTGATATTTTGAGGCACAATTTTGAACGGGATTGCTTTTTTCGTGTTGCTTTCTTCTCTCTTATTATTTGTGTATAGGAAAGCCATGAGCTTTTGGGTATTTATTTTATAGCCTGCAACTTTACTATACAAATATATTGTTTCTAGGGCCCAGGTGAAGATAGCCAGGCGTAGGGGCAAGGGACTTTGTGTTGCTCTCTTCTGGGAGCTTGGTTTTATAGTCTCTGGATATTTGTCGTTGATGGGATTACACGGCACCAGGGGCAATTTCTAGGTGTGACTGCTTAGCTACTAGAAAATGGAGGATCTGGGTCGAGAAGCCCAGTCCTGATCTGAGCAAGCTTGGAGATGTGAGGCCTTAAATGCTATTTCTATCAAATTTCTGGAAGTAGGATGTAGGGTGTAGGACACTATGGAAATAGAAAGTGCCCAATGACAGTGGAAATAATACAAAGTGCATAAGTAGATCACAAAGTTGTGTCAATATTCTATAAAAAGATGGCATAAATGTAATGTAAGTGGCATATATTCCAAATATATGCAATTTCAATATTTATCAGCAATGCATGTGTCAAATAAATTTAGTAAATTATTTGAATATATTGAGACTAAAACTGAAAGTATAATTTTATATTGCATTAAAAATCCTAAAAGGAAAATTCAAACTTTTTTTTTAATTTTATTGAATCACCATGTGGAAAATTACAATGCTTTCAGGTTTAAGTCTCAATTATACAATGCTGAAACAACCATCCCTTCACCAGTGCCCATATTCCACCACCAAAATATATATATATATATATATATATATATATATATCAAAAACCCAGTATACCACCCATCCCGCCCCCCCACCCTCAGCTGATAAATTTCACTTTACTTTCTCTTTACTTTGGTTACATTCAATATTTCAACAAAAACCTCACTATTATTGTTAGGAGTTCCCCACTAGAGTCAGACCTGTTGTGAAGAGATATGAGGGTAGCTGCACGGTTTTGGATTTCTGTATTTTAGCAACCAAGTCCAGGGAAATTCCTTCCAGATATTGGATCATTGCAAGCTTGTAATTCTTATCTGTGGTCCTTATAATATGGCAGTAGCCACGCTCTTCACCCCCAGCAAGGAAAATGGCGAGAGAGAGAGGAATACCTTTCCCCTCCTGGGCAGGCATGGGGCTGTGGCTTAGTTCTCAGTCTGTAGACATTTTGCAAGGAGCTGCTGATACCAAAAGTAGTTTAGCTGGCCTCTGGAGTCATGCTCGTGCAGCTGTGGAGAGGCCGCACACGTGCGGCTCCTGGGATCACATCTCAGCAGTGAGTGGGGCCGGTGCCGCCCATGGAAAATTCAAACATCAATGGAAAGAACATCTAAGATTTATAATCAAAGTTCCCACCTTAGAAAATAGGAAAATTATTAAATTAAACCCAAGGTGTACAGAATAAATGGAATGGACTCAGGATAATGAAAAAGTTCAACTAAAATTTGTTTCCCTTGGGAAGAAAATTATAAAAACTGATGGAATCAAAGCCAGGGTCAGGAATGAAAGATAAGTCTTTAATACTATTACTACTGACAATAGAAAGGAATAAGAAATCATTACAGCAATTGTGCATATATATATATAATTTCGATGGAATGAAATTATATAGATAATGCATAACTATAAAATTATTTCAAGAAAGGTAAATAACCTTAAATTGAGTTATTAAAATCATTTATTTATTTATTTTGGCTTTGGGGCCTTACACCAGCAATGTTCATGGCTTACTCCTGACTGTGTTCACATACTTTGCAGTGAACAGGGGACCTTCTGTGTTGTTGATGAATACAAAACACTTGTGCTTTCAACCTGTACTGTCTCTCTTGTCCCCCAAATGCGTTTCTTAACAAAGCTAATTTATCCTGAAAAATATTCTTCCAAATAATAAAATGCCATGCCCAATTAGTTTCACCAGTGATGTGTAAGAAAAAAATAATGACAACTTTACAAAATATCTTTCAGAATTTAAGGAAAACACATATTAATGCCTTTAACACTCTAGCACTAGCCTATATAAAACCCCATAAAGTGTGTCCCCTAAATTAAATATAATCCTCATATGACATCAACATTGATACCAAAAATCTTTACCGATTATTAGAAAATTCTTGAACTGAACATTTAATTCATCATGACTCAATATCTACGAGGATGTGGGGTATTTCTGAATAGATTTCTCTGACCTAAATATGAAACTGCCATAAAAATATTTGACACGACTGCCTGCATGTAGTGGGATATGAGAGGTGCTGACTTCCACAAGGTTTCACTTTTTTTTTACAGGTTTGCTTTTGATTTTGTCATCTTTAGCTGCAGTCTTTAACTAAAAAAGAAAAAGTATAGAAGCTTCTTCTGCAGGGTATCTGACCATCAGAACTATACTGGAAAGAAAAGACTTTACAGATTTGGCTTTGACCTTGAGGTGCTAAAGATTGGTTTGTCTTCCTAACACACACAAGGAATTAAAAACTGTCTCATGTGGCATTTTCCTTCAACTTCGGCCTCTTGTCGAGTTTATCACAAGCCTTTGTTGTCTAATTTCCATCTTGAAATTCTAGCACGCGGCCATATAAATGTCAAGGTTGCTGTTTAGTCACGCCAGCTCTGCTCAAGTGGTTACATGTCTCTGTCCCAACCAGCCCTCGGCTCAGAATCTGCAGAATCGGGAACCCTGTGGATGGTCATTGTTAAATTACTTAAGACCGGGGGTCCTGTTGAGCCCAGCAGTCATCCCTGAGCTGCATTAGGTCCCTTGTCTTCTGCCCTTCCAGGAAGCAAATGTCAACTTTCTGTGCACTCACAACAGGACAATACGTTGAAAAATGTTTTAAAACAGGAACAAAAATAGTTTAGTTTTCACAGTGATTCACACTTATTATGAAAAATTAAAAGGTAAAACTCCACTGAAGATGAGAAAGAAGCCATTTCTTTTTTTTTCCCCATTGAATTACTGTGAGATACAGTTACAAAGCTTTCATGATTGAGTTTCAGTCATAAAATGATCGAACACCCATTCCTCCACCAGTGTACATTTCCCAACACCAATGCTCCCAGTATCCCTCCCACGACCCCCACCCCACCCCATCTCCTGCCTTTATGGCAGACACTTTTTTTTTTTACTCTTTCTCTACTTTGAGGCATTATGATTTGTAACACAGATACTGAGAAGCAATCATGTTTGATCCTTTGCCTACTTTCAGCACACATCTCCCTCCCGAGTGAATCCCTCCAGCCATCATTGATTTAGTGGTCCCTTCTTTTTCCCAAAGAAGACATTTCTTGGGGTAAAAAATTATTTTAAAAGATCCGCTTTTGAGTCACACCCACAGCCCATAGCTACTACCTTGTAAACAGTGGTGTTGCTTTACAGCTTTACAACTAATCTCGGAAGAGACTCAAGCATAACTCAGGCCTCTGGGGCACCCTCTGGAAGTGGGAGGGCCCAAGTTATGTTTCTGCTGAAGTCCAGGCAGATGTACCCAGAACTCACAATCTCCATGTAGAACATGCAAATGGCTTAACTTCACTACTCACAACTTATGTCTAAAGAGATACCAAACCAACAAAGATTCCAGGCACACTTGTTTTGGGGCTGTGAACTCTGGAATCTTCTAAGAATCACAAGTTCCAAAATGATTGTACAGTGTGAGGCTGGAAAGAAAAAGAGCTATACATTAGCACTGGAATATATATAGTAATTTTTTTTCCCACAGAGCCTGAATGTTGATATTCAATCACATATAGATAAAGCTGCATACTAAAATTTATTAAATAGAAATGTGAATACTGAGTGCTAGGAGATATTCATGTATATATGTGTGTATGCATATTCATAAACAATAATATTTATTTTTGTGTTTGTGTCTATGCATGTGGGCAGATGATATAGTGTACTGTATATATAGATGCAGAAAATTCACATTAACAGACTTTCAAAAAGGTTTAAGTCATAAATCTTCTGAGATTTACAGTAAAGGTAAATCATTAGTCTGTATGTTTTTGCTGAGATTGATGCTCATATCTCGCTTAATATTGTTTGTGATAGACTTTTTGTATTATATTCTGAACTCATTTTGACAAATTCTGCAATGAAATTATTTTCCACAGTCTGGTAATTAGGTCTACTGACAGGCAATACAATAAAATGGATCTTTAACAATGTACAGTGTGCTAATTCCAGTGATTTATTTCTAAAATTAATTTTTTATTATATCGTTATATTTGGGTGATTTTTAGAACTTTTTTACTCTATGTGAGCATTATGTTCACAGAAAAATTAAACTATATAGAGATTTCATACTAATCCTTGTACCCACACATTGTTTCTGCCACCATTGATATCATCCATTAATATTGGAAAATATGGTTAATGATCAAGCATAACTTTTATATGATAATGATTAAGATTCCATAGCTTATAGTAAGATTGCCTCTTGGGGATGGTACTTCTGTAATTTTGGACAAATTCCATATGTGTAGTGACTTATTTTTCTTTGTTTTTTGGAACACATCCCATGGTACTCAGGGGCTACTCCCAGCTCTAAAACTGAGGGTTGCCCACATAACATTTGTGATTAAAACTTCTGCCTGCAAAACATGCACTTCAACCTGCTGAGCTATCTTTGTGGCTCCATTCTAACAATGTTCAAATGAGTCTCTGTGCTCTGCTTGCTCATTCATATTAAATTATATTTTGTTTTGTTGATCCTAAGAAAGCAACCTAATCTTAATTTGAAGATCTAGCTGCCAAATTCAAACACAAGTTACATTGTGCCACTTTAAAATCCTTCTTAAAATGGTCGATATTTGAGTAATCAAGACGTGACTATAGGGGGACTGGAGTGATACTACAGTGGGTAGGGAACTTGCCTTGCATGCAACAGACCCAGGTTCTATACCGGGCATCCCATATGGTTCTCCTAGCAGGCCAAATGTGATTTCTGAGAGAAGAGCCAGGAGTAATCCATGAGCACTTACAGGTGTGGCCACAAAACAACAACAAAGTGACCCTAGAGGCTGGATAGATAGCACAGAATGCAGAGCAGTGTGTTATATGCATTCTATTTTGGTTTGATCCCCTCCACCTCATACAGTCCCCTGAGCCTGGTCATGACCTCAAAGCCAGGAGTATACCCTAAGCATAGCCAAGTGTGATCCACTCACCTTTTTAAAAGTGGGTGTAGTAACACATGTAGGATATGTACAAAGGATGAGCAGAAAAATAAAAACAATCTGAGAATACTTAAAATCTTTCCACAGATCTTGAAACTCCTGATTAATGATTTCTTCTTTTTATAAACATGTTACATATATACTTTTAATTTGTATTTTTATCATTCCTAATTTTTTTTTTCTTTTAGGGTCACACTCAGCATTGCACAGGGATTACTCCTGGCTCATGCACTCAGGAATCACTCCTGGCGGAGCTCAGGGGACCATATGGAATACTGGGAATCGAACCCAGGTTGGCCGCGTGCAAGGCAAACGCCCTACCCACTATGCTATGGCTCCAGCCCCATCATTCCTAATTTCTTATTAATTTAAATATATTTAAGATAACGTGGATTTATCTGCAAATTTCGAACTGAGATTTGAAATAGAAATGAAATTTATAGGAGTTCCACTTCATGACTTTTTCTAGACTTTCTTTGATCTCAATGATATAACTTATAGTCTAACATATTAATATCTTTTGGTGATTTAGTAAATCAAACTGATAAAAGGGACTGACCTAGAATGTAATTGGTATTTCTTTTAAAAATAGAACACTGAATTGAACATTTTACTTATTACTTTCTTCTTTTAAACCCCACAGTGATATTTTTATCTGATATTACTCTGCTTGTAAAATATAACTGCAATAATTATTATTCAGCATAAATTATATGCTTCTTTGTATTTGATATATTTGAGATGTTTAACTACTCTGAGTTGTCCTACAGCAAGATCTATTTAAATTGTGTCTCCAAAGAGACTAAAAACTCCTACTTGATAATATTTACTAAATCAAGAGTAATTTTTTATGTTTAAAGAACTGTTTAAGTTTTTAGGGATAAAATAATGAACAAGAAAGACGTAATTCTTGTCCCACACTTCCAATTCATAAGAAAAACAATATCACATAGGCATTTCAATTATTTTTTTGGATATTACAAGAGTTGCAGGAAATATTTTTAAGTAGTTTTGAAGCATTATTACTGAAATAATTTTTAATAACCAATTACTAAAAATTGATTGTGTTTAGATAGTTTTGTGATGCTGCAATTAAATAACCTAAAAAGTAAGTTAACATGTCTTTAAAAATCAGTTTTTAAATGTACAGTTAGGCTGATTTATTAGACATAA
This sequence comes from Sorex araneus, assembly GCF_027595985.1. Taxonomy (NCBI): domain Eukaryota; kingdom Metazoa; phylum Chordata; class Mammalia; order Eulipotyphla; family Soricidae; genus Sorex; species Sorex araneus. Next base: position 167,124,374 of record NC_073305.1, read on the forward strand.
TTGGAAATTCTAGGTAAAAGTGAACATCTATAATTTTGACTAAATTTGATCAATTTTTATAGATCAAAATAATTGCATCAAAAAAAATACCATGATTCTCAAAACACTTTTTACTTAGCAAGCTACATCTCTTTATTAATTTATATCTGATCTGTTGCATCTCTCTACATTTGGTTATTTATAGTCCCTTGAAACCAATAGCTTTTATTATTTTTATACAAAATGACAAATTTACTTTCTGTAAATATATGTGTGAAAGTTATAATTTATTATACACCCATATGGGGCTTAATGCTTTTAAACACCTTTACCTAGCCCATAGCCAACTAATCAGACAGATATATAAAATAAAATTGATAAAATGTATATTTTTACAAATATCTTAGGAAGAAATTTGATACTGTGCTTGAAAATGTGGAACAACAATAAAAATATCTATTATTTCCTAAATGTTGGAGTTACATTTTGATAGGGTGAGCTTGGAAATTGGACCACATACATAAATTAACAAGCAATTGTATAATTGGAAGAGACAGTATGAAAACAAAAAATGGAAATGCTATCAAATTGGTGACAAGGGACTAAAAATTGGCCTGCAATATCATAGAAGTTGTTGCACAGTAAAGGAAACTGAATATAATAAGTAAAGAAAGGTAATCAGGTTTTGGGAGGTGGTGATTTTTTAGAAACAGTGGGAGAGGAGTCAAGAGAGAATGATACCACAAAAGGAGATATTGACATAAAATGATTTTATATTGTCCAGAAAATATAGAACCCCAAATTCTTGCAGAAACTAGGTAAATGACAATAAAAATATCTGCAACAATAATTTACATCAATCTGGGGTTTGCAGAATATGTATATATATTAATTTATTTTAAACATCGATTTTATTGTAGTTGTTGAAAAATGTGAATTAGTAACACGTTATTCATGATTTACTTTTGGGTATACAATGTCAAAGCACCAATCCTTTCACCAGTGTCCACTTCCCTCCAGTCATGTCCTCAATTTCCCTCCCAACCCCTGACTGCCTCTATGATGCTATGCTTTTTTTCTTTTCAGTGATTCACAATGCACTGCACTGCAGCAATATTGTCCCATTGTTCATCCATTGGCTGGAGCGAGCACCAGTAACGTCTCCATTGTGAGATTTGTTGTTACTGTTTCTCGCATATCAAATACTCCACAGGTAGCTTCCAGGCTCTGTCATGCAGGCGACATACTCTAAGTAGTTTGCTGCCTCTCTGAGAGGGATGGAAGAATCAAGCCCGGTCAGCCTTGTGTATGGCAAACGTCCTATCTGCTGTGCTATTGCTCCAGTCCTTGTGATTCACAATATTATTAGTAATAGGGTATCTCTTGAACAGCACTTTACCTCCTATCAGTACCCCACCACATCTCACCACTATTAACAAAAGGAAGTGACGTGCATTATTTGTTTTGTAAAATATTTATTATACTATTTTTTGAGCAGAGCCCCGGTATTTGAAAGATCTCTAGAAGAACCCAGCCACAGCCATGCTCAAGGCTACTTTCCACACACTTGGACAAGCCTCACACATGAAGGAACTGGCAGAGGAACCCAGGTGTTTGGGACCCAGGGCTGAGATTGACAAGCCTGCTCGGATCAGGACTGGGCCTCCTCCACCCAGATCCCCTTATTCCTGTAGCTAGGCAGTCACACCCACTAATTGCTCCCCGGGGCTGTATAATCCAATCAATGGCCAAGATCAACCTCTTATTCTCTAGTTCTCCCTCTCAGAGTACCAGGCTAGCTTCCAAGACTATCCTGCCCGCATGTTGAAGCCTGGCAAGCTCCCCGTGGTGTATTCCATATGCCAAAATAGTAACAACAAGTCTCACAATGAAGATGTAATTGGTGCCCGCTCGATCAAATTGATGAACAATGGGACAACAGTGCTACAAGTGCTAAATTGCTACTTTAATAATTATTGTATTCACTAAATATAACATGTTTATACTTCAGTAAGTTTATTGTTGACTATTAACTTTAATGTCTGTTAATACCATTACTGTTAACTATGGAACAATTCATAATCAATGCTTAGACCTTATATAATGGAATAACCACATAAACCAGGGTTTTGCTTACTTTTATTTATTTATTTTTATTTTTATGTTTTTAATTGAGTCACGGTGAGATACACAATTACAAAGCTGTTCATAATCAAGTATGACTGAACACTCATCCCTCACCCGTGTTCATATCCCACCACCAATGACCCCAATTTCTCTCTCTCCACCCCCTCACACAGCCTTGTCTATCACTCTATAGCAGGCACTTTCATTATCTCTCTTTCTCTTTCTATCTCTCTCTCACGCTCTCTGTCTGCCTGTCTTTCTCTGTCTCTGTCTCTCCCTCTTCTCTCTCTCTCTATCTCTCTCTATCTATCTATCTATCTATCTATCTATCTATCTATCTATCTATCTATCTCTATCTCTATCTCTATCCCTATCTCTATCTCTATCTCTATCTCTATCCGCTTCCTGGAACTATGGTCTGCGACACTATTGTAGACCATGTTTTTTGCTTACTTATAGTAAAGCATTTGTTGTGTTGCTTTTATCTCTGATTGAAAATTTGTTCTAATCTTCATTAAGATATTGTTGTTCTAATTTATACTTAATTAGGGCATAAATAATTTCGCCCTTATATTTTTTACTAATTTTTGACACTATCACTTTTTGTTTTATCTTGGTTTTGCTTTGTTTTGTTTTTTGGATCACATCCGGTGATGTACAGGGGTTACTCCTGGCTCTGCACTCAGGAATTACTCCTGGAGGTGATCAGGGGACCATATGGGATGCTGGAAATCAAACCCAGGTGGGCCATGTGCAAGGCAAACGCCCTACCCTCTGTGCTATTGCTCTAGCCCCGACACTTTCACTTTTGCCTTAAGAAAATTGTCAAGGTTCATTCAGAGAGACACAATACTGCAAGCAGCAAGGTCCAAGAAGGAAATTGCATACAAAGGAGCACCCCTTAGACTCACAGCAGATCTATCAGAGGAAACCCTCCAAGCTCGAAGGCAATGGTGGGATATAGTGAAAAAACTCAATGAAATCAACGCTTCACCAAGAATACTTTATCCGGCTAAACTCTCATTCAAACTAGAAGGAATCATACACTACTTTGGGGATAAACAACAGCTCAGGAACTTCATAGACTCAAAACCAAACCTAAAAGAAGCACTAAAGGGGCTATTGTAAGACAAGAACAACCCCTACAAGCACAAGAAACCCTTGTACAAAGATGGCACAAAATCCCATAACAATAATCTCCCTTAATGTCAATGGTCTGAATTCACCAATTAAGAGACACAGACTGGCAAAATGGATTCAGAGACTCAACCCAACATTCTGCTGCCTGCAAGAAACACATCTGAATAGCCAGAACAAACACAGACTCAAAGTCAAAGGATGGAAAACAATCCTGCAAGCAAACAACTCCCTCAAGAAAGCTGGGGTGGCATTACTAGTGTCGGACAACATAGACTTCAGGTTGAAAAATATTAGAAGGGATAGTGAAGGCCACTTTTTATCAATCACGGGATGTGTACATAAGGAAGAAATCACACTCCTAAATGTCTATGCACCCAATGAGGGACCAGATAAATACCTATAACAGCTGCTAAGAGACCCTAAGAAGGATATCTAGAGCAACACAATAGTAGTTGGAGACTTCAACACCGCACTGTCTCCTCTGGACAGATCAAGAAGATTAAAACTCACGAAGGAAATACTGGCTTTGAAGGAAGAAATAGAAGAGAGAGGGCTAATAGATCTATACAGGGCTTTATATCCCCCAAAAATGGAATAAACATTCTTTTCCAGTGCACATGGAACATTTTCCAGAGTAGACCATGCGCTGGGCCACAAAGCATACATCAACAGAATAAAAAAGATAGACATTGTAGCAGCTATCTTTTCAGACCATGATGCACTGAAGATAAAACTTAATCGTGGACCGGGGCCGGAGCAATAGCACAGCGGGTAGGGCGTTTGCCTTGCATGCGGCCGACCCGGGTTCGATCCCCGGCATCTCATATGGTCCCCCAAGCACCGCCAGGAGTAATTCCTGAGTGCAGAGCCAGGAGTAACCCCTGAGCATCGCTGGGTGTGACCCAAAAAAACCAAAAAAAAAAAAAAAAAAAAAAAAAAAACTTAATCGTGGACAGATGCAGAAAACTAAATCAAACACCTGGAAATTAAATAGCTCGATATTGAGCAATGAGTGGGTCAGGAAGGAAATCAAGGAAGAAATCAAAAGGTACCTAGAAACAAATGAGAATGAAGACATGAGCTACCAGAACCTGTGGGACACAGCTAAAGCCGTTTTAAGGGGAAAATTTATAGCTCTGCAAGCATATCTCAGGAAGGAAGAAAGGGCCCACATAAATAACTTGACTTCACAGCTCAAGACGTTAGAAAAGGACCAACAAAAGGAGCCCAAACCAAGCAGAAGGAAAGAGATAATAAAACTTAGAGCAGAAATTAACGACATGGAAACCCAAAAGACAATCCGAAAGATCAATGAAACCAAGAGCTGGTTCTTCGAGAAAATAAACAAGATTGATAAACCACTAGCAATACTCACAAAGAAAGAGAGAAAGAGAACACTTATAAGCCGAATCAGAAATGAAAAGGGGGATATCACAACAGAAACCAATGAAATTCAAAAGATCATCAGAGACTACTTTGAAAATCTCTATGCCACGAAACAAGAGAACCTAGAAGAAATGGATAAATTCCTCGAATCCTATAATCTCCCAAGGCTGAACCAAGAAGACCGGGAGTACCTGAATAGTCCAATTAACATCAAGGAAATTGAAATGGTAATCAAAAGTCTTCCCAAATACAAAAGCCCTGGTCCAGACAGATTCACTAGCGAGTTCTTCCAAACATTTAAAGAGGATCTTTTGCCAGTCCTTATCAAGCTTTTCCAGGAAATTGAAGAAACAGAATCCCTCCCAAAAAGTTTCTATGAGACTCATATCTCCCTAATAACAAAAGCAAACAAAGACACCACAAAAAAAGAAAACTACAGGCCAATATCCTTGATGAACACAGATGCGAAGATCCTCAACAAAATATTAGCGAATAGAATTCAACAACTCATCAAAAAGATCATACACCACGACCAAGTGGGATTCATCCCGGGGATGCAAGGATGGTTTAACATCTGGAAATCAATCAACATAATTCATCATATCAACAAAAGAAAATATAAAAATCATATAATCATATCAACAGATGCAGAGAAAGCATTTGACAAGATCCAGCATCCGTTTATGATGAAAACCCTCGCCAAAATGGGTATAGAAGGGACCTTCCTCAATATAGTCAAAGCCATTTATCGCAAGCGTATGGTAAGCATTGTCCTCAATGGGGAAAAACTAAGAGCCTTCCCTCTGAGAACAGGGACAAGACAAGGATGCCCACTCTCTCCACTTCTATTCAATATAGTACTGGAAGTACTTGCAATAGCGATTAGGCAAGAAAAAGATATTAAGGGCATTCAGGTAGGAAAGGAAGAAATCAAGCTCTCACTATTTGCAGACGATATGATACTATACCTAGAAAACCCTAAAACCTCTACCAAGAAACTCCTAGAAACAATAGAGTCGTATAGTAAATTTGCAGGCTGCAGAATCAATACACAAAAGTCCATTGCTTTCCTATATGCAAATAATGAGAAAGAAGAAAGTGACCTGAGAAAAGCAATCCCAATCACAATTGCACCTCAAAAAATCTAGTACCTCGGAATCAGCTTAACAAAGGAGGTAAAGGACTTGTATAATGAAAACTATAAAACAGTACTTCAGGAAATAAAATAGGACACAAGGAAATGGAAAGACATCCCCTGCTCATGGATTGGAAGAATTAATATTGTTAAAATGGCAATTCTCCCCAAAGCATTGTACAAATTCAATGCGATTCCTATAGGGATACCCTTGACATTCTTCAAAGAAATGGAGCAAGAGCTCCTGAAATTCATATGGAACAATAAGCCCCCACGAATAGCTAAAGCAATCCTTGGGAAAAAGAAAATGGGAGGAATCAACCTCCCCAACTTCCAACTCTATTACAAAGTGGTAGTCATTAAAACAGCATGGTATTGGAACAAAGGCAGAGCGGCAGACCAATGGAATAGGGTTGAATACTCTGACATACACCCCCAAATATATGATCATCTAATCTTTGATAAGGGAGCAAGAAATGTGAAGTGGAGCCAGGAAAGCATTTTTAACAAATTGTGCTGGCAAAACTGGACAGCTGCATGCAAAAAAATGGGCTTAGACCTCCATCTATCACCTTGTACAAAAATCAGATCAAAATGGATTAAAGACCTCAACATCAGACCAGAATCCCTAAGGTACATTGAAGATAATGTCGGCAAAACCCTCCACGACATTGAAGCCAAAGGTATCTTCAAAGCTGACACGCCACTGGCCAAGCAAGTGAAAACAAAGATAAATAAATGGGACTATCTTAAACTAAGAAGCTTCTGCAACTCAAAAGAAACAGTGACCAAATTACAAAGACAATCTACACAATGGGAAAGGATATTTATGTAGTACCCATCCGATAAAGGGTTGATAACAAGGGTATACAATGCACTGGTTGAACTCCACAAGAAGAAAACTGCCAACCGAATCAAAAAATGGGGTGATGAAATGAACAGAAACTTTTCCAAAGAAGAAATCCGAATGGCTGAGAGGCACATGAGAAAATGTTCAACATCACTAATTATCAGGGAGATGCAGAACAAAACAACAATGAGATATCATCTCACACCACAGAGACTGGCCCACATCCCCAAAAACAAAAGCAACCGGTGTTGGCGTGGATGTGGGGAGAAAGGGACTCTTTTTCACTGCTGGTGGGAATGCCGATTGGTTCAGTCCTTTTGGAAAACAATATGGACGATTCTCAAAAAGTTAGAAATTGAGCTCCCATTTGACCCAGCAATACCACTCCTGGGAATATATCCCGGAGAGGCAAAAAGGTATAGTAGAGATGACATCTGCATTTCCATGCTCATTGCCACTCTGTTTACAATAGCCACAATATGGAAAAAACCAGAGTGCCCGAAAACAGATGATTGGCTAAAGAAACTCTGGTATATTTACACAATGGAATACTACGTAGCTGTCAGAGAACATGAAGTCATGAAATTTGCATATAAGTGGATCAACATGGAAAGTATCATTCTGAGTGAAATGAGTCAGAAAGAAAGAGACAGACATAGAAATATCGCACTCATATATGGAATATAAAGTAGCTGAGAGGTACAAGCTTACAATGTTGCGATTCCTGGCAGACATTTCTCTGGACTTAGTTACTAAAATACTAAAATACAGAAATCCAAAACTATGTTGCTGCTAGTGCGGCTTCCTGACCTCATATTTCTTCATTCTCAGCAATGGAAAACAAATTACCAAATGCTTTGTTTTCAGCAGACAGACTTTAGGGGGGAGAAACTCCAAATCAATAATAGTGAATTTTTTTGTTTAAATATTGAATGTAATCAAAATAAAGTGAAAGTAAAGTGAAATTTACCAGTTACACATGCGGGGTGGGGGGCTGGGGAGGTGGGGGGAAGGGGGGAGGTATATCGTGATTCTTGGTGGTGGAATAGGTGCACTGGTGAAGGGATGGGTGTTTGAGCATTGTATAACTGAGACTTTAACCTGAATGCTTTGTAACTTTCCATATGGTGAATCAATTAAAGAATTAAAAAAAAAAAAAGAAAATTGTCAAGGAGCTGGAGACATTGTTACAAAGGTTGAAAATCTGCCTTGCATGTGACTGATCTTAGTTCCATTTGTGACACCACACATGATATGTGTGTTCCAGAATGATCTCTGAGAACAGACTCAAGAGCCCTGAACATTTGGATGTTGCCTCAAAGCAACATCAGCGATAACAATGGTCTGTATTTTTATATAGCCTTTGCAAATGAAAACCAAACATGCAGATTTTTTATGTTGCTATAGTTATTATGTATATATATAGCCATATGTACCTATTTTCCAGTAATTTTAGAAATTAACAGGGGTAAATTTAAAGTCACATTCTTACTTAGTCTAGTAACTTATTCTATAGATATACAACATGAACTCTGAGAGAGGGTTTAAATTATTGTGCTGGTGGGTAATTTCTAGTAATAGATAAAAATTCTGCTGATAAAGCAGGCAGACATAGATAGTGAACAGGAAGAAAGTTATGTGATTCAGAAACCAGCTGAGGGCATTAAAATTTTTTAACTGAAATTATCATTCCTCTTATTCTCCATGAAATACTAGTCTCCTGGAGATCAGAAGGTTTCATTTATATATATATATATATATATGTATATATAGGCTTCAAATATAGTGTTAAAGTGAAAGAGTATAATAAATTTTTAAGGTACTTGTTTAATGATATTTGATGTTATTACACACTGCAGTAAATTCGAGTTTGTAACCAAAGTAAAATCTGATACTTTCAAATTCGAATTTGTCTACATGGAATCTTGATTTAATTTTCTATTTAATTTTCTCTATAAGCTGTCCTGAATTAAAATGAATTTGCTTTTTACATGCTAAATTATAGGGCATTCCTGACCATTAAGCTCAACAAGAGCTTGTATTATGCAGGGAAGTCTTATAAAAACTTTTCGATTCCCTGATGTACTTTCCCTCTAAATCATTTATAAAAATGTTAAATAAGGCAGATGCTGGCACTTTTCCCTAAGGAACATTAGTGTTTACACTTCTTTATACACAAAAGTATCTGCTTCCTCTTATCCTTCCATATCTCTAAGTTAATTTTCTTTCCAAAATATAGTTCGCTGCACCTGCTTTTTTTTAAGTTTTAATATATAATTTTGCCATTAAACTTTCAGGAGCTGGTATTTATTGATATTTGTTTGTGTGTTATTGGATGGCTACCTATGACAGTGTTCAGGGCTTACTCTTGACACTGTGCTCAAGGGCACTCTGGTAGTATATATGGGAACATATGTGGTGCCAGGGATCAAAGCAGGTGCGTAGAACATAAAGCAAATAGCTTAACCCCTGTACTATTCCTCCAGGACCTATTCTTGACTGTTTTTATTGACACACATCTTTAGGATTTATCCTTCCTAAAAATGTTTTAAATGTGTCTCTTCACTCCCTGCTACACCTTTGATAGTCCATTGACTGTTAAAACAATGTCACAGTCACTGTCATCCCGTTGCTCATCGATTTGCTCGAGTGGGCACCAGTAATGTCTCCATTGTGAGACTTCTTGTTACTGTTTTTGGCATGTTGAATATGACACAGGTAGCTTGCCAGGCTCTGCCCTGCGGGTGAGATACTCTTGAAAGCTTTCTGGGCTCTCCAAGAGGGATGGAGGAATCAAACCCCAGGTCGACCACATGCAAGACAAATGCCCTACCGCTGTGCTATATTGTGTTATCAGTTGACCAAAAGCTTATGTGCTGTAGAGTAGGAATACTTGCAAAGGCGATTAGAGGTCGCCCCAAAAGCCTCCGTTCCTACCAGAGAGCCTGGCAAGCTACCAAGAGCATCCCACCCACATGGCAGAGCCTGGCAAGCTACCAGTGGCATACTTGATATGCCCAAACCAGTAACAACCATGGTCCTCATCCTCCTGAACCTGAAAGAGGCCCCAATATGCCATTGACCTACACTAGCACGTGACAGGGATGAATGGAGATATTACTGGTACTCGCTTGAGCAATCAATGAACAACAGGATAACACTGATACCATGATACAGTGATATTTATTTCAATTTTTCTCATTAGGTAATTCATTTTCTTGTAATGATATTGTAGGTTGTGTTTTTTCAGAGCATTCTATTCCAGAAGCTTTGCTAAATGTAGACTGTCATCTTTAGTCATTCATAGTAACAACTACACTTTAGAAAAACATTGAATTTCATATGTGCATGAACAAGTTTTGTTTCATCTGATGCTTTTGTGCTTCTAGAGTGTAGATATTTTATAAACAGTTCATATGTCTAAAGCCCTTGTGATAGTTCACAAAATATCCAATATTTTTTATAGATTGCAGAAAAAGTAGGCACTTTGTTTTTAACCTAACCTGGAAACCCATTCTCTAAAGAATTAAAAATGTAAATTACCAATAGCATAGCATATAGGTAGGCCGCTGTTCATTGTCAAATCACTTAGAAGAGCTGCTATATAATTTCTGCAGAAATGAAGTATCTCAATATCAAGCACAAGCATAAATTTTGTATTATAATGCATATTTCAAACCTACAGAGTAAGCAAAAAATAAATGCACACAATTCATTTCACACACTGTCCTTGATTCTAAAAGACAAAGTTAAACTATTTTTATCATTTAGATAAAAGAAAAAAAACAGAACCACAGACACCTGCACTTGGATATTTGACATGCATTTTTTTCCTCTCTTACATCTACCACTGAGAGTAGGCTAATATACACATTCCTGCGTAGCTTTCCATTGCACTGAAAAGTACTCTCTTGGTGATTTAGGTTTGATTGAAGGTGTATTTCTTGTTCCTAATCACTCCTTTGTTTGGAACTGACCAAGGTCTTCCACAACATGGCTCATTTACAGATAAAGTATTCCAGGTTCTTATTCCTCTAACAACTCCCACAAATTGCTCAAGTTGCAGAAACCTATTCCTACCACTTTCCTACCCCCAGATTTTCTGTGAATGGTAATCCATTTAGAAAACGAAAAGCAATAAAAATATCTGACCATTTAAATATTAATAGACTTCACTATTTAAAAATTCATTAATGCAACACAGAAACACTCAGCAAATTGTCTGGGTCTTACTGATAGGGGACCGGTACAAGGATGGGGACAACCTTGCTTTCCATCAGCTGTGCGGTGTGTAGATCTCAAATGACAGCAAACAAACCAGCGTGAGTTACCAGTATGGAATGGCACTTCAGGTTTGTACATCTTGTAAATAATGAAAAGCCTTTCCATATTCTGCCTACTGCTTGGCTTTTAGTATTATGTCAGTGCTAAACTGTACCAGATGCTTTTGAGTCTAAATTATTTTTAACATTTGGGAAATTGAGAAATGATATTTATGCAAAAAACAGTGCAGGATTTTAATTTTTAACTTTAAAAACTAGTAGAATGCCTAAATTTTCAATGAAGGATTTGTAAGAAGTATGAGGTTACATCAGGCAAAGAAAGAAGTAAGGGAGAAAAAAAAGTGGTCTTAGGAAGGAATTAGGTAGTTTTGACTCACTATATTATATACATGCATTATGGGGAAAAACCAAATTGATGCAATGAGATCTGTGGAGGAAGTCTGCATGTGACCTCCAGTCATCAAAATCTGATGACTTTATGTGTGTCTTGGGTCTTAAAAAACTTGGAGACATGTAGCTTATAAGGTAAAATACCATTTTTACTTTTCTTCTTTAAAATATTATGGATATAAAACAGAGTAATGTTTTAGACGTGAAATGATTGATGTTTTATGTCCCATGGATCTTTTTTATGTCATAGGTTTCTACCCATAGAATCAATGTTATGCATGATTTCAAAGGGTTTCCATGAATTTTGTAGTGAGGACCAAGAATTAATTACCCATATTTTGGTTTTACATGATAAATCGTATTGAGTAAAGTTTAATATGCTGCTTATTTCTATTTGTTTGCTCTGAGAATTGATTGGATACCAGCCATCCTGAATGTTTTTTTGTGTAGACTTGCCCTGAGATTGTGTGTTGACAGTGAGATTAAGTTAGACTTTAGCAATTGCAGCCCTATGTATCTTTTTAAAAGGCTGTGATATTTCTGTTGTTTTTCCCCTCCAAATCTGACATTTTCTTTCAAAGGAAGTTTGTATTGGCTCACTCTTACCTTGTTATTCAGAAACCGAGCTTCTGAAAGCTCTGCTCCCAGGAGAGCAATAGATCAATGTGAGAGCTCACATTTGTTTGAATGTATGTCAGGTGATCATAGTACAGCCCCTAACTATTGACTGAGCAAAGACAAAGTTAAAATCCTGTTATTTTCCATTGGAATCACATTACAGAGTCTAAAGATACTTTCACAATGATCAAAAACGTGAAGTTTATTTTGCTCTCATTAACAGAATGACAAACCTTTGTGACCCATAAACATTACCTGCTATTTGGGTGATCATTATACTTGAAATAATTTATTTCATCTAACACCTTACCTCTGTATTGCAATTTCCCTATGGGATGATGAAAAATACTACGGAATCTTTATATCTATGTTGTCAACATTTCTAAATAGGCACTGCTTAAATATTTTGATATACACTAACACTACTGCTTTCATGTTTACATATATTTCAAGATGGAAACTTCAGCTACTAATAATAGTCCATTAAAAAATAGAGAAATTCTAGTGAAACATGAGAGTTGGTACTGTTTATGATTCCCAAGGCCAAGTTTAAAGACTCAAATAGGGGCTGGAGCGATAGCACAGTGGGTAGAGCATTTGCCTTGCACAAGGCCAACCCGGGTTCTATTCCCAGCATTCCACATGGTTCCCTGAGCACCGCCAGGAGTAATTCCTGAGTGCAGAGCCAGGAATAATCCCTGTGCATCGACAGGTGTGATCAAAAAAAAAAAAAAAAAAGCAAAAAAAAAAGACTCAAATGTCAGTAGGTGGGACTCCCTTTGCAAGATAATTGCTGGCAGCATTTACATGGTTCCTACATAATACTCTGTAATTGTGGAAACATTTACATATGCACTATATTATCTTATATGACAGTCTTTTATAGTATCCCTTATTTACTTTTCGCTTTGATTTTTAGCTCTGGTGTGATTACGTTTCTTGCCTTAATCACATTAGAAAAAGGGGAACTGGGAAATGATTATTTTACTGTCTATCTATATCTGGACAATTTCCCTAATACTTTCATGTTGCCTCTTACAATCCCTTTGGAGTGTTACTTGTCCCCACACCTTTTGCCAATAATCTACATCACAATTTTATCCACAGGATGTAGGTGTGATGCTCAGGTAAATTAAATAAAGAAGAAACATTTACATTCTCATTTCTTATGTTGATCCAAAACATCAGCTTGGTGTATGGCTTCCTGCTTTCTTATTTGTTTTATGAGTGAAAACATCTCTTCAGATTTTATGCAAAATGAAAAGATCATTATGAACACCACTTTAAATTAGAGTAGGCAGGATAAATCTGTAAGAGACCAAAAAAATTAATCACCTGTGGCAACTGTCATTTGAAGTTATCCTTCCCTCATTCCACTCCAGCTCACCCACATAAACACAAAGAGAGATCATATTGTTTATTGGTATCAAACTGCAGAGTTTGGCTTGCCCTAGGCATTGTTTGAGCCTAGAATCCAAGCCGCCACAAATATCAATTTGGAATGCAGCTTCGGCGCTAGTGGGAAAGCTGTCACAGGCAAGTCTAAAATACTGAGAGTGCTGAGCTACTAACATTGCTAAAGATGATCATGAAGACATTTATCCAGTCTCTCCTGCCGCCCCTTCACCCAGCTCTTCAGAAGCTTATGTCAAGTGTGACAGGCTAGGTGATGAATGGGTAGAAAGTTGACAGGTGACGACAGGCAGCTGAGTAAGTGAAATCCTCCATCGTTAATTCTTGTGATTCAGCCTTTCTGACACAATGAACTGATATTAGAATGTGTGACTAAATAAACTACATGGAGAAAAACCACACAGAAAGAAAAAAGAGTCACAAATACAAAGTTCTCCTCCTCCTCCTGTCAAGCTTCTTGATTGCTGGTCTTCAGGAATATGCTACACAGTAAAGTATGTATTATTTACAATTAAGTGCCACGATTAGCTGTGCTTCTCTCTGGAATAAATATCCAGAGTCTTTAGATCAAAGTCATGAGTCAGAAAAATCCCATTTCTCATAAATCTATTCTAGACTAGACTAAAAAAGAAATCAGCTCATTGGAATTTTGATTAATGAGAATAGGAGAAAGGTTTCAGGGTGAATGCTTTGTTCTATTGATGTCCATGAAATGTTGGTTACTGCCTGACACATCCTAGTCCAAAGCAATTGAAAATCATTTTAACTTTGCTTTGTTTTGAAAGGCTTAGGGGTTATTGAATTGAGAGAAATTGGACTGAAACAAGTAATTTTTTTGACACAGGCCACTAAACAGCTTGGAGACCAGGAGCCTTAAGGCCCAAGCAGGTCATTTAGTTTAGAATAGTGCCTTTCTCAGGGGTGTTTGCTTCTTACATAAATATACTGGAAACAGTAGTCTGACTTATCTTCTGATTTTTTTCAACTTACATTTATATTTGCAGATAAGTATTGATGGAAATGAAGTTTTTGTCTATTCTCATACATCAAAATTGGCATCAGAATGGGCAGAGGATAAGAGAAAGCTGCAGACCCTCATTAAGTCTGGCAGGAGAATTTCATGGTTCAAGTTCAATAATATAAACTCCTACTCTGGGTAATAATGTGTACTCTTTTTTGAAACCCTATATGAATGAAAAAAAATTTTTAATTGCCTAATACTAGGGTGGAAAATAGAAATAACTCATATACACATGTTGAACAGAGGTTTATATTTGGAGGCATGTTATAAATGTGCAAACGCTCCTACTATTAAAAATATATGAAACCATTTCTAAAATAGAAGCTCTTAATTGAACTTATTTTCAACTCGTTTCCTCTTTTCACTGATATTATGATAGTGACTTAATCACATGCTGATTTTTCTTGCTTTGGAATATATTACATTTCTATAAATTTATGAAGATTTTACTAAAGTCAAATTTATAAGCTGTATCATTTATGTTTCCATTTTGAGGTTCCTGAGATGATGCTTCTTGAAGAGCACATTTCATAATGTTTTTCATTGATATGAATATCCCTCCTATTATTGCTAAAAATATAAATATATTATGTTTTGCTTATCTTTCAGTGCTTTCCCCTTGGGAAAACTCTATTTTCTAATGTGCATTTTTAACAATTAGTATAGTGTTTATTATGGGAAATCATTCCTCTAACAAATATCCAAAGATTGGGATTTTCTACTAGGTAAATAATTTAGATGTTAGAATACATAGGCATTGCAAATGTGCACCCAGAGAAGAAAAGATACGATGACAGGGCAAACAAAAAAAATGCACCCAGGAAAGAATACAACAAATAATTGAAGGTCTGAAAATGTATATGTACATATATGTGTGTACATAATAAATACATATGTAAATGTATGTATAAACATATATACGCATATGTATGTGTGTGTGGCTTTATAAACCTATCAATATATATGCGTATTTTCCTATAGATTATTTAAACATAGAAAAGTATTTCTTAAATTTTTTTTTGTTCCTTTTATTTCCAAATTCTGAGGAGATATTCCTATTTCATCATTTTTTCTTTTTTGGCTTTTTGGGTCGCACCCGTCAATGCACAGGGGTTACTCCTGGCTTTGCACTCAGGAATTACTCCTGGCGGTGCTCTGGGGACCATATGGGATGCTTGGAATCAAACTCGGGTCGGCCGCATGCAAGGCAAACGCCCTACCCTATATGTTATTGCTCCAGCCCCATATTCCATCATTTTTTAAACCTGCAGCAAGATAAATCAAAATGTTGAATCTTATTCTTAACTTATGCTTTATTACAGCTTAAAGTAATTTAATGATTGTCTTTGTGTTTGGTTCCAGAACTTTCCTCTAGTCTTATAAATATGTACCATACCCTAGAAGTTTGGCCAAGAAAATGAATAACCAAACTCAAGTTTCACTACGGAAAAGAAATGACTTTAATAATCACCTTTACCTTCCTTAAATCTTAAATGAAATAATGCCTATCCAACTGTCTAAGAAAAGTTTTAGTGAGGTCTCAATAAATAGCAGTTAGTACATTTGCATTGCTTTTATTCAGGAGCCTAGGAATGATTTATAGGTGGATCACAAAATAAAATGTTTACTCAGTGCAGTTTGAAAAGTTTTATTGTGTGTCTGGCATTCTTCACAACAGTGGTAATAGTAAGAAAATCAAGCATTTCATCTCCTCTTGATGTTGGGACTATACGAGAGAACATGCACTCTAGGAAATAAGAATTCACTGTGGCGGTCAGAATTGTAGTTCAGCAGGAAGGGTGCTTGTCTTTCATCCAGTTTGATCCAGGTAGTCAAAAATGTCCCCTAGCCCTGCAAGGAGTGATTTCGAAGGGCAGAGCCAGGAGTAAGTCCTGAGCACTGCTGAGTGAGGTCCAAAATCAAAAACAACAACAATGAAAAACCCCACTGGGAATCACACTTAATAAAAGTATAGAGAATAGGTGCTATAGAGACAGTGCAGGGACTAATGTGCTCTCTTTGGATATGATGAACCCCAGGTCTATCCCCAGTGCAGCATCTGATCCCTGAGCCTCTCCTGGGATTACTGAGTCAGAAGTATCCCCTGAGTATATCAGGATGGTCCCCAAAACCCAATATCTCACAAAAAATGTATTTAGAATAAAATTATTATGTAAGAAAAGGATTTAGGGAAGAAACCTTAGAGCAACAGAAACCAATCATGGATAAACTTTTAGGGAACAAATTTTAAAGGAATAAATAATTCCTACCATAATGAGTAGCTTGTTGGGCTCTCTGAGAGGGGCGGAGGAATTGAACCTGGGTCAGCCATGTGCAAGGCAAACGGCCCTAGCCACTCCGCTATCGCTCCAGCCCACACGGCAGAGCCTGGCAAGCTACCCCTGGTGTGTCCAATATGCCAAAAACAGTAACAACAAGTCTCAAGATTGGAACAGTACTGGTGCCCGCTCGAGCCAATCGATGAGCAATGGGATGACAGTGACATTGACAGTGACCATAATGAGAAGAAAATTGCAAGAAAAGTAACAGAATAAGGAAAGCATGTTTGAAAAGCCATTTAGTGTATTAAAAGTATGTGCTCTACTAGTAATATTAACAGTAATAATATTACTATTAAAGTTTAGGATAAAAGTTATAAGGAAATATGGGATGAGCAATAGTACAGCAGGTAGGGCACTTGCCTTACACTTGGCTGACTAGGATTCAATTCCCAGCATCCCATATAGTTCCCTCCAGGAGTAGTTCCTGAGTGCAGGGCCAAAAGTGACCCTGTGAATCGCTGGGTGTGACCCAAAAAGCCAAAAAAAAAGTTATAACAAAATACTTGTATATAGATAATGATGTATCAAAGTTTGAGTACTTTTATAATAAAGCATTTATGTTACAAATACTATATTACATATTATTGTATGTATGTTATGTATAAAGGTATACATATGTGTATCATACTATGTTTTCTTGTAATTCAGAACACATCGATGGTGTTAGGATGCATATGCTTTACCAAGGATGAAACTCTCCACCTAACACATGAAGGATATGTGTTGCACGATCCTTGACTGTTTAAATATATATTTTAAATGTTAAAAAGGAGTATTGTTGGTTTATAGATAATTTTTGTTAGCATAATGATATGAATTCCCATAATAAAAATATAAAATTTCTCAGAACATGTACAGTATAAGATATAAGATACTTCTCCTCTGGGAGAACCTGGCAAACTACCGGGAGTTTCCTGCCCAAATGGGAGAGCCTCGCAAGGTCCCCATGGTGTATTAATATGCCAAAACCAGTAACAAGCTAGGTCTCATTATCCTGACCTTGAGAGAGCCTCCAATGTAGCATCTTTTGGAAGGATGAGTAAAGAGGCTTCTGAAATCTCAGGGCTAGGATGAATGGAGACATTACTGAGACCACTCGAAAAATTCGATGATCAATGGGATGATGATGATGATGATGATGATGATGATGATGATGATGATGATGATGTACAGTATAGAATATAACTACTTTTTCACCAGATTTGCTCTACTCCAAAATTTTCAGGCTTCTGTGTAGATTTCTGCAAAATTTTAATGACTATGTCTGTTGATATCAGGGTTCACCTACTAAGATTTAACATAAATAGCTCTTAGATTTTGGGAAGGCATATACTAATTTAAAATTTGTGAATCAAAATCTAATGCATTTAAATGTGATATTCATCATATTTATATCACTGGTTCTATTCTATTACTTTCCTATACCAATTTTTATTTCATATTTTATTCAACTTTTAGAAACAGTGACTGAATTTTGCCAAATTTTAAGTACATGCTAGGAAGCAGCAACTGTGTATCCCACACCTGTATGTGTACTTTATGTGTAAATCACGTTACACTTCCTCAATTTCATTTTGATATATTTACTAGTACACGATGCATAACAATATACAGTATGAATTATTTGTGTTTGATTTAAAAATAATTACATATCATCTCCTTTTAAAATATATAATATGGGGTAGTTTGGGTGATTGTGGGATGGAAAATGGGGACGTTGGCGATGGAAAATATACACTGGTGAAAGAACAGATGTGTTGCATGCTGAAACCAGATCATGAATAACTTTGTAACTGTCTATCTCATGGTGATTCAATGAAAATAAAATAAAATTTTAAAAAGAAACAAATATTGACTGAGGCTGGAGCTGAGCAACAGTACAGCGGGTGGGCATTTGCCTTTTGCACAGCCAACCCGGGTTTAATTTCTAATACCACATATGGTCTCCTAGTCTTGTCAGGAGTGATATCAGACTACTGCCAAGTGTGACCCCAAATATAAAAAAAATGAAATATATACTGTCAGAGCTGAAACTTCCTCAAATAAGAAATTGGAATGGCTCAGAGGGCACATGAAAAAATGTTCTGCATCACTAATTATCAAGGAGATGCAAATCAAAACAACAATGAGATATCATCTCACACCACAGAGAGTGGCATGCATCAAAAACAAGAATAACTAATGCTGATTCGGGGAGAAAGGAACTATCATTCATTGCTGGAGGGATGTCGAATAGTTCAGCCTTTTTGGAAAACAATATGGACATTCCTTAAAAAACTAGAAATTAATTTCTGTTCTTAATTTTCCCCATTAAGACAGTACCTGATACATAACGGCCAGTTGAATAAGTTAATGGTGTATGTTTTCAACAAGATGTCACCACTTTAAACTTCCATACTTAATCTACAGGGCATAATTTAGATAGTAATTTCATGTAAAATGGCATGAAAATTAATAAGGTAGTGATAAATCAGAATAACAAATACTGCAGACTACTTAAATGTAGAGTGAGATGTAGCGCATTCCACAAATACTTCAGTGAAAAAGAAACATGTATATGTTTTATACTTCTTTTTAATGTTATGATTTTTGGTTTGTTTCTATTATTCATTTTTTACATAATGGCGCAGTGATTTGCAATTCTGCCAATCATAGTTTTAAGTATACAATGTTCCAACCCCAAATCAGCACCAGTGTCAGCATCCTACCAAAGTCCCAAATCCAGTGCAATTGATTATTGAGACTTTCTATTTCTGAATGTTATGCTACTGACCCAAATGTGACTGCTCTATTTTCATTCAGCTTCCTTATCATTGTAATTTTCAATGTGAACAGGCTATAATATTTATTTTGAAGGTTGACAATCTGTATTTAATAAGTATTAGTCGAGGTACTGTGCTATGTTACTATGTTCTGAGCTTTCCAAACTCATTCTCTGAGATACAGAATACTGTAACTCTGTAGGGATAAAAATCTCACTAAAATATTGCATGAAAAAATAAAAAATAGATAAAATATACACTGTGATTTAGTCTAGCAGTCCTAGTTAAAAAAAAGTGTAATTTTCTCCCTTGTGATATAACAATATTTGAAGCAAAATTATATATCCATATTTAAGCTTATATGTGACATAGAACTATAGCACTGCTGTCCTGTTCATCGATTTGCTCAAACGGGCACCAGTAACATCTCCATTGTAAGACTTGTTGTTACTAGTTTTGGTATATCTAATACGTCACGGGTAGCTTGCCAGGCTCTACCATGCAGGCAGGATACATTCTGTAGCTTGCCAGGCTCTTCAAGAGGGATGGAGGAATCGAATCTGGGTCAACCGCATGCAAGGCAAAAACCCTACCTGCTGTGCTATTGCTCCAGTCCAACATATATGACATACAGTGATAAATGAAAAGAGATATAACTGCAGAATTGCTATATGACCATTTATCTCTTTGATGATTTTTTTAACTATTATAAAGAAAAAGTGGAAGGTTTTTATATAAGGGGGAAATAAAAGGCTTATTGATGATATGTTGTAGGATATCATTGGTTTGTCCTTTCTCCCTTGCCACAGAGTTTGGGGTTATCTGGTAATAATCTCTAAATATTCTAGACTACATTGGTATGTCCTGTTCCCCTTGCCACTAGGAGCTTAGGTATATCAGTCACACCCATCAAAGTGCTCCCGAGTCACTCCCACTCCTTTGTCTATATGTAATGACTTCTATGCTTCCTTCCCCAACTAGTTAATCAGCTTTTCCCCTAATCAGACTATTAATTTGTAAGGTCAGACCTTGCTAGGACAGTGAACTTGTATTATACGTTAATATTGCCTTGCTCCTCTCCTCATGTCTTTTGAATAGTTTACTTTAAAACAATGTCCTTTTTTGTATGGACAAAGAAAGACAGTTGTTAATATGCTTTGGTAACATGGGATTTAATTGGCTTCGAATATTATTCACTCCTGGGCATATGATTTCTCGACTTAAGCCTCAGCTGCCATTATTTCCTAGCACCCCCAAAAGCAGTGTCCTGATGAGGGACAGGATGGACCCAGGGTAAGCGGTGAGTTATATGCTACCCTGGCATCGAGATGGGCCTGGCCAAAGTGCCTAATGCTTAACTGTATGTAAAGAGCTTGGTCATGGAGATGTCATGTCATGATCCAAAAGCAACAATGAGACTAGGACCCTGCTAGGGATAGGGAAGACTATCTGGCCTGAGCACTGTAGTCTGAGATTGAGATGACCCCAGGAGAGCAATTCTATAAGCTTAATGCATCGCTTGCTATGTCCATACAAAATGATTAATATTATGAATGCTTATGTGTCAGTTGGACAAGGAGAGGAGAAACACACCCATGGGATTATGCTCTTGGGTGGGTGTCCTGCTGAAAGAGAATCTGTCCTAGAAGAATCATCCCCTGAGGGAAAGAAATTTACCCCTATTGGTTGTGGCCACACCTATGTGTAAGCCCCAACCCCTCATGCTTGGGGATTTAACTAGGCTGAAAGAATGGGCTGGGGGGTCAGTCCCAGTGCCAGATCTGGAGAAGCTAGATCCAGATGCAGATCCAGAGAAGAAAGAGAATGGAGTAGCATGGGGGAGAAAGAAGTAGGAGGAAAATCAGAGGAGAATGGAGATGGGAATGGAATAAACTGCAACTGATACCAACCAGCGTGGCTCCGTTCCTTCCTTCGCCTGCCTCATCATCGCCATCAACCTCCCCGGGGTGAGGGAATCGGCTAGAGACTACCAAACTCGGGCAGCAGGAGAGATAGAGCGCCGCTGCCCAGTGCCTGCGGTGTGGTGCCCCACGTGACCCTCTCCCTCTTTCCCTTCTTTTTTTGTGTTTTTACACTATATGTAATTTCCTAACCCCAACGCATTCAGTATTCTTGGTAAAAAAATATAGGCCAAGTTATGAAGCCAAATAGGCAACTGTTTCTCTTTCCTGTTATCTAGACCCGAATAATCACAGAGGAAATAATTTGGTCTTGACAACTTGGATGCACATAAGCGTAGCTTCATTGGCCCTACATGCATTTTGTCTCTTATCCTTGGCTATGCCCAAATTCAAGTAGAACTGGGCAGGGCCCTTGACAAGATCTGCTACAAATCAAATTGCACCAGAGCGCGGATACCTACTAGTATGAACCCCTATTGCCATGAGGAAAACATCTCTCCCTGCTACCAAAGCGTTGCTCTGCCTATTTTGTTCCACTTTGTTTCTGTATTTTGGTAGCTACACCCAGCAGTCCTCAGTGGCCAGCCAAGGCTCTGTGTGATTCCTGGTGATTGTCAAGTGCCAAGGATGGAACCAGAGTCAGTTGGAGGCCTGCAAAGTTAGTCCCTTACCGACTCTGCTCTCTCTCCAGCCCCATGTGCCCTACTTTCTTTCATTTTCGAAAATCTTGAGACATCGCTCTAAATGGACTACAAAATTTCTTAACCCTTGATGAAGTGGAAGTTGTCAGCCATATCTGCTATGATTTAACACTTAACAATCTAATAGGCAAATGAGTCTTTCCTAATTGCTTTTAACGGCTTGATTTCAAATTGAATAAAGTTGATGGTTCCTTTCTCCTAGGTTTATTGGCCGTTTTACAGTTTTTAACCTCCCAGCATTTGTATGCAAATTTCCGATTTATAGGGGGTTCATAGTTAATAGTTATCAAAGTAAATACAGCTGCTATTTATTGAGCTCTTAACAACTTAATCTACAAAAAGAACTTAAATTTTTTATCACTATTAACCCTATTAGAAAGGTGAAAAAGTCTTTGCATAGAGAGTAAAAACTTGCTGGTTTGCACACTTGAAATAAAGCTAGAGGTAGGCCTGGAGCTGTATTCTCCAGAGCTGTAGTCTTCAGTGACTTTACTATTCTTCCCCTCAGGCTTTGTTTTAAAAATTCCTTTTGTGCTGTCCCTCCAAGGGAACATTTAAACATTATTATATTTTTTGTATTGAGTTCCTTTTTTAAATATTTTGATCATCTAGTGATATCTATTTGTTCTGGTGATGATTTAAAACTGGTGGTTTATCTAGACCCCATGGTGAATCCTGATTCACAAAGATGTTTTTGTTAGATGCTAATGCAATCACATCAGCAAAGGGCACCTATGATTCTGAACTAGAGAACAATGGTCTCACCAAAGCTGGTTTTTGATTCCCATTCCTATAACTCTAATTTTTTTTTTTTTAAATGGGGGAATTGTTGCTACAGAATCATATGAATGCCAGTTCCCTGGATGTCTGATTTTGTTCTCTCAACTTTTAATCATGAGATTCGATGGCTGAGATTCCCCTCCAATTAAAGCTATAATATCAAAATTCAGGTTCTTTGGTTTTTAGGATAAAGAAGTTAGTGAATTTTCTGTTGTTTATAATCAAAGTATCTGGACAGGTTCATAATAATAAACAAGTTTTTCAATGGGATACTATGCAGTTGTTAGGAAAGATGAAATCATGAAATTTGCTCATAAATGGATGGCCATGGAGAATATCTTGCTAAGTAAAGTGAGTCAGAAAGAGAGGAACATACGTTGAATGACTACACTCATTTGTGGAATATAAAACACCATAATATGAGATTAACACCCAAGAACAGTAGAAACAGGGCCAGGAAGATTGTTCCATGGTTGGAAACCTGACTTATGAGCTGAGGGAGAAGACAGCTGGGATAGAGAAGGGATCACAAAGTCAATGATGGTTGAAGGGATCAGTTGAAATGGGACATATGTGCTGAAACCAAATATGATGGCCTCTCATTATCTGTATTGCAAACCATAATGCCCATAAGTAGAGAGAAAGTAAGTGGAAAATGTCTGCTATAGAGGCAGGGAGAGGAGTGGGACGAAGGGAGGTGGGGCGGGGGGAGGGATCCTGGGGACATTGGTGGTGGAAAATGTGCACTGGTTGAGGGATGGGTGTTGGATCATTGTATGACTGAAACTCAAACATGATAGCTTTGTAAGTGTTGCTCACGGTGATTCAATTAAAAAAAAGAAAAATAGATATATGTGTTTTATATTTTTCTTCAAAAATGTCTGTTGCTTACCTTTGCTTTCTTAAAGCACCTCTGCTTATTTAATAATAGTCATTTTTTACATATTTAAATTAGGACCCATTACATATAGAATATTTTTTTTTTCTTTTTAGGTCAAAACCAGCGATGCTCAGGGGTTACACCTGGCTCTGCACTCAGGAATTACTCCTGGGGGTGCTCAGGAAACCATACAAGATGCTTGGAATTGAACCCAGGTCAGCCACGTGCAAGGCAAATGCCCTGCCTGCTGTGCTATCATTCTAGCCCCACAGATAGTATTTATTTTAATACAATTTGTATTATATCCTGGTTAAGAATATTTCTTGTACTATAGACAATAATCCAGTGCTATTCAAGTTGTCTTATTTTCCATGTGAAAACTCTGTGTCATCCAGAAAACCTTGCACATGGTCTTTCTGTGCTTTAATAGCATGTTTTACTACTTTCTTATTTATAATTAGCAGCTTAGTCAGGTTCTTATATGATGATTTTATACTTCCTGATATGAAATTTTATGAAATATGCAAGTGTATAGTTATATTCAAGCATTGAACACTCACTAAAGTACTTTTATTGAATTTTGGATTACTGATAAATTATGCCACCTTTTGCCTTTCAGTTTATTATATGGATTTCAACACAGCAGGTAGGGTGTTTGCCTTGCATGCGGCCAAGCCAGTTTCAATTTTTCTGTCCCTCTCGAAGAGCCCAACAAGCTACCGAGAATATCCCTACTGCATGACAGAGCCTGGAAAGCTTCCTGTGGCGTCTTCGATATTCCAAAAACAGTAACAACAAGTCTCACAATGGAGATGTTACTGGTGCCTGCTGGAGCAAATCGATGAACAGGATGACAATGCTACAGTGCAGTGCTGCACTTCTTTCTAGAAAACAACCTCTTCTGAGCCCATTTAGCAGTGAAAATAAGTGAGCTTGAAGATAATTGGGATGTTACAGTTTATGTAACTGTTTTTGACATACAGGATGAAGTCAGCACTGCAGTGCAACTGGCAAGGATATTGTCTACTTTAAAGTCCAAACACCTGCTGAATAATGGTCCCACAGGGTCAGAATGTTGCAAAATCTCCAAGACTCATAGAAAAGCACAACATTCTTTAAGAGGGTCTCAGTTTCAAATACTGTCATGATAATACAGGCAGGCAGACAGAGAGGGGAAACTTCCATTTTTTTTTGTAGCCATGGCATTGAGTTCTTGGGAAATAATAAAACACCTAGCAGCTAAAATATTATCTCATGGGCATGGAAATTAATTATTGATAAAGCTTATCTGGTGCTGTCACAGATCCAGAGAAGGGTGGACCCCAAGAAGAAAACAAATTTCAGCAGCCATAAAAGTAGGTGATGAGGTCTTGAAGAAGGATCGCATTTAAAATGAAAAGCTTTTTCTGGCACTACGTTAACCAATTCTCCCTTCTCCAGAAAATTTCACACCAAGGCAACCTGGAAAATATCCACATAAAAGTCATTCCTAAAAACCACTCAAGGCTATGCTATTTTCCTCTCTCTCTCTCTCTCTCTCTCTCTCTCTCTCTCTCTCTCTCTCTCTCTCTCCCTCTCCCTCTCTCTCTCCCTCTCTCTCTCCCTCTCTCTCTCCCTCTCTCTCTTTCTTTTCTCTCTCTCTGGCTCTGTCTGTCTGTCTCTCTCAAAACTTGACATGAAATTTATTTTTACTTCAGGGCTCATCTCCTCCTGAAATTTGTTTTTTGTGAGGAAAGTCACCAGACATCAAATGCCTGAGTAACGTCTAGAACGGACTTTCCTTCCATGCAAACGGCAATCCCTCACTCTAGCCTGAGTGAAAGGCTGCTTGAGAGATCTGCTATCTGCCCTCTGTACACAAAAAGCAGATGCCATGTGTAGCTTGAGACTGGTGAGACACAGTGTGTGTATGGTGTAGGACCTCATCTCAGTCTTTCTCCAGTCCTAAGGTAAACCCAAGTGCTGCTGAGGTGGCAGGGAGATAGAGAAAACCTTCTCAAGTTGGCTGGCTCTCTTCTTCCCCCTATCATGTAAGTAACCAGGGACTCCCTGTGACATCTATGAGACATGTACTAAACATAGCATAGTCACAAAAAATGAAGTCTTTGAAAAAGGGATAAGTACACATCAATAAATGAAAAAGCAAGGCAAGAAAGTTACTCGCTGAGATTATGCTCTTTGTTATATGTCCCATACATGCAGGACTGGAGCGATAATAGCACAGAAGGTACGGTTTTTGCCTTGCACATGGCCAACCCAGGTTCGATTCCTCCATCTCTCTCGGAGAGCCCAGCAAGCGACCGAGAGTATCCCACCCGCAGGGCAGAGCCTGGCAAGCTACCTGTGGCATATTTGATATGTCAAAAGCAGTAACAACAAGTCACAGAATGAAGATGTTACTGGTGCCTGCTCTAGCAAATCCATGAAAAACAGGACAACAGTGCTACCATACTTGCAATTTTAGATATCAGGTGTATGGAATTCTTATCCGTGAAAGTTTGTATTTTACTAGAATAGCATTATTGTATTGACTAACAAACTTAATAATTCTTTTACTTTGTATTACACTACTGATATTTATATTACTTCCTATTTTATAATTTTCTACCACTCCAATGGCAGAGTCTCTTGCCCTGGTGCCTGGGTGTCTTCACCGGGGCCCCTCAGAGAGGGTGGGTTGAGTTTCTCTCTCCACTCCAAGCAGAGCCCCAGCAGCTGAAGACCTCTGGAACCCAGTCACAGCCATGCTCAAGGCCCCTCTCCACATGTTCAGATGAACCTCAAGCATGAAGGAGCTAGCAGAGAATCCCAGGTGTGCAGGACCTGAGGCTGAGATCTCCAATCTTGCTCAGATGGGGACTGGGCCTCTTCTGCCCAGACCCCCCATTTTCCAGTAGCTAGGTGGTTACACCCAGAAACTGCCCCCAGCGCAGTGTAGTCCCATCAAAGGCCAATATCCAGAGACTATAAAACCAAGCTGCCGGAAGCTGACATCTTATAGCCTAGTTCTCCCTCTCGGAGAACATGGCAAGCTATTGAGAGTTTCCTACCCACATGGAAGATCCTGACAAGCTCCCCGTAGCGTATTCACATGCCAAAACCAGCAACAATGATGGGTCTCATTCCCTGAAAGAGCCTCCAATACGGCACCATTGGGAAGGATGAGTAAAGAGAGGCTTCTAAAATCTCAGGGCTAGTAATGAATGGAGATGTTACTGAGACCGCTCGATTTCCACGATCAATGGGATGATGATGATGATGATGATGATGATGATGATGATGATGATGATGATGACGACGACGACGACGACTCCAATAAACCTGACATCTAAGGATACAGGTCTGTGTAACTTTTTAGGCAAGCACCAAAAATTGTAACGTTTGATTCATGGATTCTTGCCTTCCTCATGGCATTGAGGCCATGCCCAATGGTACTCAGCACTTACTTTTGGCTTTGTGCTCAGGGTTCATTCCTTTTGATGCTTGGGGACCTTTGTGTTGCTGGGATTTAACCAGGGTTGCAGCATGCATTAACACCTATATTAATTCAAATTTCAGAATTTAAAATTCCTATTTGATGTCTTTAACATCTTTAGAAAATTTATATAGTTTGAACAAGTAAGAATTTAAGCACAGTGATGTACCTGCTAACCTAAAATGTTGTTTATTCTAGACATTTTCTTGTAATGTGCTTCAAGTTGGAGAGAAAGCACCAGTGAAATTAGCATTTTATTTACAAAATTTCTTTTCTATAGGGACAGTTTGAATGAGTTATTCTTTGTTTTCTGTATCCCAATAGATGTCATGCATCTTTTAGAATCTTTCTACCTGCATGAAATATTTATATAATCTATCAGTACTATAGACTCAGAAATACAATTACAGTTTCTTTGTTTTAAGAAACTGCCCTTTGCCCTGTGAATAGCTTACTATTCATACTGCTTTAAACTCTATTGCAGAACTAATCACATAAATTTTGTTCTTCTACCCTGATCTTAGATGAAATTAAACAAGGAAAAACTATCACTAAACTTATGACTATCAATGCATGTTATTTTATGTAAATTCTAAAAAATATTAGTAATCAAACTTTATTTTTAATTCACCCTTCTTTTGTTCTATTTGTTTTTGTTTTTTCTTGGGGGCCATATCTAGCTGCCCTAACGGTTTACTCTTGGCTCTGCACTCAGGAATCACTCCTAGGGTGTTCAGGGGACCATAGGGGATGCCAAGAATTGAATCTGGTTAGTTCGGGTTTAAGACAAGTGCCCAACTGGCTATACTTTGACTCCAGCTCACCCATCTTTTGTTCCAAATTGAAGCAATTTAACCTCAAACATAATAAAAATGGCATCATTCCTTGTATAACTGCAGCAATTTTAAGACCTATTTGGGTTTTAGTTTGACTAAGAATAAAAAGAAAAAAAAAGATAAAAAATCATGCATTAGTCTTGCTTTAGGTTATTGAGTTTTAGTCATGAAAGTTATATCAATATCAGATTGATCTTCTGATCTTGTAATAAACAAGAAAACTTCACCTGAAAACAGTAAAATCCATGAAAACCTTTAAATTGCATCATAGTTTTAATTTTGAAAATACCTCACTTGACAGTACAAAACTCATTAACATAGTAATAAACTCTCTTAAGAGTGTATATATGGCTTTTATGTAACTTTTTAGCATTTCTTCCTGTTCTTAATTCATATATCAATATGAGAAGGTTTATTATCTCCATGTTAGAACTGAGGCAATTAAAACACCAAGAGTTGAAGCAATCAAGGAAACATTAAATAAATTGATATTACAACCCACTTATTTCACAGCCTTCTTAACTGCTCTCCACGATAATCTGCATGACATTTGAAATGTTAATTAAACTTTAAAATCTTCCAGGCATATAAACAAATAAATATATATCCCATGTTAGAGATATATAAAAATAGTTTATTTAAATTAAATGTATTTTAATAAAAAAATCTGATTATTTGAAAATAAAACATCAGACAATAAACAGATAAATTTCAATGATATTAAATAAGCATAAACAATAATAATTGTTCTAATTGGGAATGTTACATAAACATAATTTAAAAGCTATTACATAGATGAACTTTTGACAATTAAAAGCAACATCAAAAGCATTGGGCTGAAAACTAAATATGTGCTAAATGAATAGATAGAGCCAATTTTTTTGCCTAAAATATTTTACAATAAATTTCTTTTTTGAAAATTACATATCCTTAAAAGATTTAAGGCATTTGCAATAAAGTATAATGCAACTCATTATGTGATGTTTATTTCAATTAGCAAATGCTTGTTTACTTTTTAATTATCTAATATATTTTTTGTAGGCAAAAGAATTTTCACTCTGTAACAAACATCTCACTTCCCATTGGGATGCTTACCATTGGGATAGATATTAGAAGAACTTGGTAAAACTCAATGGAAAATTTAGAAGATTATTGTGAAGATAATTTTAAAGTATAAATCTACTCCAAAATATAATTTCTTTGCTTCTTTATCTAGATATGTGAGTAAATCTATCTCAGTGAGACTAAGAAACACTTTAGTATATTTCTCACTTGAATCAAATTATTTCACATGAAAATTCTTAGAATAAAATTATAACACTTGGTATATTTTGATATTGATTTGATAGAATCTACTCATGACATAAGGAAACTTCAGATATAAAAATATCTACTTCATCATATCACTTCAACACATAATTGTAAATAACAAAAAAGGCAGAATGGCACACATTATTTTATTTTATTATTATTTTTTTTAAATTTATTTATTTTTAATTAGAGAATCACCGTGAGGGTACAGTTACAGATTTATACACTTTTGTGCTTATACTTCCCTCATACAAAGTTTGGAACCCATCCCTTCACCAGTGCCCATTCTCCACCACCCGTAAACCCAGTGTCCCTCCCACCCTCCCCAATCCCATCTCCCCCCCACCCCACCCTGCCACTGTGGCAAGGCATTCCCTTCTGTTTTCTCTCTCTAATTAGCTGTTGTGCTTTGCAATAAAGGTGTTGAGTGGCCGCTGTGCTCAGTCTCTAGCCCTCATTCAGCCCGCAACTCCCTTCCCCCACATGGCCTTCGACTACAATGTAGTTGGTGATCGCTTCTCTGAGTTGACCTTTCCCCGGAACGTGAGGCCAGCCTCGAAGCCATGGAGTCAACCTCCTGGTACTTATTTCTACAGTTCTTGGGTGTTAGTCTCCCACTCTGTTATTCTATATACCATAGATGAGTGCAATCTTTCTATGTCTGTCTCTCTCTTTCTGACTCATTTCACTCAGCATGAAACTTTTCATGCCCATCCACTTGACTACAAAATTCTTGACCTCCTTTTTTCTAACAGCTGCATAGTATTCCATTGTATAGATGTACCAAAGTTTCCTCAACCAGTCATCCGTTCTGGGGCATTCGGGTTTTTTCCAGATTCTGGCTATTGTAAACAGTGCTGCGATGAACATACATGTGCAGATGTTGTTTCGATTGTACTTTTTTGCCACTCTGGGATATATTCCCAGCAGTGGTATTGCTGGGTCAAATGGGAATTCAATATCTAATTTTTTGAGAGTCGTCCAAATTGTTTTCCAGAAGGGCTGAACCAGTCGGCATTCCCACCAGCAGTGAAGAAGGGTCCCTTTCTCCCCACATCCTCTCCAACAGCGGTTGCTTTTGTTCTTTTGGATGTGTGCTAGTCTCTGTGGTGTGAGGTGGTATCTCAAAGTTGTTTTGATCTGCATCTCTCTGATGATTAGTGATGCAGAGCACTTTTTCATGTGCCTTTTGGCCATTCGTATTTCTTCCTTGGTAAAGTTTCTGTTCATTTCTTCGCCCCATTTTTTGATGGGGTTGGATGTTTTCTTCTTGTAGAGTTCAACCAGGGCACACATTATTTTAAATAGAACTTAAAAATAAAACTTTAATATTAACATTTCAAATCTGACACATAAATCCATAAATGAGGAAAAACACATAAATAAAATATGGATACAATAAAAATGGAAACATTTGCAAGTAACATGGTTTAATATTGTATTAATATTAACGTTTTCATTAAGGTTATATATTTTTAATATGATAATTATACTATATGTCACTGTCACTGTCATCCTGTTGCTCATCGATTTGTTCAAGCGCACACCAGTAACGTTCTCAATGTGAGACTTATTGTTACTGTTTTTGGCATATCCAATATGCCACGGGTAGCTTGCCAGGCTCTGCCATGCAGGAACGATACTCTGCACGGCAAGCTACCGGGCTCTTCAAGAGGGGCAGTGGAATCGAACACAGATCGGTTGCATGAAAGGTGAAAACCTTACCGCTGTGCTACTGTGCTATCACTCAAAGTAATAATTTTACTTTAATTAAAAGCAAATAATAGACAACTAATAGAGGATTTGAAGAAGATTAGAAATTCATATTATCTTTCTACCTTGAAATACAGTTGCAAAATAATACTAAGGAGTCTTAGTATTACAAAAATTTTGTGTCATAATGGTTTTCTTAATATGGCATTAACTGGTTTTGGTAGAATATATTGATACTTCTCAGAGATACCACCATTTTTTTTCTATCTGTCCCATTTAAATTATCTTCTCATTCTGCTCTTCAGACTGTTAATAATTTGTCCTAGGGCTAGAGAAATAGATAGCACAGCCGGGAAGATACATGTATGTTTTGCGCATAGATGATCTAGGTTTAATTCTGGGTAGGCATGTGGTTCTCTGACCACCACCAGAATTCCTGAACAACACCAGGTGTGGCTACTCAAAACCAGAGTAAACAACATTGATCAGGTATGGTTCAACTGTTATTCATTAGTCTTTTAATTATTTCAGCTTTGGTTATTTATCTTGTCACTTTTCCCACTGTTGCTCTCAAATATAATTTTAAATTACAATTTTACTTTGAAATCACAGATTCTCCGGAGTTGGAAATAATATACTTTCAAAGAAAGTATATTTAACCTCTCCTCAGTATCCTACAGTAAGGAGCAGTTTGAAAATCGATAGTGCAATAATACAACTAAGATGCAACATTGATGATAGTCAAGTCAGTCATATCTCTACCATCACCTGAATTGCCTTCATGTTGTCCTACTTTTGTCACCACAGACTCCCTAGCACATACTTTCTCCTTGTTATCTTTTTAGTACTCAAAACATCATTTTTTCATTTATTTTGATTTTTTAAATTGAATTACATGAGATACACAGTTACAATGTTGTTCATGATTGGGCTTTCATAATACAATATTCCATCACCTATCCATTCTTGATATTTGGTGAACAACTATACTCTTTTTCTATATTTCATAGTAAGAGAAGCATCCATACCATTTTCGAAAAGGGCTGAACCAGTCGGCATTCCCACCAGCAGTGTAGAAGGGTCCCTTTCTCCCCACATCCACACCAACAGTGGTTGCTTTTGTTCTTTTGAATGTGTGCCAGTCTCTGTGGTGTGAGGTGGTATCTTGTGGTTGTTTTGATCTGCATCTTTCTGATGATTAGTGATGAAGAGCATTTTTCCATGTGCCTTTTTGCCATTCATATTTCTTCCTTGAGAAAATGTCTGTTCATTTCATTGCCCCATTTTTTGATGGGGTTATATATTTTCTTCTTGTGGATATCAACCAGTGCCTTGTATATACTTGATATCAACCCCATATCTGATGGGTATTGGGTGAATATTCTTTCCCATGGTCGCTTCTCAAAAAATTAGAAATTGGCTCCCATTTGACCCAGCAATTCCACTCCTGGGTATACATCCTGGAGAGGCAAAAAAACTATAGTCGAAATGAAATCTGCACTCGAATGTTCATTGCAGCACTGTTTACAATAGCCAGAATCTGGAAAAAACCCGAGTGCCCGAGAACAGATGACTTGTTTAAGAAACTTTGGTACATCTACGCAATGGAATACTATGCTGCTGTTAGAAAAAGTGAAGTCATGTCCTTTGCATATAAGTGGATCAACATGGAAAGTATCATGCTAAGTGAAATGAGTCAGAAAGAGAGAGAGAGAGACATAGAAAGATTGCAGTCATCTGTGGAATATAAAATAACAGAATAGGAGACTTACACCCAAGAATAGTAGAGATAAGTACCAGGAGGTTTGCTCCAAGGCTTGGAAGCTTGCCTCACATGTTGGAGGAAGGGGAAGCTCTGATAGAGAACGGAATACCAAGTAAAGTGTTGTTTTAAGGATCCGAATGAGATAGGAGATGCACGCTGAAAATAGACTATAGACCAAACACGATGGCCACTCTGCCTCTATTTCAAACCACGACACCCAAAAGGAGAGAGAGAACAAAAGGGAATGCCCTGCCACAGAGGTGAGGTGGGGGTAGGGATGGAGTGGGAGGATGGGAGGGATACTGGGAACATTGGTGGAGGAGAATGGACACTAGGTGGAGGGATGTAAACAAAATGCAAACATGAAAGTTCATAATTTTATAACTGTACCTCACGGTGATTCACTAATAAAAATTAATGAAAAAAGAAAAGCATATACAAAAAACAAACAGTTATATAACCTCATAAATATTTCTTCTTCACTCAGACTAATTCTGGTAATTTATTCTAATAATACGATTGCATCAAGTTTGTTCCTATTTTTAAATATCTGTGGTAAGGATAACATAAACAAAGTTTGCCTGACTAGGCACCCACTGAAAGAATATAGGTTATTTTGAGTTTATGCTATAAAGCTACTATGAACATATATGTGTTGTTTGTTGAATGAAAACAAATTTTTATTTTTTCTGGATATTAGCTAAGAGTTACTTAGGTTTGAGAGACGTTGTCATATCATTTTTTGTAGAGTAGCAGACAGACTGGTTTACATTTACACTGTAAATATATGAGTGATGCAATTTTTATTTCACGTGCATTTGGTGTTTTCACAATATTTAATCTGGTAAGTTATAGGAATTATATTGTGATACATAATTTAGTTTTCAATTTATGTTCGCCTAGCACTGTCACACTGTCACACTATCGTCCCGTTGTTCATGGATTTGCTTGAGCAGGCACTAGTAACATCTCCATTGTGAGACTTGTGACTGTTTTTGGCATATCGAATACACCACAGGTAGCTTGCCAGGCTCTGGTTTGCAGGCAGAATACTGTCTGAGAGGGACGGAGGAATCAAACCCGGGTTGGCCACAAGCAAGGCAAACATCCTACTCTCTGTGCTGTGCTATTGCTCCAGTACCATGCATGTTTGCCTAATATGATATTGTGATTGTGAATAAATTTAATAAAGTAATATGATTGACCATTACATGGTTATATTTATAGCCAAGAATATACTTGATAAAATATGTTAGTAAAATTTTATTTTTAATTGCCTCAATCTAGAACAACTCAAATATTGCAAATCAGCAACAGTTTAAGTATCCTCCAACTGTAGTAAATAATTAAATGCGACTTAGCAAGCAAATGAAGAAGAGAGTAACAGGAAAGAAACTTACTAGTATTATGTTCAATGAAAGAATATATATTCAAATATTGCATATAACATGACATAACTTCTTTGATTCTAGGTTCAAGGCAAACAACACTAACCAATTATGGAAGTCAATATTTCAAAGAACAGATTTTTTTTCTTTTGGTATTTTGGGCCACACCAAACTATACTCATGGCTTTTTCATTAGCTCTACGCTAAGGAATAATTCCTAGAGGAGCTTGAGAGAAAATATATGCTCCCAGTCTGTCACAGGCAAAGCAAGAAAGTACCTGCACTACATTTTTGGGCCCGAAGATTCTGTTCATGATGGTGTCTCTGTACTTTTATCAGCCTGGTGAACACAAAGTTATGTGCAACTGTGAGGAAAGTAGTTCAGTTAAACACTTAAAATATGTATATTTTATTTTGAGTAAACTGCTAGTTGTAATTTAATAAAATGTTTAAAATTAAGTAAATTAGATAAAATGTAATTTTAAGTAAATATTTCTGAAATCCTTATGTAACATATATATTGCTTTATTATTTTGCTTAGAGATGTTTAGGCATTTCTTCTCTTTACACTGAATTGCAATATAGTAGTCCTTATAAAAATGTAAACTAATTAAGTCTAAATAATTACATGTATTCTAGTATATATAAAACAGAGCTCTATATAGAGTTTGCCTGAAATATACTTTATGACATTAAAATGTATGAAATGGAAGAAACAAAAATGTATATCTTTTAAAATTAATATCATGTATACTAATATAGATACCTTTACATGTGGTATTATTATGTTCTTATAAATATCTATGCATTAACTATAAGGGAAATTTAAAATAAGATTTCCCATGTTTTATTTAACATGCTGTCATTATTCAAATACACCATTAAAATAGTAATTCCTTTTACTAGGTAATATATTGTGAATATTCGCATATACACACAAAGACATATAATGCACAGGTCAATTCACAAAGTGATTTTTAAAATAATATGTTATATTAATGTAGCATTATAAATTAGCAACTTATTTGAAAATTCTAATAGTGCAAAAATCTTTGTTTCAATTCTAAAAATGCTCTTATAAAAAAATGCTGAGATAGGCTCTTATTAAGCCATCAGTTTTATGTGGTTTATTTTTCTCCAAGGCAATGAACATTTCAGTAAGGTCCAAATACTTCAAATTGCATTTGAGCTTTCTGATACAATTCTAATTTCTCAATAATTAGAATGACATCATAAACTAACTTTTCTATACCTACTGGTATTCAAGTTACAAGTAATACCTACTAGTATTAACCAGTAGTTATTGAATACCTACTGCTATTAACCAGTAACAAGGTGGCTCTCATTCCTCTGACCCTGAAAGAGCCTCCAGTATGGCATCGTTGGAAGGACGAGTAAAGAGAAGCTTCTAAAATCTCAGGGCTTGGATGAATGGAGATGTCACTGAGACCGCTCGAGAAATTCGATGATCAACTGGATGATGATGATGATGATGATGAATACCTACTAAGATTATGTTAAGGATAAGAATAAGAATAAATATTGTTAGTACATTTTAAATTATCTATTAAATTTGAAATTTGTAGAGAATGTTTAGAAAATTCCCAAACATCGTATGTTTCTAAGTTGTTTAAGCACAAATTAGAAACAAAGTGCTCTAAAAATTTTAGCACCATTTTTTTTCTAAATGGAATTTGAATTGCCATGTCACTATTTCACTGTATCACTGTCATACCCTTGCTCATAGATTTGCTCGAGAAGGCATCAGTGACATCTCCATTGTGAGACTTGTTACTATTTTTGGCTTATCGAATATGCCACGGGGAGCTTGCCAGGCAGTGCCATGTGGGCGGGATACTCTCAGCAGCTTGCTAGGATCTCTGAGAGAGACGGGGAATAGAACCTGGGTCGGCCATGTTTAAGGCAAAAGCCCTACCTGCTGTGCTATCGCTCCAACCCATGTCTCTAAAACATATAAACTTAGTATTCTTTTGAGCTGCAAGGTAATCCTTGCATAGCTTTTACTTAATAATTGGTAATGAGCCAAAAAAGAAAATGAACGTTTGGAATTTTTATACTTTTTTGTTAATCCCAAAAGACAATAATAAATAATGATTCTTCTATTAAAATATTTTACCTGGATTAATTTTGTATTGAATGATTCAACACGGAGACACAGTTGCCTTCTACATCAGCATATTTTAAATGATTAATTAATTTGTTCTCTCTGTACTGTAATCAGAATGAAAATCAGTCAGCTTTGTTATCAGTGTTATTTCATTTTGAGTTCAGAGGATTCATTTACAGAGTTAATGTGATAAGTACATCTATAATCTTAATTACTGAAGTATTTCAATAGATATATTACTATCAGATATATTGATGTTAGCCAACATGACACATATAAATTATGCTGACTTAATTTTAAGAATTTATAAAGGAAAATTTTGTTTGGTAGCAATTCAACTGATTACTCGTGGAAATAGAATTAAAATTAAATGTATCTGGTATAATTTACTAGCAGTAAATTATTAGCAATTTCAGAAGTCACAGTGTGTACATATAAATACATATATTTGGTTAAGATGGAAGAAAAAAATCTTGAAACTGAGCAGACTCCGTAGTCAGGGATGTGACTCGAGTCCTAATGCATGTGTCATGCCTGTTTGAAGCTCTAGGATTGATCCTGAGTCTGGCAATGGCCTCAACAAGAATAAAATAAATTACAGTTAAAAAATAAAACTATCACATAGTTTATGGTGTGAAAGGGCTGGAGCGATAGCACAGCAGAAGGACAGTCGCCTTTCACGCGGCCGACCCATGTTCAATTCCTCTGCCCCTCTCAGAGAGCCTGGCAAGCTACCGAGAGTATCTTGCCCACAGAGCAGAGCCTGGCAAGCTACCCGTGGTGTATTGGATATGCCAAAGACAGTAACAGTAATTCTCACAATGAGAGACGTTACTGGTGCCCGCTCTAATAAATCGATGAGCAATGGGATGACAGTGACAGTGATGGTGTGAAGAGATGATGTTTTCATTCAAGATACATAAAAGAAATAATAGATGATATAAAAGAAACAATATATATAATATTTGTGAAATTTGCTTTATTTGAGTTTATATGATTGCTATTATTTATAAAAAATACACAAAAACAATTATCCTTACTTACAATTTGAGGTTTTTCTTTATGAGGAAAGTAATTGGTCCCCTCCAAGCAGTGCTCAGTTGATCCAGGGCCCTTACTGGCAATTCTTACCAAGCAGACTGGTAATTAAATGTGAATGCTCAGGACACAGTGTTTTTTTTTTTTTTTTGGAGTCTGTGAATTTGGGGATTACCTGCTCCAGCTAATACAGTGGTGCTTGGGGGCCCTAGAGTTGCACCCAGTGATGACTATGAAGTATGGGGTATCTTCGATCAAACCAAGGTTGACTTCATGCAAGCAAAGTATCTTTACCCCGTCACTATCTCTCCACCCTAGTTGATGATCAATCATATCACATCACCAATGAATATATGAGGTCCTCTTTTCTAACCACATGATTAGAATGTAATCACCTTAATATTGTTTAAAGTAGTGTATTACATTTCTGTTAATCACATTTCCATCCTGCAGGCAAAATATTAACTTGAAATGTAGCATATTATATATTGTTATATATACCAGCATTGCTCTGCTAACTTGCTCAGAGGTCACTATTTGTAGTTCTCAAGAGACCATGTGGTGACAGGGATAAACACTAAATTGACATTTTATGTGACAAATACACTGTAGCACTGTCGTCCCATTGTCCATGGATTTGCTCGAGCAGGCACCAGTAATGTCTTCATTATGAGACTTGTTACTGGTTTTGGCATATCACATATGCCATGGGTAGCTTGCCAGGCTCTGCCATGCGGGTGGGATACTCTCGGTAGCTTGGGGGCTCTCCGAGAGGGACGGAGGAATCCAACCAGGGTTGGCCACGTGCAAGGCAAATGCCCTACCTGCTGTGCTATTGTTCCAATCCGATTGATTCAATAATATTTCATTTTATCAAACTCAAATTCTATTTGTAAATAAGACATGTAAGAAGCAAGCTAGTTTTATGAGCTAATTTTTCAATTATTTCTCACTTTTGAAGGATTGTGGGATACTCTTAAGCAGGATTCAGGAGACCATGTGGACAGGCAAGTGACCCTTGGCTAACCTTTCTGGCAGGTATTTCCTGTGGTACCAGTAATTCTGAAGATTATTAGCAGCAGTTCTCGTGGGACCTCCAAGGCTACCTCCATTGATTTAGGAGACCCATTTGGTGCTAAGGATTGAGTAGCATGTGCTCTATTGCATATACCAACTCCTCAGCCCCTCAACTTATTTCTAGTTAGAAAATAATAGAAAATAACTGATTAGAGCAGAAAAATTTGTAATTATTTTGAATTTGTGTGTGTTGTCACTGGCTCTAATAAATACTGCAATAGAAAACCATCTATATAAATATTGTTATAAAGCAAGGTACCTGCTTTTATTTTTTTCCCTTGTAAATGTTAAGGAAAACAAAGTAAAGGATACTTTTACAAATGATTTAGATAGTGATCACATTCCATTTTTTAAAATAGAAACTGCTAAACAGAGAGTTAAGATCATATTTAGTGTTCTTAGATAACTAATTTGTTAATGGCAAAAGTTATAAGGGAAATTAAATTTTTAAATCAGAGTGATATGTGAAATAATATAATTGTTTAATGGAACAGATGGATAATATTTGAAACTAAAGAGCAAATCTAATTTACTCTATGATCAAAGGATAATTCAGAAAACAATCCACCAAAACCAAAGCATTAAATAGAAACATAAATTTGTATCTAGCAGCTAATAAATATTAAGTGGCAGAACTAACCATGGGAATAGCATTATGATAACTTTCTTTACCTCAAAGGGGACTATTGACATAGTTATATATATAGATATATATAGAATATATGAGATATAAATACATATATCTTCTAAATATTTCTAAGTGTTCCTGAATGCCTGGAATTTAAAGAAAAATTCTAAACAGAAAAGCAGTATGTTAAAATAATTAAAAAGAATAGAGTACTTATTATATTATTGTAAAGAAACTTGCCTTAATATATATTGATCTGTAGTACTGGAGTGATAGCAGATCGGGTAGGATGTTTGCCTTGCATGTAACCCACCTGGGTTCAATTCCTCTGTTCCTCTCAGAGAGCCCATCGAGCTACCGCGGGTATCTCACCCATAAGGCAGAGCTTGGCAAGCTACCTGTGGAGTATTCCATATGCCAAAAAAAAAAAAAAAGTAACAACAAGTCTCGAAAGGGAGATGTTACTGGTGCCTGCTCAAACAAATTGATGAGCAATGGGATGATAGTGACAGTGACAGATATATTTGTAATTTAAAACATCTCTTTAAGATCTGGGGAGTTTGCACTGTACTCTGGGGTACATGCAAACACATCTGGAGTGACTCATGGTCTTTGACAATACGGAACCCAGCAGTAACACATCTTTGAGTCCTTGCAGGGAAGCCCCTGACCCAGGATTAACTGAATGTTACAGGTCTTGGCACCAAATTCCCCTAAACACTAGCTTTGTAGGCCCCTTAAAAGTCCAACCTGTGGAAATTTTGCAATTGTTAAATCATTTTGTAGAATACTATATTCTTCTTTCTGTTTTTTTTTTTTTTTTTTTTTTTACCACATTCAGCAGTTTCAGGGTTTCTTTCTGGTCCTGAGCTCAGGAATCACTCCTAGAGTTCCTGGGGAAACATATGAAGTACTAGGGACACATGGGTCAGATGCATGTGAGGCAGATGCCTTACCTCCTGTAATATCTCTCCAGCCCTACTAAATTATCTTGAATAAAATAAATGAAGCCTCTATCTCTTCCAATAAAACCCATCAAGCATTTCTTGTCCATCCAGCCTGACACTAGAAATACATACATACATGGCAGAGTCTCTTGCCCGCACGCCTGGTTGTCTTCCCCGGGGCCTGTCAGAGGGGATGGACTCCAGCTTCCCTCCCCATCTTGAGCAGAGTATAGTGGGTAGGGCACTTGCCTAACACATAGCCGACCTCAGCTCTATCCCAATCATCCCATGTGGTCCTCCATGCACCTCCAGGAATAATTCCTGAGTGCAGAGTCAGCAGTAACACCTGTGCATCACTGGATGTGGCCCCAAAACAAAATGAAAAATTGAGGGCCACTGGTATTGAGTAGTGTATGGTTTGTGTATGTGTATAAGCTTGTTTGTAGAAGTAATCATGCTTCACGTTTTACATACTTCAGTTACTGATGTCAAAGTAAAGTAAAATTATTTTCAGTAGATGGAAGTCCAAGTTGCAAATATCAAAAAATAAACACAACCTTTCTTCCATGAATTGTATCTAATACATGCAGTGGCTCTGCTGAACCTGCTCACACCTCTAGTTGCCCTTTTCCCATCTCCCCGACCTGGTCCTGTCTACTATGTCACAATCGTGCCAATCTCTGTGCGCAGCAAATGCCTTCATTCTTCAATAATTCAATGTTTCTGATGAGCTGAAATGTCATGCTATAACAGAGTGAAGCAGCTCTGGTTTCAGTGAGGAACCAGTGTTCATGCAAGACGCTCATGAAAAAGATAGCAATAGCACTGATTCACATTTGCCTTCTTTTGGAGATACTGATTTAATGAAGTCTACTATGAACAATTTTTATGTGGTATATCATCTTTTATTTTTGCCTTACTCTGAAAAAAATGCATCTTCATTATTTACTTCCAATTTAGTCTTTCAGGTGACTCTTATTCCACTGACAAGTCAGCAATGATGGAGTCAGAATTTGGAATATGAGGATGTAGATTCACAAAGTGTCACTTTTCAGATTGATGGTTCTGTTTTGGCTGAGGTTTTGATACATTTCTCAAACTTCAGACTGCTGTCTGTAAAGTTCCTTTTCCTGTAAAGTGCCAATAATAAAAAAGTACATCCGTCTTCCATTCCTTTATTGGCCATTCATTTACTAAAGATGCTTTAGAGCAATAGCAACAGGGAGGGTGTTTGCCTTACACACGGCCAACCCGGGTTCAATTCCTCTGTCCCTCTCAGAGAGCTTGGCAAGCTACCGAGAGTATCTAGCCCGCACAGCGGAGCCTAGCAAGCTCTGCATGGCATACTCGATACGCCAAAAACAGTAACAACAAGTCTCACAATGGAGATGTTATGGTGCCCGCTAGGGCAAATCAATGAGCTATGGGACTGACAGTGACAGTGACAGCTTTTCTACCAGTTCAACAGAAGATTTGTCTGTCTTACAGAAACCATTCAGAGTGTATTCTAAAACATTATGGAATATTCAAAAGTTTTCATTTTTGTATAATAATTAATATTTTTCATTGAATTTTTTTAGTTATCTGGCCATATACTGATTTATCCATCTCAAGTTTAAGTAAAACTGTGTCACCATCTATCTGTGACCTAGTTTTATATCTCTCCATTTGTCAGTCTATATGCCTGTTACCTGAAATCCAGTTTGGTTATTTTACAAATGTATTGTTAATTTTAGACCAAAAAACTCCCTGTGGCCACAAACTGAACTAGTAACAACTTCAGTGAACATTACTCAAAAATGCAGTTTTGTATTTAGAAGACTTTCTTGGAATTTTACTTTCAGTAAAAGTCCATACCTGCTTATAACATATGTGTTGCAAGAACAATCAATCATGGCTGTATTTTTCTACTCAGATGATATTGAGGATGTATGTACATGCTGATGTGAGTTCATTAGTTCTTACTCTAATTTTACAAGTTAAAGAAGATAAGACTATCCAGGCCTAAGAAAGTGTATATAATCACTACGTAATTTCTAGCCAGTTGTTATTAAACAGTAATGCATTATTGTGATAAAAATACTCTATGATAGTCAAAATACAGGTTATCTGAAAGAGTGGATTGCAACTACTGATCTGTGGACTACCTGTTTATGTATGAGTTCTAGTCCACAGATTTAAGAATGTTGAAAGTCAGTAATCAAAACAACAGAGGCAGCTTAAAGAGGAAAAATGATTGCAGACACTTTTCCAACACAGAATGAGTGGTCATTCACAGACTCAGCTTAGGTTCATAATATGTGATTTAGAAATTAAAAAGCTCTTTATCCCACTATCAATCCCTTGAGGCAAATTACAACAACTGAAAATGAAAAACAACCCTGGGGCTATAAATAAGATGTGTTTATGTTTTGAGGAGCAAGGAGCAATATCTTGTGATTTTGTGGTGGTATATATTAGAGGTTCTCATGTCATCTAAAGTGAGCTTAATTTGAATGGTATTCACAGATTCTGAACCTTCATAAAATCAGTGGTGCAGGTAGTAGATGCGTCAAATGTTTCAAGGGAATTGGTGTACTTATCATAAAGCAGTCACAGATGATAATCTGAAAACTATAATTACAGGCTTATTGCAGTGTGAAATGCTTCCTACTGAAAATAATGCCACAGTATATAGTTGGTTGGTATGTGCAAAAGTATTAATAAAACAGTAATGTATGGAATCTGTCTTGTTATTTCATATTTTGCAGGTATTCAAAACCACAATTAGCCTTTTCCCATTAATGCTGATTTTTTGTTTGTTTATATAGAAAGAAGCTATAGAAAGTTTGCTCATTTTAATTAAAATGCACACACAAACAGATAAACATATGTACATATGTATGTATGTACTACAACGCTGCCAAAGTGGACCACACAGAAAATTAAAGTGATAACATTTTTACATCCTCTGTCCTCTTCAAAAAAGAAACACACACACATGTTAGAATTCCTTGGCCACCATATGGGAGCCTGACATAAGCTTCGTTCAAACAAGCTGCACCTGTTTGCTCTCCAGGCTGACATTACATGTTGCATGTGTTGGTTACTCTGAGATACAAATGGTGGGGAAGGAGGAGCAGCTTTCCTGGGGATTCATTATTCTGGAGATCACCTGGGAGTGGTCAAATTGAAACCTCCTTCACAGTTTGAAATCAACAAGGTCTGCTTCAAGAAGGAAGGCTGCTGGGATTCTTCTTCTTCTTTTTTTTTTTTTCTGGATTTATTTTACACAAATAACCTGGAGGGCCTAAAATGGGTACTCTGGTGCTCTTATCAAGGAGAAACACTGGGCTTGTAAAACCGCACGAAATGCTTCCTACAATATCATTCAGATGAAAAAGGCAGAAGAGCAGCCAACAATGCAGGAAGTGACAAACCATTAAGCTAATCCTATAAAGATCTGGCCTGTCAGGCGATACATTTCCTGAATACTTAGAAAGCATGAGAGAAGCTTATTAATGGTTCATCACAGTTCTTACACTGCTTACAGGGCTAATATGCAAACACTGCCCTTTTACAGTTGGGATTTTAAGCACATCAGGACGTCACATCCACGGCTTCTGTATTTTTTTTCCTCCTGGGTAATTGAAGCATTACCATAGAAGACAATGATTGATGATGTCTTTAAAGGTCTAAAAAAGCACAGGCTATTTTTGAAACTGTGCCATGTCTATATAAGGCGATAAGAAGGCACAATCCGAGTCTCCAGTATGCAGCAGGAACAACAAAGCCCTGTGTCTTCCACAGAGATGGGGGCTACTTCTCCTAGTTTGCTTTCATTTCACACTCTTTTTTTTTTCTTTTGGTTTTGAAAGTTACTGACTGTGTCTCCTTATACACGCATGGTCTGGAGTTTGTAAGATGTTCTGTGTAATTAGACCATTGTGCGAGAAAGGTTTGA
This sequence comes from Sorex araneus, assembly GCF_027595985.1. NCBI lineage: Eukaryota > Metazoa > Chordata > Mammalia > Eulipotyphla > Soricidae > Sorex > Sorex araneus. The sequence goes on from NC_073305.1 coordinate 167,168,352, forward strand.
CTCCACACTTGATCTCCTGGTGCTGCAAAGCTCTTCTGGTGTTTGAACGCTGTTTGACTGTGTTGAAAACAAGCAATAGTACTGGTTGGGGTGTGATTAACATCAGTTTGCCTTTAGCACAACAGCTTTCTTTGTGGTTTTTAAGTAATTGGAAACTATTGTGTCTCCACATATCCCCCGCCCCTCCTAGTAATTTAATTTTTCTCATCAGCATCTTCTCTCAAGATTCTGGTAGTGTAGCTTCAATGCAATGCAACTTTTGGCAGACTAGGTGAATAAGATTTAAATCAATATGAATTGATTAACCATAGCATTTAATAATATATATCACGTGAATATAATAATAATAATAATGAATTTATCTAATAATATATAGGATAATATATATCACATAAATCCCCCTCTTGGAGAGCCCGGCAAGCTACCGAGAGTACCTCGCCTGCACAGCAGAGCCTGGCAAGCTACTGGTGATGTCTTTGATATGCCCAAAACAGTAACAAGTCTCACAAGGGAGACGTTACTGGTGCTCACTCAAACAAATCGATGAGCAATGGGATGACAGTGACAGTGACAGTGATCACATGAATCATATTTATATGAGCAAAATGAATGATTAAATACGTAAATAAAAGCTTGTAAGGCATAATAAAAACTTCCATCTCCAAATTACTGTTTACTTTTCTTCTACTTCTTTTTTAAAGATTTATATGATAAGAAAAACTATTATTCAGTTTGTAGGCCACACCTTACTGTGTTCTATGCTCAGGAATCACAATGTTAGGATTTGTGGCAACTATATAGTGTGCTGGAGATCAAAATCTGGTCCATCAAACTCAAGGCAAGGGCTTTAACTATTGTACTATCTCCAGTGCCAAGAAATAACTATAATTTGAAGGCTAGAGTGTTAAGGACAAAATTTTGCAGAACAAAATTTTGATCACAGCATTTTATTCAATTTAAGAGGTCAATAAACTAATATGGGCATTTACTACATAAACGATAGGGGAAAAGTAATCAATAAGCATGACAAAAATATCGCATCTGAAATTGGTCAGAAACTGATTCCTCAGCATTATTAGTTGGTCTCCTTCTTTATAACACTTTCATAGTGATATTTTCTTTTCCAAACAATGATACGTTTGTTTGTTATGATGGACTTGACTTTAGATGCATTGCTTGTTGGTTTACTTTTCCATGTTCTTCATGCACAATAGAACATGAATTGACTTATATGATTATACATGAAAAGTATAACACAGAGGCAATAGTTATCAAGGTTCCAATTTGGCAGAGAAATCAAGTTAAAAAAAGGATTGAGCAAACTGCCAAAACTTACAAATAAGTAATAAATAAAAAATAACAAATAATAAAAATAGAAAAATAAACCCCACAATACTGATATAGGTTCTTTTCTGTTTGTTTGTTTGTTTGTTTGTTTGTTTGTTTTTGCTTTTTGGGTCACACCCGGTGATGCACAGGGGTTACTCCTGGCTCGGTGCTCAGGAATTACCCCCTGACAGTCCTCAGGCGACCCTATGGGATGCTGGGAATCGAATCCGGGTTGGCTGCGTGCAAGGCAAATGCCCTACCCTCGGTGCTATTTCTCCAGTCCCAGGTTCTTATGTATAGGTTCTTATTCTTGGTCCTTTGATCAACAATGCATTTCAGGTTTTACCATACAGTCTTCTTGGGATCCAATAAAGCTTGAGAGACTTTAGCATAAAGTAGGTTCTTGTTCAATCTCAGAACTGGACAGACTGACTTCTAAGTGCCTAGATAGGACTAGTTCTTAAGCAGTATCAGTTGTTGTCCTGATAAAAAGGGGGAAAAAAAAGTGTTGTTCCCCTCCTTCACTACTTTGTCTTCCCACTTGTTGAGCAGATTTTCAATATATGCATGACTGTTATTTCAAAATCAAACTATGACTCCATCTGGAATTCAGTACATAATATCATCCTAAAGTTTGTTTGATTTCACAGAAAATCAAAGCAAGCTAAGAATAAAAATATTCTTCCACTCAAAGGTCTAGGTTCAAATATATAGGGATCATTCTATATTATTTAAGTCTCTGGCAGAAGTGACTGCCAAAATACCACCAACAGATTCTTATTAATCTCAAGTTACATTTGTTTTCCCATCCTGGCTGTGGAACAACTAGTAAGTTGTGATATACTCTGAGCCAAATGTATATAATACATTCTTTCGATTAATAGTTCAATTTGTCTCTCACTATACTATGCTTTACATGGCAAAGGTAAGTTAATTGATCTCAATTGTGATGTGCTTTTAGACTCTGAACTCATAATGATCTACTTCTGACCTCTGTCTCAATGCACTCGACTTCTGACCAATCCTCTGAGGACCTCAGAACACTTGTGTAAAAAGCTTTATTTGTATATTTCACCATTAACCCCGCCCCTACTTCACCCTTAGAGTGACATTGAATTTTACCAATACTTCATGGCATTGAAAAGGTGTTTCCAGGTGATCTTTAGAAAGGGAAAGAGAAGCATGTCTGAAAATTACTATACACATTCATCAAGCATCTTGCTGATTGTCTATTTCATGAAATGTGTTGATATACAAAATAATTCCTCACTTTAATAAACTTCAGAGATACTTTCATATTTCTAGAAATAGGATGACTTTAACATAACCTATCAAAAACAAAAACATGAATTGTGGCCTGTAGTTAAAGTGCATTTCTAAGGGGTCTCACAGGCAGATTTCATAAGTCCCCAGACTCCTCCCAGCAGCTTTCTGGCATCCTGGCAGCAGTTCAATGTGAGGGCTGGAGGAAGCAGTGCTGCTCAGGGCCCGCAGGGCAGGAGATTACTCAGGTTGCCCTCACGAGACTCAGAGAACTCCAAGATCAAAGCCTAAGTTTTCAGGAGTTTTCCGAGCTAAATTCCATAATGTTCAGGGTAACATCTGGTGCTGAGAATTAGAGACTGGAGTCAGTTGAGAGCCATGCCAAGCAAGTACCTTTACTCTGTACTGACTCTTTGGACCATTGTAACACATGTTTTAAGGAACAGAAAGAATCTTTTCTTCCACTAGATTGCTGAGAAATCTGGACATATCTAAAATAATTGTTATGGGGCTGGAGTGATAGCACAGTGGGTAACATTTGCCTTGCGCGTGGCTGACCCGGGTTTGATTCCCAGCATCCCATACGCCCCCACCCCAGCACTGCCGGGAGTAATTCCTGAGTGTATGAGCCAGGAGTGACCCCTGTGCCTCACTGGGTGTGACCCAAAAAGCAAAAACTAAAACTAAATAATAAAATAAAATAATTGTTATGGGCATAACTGTGTTTACCCAAATGTTGTAGGTTCAAGTACCAACCTATAATGCTTCATTGTGTTACTGGAATGTATTTGAAAACAGAGCCTTGAGGAAGTAAAATCACTGGAGTGCTCACTGGTCCTTTCTGATGGGTGTCTGTACCTTGATTCGTGGAGACACCAGAAGTGTGAGCTCAGAAGAAAGAGCATGTGAGGACATAGTAAGAAGGAAGCCGCCTGGGGACTAAGATCTTCCCAAAAGTCTGATTCACTGACACTCGACTTTTAACCTCTAGTATTCAGAACTGTGAGAAATTAATGTTTGTTGTTTAAATCATGAAGTATGAAAATTTGGTTATGGAAGTACTAGTAAATCAATCAATAGGCAAGTTACACATCTCAAACTATAATATAGTGTAGTATATCCAAGTCCAGTCATTTTCAAATATGATAGTCTATTTTCAAATGTGAATAGTTCTCTATTTTTCACATTAATAACTCTTGCTTTTCCTCTTTTCTAGATATTAATAGTTCTTTGTTTTCCAACTTTTCTTTGTTTCCTTTACTTATTGATTTATCTCTTGGCCAATTTTAAGTTTGTCTAACTAATACTGTGTTGAGTTACTTTCCTCCTCTGCTTCCTACAAATGAAATTTAATATATGTAGAGCTCACTAAATTCTGTCAGTATATTAACCTATAACTGTGAGTATAGATTAAAAATGTTCAAATCTATGATACTATCACACAATGTTTTGAATAGAATGAAATAAAATAGAAAATAATAAAATATGACATATAATATGCATTATTAATATGATAGATATTTGAATTATTATTATAACAATGAAGTAAATATCCATGAAACTATATCTTTTTATAAAACATAAAATAAGCCCATTCAATTAAATTCATACTTTTACATATTCATGCTCTTATCTTTATTTGATAAAGCCATGAAATATTTTGTTTATCATTACCTGAGACGTAAAATAAATTATTTAAAAATTCCTGATAAAAATTATTGGGGTTAAACTATTATATTATTCTGAGTATAGGTAGTGTATAGATTTTATTTTTATTCCATACTTAGTTGATTCCCAGATCTGAGGAAGGGAAGAAGCATCTTATTTATTTTTTTCTGCTTTTTGGGTCCCACCCAATCGATTCTCAGGGGTTACTCCTGGCTTTGCACTCAGTAATTACTCCTGGTATTGCTTGAGGGACTATACGGGATGCTAGGGATGACACCCTAGTCGGCCGGCCCCGTGCAAGTCAAACACCTTACCCACTGTAATATCACTGCAGCTCCTAATTAAGCATTTTCTATTTATTTTATTTATTTATTTATTTATTTATTTATTTATTTATTTATTTATTTATTTGTCTTTTTGGGTCACACCTGGCAATGCACATGGGTTACTCCTGGCTTTACACTCAGGAATTTCTCCTGGCAGTGCTCGGGGAACCATATGGGATGCTGGAAATCGAACCCCAGTCAGCCGCATGCAAGGTAAATGCCCTACCCACTGTGCCCCTAATCAAGCCGCTAATCAAGCATTTTTTAAATGACGGTTTAAGAGATAGTACAGGGATGAAGGTGCTTGGTTTGCATGTAGCTGACCGTTTTCCATCTGTGACACCACATATGACTCCCTGAGCACAGAGCCTGACCACCCATAAGCTATGACCATCACTGAGTGTGACCAAAATAACTCAAAATAAATGACACACCTGCTTCTCTTAAACCAAAAATGAAAATATTTCCTAAAAGTTTGACATTTCTTACAACTTTTTCCTTCATATCTCACGTATTTAAATGATCTCTGACTCTTATTTAGTCTGTATAAAATTATTTTCTATTCACTTTTAACATTTCATGAGTCATAAGTAGTTTTCATTTGATCATTGTGTTTGCTTCATAACTGGGCTCCATGCAATCATTTCATCTTCATTTTCTCCCAGTAATATTTTTCACTCACAATCATTTTAGCCTTTAGTGGTGTGTAACTAGTGGACATTTTTGAAACTGCTTATCATTGGAAGTAGGTAGAAAGCTAGCCTGCATGCAGGCACACTGGATTTGACCACAGATACCAGTTATGGTACTGTGTGTCCCACCAGAAGGGATCTCTGATCCCTGAACCCAGCCAGAGCCACTATTAGTGCATTCTCTTCTTGATGATAAAATTAAGTATGCAGATTTATTTAATGGGAGTCACACCCAGTAGTACTCAGGGCCACGGAGCCAATTCCAGAGATCATGCACGTCTGAAAGTTTAAGTATTTGAACTCAATGTTTCAGTTCTCAGGTTCAAGGTCTGGGAACCATCAGGGTCACTGTGAATATATTTAGGAGGCTCAAGAATACTCTGGTGCTGAAGAATACACTCAGGGCCTCATATGTGGTAGATGTGTGTTCTACTATTTGAACCATAAAACCAGTCCTTAAATGTAATTTTCAATAAGAAATCCCATGGTAAAACTTTTATTATTGTTAAGACATTTTAAAAAGTCACTTACTGTTGTTGATAACTTTGTGACAAGGAAAGCATGTTCTTGAATCCAGCATAAATGTTCATTTAAATGAACTCAAGTTGTTGTCATCTAGCTATGATGAAAAGGTACTATGCAATCAACCTGTGATGTCGGACAGGACAATTTCTCAAGACTCTGTTGTTGTATCAGAAGTTCATGCCAAACAGTGGTTTAATCAATCAGTACATACATTCAGGTCAGTTTTAGCGAAAAGATGTACATAATGTTGACACAAATGGAATCATTTACTCAACCATTCCATAATTTGTGGGATTGTTACAAATACTTTATAATTCTATTGTGGTTACCTGTTAAAATACTAATAATGTTATGTTTATTATCTTATATAATTTGCCATATGGACAGAGCAATCTTCATTAAAGTTAGATCTAACTTGAAGCAAAGGAAGATCCTATTATTGTTTAGTCTTTAGATCCTGAAACGCCAGATATACCAGATACCGTACTTTTTAATTATTCTAACTGCATGAATTTTTAAAATTAAAGAAGTAATAATAATCATAACTAGGATAATGATTGGCTGTGGAGAAAATGGGCAAAAGTAAATGAGAATATTTAAGTTTCTTGGAAATAATTATGAAGTTCTTTTTATTGTTTTATGTATTAGACATGCGGGTGTATTCATTTTTTGAAAATTGAAGCAAGTGACTCACTTATTTGTGATTTCCTTTAAGTATATTTTGATTTAAGTGAATTAAAATACTTGCTACTATTTATGGAAAAACTTGAAAAACACCAGCTTCAATTATTAAAGATATAAAATGCACTCCAGAAACTCTCCCAGGCTAATAAAAGTGAAGTAACACTGATTTTGGGATACTAGAATATTCCAAAATCCTTCTATAAAAAAAGTACTTTGGGGGTAATTGTTCATGATAGCTTCTACTACTTTTCATTACTATTTTGTGAAACAACACAAAATATCACTTAAATATTAGTTCTATGTGAGGAACATAAGTGGCAAAAATCAAGTAACAAGGCTTTATCTGAGCTATAAGAGCATCTGTAAAATAGTATCCTTTACAAAAAAATATTTCATGATTTGTGGAAAGAAAGGTAGATATACGCTGTCAGGAGTGATAAATGATATAGCATCATACTCCTGCTATTTATTTCAATGTGCTCTTTAATCTACAAATTGTCCTAGAGTATTATACTTTAGTTTCGATAATCCTATGATTTCTGATTGTGTTATGCTATCATGTCTTCTTAGCTGATCTAATTCCTATAAATTTCTAAAAATTTTCAAAGACCAATGTCTATGTGGCCTGTTTTAGGAATTTCACTATCGTTTCAAGAGAAAATTATTCTATGTCTCCCTTCTTTAATGTCAGAGCATGATACCCAACTTACTTAACTACTCTTAACTTTTTTTGAATAATGTTTTCTCTCAATTTTATTTGATCCATTATTGTATTAGGAACATTTCTATCAATAAGTGATGTTTTACTGTTCTCATATCATGTTTATGGCTATGTCAAAATTTTGACATTAATTTGACATGTATATATTAAGTGTATTCCATTTGCCAATTGTTGTGGGAAGTTTGGAATGATAAAATGATTAAAAAGTTTTTAATACTTATGTCTCATATTTTAGACTCATATTTTAGATATCCATATCTCTTATGGATATACATTATATGTACATACATATATAATGTATATCCTTAAGAGAAGTATACATGATACTTATATGTACATACATATCTAATTATAACATATCATGATCACGAAATCCCATTAATTGTCAATTTCTCGAGCTGGCTCAGTAACCTCTCCATTCATCCTTTCCCTGAGATCTTAGACGTCTCTCTCGACGTGGCCCTCCAAAGGATGTCGCACTGGAGTCTCTTTCAGGGTCAAGGGAATGAGATCCAGTTTGTTACTGCATTTAGCATATGAATACACCATGGGAAGCTTGCAAGGCTGTCCCATGTGGGCAGGAAACTCTCAGAAACTTGCCATTTTCTCCCAGGGGAGAAGTAGGCTACAAGATATCGCACTTCTGAGAGCTTGCTTTTAAATTTCTCTCTGGATGTTGGCCGTTGATGGGATTACACACACCTGGGTTCCTCTGCTAGTGCCTTCATGCGTGATGCCTGTCCAAACGTGTGGAGAGGGGCCTAAAGCATGGCTGTAGCTAGATTTCGGTGGTCTTCGGCCACCAAGAGCTCTGCTCGGGGTGGGGAGGGAAGCTGGAGCCCATACCCTATGAGGGGAAGATAGCCAGGCGTGCGGGCAAAAGACATATATATTATAACATATAAGTATATATATTATGAGTATACATAAATATACACTTTTTGCAAATTCAAATGAGCAAAGCTATAAAAATAGAGAAAAATAAAAGTATAAAATTATGTAGACTAAAGAAAGAAGCACATAAATAGATAATAACCAAATTTGTTTACAAAAGTCTTACAAACATATTAACTAATTAATTAAAATTCATTATGACATTTGAGTTCATTAATGTTCAGATAATTCTACTCATATTAGGCCAATATAATAGAAAAATTGGAGTTTTGTAATATATTCATACATATAGTAACATATGTTACAATATACAGTGCGCATACAAATATATACTGTATGTATTATTATAGATACATATATACAAAACTCCATATACATTCTTATACACATATAGTATATATTTGTATATATGTGTGCATATATACACATATGTACATTATTAAAATAACATGTAAACAATAATATATTATATGCCCAGTGATATAATAATATATGTATAATACTTATATACATATACACACATGCAATCTTTATATATTTACATAATATATAAGGCAATATAATAGTTTCCTAGTTGGTAGCTCTGGAAGGTTAGTTTTATTTTTCATTAAAAAAAGACTTAAGGGTTGAAGCAATAGTACAGTGGGTAGGGTATTTGCCCTGCATATGTCCCACCTGGCTTTGATGCCCAGCACGCCATACAGTCCTTCAAGGATTCCAGGAGTTATCCCTGAGTGCAAAACCATGAGTAAGCCCTGAGCATGGGGGGGTGTTCCTCCACCCAAATCTATATGGTCACATATAGATTCACACATATAAAATGTATATCCATAAGAGAAGTATATATCATATTTATATGTACATACATATTTAATTATACAAATAAGTATATATATATTAAGAGTATATATACATATACACTTTTAACAAAAATCGACATAGATTTAAAATGTAAATGTTCAAATCTCATTATAGGTAAAAATAATCCTGTTATTTAGATAATCCTATTATCTAAATCTATCTTTTATATTTCTGTACATTCAATATATAAGTAAATATTTTGATACAAGTTATATAATATCAAGAAATATACACTTGATACAAGTTATGATTATCTATTTTTTTCCTTTTTTTTTTTTCTTTTTGGGTCACACCCAGCAATGCTCAGGGATTACTCCTTGCTTTGCACTCAGGAATTACTCCTGGCAGTGCTTGGGGGACCATATGGGATGCCGGGGATCGAACCCGGGTTGGCTGCGTGCAAGGCAAACGCCCTACCCGCTGTGCTATCGCTCCGGCCTCAGATCTTACAATTTTGATACAAGTTATGATTTTCTGAAATAGATCACTTCTACTAATGAGGCACCACAATATTAAGGACAACTCTCCTGCTTAGGATAATTAATAAAACTGAGTGAAATCATGAATGACATATCTAATCAATCTTAAAATGTTAACAAGTTTTAAGGAATTACAGGTCAAAATTTGGGGCAAGAAAGTACCACAAAGTTTTTTGTTCCTTAAGGATACTTGTTAATTGATGAGCAATAAAAGAAAGATGAAGTGCATTTTTCGAAAAATAACTTGTCAGAAAGTAAAAATCAGTCTTTGTAAGCTAGTATGACACTGAAGTCTTCACTTTAGACTTCACAAAACTTGAGAACTAAGTTGATTTATAAGATTATAATAATTATATTTAATAAAGTAAATTAAAATTTTCTCCCCAATAATCTATAACAAATACCTGCTGAAAATTATAATATTGAATATTGGATAAAAGCAAAATAGAATGCAGAGCCCATCATTTCATAAAAACAAAAGGTTATGCTTTGAAGAAGTAAATTCTTTTTAAAAACTTTATAACCATGAACAACATAGTTGATTATAATGAATTTTCAGATAGATAGTGTTTCTACCTCCAATTGCAGCAACTCACGCTCCCATCCCTCAACTGCTTACCCCTTTTCTCCCTCTCCAACAGAGCTCTTTGAGAGCTATTATTTAAAATACGAATTGAAGTTTGAATTTCATGCTTATGGCAATGCTGTATCTAGTGGTTTGGATATATAAAGACAAGAAGTAAATTCCATTAACCTTATTTTATAACTACAAATAAATAAATGACCACAACAAAAAACATAATCCAGTCTCTTATGGAAATGAAATGCAATTAATAAAAGGGAAAGCAGAATTGGATACATAACCAAATTAAAATAAAATAATTTATTAAGTCTGTCAGGGTCTTTAAAACAATAGTCATTTCTGTTGCTATGCAATGAAAGCAACATTCATTGCCTATAAACCATATTGTCATTGTTTTTATGTTGCTTCTTGCAACAGAAACAATTTTACTTATATTTTTTAGAAAAAGAATTGAGTGTTTAAGAATTATTTTACCAAAGGTGGGGCTGGAGTGATAGCACAGTGGGTAGGGCGTTTGCCTTGCACGCGGCCGACCTAGGTTCAATTCCCAGCATCCCATATGGTCCCCTGAGCATGGCCAGGAGTAATTCCTGAGTGCAGAGCCAGGAGTGACCCCTGAGCATCGCTGGGTGTGACCCAAAAAGAAAAAAAAAGAGAATCATTTTACCAAATGAGGTGAAATTACCAAAGGATATGAAAATTTATAAAAAGTAGCAATATAGTTTAAAAAAGTTTAAAATGACCATTCTACACAAGTATCATATAGACTCAATGCCCCTATTAAATTCTATTAACATTTTTAAGAACATACACAAATATAACTACAATTTGTATGGAACTGCATAAAATTCAACAAATATATAAGCTAAGTATAAGAAAAAAAAACAAAAAAGCATCATATCCTCCAAATTTAAATAGTACTATATAAGTAGAGTAACAAAATGCAGTATTAGAAAGAAAGCATATAATCAGCCCAACAAATTTTAATGGAAATCCCAGGGATGAATACTTATACTTTCAGACAGTAACCATGATAAAGAAAACATGACCACATGTTTGAAAAGAAAAATCCCTTCTATAAATTGTATATGGAAAACTAGTTAGCCACACAAAAAGAAATAAAAGAAAGGAAAAAAAAGAAACCGAGACTCTATTTTATACCATCCACATATGTTGACCACAAATAGATGAAAGACTAAATTGTTAATCCCAAATTCATAAATTACATTGAACAAGACATAAATTCCAAATAATGTTTGTTTTGATAATTCCTTTTGTGATTCATCCTTATTGGCAAGGAGAGTAAAACCAAAAATAAACAGCAAGGATTTTGTCAAACTAAAAGTACACTGTATTTAAGATATCACTGAATCAAACAGACAAAAAATTGTTCTATTTATTAAGACATATCTTACAAAGGACTAACATATAAAATATATGAAACACTCACAAAATTAACAACAAATAACAATCCCAGCAAAATTAAGTAGCTCAAATAGATATTTGTCTAACATTGGTGGAGAAAGTGGGCACTGATGGAGGGATGTAAACGATCGCTGTATGACTGAAATTCAAATATGAAAGTTCATAAATTTGTAACTGTACTTCACGGTGATTATCTAATAAAAATTTTTAAAAATAAAAAGTAAGAGTATATAAGATGCAACATTTTTATTCACTATCTCTACCCTTTGACACTTGAGCTGTTTTCAGATCTTTACAAAAGGCACCAGAGGACTTAGATATATATATATATATACATATATAGATATGCATATATTTGACTTGATGTTTTTGTGTAGTTAGGATAGATAATCTAAGTGTAAATGATGTATCTTGTGAAATTATGTTTTAATATTCTGAGAATTCTGTTTCTAAGAACTGTGCCAGTTTTCATACTTACTAAAGGTGAATAAGGGTTATTCTCTTCCCCCAATATCTGTGCCAATATTTGTTTGTATGCTCTTTTATATAAAATCATTTTTGTTGGTATGGAGTGATTTATCATTATAAATTTAATTTGCATTTTTCTAATCATCAGTGTTTAACATTTTTTATGAACATGTTAGACATTTTTGTATCAGTGCCCACTTTCTCCACCAATGTTTCTAGCATCCTTCCCCCCACCCCCACCCCCACCACCCCACCCTGCCTCTGCGCAGGGCATTCTCTTTTGTTCTTTCTCCTTTTGGGTGTTGTAGTTTGCAATAGAGGTATTGAGTGGCTATCATGTTCGGTCTATAGTCTACTTTTGGCACATATCTTTCAACCCGAGTGGGTCCTCCCAACATCCTCTATGAGGTGTTCCCTACTCTATCTCAGCTGCCTTATGGTCTTACTTTTTAACTATAAGAACTAATGCTTTGCCATTTGCCACAATGGAATGAAATGCTACCCTGCTAAATAAAGTAAGGTAGAAGGGAAAACCAAGCACTTGAATGTCTGAATCGTGCGTGGTATAAAAAGGAACAAAACCAGGGCCAGAGGGACAGCAGAGTGGATAGGGTGGTCACCTTGCAAACAGATAATCTGGGTTTAATCCTCAGCACCAGTTGTCATGGCCTCTAACACTACTAGAAGTGATACTTTAGCACAGAGCCAGGAGTAAACTCTTAGTACCACTGGGTAAAACTCAAAAATTTAAAAGAAAGGAAAAAAAAGAAAAGAAAAAGTCACAAAGCAAAGGAATAAGTACTACAAAAAAAATTCTTGGACTTAGTACATTGAGTAAACCAATGGGAAATAGAGGCATAAGCCACAATCCCTGAACAGTGGTGAATGGATATTAGCACTATGCTTTTGATGTCATGTAGAAATCATTATCCCTTTAAGACTAATAAAAATAAATATTTCTACATAAAACTTGTCTTTAAACAAAATAAAATAACTTTTTATTTCTTGATTTTTTTCCCAGAGATCATGAAAGACCAAAGGCACATCTTGGAAGGAACCAAAAGAAATTTCTCCTAGTGGGAAGATAGCAGCAACTGTGGATGCAGTGGCTAGATGTCACCCAGATTAGGAGAAAAGATGGGAGAGAAGCCTAAACAGAATGTCAGTAAGAGTGCCTAAAAGTAAAATGAGATATTAAAAAATAAAATAAAATAAAAGAGTTGATATAAATAACAAGTCAACCTACCACAGATAGGAAGAATATATTTTTTAAAAATATCCAAAAATTAAATAAAAAATCCATAAAATATACAAAGTTTAAAAGCTCAACAGTAAAGAATCAAAATATAGAGTCAGAAGATTATAACATATATCCAAAATAACAACGATAGTATGCATTTTTTAAATGTGCATATATTTCTCTGGAGATCTGCAAAATATGGTGTTAGATACCACTCCAAATCAATCAGAATTGTCAACTTTAGAAAAAAGAGGAAAGTAAATTCTGGGGAACATCCTAAGCAACTAGAATTCTCATTCATTGCTGGTGGAAAAGCAAATAGCACAAACATTTAGGACAAGTTTCTGGCAGTTGAGCAATAGTGTTCTTTGATATTTACAAAAATTAGTTGATATGGCCATACAAAAATACTCACGAATTTTAATAAATTTGTTTATATACTATTATTTAAGTGAGTACAGTGAATAGAACAGGTACCTTGTATGCAGCCTATGCAGGATTTACCCCTGAACCTCATATGGCCCCCAGAGTCCCACCACATATCCCTGAATGCAGAGCAAGGAGTGAACTTCGAGAACCCCTGGATGCAGTCAGAAAGCAAACAAACAAAAACATAATTACCATAATGTGGAAAACACCTAGATCCTTCAATGAATAAACAGCCAACATCTCAACAAGGCAATACATAAACATACATGAGTTTTGAAGTCAGGAAGAAGCACAGGATAGTTTAAAATGCGTATTACTAATGAAGGAAGTTAATCTGAAAAGATCACAATCTGTGTGATCACAGGATCACACTCTGAGAAATTGAAAATGAGGAAGACTATACAAGGATCACTAGTGTCCAATGGGTGAGTTGGGGAGATAAATAAAGGAAGAACATAAAGCTTTATAGGAAACTTAAAATAGTTTGTATCTATTATGTTAGAAAAGTACTATAGAGTTCTCAAAATGATAAAACATCAAGAATGAACAATAATGCTAATTACAGAATTTGGGTGTTTTGAGGCAATTTGTATTCCCCAAATATAACATTATAACACTAGTAGAGATTTGACGATGGATAGGTACAGAGAGTGGAAGGATAGGGACAACTGGATATTCTTTTTTCTTTTTCCATAAAGAAAAAAGATCAACAAGTCCCATTAAGGGAAAAGGAATATTCAGTGAAAAATATAATATATTTAATTTATTTACAAGAGAGAGGAGAAAATAGGGCAGAAAACACCTTTTCTAAATTGAAGTCATTAAATCTTACAGGCTTGGGGAATATAAAAACGCATTTTATATCTTACAAAAATCTAAAAAAGAGAAAAGTCACTGAAAATATTGTTTATTCCCATCATCATCATCATCATCATCATCATCATCATCATCATCATCATCATCATCATCATCATCATCACCCGTTAAGCGTCGATTTTTTTCCTAGCCCTGAGATTGTAGAAGCCTCACTTAATCGCTCCCAGGATCTTAGTTTTATAGTCTCTGGATGGTGGCTGTTGATGGGATTACATGGCGCCATGGGCAGTTTCTGGGTATGACCGCCTAGCTACTGGAAAATGGGGAATCTGGGCAGAAGAGGCCCAGTGCAGATCCAAGCAGGCTTGGAGATCTCAGCCACGGGTCCCACACACTGGGTTCCTCTGCCGGTTCCTTCATGCATGAGGCTTGGCTGAACGTGTGGAGAGGGGCCTTGAGCATGGCTGTGGCTGGGTTCCAGAGGTCTTTGGCTGCCGGGGCTCTGCTCAAAGCAGGGAGGGAAAGTGAACCCTCGCCCCATCCGAGGGGTCCCGGTGAAGACAGCCAGGTGCAGGGGAAAGATTCTCTGCCATATGAATAGTTACCTACCATAAAGGGTCTAATTGTACAAAATGAAGTTGATTCCCAATAATTATATATATATAAATATATATGTACCTTGAAAAGATCAAGAGAAGAAAACATTTTATAAAGGTAAATCATTTTTTACCAATAATTAATCTAGAAACCAGTGAAAGAATAGTCTAATTCATTGAAAAGAAAATAATTGTCACAATAGAGTAATTCTATTTCCATACATATAGGCAAAGAAATTTGGCTAAAAAGCAATCTATTATAGATGAAGAAGAGGAGAGGGAATATTGAACATAGCAAATATGATCTTGTTAAATCATTTTGTAGGCAAAATATACTAATGCTTTTCCACATGAGTAGTGATAAATCCTGTTAAAATGGAGGATGAATCCTGATGACTTCGGTATATCACTTGTATCACTTGTAGTCCCGTTGATCTTCAATCTGATTGAGCGGGTGCCAGTAACATCTTCATTTGTCCCTGTCGAGAGCTAGTGTAGCCCGATGATACCTGCTCGCTCCAGGAACAGGAAGAGCCTCAAATTGTTCATTCAGAGATTTGATGAAGAAATCTGACCATCTAGTTGGAGGGCGGCCACGAGGTCTTCTGACGTCCTGTGGAATCCAGTCGGCAGCAGCTCTAGTCCAATGGTCATCTCTGAATCACATTACATGACCAGCCCATCTGATTTTTGATGCGTTGGCAAACGAGACAGCATCCCTGATTTTTGACCGTCAACGGAAGTCAGAACTCCGGATTCCTTCTCTCACTTGAGTGAGACATGATATTCCCAGCATAGCTCTTTCGATTCCTCTTTGGGATACACTAATAGCATTCTTATCTTATTTGTGTAAGGCCCAGGTCTCTGAGGCATATGTTAGTGCAGGAACAACGGTGGAATCAAAAAGATGTGCCCAGAGTAGGAGGTTCTTTGTTCTCTTAACGACCTCTTCAACGTTCTTGAATGCATTCCACGCTGCTCTCTTCCTCCTGCACAGTTCTGGCACCAAGCCATTCCTCATGTTGAGTTCTCGACTCAGGTACACATAGCTGCTGCATTCAGAGATGTTCGTTCCATTGAGAGAAAATGGAGCTTCAGGGACCAGTTCGTTTTTCATGAACATCGTCTTGTTGAGATTCAGCTGCAATCTGACCTTTCCACACTCGTGGTCGAAGTCGGCCAGCATTTGTGCCGCTTGGCTAATGTTTTGTGTTATGAGAACGATCTCATCAGCGAAGCAGAGGTGGTGTAATTGCCAACCGTCTATCTTCACTCCCATTCCTTCCCATTCCAGTCTTTGCATGATGTTCTCAAGGGCAGCACTGAAGAGTTTCGGTGAAATGGTATCACCTTGCCGCACCACTCTCTTTATATCAATAAATCACTTCCTTTTTTTTTTAATTAGAGAGTCATCGTGAGGGTACAGTTACTGATCCATACATCTTTGTGCTCATGTTTCCTCCATACAAAGTTCGATAACCCATCCCTTCACCAGTGCCCATTCTCCACCACCAGTAAACCCAACATCCCTGCCCCCCTCCCCTCAATAATCACTTCCTTGTAGAATGGTGAGATCCTGGTGGTGAATCCACAATACAGCTCTCGAGGATTTTGATATAATGAGTTTGAACGCCCTGTTTGGCCAGGGCTTCGATGACTGCCTCAGTCTCAAAAGAATCAAAGGCCTTCTTTAAGTTGATGAACGTTAGACAGAGCGGCATCTTGAACTCTCGCAAAACTTCAATGAGCTTGGTCACTGTGTGGATATGGTCTACTGTGCTGAATCCCCTTCGGAACCTGGCTTGCTCACATGGTTGTCCTTTATCTAGTGTTCTGCCTATTCTATTCAGGATGACACGAGTGAACAACTTGTAGACAACAGACAACAGGCAGATTGGGCGATAGTTGCCAATGTCGTGGATGTCTCCCTTCTTGTACAACAGAACGGTCCTACTGGTTTTCCAGTGGGACAGAACCTTGCATTCAGACAGGTACCATCTGATTCACTACCCAGACTTGGGTATATAGAAATAATAAAATGACTTATCAGTTCTTGGACTGGAGTGACAGAGCAGCTGGTAGGGCACTCACCTTGCACGCGGCCGACAGAGTTTCATTCCTCTGCCCCTCTCAGAGAGCCCAGCAACTACAGAGAGTATCACGCCCACACAGCAGAGCCTGGCTAGGTACCCGTGGCGTATTCGATATGTCAAAAACAGTAACAACAAATATCACAATGGAGATGTTACTGGTGCCCGCTCAATCATATTGATGGGCAATGGGATGACAGTGACAGTGATCAGTTCTTAGATTAAATTAAAGAGAGTGAAACTGGGGCTGGGGAACATTATTATGAACCACTTTCCTTTCACACAACAAATCTGGGTCAGATCTCTGGCATCCCAAAGAGTCCTCCCAAGTCCCCCAGGAGTGATCTCTGAGTTTTCAGAGCCATGAGTAAGCCCTGAGCATAGCTGAGTATGCTCCCTACCCCCTAAAAAGAATAACAACTAAAAAAAAAAAAAAGAAAGAAAGAAACCATTGCTATATGTTTTTTTTTTTTGCTTTTGCTTTTGCTTTTTGGGTCACGCCTGGCGATGCACAGGGGTCACTCCTGGTTCTGCACTCAGGAAGCACCCCTGGTGGTGTTCAGGGGACCATATGGGATGCTGGGAATCGAACCAGAGTCGGTCGCATGCAAGACAAACGACCTACCCGCTGTGCTATCACTCCAGCCCTGCTATATGTTTTAAAGGGGAAGCAAAGTAAGTTTTATTTTCTCCTATGTAACTTGCTCAGAGCCATTGCTCATAGAACTGGAAGACATGCTTTGCATATAGAAGTCCTGGGTTCAATACCCAGCACTACAATACTGCTTGAAATAGCACCTAAGCACTGCCAGATGTGACCATAAATATATATATATATATATATATATATATACATGTATATATATGTGTAATGCTGCTGCATTTATCATGTTTTATTACCATTGATGTCTACAATCTTTTTTACAAAGCTCATACCTGTGCTACCTTTTATAAATAATGATGAACTGAGAAAAATAACACTTTAAGTACCTCATAACAGAATAATTTGGCATTTGTTTGATAACTGTTACCTGTATTTCAGTCATATCACTTTTATCCTTTTATTACATTACCAAGCTATATATAACTACTATTTACATCTTTATTAGTAGAATTTATTAATATTAAATGTGAAAAATGTACTCTCCATCTTTATTTATTTAGCAATGCATTTATTCATTAATTCATGTGTTCAAAAATATTTGGGTGTCAACACCATTGTAGTTGTTTGATTTAGGATATAACAAGAATACATTAAAATACAGTGTTCCTCTGTGGATCCTGCATCCTGTTCAGGGAATACAGACAAATTTTAATGAAGTTGAATAAATAAAATATGGAGCAAGTTGGTGACAAAGAAAGAATATAGCAATAAAAAGTAGATCTGGGTTTCAAGGACAGAGTATTTTATTTAGATATGTAGCAGGGAAAGTCTTCAGTGGGAATGAAATAAATATGTCTGAGATTGAAGGATATGGGAGTACATGGTATGATGAAGAAATGGACTATTCCTGAAAAGAGAACAGCATTTTACTCAGTGTTGTTTCTGGCTAATGGTCTGTCATCACAACAGGCACAAGGAAAGAAAAGACAAACTTCACCCTGAATTTTTAAAAAAAAAGTATGTATCATAATATGGTTTCAATTTTAAGTTACAAATATTTTTAATTATCTAGCTAGCATTTTATGTATAAGTTAAAGTTATACTGTGCTCTATTATGTCAGGGTAATGGGATAATACGTTAAAAAGTAAAATCAGAATATGACTCAAAATCAGCATAATTCTGAGAACACTGTTTGAGAACAGTGTGTTATATTTTCTTTAAGGAAATAAAGAAAATGTAATACCAGTTCTATGGAAAGAATGTTCCACCTGTACATTGGTTTTTAAAATTCTTTGATGTCCTATTTCATTCAAGATGGCCTGTCATTCGAACAGGGAGGTGGCACAGATGGCTGGACCATGTATTTTACATTCAAGATCCTAGAGATCAATTCATGATACTGTAGGATCCCTGAAGCCACCACATACTATCAGGAGTATGTAGCCACCACATACTATCAGGAGTGCCCCCAAATCCAAACAAAACAATTCTATAATTATTGTCTTTCCTAATCAATTCATTTTACATATAGACATACATACAAGTATGCAAATAGTTGGATTTTTATCATCATCATAATTAATTTTGCAGAGTGCATCATCATATTGAAAATGATTCATTAAACTGATTTTGTTAACAGACTCACAAATAAATAAAACACGTACCTCTTTAAACAGCAAGCAGAATTTTCAAGTTTGAGATTGTTTGCTGTATCAAACTCAGAATTAGAAATTCTGAATTTCATAAGTCTCATGAAGTGTTCTTTCTGTAAGTCCTTATCACTGACATATTTTATTTGTTAAATATTTTATTGAGGTACCAAAATATAAAATATTGTTAATTATATATTCAGGTATATACCATTCCAACACTGCATCCATTCCCAGAGTGCCTTTTTCACTTACAAGTCACCCCAGGGCTTTTCAGCCACTTTCCTCCTATGATGAAAATTTAGTTATATAATCATAAATAACATTTCTATTGACTTTGTTCATTTGTTGTTACCTATTGTTTTGAAGATATTAACATTTACCACCTATAGATTAATAAAGCTAAATTCCTATATTTCACAAAATTATAAATAGAAAAAATAAGTAGTTAAAAACTCTTTTTTCATCAGTAACCTGATGATGCTTTCAGGCTTCCTGATACCCCAAAATTGCTTCTGTGCCTTTGGCCAGACCCCAAAAACTTGGGACCAAGTTTACCAAGAAATTAAACAGCCGAAAGTTAGGTATGTTGGAAACACAACCACAAACCACTTCTTTCTCAGCTATTCAAGCTCATGGCTTTCTTGGATTCCTAGTTGAATCCAAAAATGAATTAGTGCCATACAGAGATGTCTCTGGGACCCACCATTTACAATCTCAGAGTTGGGGTGGGCTACCTCACCCCACTTCCCAATGCACATGGAAGGAAAGGCAATTAGCCCCATGAACCAACTCCAGCATCACCCTGTAAGCTCTACTACCGGCCTTGCTTCAGAGACCCCTAGATAAATCTTGAAAGAGATCAGAAGCCACAATTAAGCTCAGACCCGTGCATGGCTGAACAGACTGAAATAAATTAGAGGAGGCCGGTTGGCCTGTAACTGCCCAAGCAGATTCCAGCAGCCACTTAACTGGCAAATCCAAAATTGCCTCCATGACCCCAACCTGACTCCACTGTCTCTAGGATGGATCTCACCAAGATGTAATCCGTTGAAAATTTTGTAATGTGGATCTTAGTGCACCAACAGCCTTGGTTCAGAGACACAGAGGCAAGACCCAGAAAACAGCACAGCACCGGAGATCTCTTTCAAGCCCCATACTGAGACAATATCACCAGGGCACCCCAGATGGAGCAGGTGCAGTCCCCCCCCCCCCACCTACTCCAGATGGAATCCCGGTGATCAAGAACTTCCACAGCAAGACCTTGGTATGCAGGTTCCAGGACTAAATTTCCAGATCACATGGCAGCAGAGGAACCCAGGCTGCCCTCCCCAGGTCCTCGCCCACCCAGTAGACTGACTGTCATGCCCACAATTTGCTTCCGGGCACCATCTTAGCACAACAACAGCCCTGGCCCAGAGACACAGCAGCAAGTCCTGGAAAATAACACAGCCAGAGATGTCTCCAGTCCCCATACCAAGCCAATATCACCGGGTTTCCCACATGGAGCCGTGCAGTCTCTCCTCCTACTCCAGATGGAATCCCAGTGACCAAGAGCTTCCACAAGCAAGGCCCTCGGTATGTGAGTTCAGGACTAAATCTCCAGGCTGAATGGCACCAAAGGACCTGGGTTTTCTTTCTCCAGGTCCCCACCCACCCAGTAGACTGACTGTCATGCCCACAATTTGCTTCCGGGCACCATCTTAGCACTCCAACAGCCCTGGCCCAGAGGCTCCCAGTCGAATCCAAAAATGAATTGATGCCATACAGAGATGTCTCTGGAACCCACCATTTACAATCGAGAAATTTACATTTACAATCGAGGCCCCATGAGTTCTCATGATATTCAAAATGAGCAATGGAAAATAAATTATCTAGCATCTGCCCCTGGCAGGTAGGCTTGAATGGTCGTGGGAAAATTCAAGCAAAACATAATGCCCCAAGTTAGAGATAGAGTATCTGACAAATTGTCTGCCATAGAGACAAGGTTCGGACTGGTGTGTGTGTGGTGGAAGGGTTGGTGGGGATACTGGGGATGTCGGTGGTGGGAAATGTGCACTGGTGGAGGGATTGGTGTTCCATTATTGTATGGCTGAATCTCAAACATGAAAGCTTTCTAACTCTATCTCATGGTGACAAAATAAAATAAAAAAAAATGTGGTTTTCATGCCCAATTCAATGGCTGAACAAATAGCGTACTCCTACATTATTAAAAAAAAAAAAAGAAGAAGAAGAAGAAATGATGACCAGAATAAAAAACCCCACAGACTGGGAAAAAATAAATAAAAAACTTCTTCTTAAAAAATACATATCTTTAAAATTTTACATACACATAAATTAAAAACTAATAGTCTGAATAATTTTGTGCTAAAACAGTTTAAGTTTTCTATAATAGATAAATGCTATAAGTATACAATTTAGTAAGAGTGAGGAGAGAAGAATTAAGTCACTGTCACTGTCACTGTCATCACATTGCTCATCAATTTGCTCGAGTGGACAGCAGTAACATCTCCATTGTGAGACTCGTTGTTACTGTTTTGGGCATATTAAATGGTTAGCTTGCTAGGCTCTACCATGCAGACGAGATACTCTCCATAGCTTGCAGAGCTCTCCAAGAGGGGCAGAGGAATCGGACCCAGGTCAGCCGCATGCAAGGCAAACGCCCTACCCGCTGTGCTAAAATTACATTTTTTAGAATCAGATAGAATTACAAAAAAATTAAAAGAAAATAGAATAGGCTTTAAGAGGAACACGATTGTGCTCTAACCTAAACAAGCAATTATCAGTTTTATGTTAGAAAATAGCACATTAGATGCAATGCTTAAGTATCTGCATAATAAGAACAAAATGTAACAAAAATCTCTTTATATAAACAAAGTATCACATAACTAGGCATAAAGCATTCAATATAAGTATAACATTAATTTATTATTGTTTTATTCATGGTAAAGTTCTGAGAGTTTGTCTTGTCTTTTTAAATTCCTTATTTTCCCCCATTCTTTGAAAAATCCCTCTTCCATGTTTATTTATTTATTTAAAATTTTGGCACTGTGAATTGAAAAACTCTTCATGTTCTAGTTTCAGGGTTGCAGTATCCCCACACTAAAACACCAGTTCCTTCACCAGTGTTCAATTCCCTCCATCAATGTCCATTGTTTTCATTCCACACAGCAGACTGTCTTTATGACAGGTACTTTAAAAAAAATTAATTGTAGACACTGTGGGTTGCTTTAGAGGACTCTTCCTAATAGGGCTTCATGTATAACACTTTGCCACATTTCAGCACCCTACTTCCTCAGTGAATGCTCCTCTCCACACAGTTTTCTTGGCATTCTCTACCCTGTCTGATCATACTAGGTCACCAATCCCACCTCCAGCCCACTGTCCAGTGGAGACCTTTCTACTGAAGTCCAGTTCTCATGTTCTTTATTTCTATTTGGGGCATTTATTACAACCCCACTAGGTTGCTTTATATCCCATATATGAGGGAGATTATTCTGTGTTAGTCTCTCTCCCTCTGAGTAACTTCACTCAGCATGATACTCTTCAGATCTATCCAAGTAGCAGCAAAATGCGTAATTTCATCTTTTCTATGGGTCAGTAATATTCATTGTGTATATGTAGCAAGGTTTCCTTATCCAGTCCTCTATTCTTGGACACATGGGTTGTTTTCAGATTTTGGCTAGTGCTGCAAATAGCGCCACAATGAATATCAAAATGCAAATGTCTTGTCTACATTAGTTTTGAGGGCCCTTGAAATATATTTCAAAAAGTGGAATTGCTGGGTCATATGGACACTCAAATCCTAGCTTTCTGCAAACTGTTTATATAATTTTCCAAAAACGATGGACAAGTCAATATATTCCTAGCAATAGTGAACAAGATTTCCCCTCAACAGGAAGTGTCTTGGGGGAGCACGTACAGCTGGATACTGAACCCAGGACTTCTGTATGCCAAGCCGACTTCTGTATACCCCTGGCTCTTGAGCTATGGCTCTGAGCAAGTTACCTAGGAGAAAATAAAATTTATTTTACTTCCCCTTTAAAATATATGGATATGGTTTTACCTCCTTTTTGTTTGATTTTGTTTCAGGGCCACACTCAGCTGTGCTTACAGCTTGCTCCTACCTCTGAACTCAGAGATACTCCCAGAGGGCTCTAGTGGACCATAGGGGATGCCAGAGACCTAACACAGTTCTGCTGTGTGAAATTCAAGCTGCCTATACATGCTATGCTGCCCAAGTTTCACTTATTTTAATTCCATACATCTAAGAACTGCATTGAACTTTATTATTTGTTTATCCAAAGTTCATCAGGATTTATCCTCCATTTTAACAGTTTATCTCACTAAAAATTAGTATATTTTCCAACAAAAATGATTTAACAAGATCACATTCGTTATGCACAATAACTTTTCATATTTATGTATGTATATAGTACTTTTAAAGTCATTATTTAAATGATCTATTTAAGTCACATACTAATACGTTTCAATGTAACTAGCAAAGCCAGTTTTGAATTATAACTTGTCCTTAGAGCAAGAACTCTGAATTCTAACCCCTATGTTTGGACAGGATCCATTTCCTAAACCAAAGAAAAATAGTTTGTCTTTTCAAGCATCTTTTTATTTAATTTTGACAAAGGTTTTCATTTATTGGCTTAATATGAGTAATGATATATTTATATAAAGCTAAAATATTTTCTTCACTTGTTTATTCATAAGTAAATTGCATTATTGCAATGCCATTTCAGGACCAATTTCACTTATTGTTTTACCATTTTCCAGGTACTGAAATTGTTGGCATGGTTTTAATTTAAACATCATATTTATTTATTGTTCAAGGAAGTTCAACCTGTTAAAGTCATAATTTACCTTCACATTATTTTTAAAGATTTCAGTTACATTCATTCTAGACTTACTTTAGAGCTCAATTAGAGAATGTTGTAACATTGGCTTGTATAGATTTTTTTCTTTTTATCTTTTTACCTATGACATATTTACAATACATAAAATATTTTGTTAAGTCCTTGATTATGAAATCAGCTGTTATATAAATACAGGCTATTATATAACTCCAGTTTATTATTATTATTATTATTGTTATTATTATTATTATTGCTTTTTGGGTCACACCCAGCAATGCACAGGGGTTCAGTTTCTGAATCTATTTTGTCACTCTGTGTCTCTTGATGGGTGCATTTAGACCATTGACATTGACAGAGATTATTGCCGTGGAGTTATGTGCCATCTTTCTGTAGGGGCTTGTTGTGCTTGTAGGAGTTTTTCTTTTCTTATAGGAGCGCCTTTAGTCCTTCTTTTAAGTTTGGTTTTGAGTCTGTACAGTTCCTGAGCTGTTGTTTATCCATGAAAATGTGTATGGTTCCTTCCAGTTTGAGTGAGAGCTTAGCCAGAGAGAGTATTCTTGGTGAAGCGTTCATTTCATTGAGTTTTTTCACTATATCCCACCATTGTCTTCTGGCTTGGAGGGTTTCCTCTGATAAGTCTGCTGTGAATCTAAGGGGTGCTCCTTTGTATGTGATTTCCTTTTTTGAACTTGCTGCTTGCAGTATTATATCCCTATCTGTGGCATCCATCATTCTGACTATGATATGTCTTGGAGTCTTTTTTATTAGGGTCTCTTCTAGCTGGCACCTTTTGGGCTCCTAGGATCTGGACATCTGCATTATCCAGCTCTGGGAACTTTTCAGCAATGATTTCTTTAACTGTGGCTTTTTCAGTAGGGTTGCCTCCCTGTCCTTCCGGAACTCCAATGATTCTTATGTTATTCCTCTTGGAATCATTCCCTAGGTCTCTGATTCACTCTAGAGCTATTTTGCAGTCTTTCCCCATTATTTGTTGTAGCCTGTGAGCTTTCTGCTGCTCATCTTCAAGCTCACTGATTCTATCTTCAGCTGTAGCCATTCTACTGTTGAGAGCACCCCACTGTGTTTTTTATTTTGTCTACCAAGTCTTTTATTTGTGACATTTCTGAATGTAGCTTTCCTATATCTGTTTTCATTTCTTCCTGTATTTTCTTAGGTGACTGCTCCACTGTTTCTATAAGTTCGATGAACATTCTCAGCATTTCTTCTCTGAATTCTTTATCGGAGAGATCATATTTGTGGGAAAGCCCTTCTGAGGCTTCTGGGCTCATTCCTTCATCCTTTCCTTGCAGTGGGGATTTTTGCTGTTTCTTCATGCTGTCGCAGTTGTATAGAGGTGGGACCTTCAAGTTCACTAGCGCTGTTCTCTCTTTGTGGGGTTTCTGGTGAAGGTTCGGAGGATGTGTTCTTTTACATTGGGCTTCTATATCTTGCTGTGCTCATCAGTAATCTGCTGTAATTGGAAAGAATTTGTGCTCACCGATATTTTGGTGCAGTTGGAGTAGACTAGTGGCTTATTTGCATTTTCTATTTGAGGTAGCCAGGGAGTTCTCTACAGAGTTAGGTAATGGGGATTGAGATGTCTGCGAAGTGTTCTAAAAGAAGCAAAAATAACTGCAACCTCGTAATCAGCTGCTGCCCCCAGAGACCACGCCCCCTGCTGCAAAGGCCACACCCACTACTGCAGAAGCCACGCCAACTTCTGGCCCCAAATGATGGGGGCTGGCACACCTGCATTCAGAAGCAGGAAGCACAGGGTCTGTGGTGGGGGCTGAGAGCCGGGGGTCCCTTCCCACTAGACGCTGGGTTGATATCGGGTCCTGGGGCCACACGGGCATGCAGGCACGGTGGCCTGGGGCTCCCAGTGAGGAGGGCGGGTGCACCTGGGCAATGCACAAGGGTTACTCCTAGCTCATGCACTCAGGAATTACCCCTGGCGGTGCTCAGGGGATGATATGGGATGCTGGGAATAGAAGCTGGGTAGGCCGCATATAAGGCAAATGCCCTACCCACTGTGCTATCGCTCCAGCTTCACCCTGCCTCTGTGGCACGACATTCCCTTTTGCTTCATTAGAATCTCTCTCTCTCTTTCTTTAGTTTAATCAGCATGAGAACAGTTACAAAGCTTTCAGGTTTAAGGCTCAGTCATACAATGATCAAATACCAATCCCTTCACCAGTGCACATGTCCCACCACCAAGAACCCCGGTATAACCACCCTACCCCCACCCTGCCGTATAGCAGATGTTTTTCACTTTACTCTCTCTTCTTTTATTACATTCAATTTTTGACAGAA
Organism: Sorex araneus; assembly: GCF_027595985.1. Taxonomy (NCBI): domain Eukaryota; kingdom Metazoa; phylum Chordata; class Mammalia; order Eulipotyphla; family Soricidae; genus Sorex; species Sorex araneus. Next base: position 167,194,873 of record NC_073305.1, read on the forward strand.
AACCCACTATTATTATTTGGAATTTTCCCCCAACAATCAGACCTGCCGAAAAGGCATCATTTTGTTTTATCATCATCAGCAACATCTCTCTGCAGAGATGATGCAGGCAGAGAGTCTTTGCCCACAAGCCCATCTGGAGGGGATGGGCTCCAGCTTCCCTCTCTGCCTTGAGCAGAACTCTCGGCAGCCAAAGATCACCGGAACCAAGCCACAGCCATGCTCAAGGCCCCTCTCTATGTGGTCGGACAAGCTTCACGAGTGAAGGTACCGGCAGAGGAACCCAGGTGTGTGTAATCCCATCAACAGCCAACATCCAGAGACTTAAAAGCAAGCTCCCAGAAGATATCTTATAACCTACTTTCCCTCTGGGATAAGCTAGCAAGCTACTAAGAACTTCCTGACAATGTGGGACAGCCTGGCAAGCTTCCAGTGCCAAAGCCAGTAACCAGCTGAATTTTATTTTCCTGACCCTGAAAGAGCCTCCAACGAGGCATCGTTGGGAAGGCTGAGAAGAGAGAGGCTTCTAAAGTCTCAGGGATAGGACAAATGAAAGGTTACTGAGACCGCTCGAGCAACTTGACAATCAATGGGATTTCGTGATTTGTCGTCATCATCATCATCATCATCATCATCATCATCATCATCATCACCATCATCACCATCACCATCACCATCATCATCATCATCATCATCCCGTTGATTGTCGATTTTCTCGAGTGGCCTCAGTAACCTCTCCATTTGTCCTAGCCCTGAGATTTTAGAAACCTCTCTTTACCCGTCCTTCCCAATGATGCCGCATTGGAGACTCTTTGAGGGTCAGGGGAATGAGACCCATCATTGTTACTGGTTTTAGCACATGAATATGCCACAGGGAGTTTAACAGGCTCTCCCATGTGGGCAGGAAAGTCTTGGTAGCTTGCCAGGTTCTCTGAGAGGGAGAACTAAGCTATAAGATGTCTGAAAGCCGGGATGGAACTGCTCGGTTCCAGTGCCCCCATGCACTTTGGCGAAATAGTCCTGGTCCCCACATACCGGAGCCATGCTTGTAGAAGCTCATGGTCTCCGGGATTCCATCTGGAGAAGGCATATAACTCCAGTTTATTCCCACATGGGCCCTATCCCTATTTCCACTCCATAAATTCAGCTTTATTTTTTCATATCTTTATTGAATATTTTTATAATTGTTATCAAATAATGACATGTTTCTTAAGTAAATAGTAGGTGTTATTTCATTTATAGAATCTTAGTTTATAGAATCTTACTTTTCATTTATAAAATCTTACTTGAAGAGATTTTTAAAGTAAACTCATTATAATTGACTGGGAAAGCTTCCCTTATCTCTGGCTCAGAATATCTATTTTCTGACTAAATTTCGTCTTGCATTGATTATCACCCAGCTTCTCCAAGAAAATCTATTATTTTATCCTGACTACACTAGTAATGAAGGATTTTATTTGCAATATTTATTTATCATTTATTTGAAATACTTTCCCTTGAGTCCTATTACACGCTGATTGTAAAACTGTCACCTTTTATTCGATTCTCCACTCTTACAACATCTGTCTGGCAAAAGAAACTAGAGTAAATCAAAAGAAACTAGAGTAAAAAGAAACTAGAGTAAAAAGGAAGAGGAAAAGAGGAAGAGAGAAGAGACACACAAAGAGAATGAGAGTAAAAGTTTCATTACATATATATGTTCTTTCAAAATCACTCATCCCTAAACTTAGTGACATTTGGAGCACTATGCTAAAGAGTACACTAACAGAAAAAAATGTGAATATTTTGTGAAATAATTTAAAAAATTTAATTTTGATATTTATTGCTCACATAATATTTTCAATCTTGTTGATAACTTGAAGCATGTACTATTGATGGTGTTTTCAATCTTTAATTAGTAGGAAAGAAAGTTTGAATTTTTCCTTTTTAAATTATAACAGGTATCACTGTATCACTGTATCACTGTCATCCTGTTGTTCATCAATTTGCTCCAGTGGGCACCAGTAACGCCTCCATTCGTCCCTGTTGCATGCTAGTGTAGCACGATGGCATATGGGGGGATTCTTTCAGGATCAGGGGAGTGAGGACTGTCGTTGTTACTGTTTTTGTCATATCGAGTACACCATGGGTAGCTTGCCAAGCTCTTCCGAAAGGGATGGAGTCTTTGGGGGCGGCCTCTAATCCCCTTTACAGATGTTCTCAGTCTACCGAATGTAAGCTTTTGGTCCACTGGTGTGTTGTAACGATCTGCACACTGACAAACACACACCTGCCTGCATCCCTGGGCAGCACCTGGGACATCTGCGGTCTCAAGTTGATCTCCTTGAAGTTGATGGAAAGTGTCCATGAGTTGCTGAGCAGCTGGCAGAGTAAGACCCTATCGCAGAGGGTCTGTGCCGGGTTGAACACCTGCGCTGAGCCGCAGGTCACGGGTGGTTGGCTGACAGCACCCCACAGTGGATGTGCCACTGCGCACACTGCCGCCACGGCTCTATGTCCGACAACCCTGCAACTCGGCCTGGCCGGGGCAGGTGGCGATGCTGTGGCTGCTGCCACATTTCCTCCATGCCCCACTGACACCATTCTGTCCGAATTTTGTAAAACAGCTGGCAATGTCCATCAGAAGTCATGCATAGAGTTCCGGCAGGGATCACGCGTAGAGTTTCATGCCTGGGGTGCTGAGCTGCGTGTTGTCTAAGATGGGATGTTGAGCCGGGTTTGGGAGAGCACAAGGGGTTCAGCGTCATCATGCCTCCAATATGGTGTGGCAATTATGGAAAACGGGTAGGGAGTGTCTTATAATGTGTTTAGGAATAGGTTTACTCATCTATGAAGCTCTGAGGTGCCACCACTGAAAACAGCCTGACGCCCAGTCTGGTAGCATGGTTATAGGGGCCTCGTTTTATGCTCCCTTCTGGGAGAAGCAGCCATGAATTCTAGATGGTGGCTGATGAGGAGATTATCTGGCGTGGCAGGAGGTGTTATAATAGGTAAGTAAACTTTTTAGATGTTTAAAATGTCAAGTAGGATTATTTAATATGTATACGTATTACAAAAGGATCTCCACATTCATAAAATTACCATATCGATCAGTTCACAGTTTCAACTTCTCTTGGTAATAAAACTCTAACTTTCCATTCCTCATTTATTTCGATAATATAAAACAGCATCCACTACTCTAGTCATTATATTGCAAATTCAGTCCTCAGGCATTACTGAAATTCTGAAATTCTGAAAAATGAAATTCTATAGTTTTGTCAGACCCAACCCTTGACTATTTTTCAAATTTCCAGTTCCTGACAAGTGTTTTCACTTTAGATTTGCGAATTTTTTATTTTATATATAAGTACATAAGTAATTATTTGCTATTAATTGAAACCAGAGATTTCAATTAGCATGATTCTCTCCACGTATAGTCATATTGTTACAATTTATGACATAGTTTTCTTTTGTTTTAGTACTGCATAATATTCAGTGTGTGTATATTCATACATATATGCAAAGAACAGCCATAGCACAGAGTAGGGTGTTTGCCTTGCACACCACCGACCCAGGTTCTATTCCTCTGTCCCTCTCAGAGAGCCTGGCAAGCTACAGAGAGTATTTCATCCACACGGCAGTATTTGAGTATATGCCCGTAGTGTATTCTATATGCCAAAAACAATAACAACAAGTCTCACAATGGAGACTTTGCTGGTGCCCACTCAAGCAAATCAATGAGCAATAGGATGACAGTGTTACAGTGATGAAGTAGAGAGAAAAGGTTTTTTCACAGGTTAACTATGGTTTATAGTACTACAACCAACATTGGAGTACATTTATTTGTTTGAGATAAAGGCTTTCTATGGATATAATCAGGGGTGGGTATACCAGTTAGTGGTCTATTTTAAACTTCATAAAAAATTACCACACTCTTTTCTATTTTGGCTGCAGGAATTTAATTTCCTAAAGTTAAATTACTTCAAAAGTGTTACACCCAAAGTGCAAAAGTGTTCCCCTTTTTCCATGTCCTCACCAGAATATATCAGTTCATGAATTTTAGGTATACACACACACACACACACACACACATACGCAGAGAAGAAAAACTCTTCATATACTTTTTATTCTGTTTTAAAAGTGTTTATCTCTATTGAAAGAATGACTTTGCCCATCCTTTTCTTCTTACTCAGTGAACGTTTTGATTGGGGGGAGTTTGGACCACACCTGGAGGTTCCCAAGGCTTATTCCTAGCCCTTTTCTCTTGGATCATTTCTGAAGGTGCTGAGGGACAATATGTGGTGTCAGGGCTGAAGCCAGGGTAGACCTTGCAAGGCAAACACCTTACCAGCTGTACTGCACCTCTGACCTGATCCAGGGAGTACTTTTATGATACTAATTTTTATAATCAGTGAACAGTGGTTACTGTGCTTGCTCGGCATACGCCCATTGAGGGTTTGATTTCCACGCTGATGGTTCCAGAACATCAGATGCAGCCCTAGAGGACCTCAGCAATCACCTTGTGTGACTCTAGAGACTCTCATCACTCCCATAGTAGTCTGGGTCACCCTGACCTAGCAGGTTCTAGGCAGTGTCATATATGATGAATGACAAGATCTATCAATGCAGGGAAGGAAGGATCACAGGCAACAAGCAGAAACAGGCTCATTTGTAGCTGGGTTCTCTGGAAGCAAGGGGATTGTATGCAAATTATCTACTAGGGAGTAACCAATAGCAGGGCTTTGTTGCTTTCTCTCTTAGCTGCCACCTAAAGGAGGATAGTCCTGGCATGAATTTACTCCATTTAACAACCTTTTACCTTTTGAGAGGGTTATAATTATTTGGACTCCTTAATCCAAATCACACTGACTTTCAAAATAATGGTCTGGAAGTCTGACCGTAAAATGTAAGTACTAATGTGAAGTCCAACCATTGTTGAAAGTTTGGATTTGATGGAGGACTTCCCTCTAAATGTCATGCTTTGTATCCAAGTGAGTTTATGACAAAATTGTGTCTCCATTTTCTACATTACTGATAATTAATGTAGGAATAATTCATCAATTTTGAAATTTCTCTTTAAGAGATCAGTTAGCTGTAACGTTCTGCATTTAGTTTGATCTGTGGAATCAGAGATATCTGGGAGTTTCCTCTATTTCATCAACTTGGTCCAAAACCTAAGAATTTTTCAATGCAGTATTATTTTTTTCCTAATAAATTAATTGTATTAAAATTTATCATTAATTTTCTATCTGGTCATTTTTCATTAAGATTATCTGAAGAAGGTGGAATTTTTTTAAATAAAGCCTCTTTTTAAAAAGACATGGTTGATATGGTTTGCTGAGTATATATACATATATAATTTCTAATTTTTATTTTTACAGATAATAAAATAATATATAATTATTTTTAAATAATCTAGAATAAATATTTTATACGTCTCATGCAAATTTATCATGATTTTTAAATATCTCTACTTTTTAAATTTATGTCTTAATAATCTGTGATATTTGAGAACAGATTATATATAATTATGGAATATCATATAATTAATTATATACTATTTAAACTGGTGAGTTGGAAATGAGATTTAAAGTTATTTCAGAATGTGTGTGAATAAAATGAAATTAATCGGTTCACTATAATTTTCATCTGTTTAAAATTTTCAATTTAATTCTCCATTTCTGAAGTTTGTAAATTCATAGTAATGTGAATTTTATTGCTGGAAAAAACTGATGTCAAATTTGAAAACACAAAACCCTTATGATTAAGTTTGTGGAGTCTTTTATTCCCTAGAAAAGTCTGCGTTCATTAATTAACAAATCCTCTATACTACTTATGTAAATAGAGACAGGGATAACTTAGAAAACATTATCCCAGCATACACTTACTAGTTTCTCCAGAGTTCTCAAGTCCTTTAATATTCAAAGGAACTGAAATCAAATATGAGACTTGTAACAATGGTCAACATTAACAAAAGCTTAGGGGCTGGAGCAATAGCACAGCTGGTAGGGTGTTTGCCTTGCACGAGGCCAGCCCGGGTTCGATTCCCAGCATCCCATATGGTCCCCTGAACACCACCAGGGGTAATTCCTGATTGCAGAGCCAGGAATGACCCCTATGCATCTCGGGGTGTGACCCCAAAAGCAAAAACAAACATTTACAAAAGCTTAATAGTTATTTTATTGGTTATTTATGTTAATAGTTACATGTTATTCAAATAGTCCTTATTTCTATACATTCACTTTTAGTTAATTGTTACTTTAATCATAGAATTCTTAGATAAATCAGTTTAGCTCTTATAAGTGTGTTTCATCCAGCATTTTATTCTAGAATACTATTTCTTGTGAAATAAGTCATATGTTTCATGGCCAATTCCCTTATGACTGATTTCCTAAAAAATTTAATTGAATCCTGTGATTTTGAGTACATACACATTTTACCTTCAACATCTGCTTAAGACTAGTGTTATTTCAAATTATCACCAATATTGTTTCTAAAATGACATTGCATAGAATTGATTGGATCATTTCCAAGTGGGTCTCTACTCTATCCTGATAATTTGTACACAACTTCATATGAGTGGAGAAACTAGCTCAACTTTCAGGAGAATCTTCCAAACAATTTGTTTTATGACTAAGAAAAATATTCAGACAACTGTTTTCTTTTTTTGTATACTTGGCAGTACTTGATTTAGTGTTCAAAGTAATAACAAAATTTACACATATTAAAATGTTGATAAAACAGCAGAAATTAAAACAAACATTTAGGCTTTATTTCAATGATTTAGAACACCAACAGGTAAATTATGTAGAAAATAATTTATGAAAGTAAGTTTGTTAAGAAAATGGTAATATGCAGATAAGTTTACTGTTTCTGAAAAAAATCAAATTCTAATGAATTAATAATTCTAATTTTTGTTATCCAGCAATTCAAACATTTTTGTGTCCTTTCACTATTGAAGGGGAAATCCTAACTGAATCTGTAATACATTATTTAGTTGATTCCACTTTTTTTTTGTTTATCTCACCTTTATTATGGGATTCTGGGTCTAATGACTAATTTTATCTTTAAAATGAAATATATCTTAAAGTATTTATGCTAAAAATATAGGGGCAAAGTGATATTGTTTCTAGGTACATTAGAAGCTTTAGACATTAATTGTGCATTTCAGGTTTCATTTTTAGAGATAAATCCAAACTCACTGAAAAACTAGACTACCATAAAGTAATATTTGTAGCTAGCCAGATAAATGATGGATAGATATGTAAGCATAGGATACTATTAAAATATACTTACTTTTAAAAGACCCATGAGTGATGTTAACAGTTATTAATTTCTTTTCCTTCTATTCACATTTGAGTTAAAATTTGCGTTACCAGACAGGTAGATGGTTATCTCTAATTAAAACACAAATACATTAATTACAGTTTATGCTATTATCCCAAATCTACACTGGATGAGTTTAAACAGCCAAACAGCCATTAATTTTACTGTTCAAAGAAATACTCATAATCTTTTTAAAATGTCATATAAAATATTCATTTCTAAATGCCCCACAGTGATTTCTGAATTTATTTAAAGTGGGCTGTTGATAGCTCTTTTTATAAATAAGCAATTACACTGAATATATCATGGCCCATCACATTATACATTCTATAATTTCATGGATGAAAGGCCTACAGCTGATCTGCATAAGTGCACAGCGTATCTCAGCAGGTGAAGGGTTTGATTACACAGAATAATCAGTGTTATTATTTATAGTAACTATTTATGTCTGTTATTTATTAAATCTCTACTGATCAGGTATCTATTTTTCCAGGACATATAGTCAAAAATATTTGTAATGGAATATAGATCTTTCAAATATTTACATAATGGCCAGAATATGATCTTTTACAAGTGAATTTCCAATTTTAACTGCCGTTAGCTAGTCAAAATTAGATTTTAAATAACATTTGATTCTAAGGCATTTTGGAACATAAGTGTGCTTTATACATTCAAGAGTAAGAGTAAGAAGTATTTTCAAATTCAATATATTCATCTAGTTTGGATGAGGCCAATTTTCTTACCAGTGGAAATCCCTTCTCTACTTTTGCTGATAAGTTATATTTCTTTGTCCAGTCATTCACATAATTTAGTTATTAATATCCACAGTTAGTAAATGTGCCTATCATAAGATTATGATGTCAGAGAGACTGATATGTTTCTATTTTTTCCCACTTATCTGAAAAATTCTGCACATTATAAAGGAAAAGGCCAGGAAAACATACAGCAGAGGAATGCAATGCAATATAGGTATTAACAGAGATTGGAAAATATAGATTAAAAGCTATAATGCCCCAGGAGGTAATTGCACGTATGTATGGGTTGAGGGAGAGGTTAAGAAGGGAGAAAGTTTGGAGAATGAGATCATTTTTAAACAGAAATAAGTTGCAAATATTTTGATACAACATTTGGGGATCTCTCTCTTGCCCTCACTTACTCTCCCCTTCTCTCTCTTACTATCACTCTCTCTCTCTTTGTTTTTTGCTCTCATTCTCTCCCATACACACACAGACCTAAACATATCTTTGCACTATCTATATTTATCTCTGACCCAGATTGTACTTTATTTACAAAGTATATGATATATACAATTAAAATGCTTGTGCGTTGATGATGGAGGCTGGATAAAATTTGCCAAAATTTAAAAAATTAAATTATAAGTTGACATCAACTGAGAACCTAAACAAAAGCATTTCATTGGTTTTTCTAAAAGAAGATGTTAATATCAGCATTTTTTGATGAATAGAATGCAGTAACTAGTCTCACAGTAAACTTTAAATCCTATAAGGAGATTAGTAGCACATTCTATACATATTTTCTTTAACCAATCTTAAACTCTCTATAAATAGCTTCAGTTTAGACCTCCAGGGTCCCAGAGTGCATAATAAAGTTATAGAAAAGATTTCTCAATATAAAGATAAAAAAGCTAACTTCAATGAAACTCAGGAGAAACAAACAGAACAAGCTTAGACTTTCAACACTGGAAAATAAAGTCCTATTTTAGAATTATGACCAAACTTGTGGTTAAATATTAAAGGATTAAAAGTTGGATAAAACTGATCAATTAATTACCAAGCCAATAAATACCATTAAGTAAAATGGCGACTAGAATGATTTTATTACTTAAAATTTGAGTTTTGTTATTGGGGATCACCATGCCTATAGGCACAACCATGATTAGATAAGTAAAGAAAGGAACAGAAATAGTGAAAACAAAGACAGTGAAATGTGCCAGTATTCCTTTAAGCATCACATGAATACAAACTTTATGAGTCTGTGCACAAGAAGTCAGAAAGCTGATTGTTGAAGACATGCTTTAAACACCCTTTAATTGCCTGTGTTGAATATCAGTTCTGTGATTGTATCAGGTTATAAGGATGTCAATTCACATGTGATATGTTTGGAAAATGGCAGAAAGCTCTGGCAGAAGACTGCATGTCAGTGGTACTCATTGGACACTCTAAAGACTAATGTATGAACTCGAACTCATGCTTTCAATGGGCATTGTCATAAAATTATAATAGATTAGATGCTAATTCTTCAACTCTTCACTGGCATCTTCATGTCCAGCACAATTAATTTATATGAAGTTCTAATGGCTATATACTTATTAATTCTATCACCATGATCCTGAGTTATTTATGCTGTTTTACAATTTAGAGAGTAACAGTGTAAATTATAAGGAAAATAGACAATTTTGAAATAGAAAATAAATAATATGAAGAAAAATTAACCTCATTGGAAATAAATAGCAAACGAATTATAAAGTATTCAAGTTACAGAGTATAGAGAAGATACAAGCCATATAAAGGGAACAAAATATTTAAGATATAAAATATAGAAGAAGTGGGAAAGAAAGACAAATTTGCAAAGTTAATTTGAGAGAAACTTCCAGACATATTAAAGCTAAGGTACAGAAAAAAAATAGTTGGCCGTCACAGTTTAGTGAACACAAAGTATAACAAAGACACAAGGGAAATAATTAAAATTATATAAAAGAAAAAAGGCAACAATTACTTTAAAATACTAATAGCAGTCTTCATAACAATAGAGACATAATATATAATTATTCGTCCTTCAAAATGTTGAAAGTAAGTTAATAAAGAATTTCCATATTAATAACAACAAATCTTTTAAGATCAAAAGCAAATCAAACACAGTTGCAGATATATGGAAATTGAAAATCAGATATTCTCTGAAGTATATCAGAAGATCTTACCTTGGCATAAAAATGAATTATGTTTGATGAAATCCCCAAAATTAGAGAAACTAGAAACAAAAGGGCAAATACTTAAATGGATCTAAGTAAGCCATATAAAATAATCAAACTGATGTTTATATATTATGCAATTAAATAAATAATTACATAATTATGAATGCATGATATTATAAATTTTTGATAACAGTACTCAAAGTGAAAAATAATCAGAATTCTTTGTATTGATAAGGGAAATATTATAAGAAAAATATTTTTAATAGTTTTCAAAATTACCACTGAAATTATAAAATTATATTGCACAATTATTAAATGAAAAATGACAAAATGATATAAAATGATCATAAATGAGTTCTAAATAGAAGAAAATAAATCCTAGTATTTTTATCAATCTATGTGATCAATTAATTCTCTAATTATTTTTTGTTTTTTTATGAGACAAAAACATGCTTCAATACTAAGCTAAAAATCTTGCTTTTGATAAAGTGGATTCTAACAAAACCTTAAGGTAAAAACAAAGGGGATCTAATGATGAGATTTTTTGTAACCTAAAAAAATAGTATAAATCTGTTGAAATAATTTGAATTTTTTTCTAGCCAATTATTGTTAACTTTTATCAATTAACTTTCTTAACTGCTCCAATTAAGTGGCATAAATTATCAAGAAAATAATACCAAATGAAAGTAGAATTGTTAATTTATATTATTTTTTCATGAATTTATGATTTGACCACAATTTTATAATTTTATAGTATCTCAGTATTATAGAAATTTGAAGTATTTAAAGGAATCCAGGTGATGTAAGAGTTCTAGAAACAATGCAGATAGGTAAAGTAGGTAAAATAGACAGGTTAGAACTATCTAGGGTAGATATGTGCCTTGAATATTGCTATATGACTTCTATACCCCTTTATTTCTCTTGATTAGCAGTCTCCTTATCTGTTATAATAGCAAAGTTTATCTTTCAGTTGAAAGGATTAAAGCAGATATGAACATGAAATCACATACAAAAATCAGTACTAAATACATAATACATTCAAATCATATTGCTTTAGTTAGTGAAGACCAACTAAAAGGTGCTAGATAAATCATGTCACATTATGAAAGTCATGCAATAAATGCTTGATAAATAAATATATGTACATATATATATTTATATACTATATTCCCTCTTTCCAAATAAAAGGGATTTATAAAGCTTCATAAATAATGAAAAATCCTATAAAAGAGGGCAAAATGAGCAAATAAATATTCCCACAAATCAAAGTTTAAATGATAATGAACCCCCCTTTCCCTCCCCGGCCCCAACAAGACCCCAAGTCGCCACCCACAAATGGCCTCTTTGGCCCCTAATCAAGCTGCTTAATGGCCATGACCCCGAGACTCAGAAACAAATCTCAGAACCCAGTGGGTTTTGGCGAAATCCCTCCCGATTTAATTATTAAAATTTAGAATTTCAAAATCATGTGGCCACTATTGCGGCCACGAAACATCATATGCTATTCATAATCAGCAATAGAAAACGAATTGTCTAATGTTGCCTTTTTTGACAGAGCTTAGTGTTGGGGTAAAATCCCAAATAATAATGGTGTTTCTGGTGTTGAAAAATTGAATGTAATCAAAGTAGAGAGAGAGTAATATGAAATCATCTACCACACAGGTAAGGGGAGGGTTTGGGATAGGGGGGATATACTGGGGTTTTTGGTGGTGGAAAATGTGCACTGGTGAAAAGACGGGTGTTTCATCATTGTATGACCGAGACTTAAACCCAAAAGCTTTGTAATTGCTCTCACGGTGATTCAATAAATAAATTTATATGTATATATATATATATATATATATATGTATATACACACACACACAAAAGATAATGAAACCATGACCCCAGAGCAGCATGAGTACCTGACACTGAGAAATTGGGTTAGACAAAAAATAATAACTTTCTTGCACTGTTTGCAAAAACTGTTTCATAGAGGCAGTAACTGTTAAAAGCAGAGTAGCAGGCAGAAGTTCACACTACCACCTTGTTCTTGCTTTCTTTCTGCCCTCAAAAATCCAGCAGAGTTGGTGTTTTGAGAAAATGGCATGAAGATGAAATGAATAAAAATCACATCCAGGAGACCAGATGAGACCAGAAGACTGGAGGGCCTCAAGCCCATTCCTATACTACCCGCAGCTAATTCCTACTTACCAACGAATAAACAAGATAGTTTCCCCTTCTATTGTAATAAACATTCTTTGAAACAAAGATAGGGAGGCAGAGCTGCTTATTACTCTCATGTTCATTACATTGTCGATAAAGGTTAGCAATTTTTTTTTCCTCTTGCTAAAGTTTGTGTGATGGTGTGCTAGGAAATCTCCATGTGATGGGTTCCAATAATAGAAAATATAAATGAATTATCACAATTAATGTAAGTAGCTGAGTAGTTAAAAGAAAGGAAATGGTCATTTAAATTAAGTGAGGGCACACCCTCTGTTGTTCGGGGTTTACTCCTGGTGGGGCTCAGGGGTGTTATAGGGGTCCTGAGGATCAAATCAGGTCAACTACATACAGAGCAAACAGCCTACCTACTGTGTTATCTTTCCACTTCAAGGCTGTGGTTTTATTATAGATGGTTTGAATGTTATTGTTTTTAATATAATATAGATAAGAGCAAATTTTGGGCTGGAGCGATAGCATAGCAGTTGGGCATTCACCTTTCACACCGACGACCAGTGTTCAATTCCTCCGCCCCTCTCAGAGAGCCCGGCAAGCTACCGAGAGTATTGAGCCTACGCGCAGAGCCTGGCAAGCTACCAGTGTGTATTGGATATGCCAAAACCAGTAACAATAAGTCTCTCAATGAGAGACGTTACTGGTGCCCGCTCAAAAAAATCAATGAACAACGGGATGACAGTGACAGTGAAAAGCAAATTTTACAAAAATTTAAATGAAGAAAATAAAAGAAATCAAAAGAAAAAATCTTTGAAAGCAAAATTTGATTCTTTTCTATAATGGAAAAAACAGGAGAGGAAATAAAATAGGAGAGAGAGTGGAAATTAGTGACCAACATAAGGAACCGAATGATGTCATTACAAAACCCATCATCAATAAAAGGCACATAGGAAATTGTTATGAAAAATCTTGACAAATAAATTCAACATGATTTAAAAAAAAACTTTGTTCTTGAAAATCAGAACATTGAATTTTAAGATGGTAGGTCTTATTTTATTATAGGTTTCAGTAATTTCAAGTCTTTATAGTCTAGAGACCAACTCGTGTTGCAACTGTCTTAAAACACCTTGGGCTGGACATCATGAATACCTATGAGTGGAAGACTGTAGCAGAGAGTTAAATGAAGCAGAATCACATATGTTTTTGTTATTATACTTAAAGTCAACCTCCTTCATTTAGGAGCAGAAGGAGCTATTATTTGTTAACATTATTTATTCAATTTCACCTGTAACCCCCTAATATCTCCCATTCTCAACTGAATATATGAAGAAAAAGTGTAAAATTTCCATGGAAATTAAAAAAAAAATTCTAGGTAATTAATTTCCTCTGTTATAAATGATGGAAGGTGCCTGCTATGGTGACTTAAAAAAAAATCACTCACTCACTATTCACTTTTTAAATTTACTTTTCTGGCTAACCTCTTGGTTCTCAGGCACTACTCATCAGTTGGTGCTCAGGACACACTCTGAGTTCAGCAGGACCTAGATAGTATGGAATCAGAGTGTCTGGCATACAAATCAGGTGAACCAACTATTCTAACTATGGGCAATTCACAATGAACTTAGTTGTCCTCGGTTTATCCCACTCTGGTCAAATGAAATGTGAAAAGTTTTGTAAAGTTAATATTTTTAAGCAATCAAGATACTTTGCAGCTCATACAGTTAAATATTCATAAAGCCTTTTATTCTCACATTTCTAATCTAAGAGTTTTAAAAAAATAGAGTTTAAAAATATTTTTTAAATAAAATGATTTATGATGAAATAGACAAGGATGGGCACTTACATGTTTTGAACTTTAAAGAGTCTCACACTGTGAGCAGACCCGCTTATCATGCTGAGTATCTCCAGGGGTGTCACAAAGCCTGGACCATTGCTAAACAGACCCAAATAGAAACTATGAAAAGAAACAAGCAAATAAACATATAAGCCCTTTCAGCACATTCAACTACATACATTGTTGGTACAATGCAGATACAGATTATTTTTTAAGTAAAAATCTTAGGACTTACATGATAATTTTAGCTTTATATACTACCTAGTATTACTGAGATAAACAAACAAAAAATAGTCCTTAACGGTTCCTCCAATGTCTCATAAATCATAATACTTTTATTAATGTGCCATGGTGCACACATTTTAAATATATTATTTCTTGCAAATTGAAAAATCATTAGAAATCTTTATTTCAGTGTTGGCTTCATTAGCCATTGGCTGTATTGTAGCACTGTCGTCCCGTTGTTCATCAATTTGCTTGAGTGGGAAACCAGTAACGTCTCCACTGTGAGACTTGTTACTGTTTTTGTCATACCGAATATGCTCTGGGTAGCTTGCCAGGCTCTGCTGTGTGGGCGGGATCCTTTCAGTAGCTTGTTGGGCTCTCCTAGAGGGACCGAGGAATCGAACCCGGATCAGCCACATGCAAGGCAAACACCCTACCTGCTGTGCTATCACTCCAGTCCATTGCTGTATTAAACATTTTAAATGTAATGTGCATACAGTCAGTGAATACTTTGTCTACAAGCCTCTGTTAAAACTAACTTGGATTGCAAAGCATTGATTTAATTAATGTATGTACATATAAATTATAAATAAAAATAATATTTAATTGTGTATTTTTTATAATATTGCAGTCTCTGACAAAGTAGTAGGATAAGGCTCTGTTTTTCTTTACCTGTCTCTTAGTTTGCGAATGTCAAAAGTGACAACAAAGGCTGTCTTAGACATAGAAAGGATAGCACCAAAATCTAGCTGAGATATTTCCTGGCTCATCTTTATTTTGATTAAGTTATGCAGATTAAATTCGGTATCTTTAAATGTTTCCAGGGATGAAAACAACAGTGCAAGTTCAAACACTTACCTTACAGGTCACCAACCCTGGTTTGAACCTTGCCGTCTCATATTGTTTCCCAAATACAGCCAGAAATGATCCCTGAGTACAGAGTCAGGAGTAAGGCCAAGATACCACCAGATTTTGTCCTCAACAAGCAAAAAGTAATTGTTCTAAAGATGATTTTTAAAATTAATATTTCTAAGACATTACACATTCTATAAATCTCTTGTGCTATTTCTTGCATTAAATTAATTTGAGAAAACATTCTTGTTCATGTGTCTATATTCTATTTTATTTGATTTCATTGATTGATTTTTTGGGTGGCCACTGTTGGTGATGCTTAGGGGTTATTCTCGGTTACACTCAAAAATCACCCTTGGCAGTGATAGGGACCATCCATATAAATGTGAGGATTCAACCTAAGTCAGTAAAACACATATCTAGGGCATGATAGGTCTTCAGCTTGAATCCTGTGAACAATGGGCCTCCTGATTATCGCCAGTGTGATGTTACATCTCTGCACTGTTAGGCGGTCCTTTCTGATGGGTCACAAAGCATGGTCTGCCTTGAGTGCACATATCACTCAACCTGAACATTGAACCATTAGATCCAAACTGCCTAAGTGAGCATTACATGGAGTTGCCCTAGAATCTCTGAGCTCCACTGAATATGACCCATTTATAAATAATAATAAATACATTTAAATTAAATTGCTCTTTGGTTATGCGATCAAGAGAGTTTATATTTTAGATGAATAGGAGTTTAAAGGACAGCATTAAATGGAAGTGAGTAGAACAGTGATGTGATAAAAGCATGCCTCTGGGAGAAGTGGATAAATGTGGATGCTTATTGCAACCTAATCCTTTCGCTAAAAACTTTTCTGAACAAATAACATGGCATCTGAGCCAAGCAAGAAAAATTGGTAGTTGATCAGGGAAAGAGCTGGAGATGATTACCATACAAGTCAAACTCAGAAAGGTACTGCGTGTTAATTTTCTGTCGCTGCTGGTGCAAACAAATAACACCAATAATGGCTTAAAAAATAACCAAATAACCAAATAATGGCTTACACAACACAAGATTATTTTCTTGAAGTAGGAGATAAGATATCCAAAATGAATTTCTCTAAGCTAAGTTAAAGTGCTTGTAGGCCTGCATTTTTCTAGAGACAGATTCTTGCCATTTTCAGCTTGCAACATATGTCCCCATTCCTTGGTTTATGCCCACATCCTTTTAGCTTCTAAATACAACTTTTTAAATTTGTGCTTCCACAATCATGTCATCATATTAACATTTCCTTTCTCTTTATCTTCTTCGACTTTTAGTTATATTATGGTCTTCATTAATCCAAGATCATTTACCTCATTAATATCTCTAAATCAGTTACATCCACACAATTCCTTTGCATTATAACATATACAGTTTTCCCACATTAGAGACTCAACGTATCTGAGGTCCAGTATTCAGTACACTACATATAGTTGAGATCGAAACCAGGCAAGTTCAGAGTGGTATGGGCTAGAGCAACAGCACAGTGGGTAGGGCATTTGCCTTGCATGTGGCCGACCCAGGTTAGATCCCTCCATCTCTCTCAGAGAGACCAGCAAGCTACTGAGATTATCCCACCCACACGGTAGAGCCTGGCAAGCTACCTGTGGCATATTCGATATGCCAAAAACAGTAACAAGTCTCACAATGGAGAAGTTACCGGTGCCCACTTGAGCAAATCGATGAGCAACAGGACAATAGTGCTACAGTGCTACATATAGTTGAGTAGGGGTAAGGTACAGGAAATTATAAATTAGTTTGAGGATTAAAATTGTATTATAATTTTATGAACCTTAGGTGGCAGTTAAAAACAAGTTGAGTATTTTTTTTTTTTTTGCTTTTGGGTCACACCCCGAGATGCTCAGGGTTTACTCATGGCTTTGCACTCAGGAATTACTCCTGGCCATGCTCAGGGGACCATATGGGGTGCTGGGAATCGAACCCGGGTTGGCCACATGCAAGGCAAACGCTGTGCTATTGCTCCAGCCCAAGTTGAATACTTTTTTAATTGAGTCAATAAAGCACTACCAATTCAAAGATATGTATTATTTAAAAGGAATAGGAGTAACGGATAGGGGAAAATCATATAGAAAATGTCTGATACTTCTTTTTTTTTTGGAGGCTACACTCAACAGTGCTCAGGACTTACTCCTGGTTCTGTGCTCAAGGATCACTAGTGGAGGGCTTGGGGATGAATGACATTAAAGATGTTGAGATAGAACCTAGTTGGACCTCATGAAAGGCAAACACCCTACCAGTTGTACTACCTCTAAAGCCCCAGAAGATGTTTATTTTTAAGTGTTTTTACTTTCATAATGAAAACAAACACAATATAGGCATGAGTGGATCTTTTAAAAGTACTTTGATAACTAAGATATGCATTTGACATTACTATGTTTATGATTTTTTTTAATACCAACTTTTTATTCTCAAGTATTTTTTTTTAAATTTATTTATTTTTAATTAGAGAATCACCGTGAGGGTACAGTTACAGTTTTATACACTTTTGTGCTTATACTTCCCTCATACAAAGTTCGGGAACCCGTCCCTTCACCAGTGCCCATTCTCCACCACCCGTAAACCCAGCGTCCCTCCCACCCTCCCCAATCCCATCTCCCCCCCACCCCACCCTGCCACTGTGGCAAGGCATTCCCTTCTGTTCTCTCTCTCTAATTAGCTGTTGTGGTTTGCAATAAAGGTGTTGAGTGGCCACTGTGCTCAGTCTCTAGCCCTCATTCAGCCCGCAACTCCCTTCCCCCACATGGCCTTCGACTACAATGTAGTTGGTGATCGCTTCTCTGAGTTGACCTTTCCCTGGAACGTGAGGCCAGCCTCGAAGCCATGGAGTCAACCTCCTGGTACTTATTTCTACAGTTCTTGGGTGTTAGTCTCCCACTCTGTTATTCTATATACCATAGATGAGTGCAATCTTTCTATGTCTGTCTCTCTCTTTCTGACTCATTTCACTCAGCATGAAACTTTTCATGCCCATCCACTTAACTACAAAATTCTTGACCTCCTTTTTTCTAACAGCTGCATAGTATTCCATTGTATAGATGTACCAAAGTTTGCTCTATGTTTATGATTCTTTAAATAAAATTTGAGAAGACTTAAAATATAAATATAGTAATATTCATGGGAAATGAATGTTGGGACATCTTGGCTTAAATATTCATATCATGTATATATTATTTCATAGCATTTTCATCTTATAGATTGAAATATCTAGCAGAATGTTAGTATGCCAAAGTCAAGTAATGTATAAGAGGTAATATATTGTATTAAAGGCTTATATGTTTGATTTCTGATTAAAATTAATGTATTATTTTTCAATATTCATGTTAGTAGTCACAGAAAATATTTCTCAACATTTATCTAAATATAAGATCAACTGCAATCTATAACTACAGGAAAATTCTTTTATGTTATCTTCAAAAGTACACACAAAAGTGCACAACACACATCTGTTATAGTGTAAATACATTGAAAGCATTTGAGAAAGAGAGAAGCTGTTAGATGACATCATTTTTGTCAGTGTTATGCTAGATGCTAAGATCTAGAACATTTAAGGCAAGAATCTAAGGTCAATATGTAAACATATGCTTACATAGAAAAAATAGAAATTACTGGAAAATATTACAAAGAATTGATAGCTTCTCAAAAAATTTAAGCTGGAAAAGAATTGATTACAAAAATTGGTTGCACATATACATTTATTGCATTTAGATGAAAAGAAAAATTGTGAAAATATCTATGTGGGATAAAGAGCATCATTATCAATTCTAGCTTAAGGTATTTATAGGTTCAAATCAGTTCCTAATAAACATCTATACAGATTGCTTTTTTTCCTACATCTTCTCTTTTAATTTTGCTTCTGAAATATGAGCAGATGATCTATATTTAAATAAAAGAACATTGAATCACTACTGAAAATGAGCAAAGGGGTGGGGTGAAATTTTACCTACCATTTATCGATAATTATTAGAATGTAATAAGTAATAAACAGTATCTTTAGTAGGCTGGAGCAATAGCACATGGTAGGGCATTTGTCTTGCACTCAGCTGACCCAGGTTCGATTACTCTGTCCTGCTCAAGCTACCAAGAGTATCCTATCTGCATGGCAAAGCCTGGCAAGCTACCTATGGTGCATTTGATATGCCAAAAGTAGTAACAATAAGTCTCAAAATAGAGACGTTATTGGTGTAAATCGATGAGCAATAGGATGACAGTGATGTTTTAATAAAGATAGAAAAATGAAAAGATTTGAGTAACACATGGATGAACACTTATTATGAAAAATTTATAATAGTGTTTCGGTCAAGATCAGTGGAAATGAATAAACTTTTGCAGCAAATCCTACTAGCACGTTGGTTATGTCTATGAAGTCAATAAAATTTTGATTCCTTAATTGATACCATACTCATATTTGTGACTGGAAAAGAGCATTGCTTTACGTGACTGGTTAAGATAATAACTTTATAACTCTATGTAGATAATATATTAAACACAATCCCACTGATTATTTAAACTTAATTAAATTTTACTGCAAAGTAAGAGGAAAATTCCCAAATGAGAAAATATACATTTAACACAGAGATCAATTAGTATTAAGTATTTTGAATGCTTAAATGACTCCTGTTAATTAGGAAAATATACTTCTGGTAAAAATAAAAATGTATTAACAAATCCTTTAAAGCAAAAGAAATACAAATAGCTAGTCAGGATACATAAGGATTTCCAATCATGAACAAGGAATGTTCAAGTTTACATGATAAAGCATTTGTGCCCATTAGGTTGACAAATGTGAAGAGCCTGTAAGTATTAAATGTAAGGTTATGAGCAAAAGACTTTAGGCATTGTTGTTGGAAATGGAGAATGTGAAATGTCAAGAACATATTTGATATTATATGTAACATTTTGAAGAAGATTTTTATGCATTATGATCCAAGGACCCTACTCCTATGCATATGTATCAGAAAACTAGTGGAAAAAATATTCTTAGTAGCATATATGATGAAAAATATTGACAAGCAAGAAAATTCACTAATTGTAGAAGAAAAACATAACAAAATCTTAAATTGGAATTATTTATATCCAATTATGTAATTAAATATTGGGAACATATTGTTATAAAAAAATAAACAATTGTCCCATGTGTTTCCAGAGGAAAAGTGTTCTTCAGACTCTAACCCAAATGGCCTGTGGTTACCAACTTTCTGAAAAAAAAAATGGGTCTTTGGAAAATTGGCTCCAGCCAGTTACTGAGCATGCTCAGAGAATAGAACTCTGACCTAATTGCACTTTTTTTCTTACTAAATCCAAAATATATATTAATGTACTAGACCTCTCACTGTGCAATTAGATACAACTGAAACCTGCAACACTGAGCAAGCATGTCGTCTTTATATTTACATGCAAATTTAATACCAACCCCCATATTTGCTACTCATACTCAGCCCAGCCTTTTATCTATAACCTTATGCTTTGTTCACCCCTTAAACAGTCTTACATTTAAAATGACTCTCTTGAGAGTACTTGTAACTGTGCTTAGGTATTTACTATCTCTTAATCAAGTACTACTATTATTCACACTACCTTGTCATTATTTTTTTTAATTTTTAGGCAGCATGTTTAACAGTATTGTTAATAATAAGGCATAACACATAACACAATCCAGCACCACTCCCTCTTCCATTGGCCCAGTGTTCCGCCCCACAGTCTGTGCTCCATGTTCCAGCCCCTTGGTGAGCTTCTTCTTAAAAACTAATTCTTGATTTCTATTGCCTCTGGGTATTTTTATACCCTTACCGTGTATCTTTATCTCCTAAAGATGATAGAGATAATTCTGTGTCTGCCTTTCTCCTTTTGACTAACTTTATTCAGCCAAGTACTCTCCAATTCCATCTGTGTAGAAGCAAATTGTATGATTCAATCTTTTTGTATAGCTTAGTAGTTTCCATTTGTGTGTGTACCATGATATCTTTATCTTGTCATCGGTTCTTAAGCATTTGGGTTGTTTTCATATTTCTCAATTGTGAATAGTGCTATGAGAAATGCAGGAGTGTGAAACTCTTTTATGAATTAGTTTTCTGTGATATTTGTGTAGATTTCCACGATTGTAATTGTTGGGTCAGATTGAAGCTCAATTCCTACTTTTTTTGTGGAATATCAATATTTTCCTAAAAGGCTAAACCATTGACATTTCCAATGGCACTGACTGAGGGCTCCTTTTAATCCACATGTATGCCAACAGTGGTTATTTTTGTTCTCTGTGATGTTGGCCAATCTTACTGGTAATAGATATTATATTATTGTTGTTTTGATTTCTATTTCCTTGACAATAAGTTATGTAGAACATTTTATCATATACCCTTTGATCACTTATATGTCTTTTTTGAAGAAATTTCTATTAATTCCCCCTGCCCTCTATTTTTTATGGGGATGTTTTATTATTCTATCTTCTTATAGAGTTCTGCAAAGATATATTTATCTTGGATATTAAACCATTACCAAATGAATGGTGGTCAAATATTCTCTCACAGTCTGTGAGTTATCTTTTTATTTGGGTGAAGGGCACAGCAGATGGCATTCTTGGCTTACTTCTGGCCCTTTTCTTGGGGATCACTGCTGGTGGAGTCTGGGGAATCATAGTGGTTGCAGGAAATAGAACCAAGGTTAGCTGCCTACAAGAAAAATATTCTGGGGCTGGAGCGATAGCACAGCGGGTAGGGCGTTTGCCTTGCACGCGGTCGACCCGGGTTCGATTCCCAGCACCCCATATGGTCCCCTGAGCACCGCCAGGAGTGATTCCTGAGTGCAGAGCCAGGAGTAACCCCTGTGCATCGCCGGGTGTGACCCACAAAAAACAAAAAAAAAAAAAAAAGAAAAATATTCTGCTCACTATACTATATTTCCAGCCCCATATGGGGTGCCTTTTTTATGATAGTCATCATTTCTTTTAGAGAACAGAAGTTTCTTATTTTGATGCGGTTTATTAACATCTCTTCATTTTCTTGGACATTGACAGTGGATCAATGAAAACACCTCTATCTTCAAAGTCATCGAATACTTTGCCTATGTTTTCCTCAATATAATTTATGGACTTAGATCTGATACTGAGTTCTTGAATCATTTTTTTATTTGATATCTGTGAATATCATTAGAAAGTATTCTGAAGTCTTCTTTCTGCATATGACCCAGCACCATTTGTTTTCAAAACTTTCTTTCATCCGCTTCAGACTTTTTGCTCCTTTATCAATAATAAACCATCCATATAACTTAGGATATAAACTACTTTGTTAGGATGCACAATCCTCAACCAAATATTAGAAAATGAATCCAAAAATACATCAAAAAGACCATACTCCATAACCAGGATTCATACTGGGGATGCAAGGATGGTTTAACATATGATAAGTCAATCAATGTAACACTCTATATCAATACAAAATCATATGATTATATCATTATATTCTGAGAAAGCATTTTCCTAGATCCAACAAAATCCTTTCATGTAAAAAGTTATCATTAAAATGATAGTTAAGTTTGTAGAGATTGTGAGGCTGGAGCTATAGCACAGTGGGTAGGGCATTTGCCTTGCACACAGCCGACCCGGGTTCAATTCCCAGCATCCTTTATGGTCCCCTGGGCACCGCCAGGGGTAATTCCTGAGTGTCGAGCCAGGAGTGACCCCTGTACATCGCCAGATGTGACCCAAAAAGAAGCAAAAAAAAAAAGTTTGTAGAGACTGTTTGGCAGGTAAGGTATTTGCCTTGCACAACGGCCTCCCTAGCTTTGATCCCTGGCATCACGTATGATCCCTTGAGCAATGCCAGGAGTGACCCCTGAGTGCAGTTGCAGAGCCAGGAGTAACCTCTGAGCATTACCAGACATGGCCCCCAAACAAAAACAAAACAACATAAAATAAAATGGTAATTGAAGCAAATTACCTCAACTTAGTTAAATCCATCTACCACAAGTCCAAAGCAAATATTGGGCTCAATTGTGAAAAACTGAAAGACTTACTTCTAACATGATGCATAAGACAAGGTTGTCCACTCTCACCAGTACCGTTCAATGTATTACTGGAGGTAGACTCGGAGCAGCGTCCAGAGGCGCGCGAGACAGCGGTGCAGTGCTGAGGCCACATGAGCCAGAGCCAGAGGGCCGGGCCGCGCACAGACATGGTCTCGGAGATCGTGGCCACCCTGAGCTTCCTCTCCGGCCTCCTGCAGACCCGGGGCGGCGTTAGCGAGCAGAGGCTAAAGGTATTCAGCAGTCATGGCTGTGTCCAGTTAGACCTCTGGCGCCCACGGCCTGCCAGCAGGCCTCTGCGTACCTCAATCTGGGCATCTCTATTTTGAATGAAGATATATATATATATATATATATATATGTATATATGGGATTTTGTGATTCATATAAGATATATATATATATGTATATATATATATATATATATAGCTTCACCTGAGCCACCCAAGTTTAGCCTCCTAAATGTACTTGTTTGTTCCCTTGTCCCCACACAAACCTGTTTTCATAATAAACTTTATTGTGACAGGCAGGGCTGGTCCCTCCCGTGCAGGGAGACACCGTGTGGCAAGTGACAAAGCTCTGAGCTCAGCCCCTTTTGGGGCCACAGTGGTAGGGAAGAGGACTGCTGCTTTGGGGATGCAAATTCCCCTAACTGTGTCCTGACACCTCTAGAGGACAGGCCCTATTTGTCCTGCATCTTCTCCAGAATAGGCACGATCATGTCAAACTTGGGTCGCTTAGCTGGGTCTTCATTCATGCAGATCTTCATGAGCTTACAAACATGGGGGGAAATTCCTGGTGGGAGTAGGCCGAAGGCCTTCCAGTGCCACCTGCAAATACAGAGGAAAACAAGGTGGGCCTCAGAACTTGGGTTTCATGTTGGAAACAAAAAAAAAAAAAAGCGGCCTCAGTAACCTCTCCATTCATCCTTTCCCTGAGATCTTAGAAGTCTCTCTTGACTTGGCCTTCCCAACGATGTTGCACTGGGGACTCTTTCAGGGTCAGGGGAATGAGATCCAGCTTGTTACTGGATTTTGCATATGAATACACCATGGAAAGCTTGCAAGGCTGTCCCATGTGAGCAGGAAACTCTCAGAAGCTTGCCAGTTTCTCCCAGAGGGAGAAGTAGGCTACAAGATATCGCATGGCTGCTTTGCAGCCACACGCTTCTGGGAACTTGCTTTTAAGTCTCTGGATGTTGGCCGTTGATGGGATTACACACACCTGGTTTCCTCTGTGTGTGTGTGTGTGTGTGTATGTATATATATATATATATATATACATATATATATACACACATACATACATACATAATTTTTTTAAGAAAAGGGGAGGAAAACACAAAAACCAAAAGATATTCTTTAAGGAAAAAAAATATCCTTCAAGGGAGCTGCTCCAAGTGACTTCCTCAGGTGGCTTCGGAGAGTTGTATGTTTGAGTCTGAATGCTGGAGTCCGCCCGCCTGTGGTGGGGGGCAGGGTTAGGGAGGAGACTGGGAGAAGCCAGGGCCTGTATCCCAGGGGCGAAAGGGGAAGCTGACAGAGAGAGCAACTGTGAAGGAGGGCTCAGGGGCTTTCCTGGGTGGAGAAGGGCCCGTCGCCACCCATTCTCCCATGCTCACCTGCCCACCTCACTCAGGGCCTGGGCCGACACCCCAACTAGTTGTTGTCTCATCTTCTCTCCAAGTCCTGGGCTGAGCCGGAGGCCGAGGGAGCCTCTCTCTTCCTTCTGCCTGTCCTAACGCAGCTTTTCTGGAAATCTGGACTCATTTTGATTTCTAGCTCAGGGTTCTGAGGAGGCAGCTTCCCAGCTAGAAATCTCAGAGTGTTTGTGCTCCAGGGAGGACGGAGGATTTGAAGGGGTCAGTGGTAGATGGGTGGGGGGGGGGTTCTTTGCACAGCCCTTTGCTTTACCGACGGCACATCTATGTGGAGAAGACCTGGAGGGTGATTCACAATGGAATGTTGAGACCCAAAGAATATCCACCGGGGAAGTTTTCATCTTTTTTTGGCCAAAACCTATTTCGGAGCCACACAAAAATCCCGATGCCATTTGTCCCTTGGAGAGGTGGCTGAAAGCTCCTGGGAGCTCCACATCCCTTCAGTACTGCCTTCTCCCTCAAAGCACAACACTCCCCCCTGCCCCCGAGGCTCCCTGTGCTTCTTTCTAATGGGGCTGACACGGAGTGCCCCGGACGCAGGACCAGAATTCTCGACCACTGTGCAATATGCTGTGCAGGTCCCTGGATGGCCTCTCAGGGCCCTGCTGGGCTGGGGCACCGTCTCCCCCTCTCTCTGAACGCTGGCTGACTGGTCAGCCTTCAAGGGATCCCTGGGCTCTGAAAGAGAATGCCCGAGTACTGCAGGACTACTTGGTAGCTCCTGTAGCCAAACCTTGGGCATTGCTGTCTCTCTCTGGTGCTCAGAGCATCTGCAGGAAAGGCTACTTGTCCCTTTTAGTACAATCCAAATTTGTCTATTAGACTTGGGAAATATTTGCTGTTCTGTGTGAGAGGAAAAACAACAACAACAACAACAAAAACCTCCACTGAGAAGTCCCCTTTATTTCTCAGTGGCATGGGTGAGGGGTCCCTAGAAGGCCTTGAGTTTCCCAAACTTGAGTCACCTTAAAGAAGGGCATGGCTAGAGGATCTGGACAACTGGGCTGCCTGCTGGGGAAGAGGCTTCCAGCACCCCCCACCACTTCCCAGGGGTTCTCTCCTATTCTTCACTACTCAGTTCTGACACAAAGGTTCTAGGTTCTATCTACTAAACTCTCTCCCTACCCCTTCGTTCCTGCCGTTCCCCTCCTTCTCTGTTCTCCAGATTCCAAAATGTCTTTTTTGCTCAGTCTCAGTTGCTTTAACTTGGACTTTGGGCCCACAGACCCCTTGCAGCTTGTGGGTTGAAACCAAGCTGTGAATGGCTGCAGTTGCTGTTGTGTCTGTCTGTAGACAAGCTCCTTGCCTTTCCTCAGCCACCTCCCAGGGGTCTCTTGCTTCATCTTTTGTCTCCTCTCCTTTCTGATGTTCACTTTAAAAACAAAACACCCAGAGCTGGACTGTTGAGCAGGCCTGTCTCTCCTATGAAGTAAAAATAATAAATAGTATGTCTGTAAGCTGTTCTGCCTGAGAAGACAAAGGTTACTAATTGTACGGTAGTGTTTTATAAGGAAGAATGTACAGCTTTATGGACAAATGTATACTTTTTGGGGTTTTTTTTTTGGTACCTTAATAAAAATGTAGCAGATAAAAAATGTATTACTGGAATTTCTTATCATAGAAATGAAGCAAGAATATATTAATGGTATTCATATCAGAAAAAAAGTTAAATTATCACTATTTGTCAAAGTTACATGTCACACTCTGCTTTACTTTTTAATTGAATCACCTGAAACACACAGTTACAAAGATGGTCATCATTGAGTTTCAGTCATACAATGTTCCAACACTTTTCCCTCCCCCAGTGCACATTTCCAACCACCAATGTCCCCAGCTTCTTCCTGCCACCCCTTGAGCTTGCCTCGATAACAGTAACTTCCTTCTCTCTCTCTCTCTCTCTCTCTCTCTCTCTCTCTCTCTCTCTCTCTCTCTCTCTCTCTTACTCTCTCTCCCTCTCTCTCTCTTTCTGTCTCTCTCGCCTCTCTCACTTTCGTCTTTTGGTCATTACAGTTTGCATTACGGGTACTGAAAGATTATTGTGTATGTCCCTTTACCGCCTATCAGCATTCAGTTCTTTTCCAGTGTGATCATTTCCAATTATAATTACCAAGTGCTCAGGGCTAACTTCTGGTTCCTTATTCAGTGATTATTGCTGGCAGAGCTCAGGTAAACATATGTTACTGAGGATCAAGCCTGGATAGATCTTGTGCAAGAAAAGTCCTCTACCTACTCTACTACATCTCTCGCCTGGCTACCGCTGCATCCGAGAGAGATACACTACCCTGTCTTGTCATTGAATTCTTTCTCCTACAAAGACAAAGACCCAGCATTGATTACCACCACTTAGCCATCCAGCATTGATTACTAACTTAGTAACTTAGTTTCAGATTGAATTCTCTCCAGGAATAAAAACAATCTGTTTTAGGGGCCAAGGCCAATTTCACTTCTGTTTTTCTGGACCTGATACTGTTAAATCTTGTACCAAGTTAAGTTTTCTGATTCCTTTGAGGCTCAGGGCAGCAGGGGTTAAATCCAGTGGATTTAAGTATTACAGAAGGATACCTCTGCGATTCTAAGCACTGCCAGGGAATTGCCTGTGTTGAGTAGGGACTAATCCAGATTCTGCCTATTTTCCTGGTGATTTGGAGGTAATTAAGTAGGGACTCACCTGGAATCTCCCTATCTCTATGGCATCTCTTAATCTTATTCTCTGGTAACATCATGGTTGAGAGGAAAAGCAAACTGCAACAAAACACACATTGCACTGTTATCTTCTTTTCAATTTAAAGTAAGTTTCACTTACAAATACAAAATATTATTAAATTGGTGAAATAAAGGATCTGGGACCATAAATGTTAAGGCCAGGATAAGGTGAAGGAAGTAAGCATATGATTAAAATTCACAGCTGATTACATAAGTGTAAATTCTTAAAGATTTACATTAAAATCACATATTCATTATATCAGTGTTCTTTACATTCGATAATACAATGCAGATTATTATGCTGAACCTGTACAGCACTTAATACATTTAAAAATATTTATTCCTCCATATCTGTTTTTTTCTATTAAAGGAAAATATGCTCTTCAATCAGCTGCAGAGAAAGAACCAAGCTTTGTAATTTCTTGTCTGTAAGGTTTTCTTGGATGGGTGATTCTCCTTTGACTTTTGCAGAGCCCCATGAAGCTCAGAACATATCGAAGGCATTGTGTTTATTTTAACAATGTCAAATAATTAGAAAAATCTTCCCAGATAAAGTTGTTCTTTCATTTAGCAATTTATTCAACTGTCAAGTATGCACTATTTTTAAGTCCCTTCTCTATGTTAAGCATGAAGAATGCTATTGCCCTCTCTCTGTTTACAATTTTAGTAGCAGAGATAAGACAGCTCTTTTGCAAAGGCAGTATGAGAGAGGAGTAAAAATGCAGGTGTGGGAAGAGTTGAAAGGTGGAAGAATGATTGCTGGAGCAATCATGCAGCTGCTTCAATACTATTGCTGCCCAGGGAACAGAATATGCAAATTTCTGAGGCTGGGATCAAGAACTTGAAGTAAGTCTCAGGAAGGAAATTGGAGTGTCACAATAAGGAAAGTTGAAGTGAGGCTTCTCTTAAACAACAACTGTCAGATTCCCCTTGTGAAAAAAATAATACTGCCTGTCAGGTGGGCAGGTGTCCATCATCTCATCTGTCACTTAATTTAGATTGACATTCTGACCTCTTCTAACTACCAAGGGTTTGGAAGTAAGTAATAAGTTCAGAAATGAAACATGCTGTCTATTGCACCATCAGAGATAAGGTAGTTAGCCTGAATGGCCAGGTATATTATTGTGTGTGCACTTGTGCATTACTTATGCAAGGGTGGTGAGTGAAAGTTGAGGAAGTATGGAATGCAAGTGGAGCTATCCTCACCAGGATGACAGAAAATAATGCAGCTTAATGTATTCATAAAAATAGGCTAAACCATATCCTATTGAGACGTCATCTATTTTTTCTAATGTTAACGTTAATGGTAACTACAGGTGTAACCCTAAATAAACCCAAATCTTAAATGGGACATTTAACCTGATTCTTGAGGGGGTCAAGCGCTATACCATCTTTACAATTATGACTGTATAACTAATTTCTTGACAACAGGCTGCAATTTTAGACAATTCCTGGCCTTTAGATTATCATTTCAGATTTCTCATTGGCACCCCAAATAGTACATTAATAAACATGACATACTTAACATGCTCAAACAGATATTATTTATCTGTTCTTTTACTTGACTCTGCTTACCTTTAAAATACTAATCATCATGGATTCCACTCAATATTGCTCACATCCCAAGTTAGGGTAAGTAATTCCTTTCTTTTACTTTACAGGTCCCCTTTCTTCCTTCTCTCCCATTCTCTCTCTCTCATTCTCTCTGCGTCTCTGTCTCTCTGTCTCTTCTCTCTCTCTCTCTCTCTTTCTCTCTCTCTCTCTCCTCTCTCGCTCTCTCCCCACTCCTCCTCTCTCTCATTTGTTTCCTAAATGTACTATTTTACTTAAATAATCTTATTTTACTTTCTAGGTTTCTAATTTTTAATACCTCCAGAGACAACTGTTGTAACTTCTTTTAACTCACCATAGGGGCCAGCTGCTAAACTAGACTTTTTTCCCTATGAAATCCTTATTCATTTCTCCTTAACATTTTTATTCAACATCTCCTGACTTATTTTTCATCTGTAAAGGGTTTCTTATTTTTCAATGTCTTCTCTCTTCCCAGTCTTATCTCCCATGATATGTAATCTAAAGACTAAAGGCAATTTGTTTTATTTCTGTAGAAAATCCTGCATTTACAGTTCACTGTTATCAAGGCAAAGACCCTGCCTTTTCTCTTGCAGACAACACTATGCCAATAAGTACACTTTTGTCAGTTTTTTAAATTTTTTTTACGTTTTTGTTTCAGTTGTTCATTGTAGAAATACTCAAATTGGTCCATGGGCTTTCTGTTTTCATACAGCTCACATTACTTCAATGTGGAACTACAATAATTCTACAGACACCAACAGTACAGAGTACATTTTACTGATAACATCTTAGCTCACATTTAGTTATATATTATTTAAAATGTGTGTAATATGTGACTTAGCCACTCTCAACTTCTCTGTATAACTATTTAAGCACTTCTTGCATTAAGTTATAAATTTATTGTGGTCATAAACTTTGCTACCACTATAAATATCATTACACACACTAGATGCATCGGGCACAGACGCTGAAAATATTTATCTTTGCACATGTTTATTATCAATTTTATATGTATATATTAGCAAAGTCGTATATATAGTAAATATTAGTTATTTTGCTTAATCTGAATTGCTAGTGCTGCAAAGTGACATTTTTGAATCTTTATATTCTTATATTTTATTTTATTCATTATGATGCTCCCCTTATGCATTTACATGTTATTATTAGACAGTACATATTACACATGTATACAACACAACTCTAATGAAATTTTCATTATAAATTTTCTATCTATGCTACTTAAAGAAATAAGTAAAAAATATGTAGATGCAGTAACTCCATTTGATGAATGATACTCTGTAAAAATTCTTTATTCTGCTATTTCCAAAATAGACTGCAGTTTTGACTCCAAAATTTTGTGATGAATGATAATAAAATGGTAGTAAAGAGATGAGTGAAAAGATAAACCTAGGGAAAAAGAGGAGTTGCCTGACATTATATTGAAGAGATAACTAAAAGCTATTGTGATTGGTCACACTGCTTAAAGAGGAAGATACAAATAAAATTTTCAAGGTCCTATTTTAAACTGTGTGTAGACCAGTCCACAAAACATCAGTGTTTTCCACTCACTTTTTTTTCTCAAGATCATTGTTTCATGTGTTCATTATCAAAAAGGCATGTATGCATGCTTTTAACTTCAATAAAACTAAGACGTCATATGTGTTTTTTCACTTCTACTTAAACTATCTGTCTTACACAATGGGTTTTCTTAAACATCCTGAAAAGTAAAGAAATATATTTTTTTTAATTTGCCTTTCTAATATCTCTAAATGAGCATATGTATATGTTGAAACGGTTAGAGGTTTGCTACCAACAGTAGAAAAGAAGGGAAAAAGTTTTTTTTTAAAAAAAGAAAAGCAAATACTGCTCTGGCTTAAATGAAAAAAATATTGACAGTCTTTTTTCCAGTGCCTTGTTAACTTTATTAATTATCCCTTTTCAGATAAAAAACTGTAACACTAAATGTTCTTTCATACCAAGTGTTATTAACTTTTAAAGCATTGCTTAAAAGTGTATAAACAAATCTTATTTTAGTTATCATTCTAAACTGCTATCAAAAAACATTTTCAAATAAAATTCTAAAACTTCCCACAAAACCAATAAAATTTCAATTAACAGCATTAACTTAATATGCCATATATTTTAGGACTTTCTTTTAAAATACCAGTAAATTTTATTGTATAAAATGCTTCTCTCACTTAATCTTAGTGCTGAGTCATTATATTTGTTATATTTTGTATGTTATCTTTAAAATATTAATAATTTTAAATATCAGATTTATAATGTCGATCCTAACATTTAATTAATTCTCACTAATTATAATAAAACTAATTTGAGTTCTCAAGTTATTTATTTTATTTTTAGTACTATAATTACTTGTACAAAAATTACACATACATAGTACATCTGCTATTAAAATAATTTTGTCACTGAGTTCTAAATGTAGGATCTATTAAGAACTGAAGAGTTAAAAGATCTGTTCTGATGACTTAAGTCACCACTTCTCTTCCTTATGTAAATGCTTACAAAATCTTACTTATACAGCTTTTGCATGAAGTAATATGTCTTTTAAGTCAATGCAAATGCATACTTCAAACTGCAATAAAACAGCAACACATGGTCATAAGTTGAATATACTCACAGTCTTTGATACATTTAAATATGTTAATAACACCAAAATGACTGTAATTTATTAAAATTCTTAGAAATACAAGTAAATCTCTAGGGCTAATACACATGTTATTTCTTTTATGACTTTTATTGATTTTTTTCCACTTCATACACTTTTTCCTAGACCGTTGGGGATATATATATATATATATATTTTTTTTTTTTTTTTGCTTTTTTGGGTCACACCTGGCGATGCACAGAGGTTACTCCTGGCTCTGCACTCAGGAATTACCCCTGGCGGTGCTCAGGGGACCATATGGGATGCTGGGATTTGAACCCGGGTCGGCCGCATGCAAGGCAAATGCCCTACCCGCTGTGCTATCTCTCCAGCCCCATTGTTGGGGATATATATTACATATATATGACATATATATTTGACATATTCATATGCCAAAACCAGTAACAATGATGGGTCTCATTCCTCTGACCCTGAGAGAGCCTCCAATGCAGCACTTTTGGAAAGGACGAGTAAAAAAAGGCTTCTAAAATCTCAGGGCTAGGACAAATGAAGACATTACTGAGACTGCTCAAGAAAATCGATAATCAGTCTGGAGCAACAGCACAACAGGTAGGGCCTTTGCCTTGCATGAGGCCTACCTGGGTTCGATCCCCAGCATCCGTATGGTCCCCTGAGCACTGCCAGGAGTAATTCCTGAGTGCAAAGCCAGGAGTAACCCCTGAGCATCGCTAGGTGTGACCCAAAAAGAAAAAAGAAAATTGATAATCAACGGGATGATGAAAATAATGATGATGAGATATATATGTATATATATTTGTGTGTATACATATATATGATACTGTCATTTAAGAAGTCTTCAGATTGTAATGTTATTTATAGATTAACATGAAGCAAAATTAAAATGAACGCTGTATGGTTTTACATGTAGCAAACACTATTTAGGTCATTTTCGTAAAGCTAAACAGTCCAGTTAATTTGATATATTATAAACATCTGAAAAATAGATTGGATTTTGGAAAAATAATTTAGCCTATCTTTGCAGAAGAGGATGTTGTGGATATACTTCAGTGTAAAGGTTGTACTTCACCTGTCTTATATCCCAGGTTTAATCCCCACCACAAAACAAGGATAGGGAGAGGAGTTGAATAAGCAATTCATCAACAAAGGTTGCTGTAATATCTTATTTTACATACAATGGAATAATTTTGTTGCAATGTATAGTCTTTCTATTATTTTATTTTGTTTTTATGACCTAGAATAAGGTACTACACACTTTAATTTTATCTATGTTTATTTTCACGCTTTTTCATTGTTTTCAATAAACTCTAAAGTCTTATTTATATTTAGTTTACATAATTTACAATTTATAACTATTTTTGTGTAATAATAATTTTTTCTAAAACTGCTAATCTCTAAATTCTAAACAAATTCTAAAATAAATGATCAAATGAGTACACTTTGGGTATGAGTAAATAACTAATAAATATGTAAGAATGACAAATGTAGACTTTCTAATAAAATTTCTAAACAGTAGAATGTCTTATTTCATTTATAATTAATTTAACTACAGTAAAATGTGACTCCTTTCTCATTTATATGCATTGTTCCATCTCAGTTATCCTCATATGTTGTAGAAAAGATATCTTAAGGGAAAACAAATACTCATGTCTTCAAACTAATATTTATACGTATTGTATCATATGCCAGAATGTAATGAGTCATTACTTGTAATATCCAAATTTAATTAACAAAACAAAAGTCTGATTACTCTTTTATACCTGTGTTTTTTAAAGGCATTTGTGTTTGCTCAAACTTTATTAAGATAATATGGGTCTATGATTCTAAATTACTACCGAAAAGTGATTTTTAATACAGTACTATGCGTCTCCCATTTTTTAGACAAAATTCTTGATTAAGCATAATAGCAATTCTCTAAGAGAAAGTCCTGGGCCAGAGAGATAGTACCAGGGTACATACCTTGAGGATGGCCGATCTTGATTCTATTCATATGACACGATCCAGCACCAAGATTACAGCCCTGAAGGCTACTTCCCCAGTAGCTCTGGGATAACTCAGATAATCCCCAGAACTCTAGTGTCTGTACCATTGTTGGGCCTTCACATTGGACCACTGGCCCTTTTCATAGAAAATCACAGGGAGAGCTAATGGACCTTTTAAGCAAAGCTTAGGGGTTGGGGGGGGACCCTTTCACACTCCCACAATGATAGATAGTCATAGAAGAACAATCTCAGAATTCAGAATAAGGTAAAAAAAGAGAAATAAAGTTAACTTAAATGGAAAATCATTATTATTATAGCACAGCGGTAGGGCGTTTGCCTTTCACTCGGCTGACCCATGTTCGATTCCTCCGCCCCTCTCGGAGAGCCCAGCAAGCTATCTAGAATATCGTGCCCACACGGCAGGGCCTGGCAAGCTACCCATGGCATATTGGATATGCCCAAAACAGCAACAATAAGTCTCTCAATGAGAGACGTTACTGGTGCCCATTCGAACAAATCGATGAGCAACGGGATGACAGTGACATTGACATCAAGTAATAATTACAAA
Source organism: Sorex araneus (assembly GCF_027595985.1). Taxonomy (NCBI): domain Eukaryota; kingdom Metazoa; phylum Chordata; class Mammalia; order Eulipotyphla; family Soricidae; genus Sorex; species Sorex araneus. The sequence goes on from NC_073305.1 coordinate 167,229,368, forward strand.
TAAATCCTGTTAAACAAGCTTTGGAAAAAGATAAAGAGAACCCCCATTATGGTTTCACAAACATGCTGCATTTAGCTATTAAATATCCTTGTTTCAGAGAACTGTTTCTTATTCAAAAATTTGGAAAAAATTCACTGTATTTTTAAGTCTGCACTTATAAAAAATTCACTGAAAGTTGAATTTTATTGAGATTTATCAAAATTTCATGAAACCATAAAAGTAAGATAGTTTTTCAGTTCTGAAATAAAATAGGCTTTAGAAGAAAGAAATAAAACTAAGAACCCAATCTTAGTTTTATGAAATGTAGGATTTCCTTTGTAGCCTACTTCTAAATGTCTTTTTAATTTTCTGTTCAATAAATATTTAAGGGAAAGGAAAACATGGTGGTTATTAGTAAACTTTGATGCTGAGAAGTACATGACCTTGTACAGATTGTATCACTTGTCATTCCCTTGTTCCTCGATTTGTTCAAGCAGGCGCCAGTAACATCTCCATTCGACCTGTCACATGCCCAATGGTATCCGCGCATTCCAGGAACACGAAGAGCCTCAAACCATTCATTCAGGGTCTTGACAAAGAAGTCTGACCATCTCGTAGGTGGGCGACCACGTGATCTTTTGACGCTCTGTGGAATCAAGTCGGTAACAGCTCTAGTCCAGCGGTCATCTTTGAATTGCATTGTTTCTGGCCCGTCTAATTTTTGATGCCTTGGCCAACAAGACAGTGTCCCTGATTCTTTTTTTTTTCCATCTCTGATTCTCAATCGCCAACGGAGATCGAAACTCCAGATTCTTTCTTTTCTTGAGTGAAACATGATACTCCAAGCATAGCTCTTTTGATTCCTCTTTGGAATACCCAAAGAGTGTTCCCATCCTGTTTTCATAGAGCCCAGGTCTCTGAGGCGTATGTTACTACAGGAAGAATGATGGAGTTGAAAAGATTTGTCCAGAGTCAGAGGTTCTTCGTACTCTTAACCACTTCTTCAATGCTCTTGAAGGCGTTCCATGCTGCTCCCTTCTTCCTGTGCAGTTCAGGTGCAAGGTTGTTTGTCATGTAGAGTTCTCAAACTATGTAGGTACACATAACAGAGATGTTCATTTCGTTGAGGGCAAATAGAACATGAGGAACTAGTCCGTTTCTCATGAACGTTGTCATTGTGATATTCAGCTGCAGTCTGACCTTTCCACACTCATGGTCGAAGTCGGCCAGCATTCCGGCCACGTGGCTGATACTTGGTGTTATTAGAACAATGTCATCACATAAGTGAAGGTGGTGTAGTTGCTGACCAATTATCTTCACTCCCATCCCTTCCCATTCCAGTCGCCGCATGATGTTCTTGGGGGTGGTACTGAAGAGTTTCAGTGAAATGGTGTCACCCTTCTGAACCCCTCTCTTTACGTCGATATATATATATATATATATATGTATATATACATATATATATGTATGTGTGTGTACTTAAATTATGTGTGAGAATTGGGAATCGCAGTGAGAAAAAAGGATAGTTCTAAGTATTAAGAATTCAATTTGTCATACTAAAGCTTTTAGTGTTAAGATTAATTTAGCTGCTGGTGTTTTACTTATGACCACCATTGTATACATTTCCTTTCTCCATGCTGTCTTTCAAGATTGAAGTTATTTTCTTATTACTCTTATTTGGTAATATATCTTTATTGATCTACTGAAACAATGTCTCAGAATAAATCAGGTCAGAAATCTTTCAACATAAGCAAATAAGCCTGCATGAGACAGGGATAAAATACATTCCATAGATTACATGAAATTTAAAACAAAATTATAATAAATCAAATCCATTATTATGTAAATAAATATTTTCCATCTTATGATCAAAGTAAATTTCAAGTAAACAACAGGGGATTTGAAGACATTTACTCAAGTTCCATCTATTTTAATCTGAATTTTTTACTCTAAGCAAAAACCTAGAAATGCAAGTATTTTTCTCTCAAAAGTGGGATATAGCAATTTCCAAAGTACTATGATCAATGACTAAAAGAAAATTTTAAGGGCCACAATGGTTGTGTGTCAGTAAATCACTTGACCTGCATGCTGCTGACTGGAGTTTAATCTAATGATATACATGCATATGTGTGTGTGTACATATATTTATACATATGTATATATAATAGGATTATATAGTAGCACTGTAGCACTGTTTTTCCATTGTTCATCGATTTGCTCAAATGGGCACCAGTAACATCTCCATTGTGTGACTTGTTACTGTTTTTGGCATCTCTAATATGCCACGGATAGCTTCCCAGGCTCTGCCGTGCGGGTGAGATACTCTCAGTAACTTGCCAGGCTCTCCAAGAGGGATAAAGGAATCGAACCCGAGTTGGCCGCATGCAAGGCAAATGACCTACCTGCTGTACTATGTAGTAAATTATATAATCTATATTATATGTGTATATAAATATCTATGTATGCATTCATTATTTTATCTGTATACTTTGATAACATTAAACAGAATAATGTCTACCTTTAATTTTTTTGTGCAGGAAAACTCATAGTGCAAAACAAATTAACAGCATAAGCTTTGAAAAAAAGGTTTGTTGTTGTATTCAGGGCATAAATAAATTGACATGCTTCAATACAATAGTACTATAGCACTGTAGTCTCATTGTTCATTGATTTGCTTGAGCGGGCACCAGTAATGTCTGCATTGTGAGACTTGTTGTTACTGTTTTTGGCATATCAAATAATCCAGGGTAGCTTGGCAGGCTATACCTTGCAGGGCTCTCCAAGAGGGATGGAATAATTGAACCCAAGTCGGCCACGTGCAAGGCAAATGCCCTACCCGTTGTGCTATCGCTCCAGTCCAATCCTCCTTCTCAATACAATAAAAAATTCTATTTGCCTACCTAGTTCAAGAGCAACAAAATCCAAACCATGAGGAGTCATCCCTGAGTGCTGAGCCAGGAGTAAGCTTGAAGGCATAAGCACATGCCGAGTGAGATCCCAGATAAAAGCAGTGGGGTCAGAGCTTTCGTACAGGGAGTAAGGCATTTCTTTGCACACGGCCAACCTGTTTTCCATCATTGGCACCTTTAGGGTCCCCCAAGCACTCCTTGGAATGATCCTTATTCCTGAGCACTAAGCCAGGAATAAATTGTGAGCACCATTGAGTGTGCTCCCAAAATAAAAACAAAGAAAAACTAATACTCAAAAAAAAAATTCTAGCTATTAAAATATCTGGTTTATGTTATATTCTATGTATTATTTCTCTTGTCTATATGCTTTGATAACATTTTTTTTGGTATTTTGGGTCACACCCAGAGATGCACAGGGGTTATTCCTGGCTCTGCACTCAGGAATTACCCCTGGCGGAGCTCAGGGGACCATATGGGATGCTGGGATTAGAACCCGGGTTGGCCACGTGCAAGGCAAACGCCCTACCCGCTGTGCTATCGCTCCAGCCCCCTATGCTTTGATAACATTAAACAGAATCATTTCTACCTTTAATTTTTTGAGCAGGAAAATTCATAGTGCAAAACAAACCAACAGCATGAACTTTGAAAAAGGGTTTGTTATTGTATTCAGGGCACAAAAATATTGACAAACCTCAATACAATACAAATTTCTGTTTGCTTACCCAGTTCAAGAGCAACAAAATCCATCTTCTGGTATCAATCATACTATTAATAATTAAACACGATTTTATAGGCTATTAAAAGTCAAATGTTACAGTTGATAGTGTTCTCTTTTCCTTAAAACATGTTCACTTCACTGTAAACCAGTAAATTGAAATAAGCTAATTGTATTGTTTTGGTAATTATGAATGTTTTCACATATAATACCCAAAGTACATTTTTGTGCAGAAAATTGCTTTCAAGACATGAAAGGGTTTTTTTATATGTAATTTTAGCAAAGTTTATAAGAACCTCTGATTTTGGCCATAACTAATCATATTCTAATTTGAATGATAGAAAATGTCAGTTGTAGAACAAAAAGATTCTTTTCCTGTATTCTTTAAAAAATCATAACTTTATGTTATCTAGTTATTATCTCTTCAAAACTATGTAGTACTTTGTATGGAGATGAATTCTGAATTTTTCTGGGAAAAATTAAATCACTTATGTACAACATTTTATTTAAACCTACTAGTATTTTTATTTATTTACTGCAGTAACAGAGCCTCACTTCTATAAGGTTGTAGTCTACTGTTGCCTTCCCCTCTCATTACTACAAATTTTATTTTATCTTTTAAAGTTAAATGTAACTTAATTTTATGATAGTAGTGATAATGAGGTTGCAATAGTGTTAATACTTGTGTGTTAGATAGCAAAAACTACTACACTCTTCTATCACCAAATTGGCGAAGACCCTCTGCCACTATCTTTATGTTACCTCTAGCTTTTATAACTCATTTATTGCTTTATTTTACAAGAGTGTGACCTTATTTTTTTGACTTAACCTAAATACCATGATTTACAATACAAGATGTTCATAATACAGTTGTTCGGGGCATTCATTGCCCCAACACCAATCTCACCACCAGTGTTACTTTCTCTCCATTGTTATTTTCAGTGTCCCACCAACTTCCCATGACTACCCCTTTAGTTGACACACAATCATTTGACTTATATATTTTTTATTACAACACAGTGGCTAAAGGAACTATATAAAATACTTCAGCAAAAGAAAATTTGTGAGAATTGTTTTATCTCACATGGGATTCTTAGAGCCATTGTCTGCGGGTTACTGTGATGTTTGTTGGTAGTTTCAGTGACTGGGCTTGCATCTCTTCTGAGATCAGTTCAAGAGCGGCAGATCCAGTCTGTTGTTTTCATACTGAGGACTGCCTACGTGTTACTTTCTCATACTTGCTGCCTCGCAATTCACCCAAAATTAATCCCTCCCCCCTTTGAGGACCCTCACATCATAGTCCCTCTGACCACATGGCAGGATTTGTTTCCACTGGATCGTGTCATTCCTTATACCCCACATATGAATGAGATTATCCGTGCCTGTCTTTAACTTTCTGGCTCACTTCACTTAACAAGATCTCCTACAATCCTATCCAAGTTGCAGGGAAATTAAGATTTTATCTTTTCTCATACCTGAGCAACATTCTATTGTGTATACATAGCACACTTTTTCATTAGTCACCTGTGGTTAGGTACTTGGGTTGTTTCCAGATGATGCCTATTGTAGACAGTGCTGCAATGAACATAAGGTTGCAGAGTCCTTTCAGACTAATGTTTTGTGTTCTTGGGGTAGGATACCAGTAGTGGAAAAGCAGCTTTTGTGGTTATTGAACTTCGACATTGCAGGTTTCTTAGTGAGTCCAGATTGTGAATAACAAGTGGCAGCTGTTGACCCCAGCATAAGGCATTTAAACAGAACTGTCATTGGTGGGAGGTGCAAATAAAGAGGGGTGAGAAGTTGAAAGAGCAAAAGTTTTCTTCTCTGAGAAGCATAAAAAAAAGTAAAAACAAAAGTCTTCCTTGAGTTTCAATTTTAAAATAGTTCTGAGGTCTTCTGCATTTTGATTTCTGGAAAAAAATGATTTCTTAAGAAATATAAGAAAGAGTCAAAATGGCAATACTCCCCAAAGCATTATACAGATTCAACGCGATCCCTAAAAGGATACCCATGAAATTCTTCAAAGAAATGAAGCAAGCAATCCTGAAATTCATATGGAACAACAAAAGCCCACGGATAGCTGAAACAATTCTTGGAAAAAGATGATGGGAGGCATCACCCTCCCCAACCTTAAACTTTACTACAAAGCAGTAACAATTAAAACAGCATGGTACTGGAACAAAGAGAGAGCCTCAGACCAATGAGTGGAATATCCCTACACACAACCCCAAATATATGATCACCTAATCTTTGATAAGGGGGTAACAAATGTGAAGTCGAGCAAGGAAATCCTCTTCAACAAATGGTGCTGGCATAACTGGAAAACCACATGCAAAAGAATGGGCTTAGGCCTTGATCTGACACCATGTACAAAAATCAGATCAAAATGGATTAAAGACCTCAACATCAGACCACAATCCATAAGGTACATCAGAGACAAGGTCGGCAAAACCCTCCACGATATTGAAAATAAAGGTATCTTCAAAGATGAAATGCAACTAACCAACCAAGCGGAAATAGAGATAAAAAAAAATGGGACTATATTAAACTAAGAAGCTTCTGCACCACAAAAGATACAGTGACCAGAATACAAGACAATCTACAGAATGGAAAAAGATATTCACCCAATATTCATCTATAAGAGGTTGATATCAAGGGTATATAAAGCATTGGTTGAACTCTACAAAAAGAAAACTTCCAACCCCATCAGAAAATGGGGCGATGAAATGAAAAGAAACTTTTCCAACGAATAAATACGAATGGACAAAAGGCACATGAAAAAATGCTCTGCATCACTAATCATCAGGGAGATGCAGATCAAAACAACCATGAGATACCACCTCACACCACAGAGAATGGAACACATCCAAAAGAACAACAACAACAAAAAAACGATTTTGGAGAGTATGTGGGGAGAAAGGACCCTTCTACACTGCTGGTGGGAATGCCAACTGGTTCAGCCCGTTTGGAAAACAATATGGACGCTCCTCAAAAAATTAGAAATTGAGCTCCCATTTGATCCAGCAATACCACTGCTTGGAATATATCCTGGAGAAGCAAAAAAGTATAGTTGAAATGACATCTGCACTTATATGTTCATTGCAGCACTGTTTAAAATAGCCAGAACCTGGAAAACACCTGAGTGCCCAAGAACAGATAACTGGGTAAAAAAACTTTGGTACATCTATATAATGGAATACTATGAAGCTGTTTGAAAAGATGAAGTCATGAACTTTGCATACAAGTGGATCAACATGGAAAGTACCATGCTAAGTGAAATGAATCAGGAAGAGAGGGATAGACATAGAAAGATTACACTTATCTGTGGAATATAAAATAACAGAGTAGGAGACTAACCAAGAATAGTAGTATATAATAACAGGAGGTTCGCAACATGGCTTGGAATCTGGCTTCACATGCTGTGGGAAAGGCAGCCCAGATAGAGAAGGGTAAAATATAAAATGTGGTTTGAGAGCCTGAGCAGAAAGGGAGATACGTGCTGAAAGTAGACTAGAGACTGAACACGATAGCCACTCAATACCCCTATTGCAAACCACAACGCCCAAAAGGAGAGAGAGAGAACAAAATGGAATGCCCTGACACAGAGGCACGGAAGGGTGGGGCGGATGGGATTGGAGGGTGGGAGGGATACTGGGTTCATTGGTGGTGGAGAATGGACACTGGTGGAGGGATGGGCTCGAGAACACTGTATGAGGGAAACACAAGCACGAAAATGTGTAAATCTGTAACTGTACCCTCACGGCGATTCATTAATTAAAAAATAAAAATGAATAAATTAAAAGAATTATAAAAAAAGAATTAGAGGCACACAAAATGGTTTCTCTGCTCCTTAAAGACTATGATCCTGGAGGGCTACTAACCACTTTTGGCACCAAGCGGCTTCTTATAGAAGTGCATGTAGACTGTGAGCAGAACTACAACCCCATGCCACCCCGGGTGGGAAAGGTTTTTCTCTCTCGGCCTTTTCTTTCGGCTGGGGTGGTGGCAGTGGCGGCGGCACCCACGTGGTGACAGTCATTTTCTAGAACCCACTACCCAGAGCTATGAGCTTGCAGTGTCGTGACACAGGATATGGGGGTGTTTTTCGGCACACTCTCCCCCCAGATGAGATCCGGAGCAGCCTCACATGAAACTGTGAACTAAGCTAAAATACCAGAAATCCAAAACCGTGTGGTTGCTGTCATGGCCGTGCGAGCTCATATATTCTTCATTCTCAGCAATGGAAAACAAATTATCAAATGCTACCTTTTCAGCAGGTTTGATTGTTGGGGGAAAATTCTAAATAACAATAGTTTTCTGTTGAAATATTGAATGTATCCAAAGTATAGAGAGAATAAAGTAAAGATCATTAGCCACACAGGAGGGGAGGTGGGAGGGGGGTATACTGGGGTTCTTGGTGGCATGTGCACTGGTGAAGGGATGAGTGTCTGATCACTGAGTGACTGAGACTTCAATCTGAAAGCTTTGTAACGTTTTTCATGGTGATTCAATAAAAAAAATGAAAGAATTAGAGTAAGATGTGGAATAGATAGAAGTGAGAGAGGAAAAAAAAAGAGAAAATAAATAAAGGGAAGAGAATTAAGCACCCAAAAATGGACTGCAGGCTGCTGTAACACGGAATACCTTCAACTTTCTTTTTTAGAATAAGTATTTTGATTTTTCTCATAGGAATTAACTCCCTAAGGCATCTTCTTCAGGTACAATTATGTGAAAACATTCTGTCACCAAAGATGAAATGATTAAGGAAAGTACGGAATATACCACTTGCAGAATTTGAGGTCAAGGCAGGAAATGTTTCATTAATTGATTAATTTACCTTTATACTATCTTATCTTTGAAAGTGAGATCAACACCTCATATTGGGTTTGTTTTACATTTTTAATCAAGTATTGCTTCATATAGAGCATACAACTTGATTGGTTTCCAGCAGAGTAATTATGGTTATTTGTCTTGAGTCTCACATTTATGACCTATAATCTGGATGCTCAAAATGCTTCTTTCTGGCTAATGTTCTGGAGGCTAAGTGGAATACCAGGTATACACTAAAGTAGTTCACATATGAAAACTCTCTTGCCCATACCATATAGACTTATAAATTAATCTTATATTTGTGAAGGTGTGTTGCATATTCAAATTTTATTTAACATCCTTTTTAAAAGAATCTCTCTGTAATGTAAGTCTTATGTTCTACATTTAAAAAGTAGTCAGCAACAACAATAACCACACATACATACTGTAGGGAGTCATTTTACCTTACTGATCTTATCCTGTCACTATTTGTTTAATCACTAGCTAACCCCATGCCACACCTAGCAAAGGTTGCCACTCCTAATCTTACTGATCTTATCCTATCAGCATTTGTTTATTACTAGCTAAATCCCGTGCCACACCCTGCATTTCTGTTGGGGGTCCTGGCACCACCTCCTCCAAACAGGGAGGTATAAATACTGTAACTGCCATAGAATAAATACCTTTCTCCCTCCTCCAGGCTCTGCATCTGTTCTTTCAGCTGCGCCCTACGAAGGGCTGAACAGAATAAGTCCTCCACATCGACTTCCACAACATACATACATGCAAGCTCATAAAAGGAAAAGTTGCCAGTGGAAGCTGGGTAAGAAAGACAGAGAAAGTCAGAGACAGAAAGAGACAGCAGAAGTGAGGGAGGGAGAGATATGCAAGTAAGCTGAAAAGATTTCTTTCAATGCACTTTGTTTAGCATTGGTGGCCTCTTGGATGCCTAATCCCCCGTACTACATTTTACACGGTTTTTAAAATGTGCACAACCAATAGATTTTCCAAGCACTTCAATTTGCCACACAATCCACTTACAAAATGCCTGGAGGAGAAAAACAGTTAGTAATAGTCTTTTATTAAAACTAAAAATAGTAACTAATAAAATATTAACAAGAGTAAATCTATACTAAACGCAAACAGCAATCTTTTTCTAACACGGGCAGCTACCCGTGGAACGGCAAACCAAACACAAAAGGCAAGTTCATGGGGGACACTGCGACCCCGAGAAGCTCTACTTAGAACATTTTGTAAGTTCACAGAATTTTTTCTCCGAAAACCATCAATTTGCGACATTTTGTGCTCTTGTTGCAAATTTAATAAATCAAAAATCAAATATTTTATGAAGAAGTTATCATCCCTACTTTTAAAATATTAAGTTTCAAGGTTCTCTTCCTTAGGGTAGAAGCTGTGTGATGTGAAAGTGCTCTTTCTTTTTGAATCTATGATGAGAGAGGCCTATTATTTAGTCTAAGTCACTTCTATTTTCTCAAGTTTCAGAAAGTGTTTGATTTAGTCACAATTCTTCTGAGGCTCAGGAACAATATGACATGTGCCTTAGGATATGTTGAAGTATAAAATACATAATAATAGACAATATTAGTTATAAAACTGATTTTATATATATTAATTTTATATATGTATTACTTTTTTTTCTCTGAAAGTGTTTGTTTATTTGTTTTTGCCATCATTGGTCAATATAGAAAACAATGTTCACATCTTTATAAATATCTAGTTGTGATATTGGATAGTGTTTCTATGTCATTAAAAAGGAAACATAGGAATTTTCCAATTGTATTCTCAGAACATGTTTTGTTGATTTAAAACAACCATCTACTTTATGTTATCCAATTCTGTTTTCATCACAGCTTAAGCTGTACCCAAAATAGAACAAAAAAAAATCATAATAACCCCAAACTTATCAACTGGTCATGGTTTCTCTTTTCAGTAATAAAATGTGTTCTGTAACATTTGGGCTGGAGCGATAGTACAGGGGTTGGCCTTTCACCTTTCACGTGGCCAACCCGTGTTCGATTCCTCCGCCCATCTCGGAGAGCCCGGCAAGCTACCGACAGTATCAAGTCCACACGGCAGGGCCTGGCAAGCTACCCGTCCATATTGGATATGCCAAAAACAGTAACAATAAGTCTCTGAATCAGAGACGTTACTGGTGCACGCTCGAGCAAATCGATGAGCAACGGGGAAATCTGTAGCATTTGGTAAAACTGTCTTTATTTTTTTTTAAGTTATTTTATTGAATCACTGTGAGATAGACCCTTACAAAGCTGCTCACGGTCAGGTTTCAGTCATAGTGTTAACACCCATCCCTCCAGCAGTGTATATTTCCCAGCACCAGTGTCCCCAGTTTCCCTGTCATCACCTCACTCACACCTCAGGCCTGCCTCTCTCTGTCACAGGCAGATCTCTGTCTCTCTGTCTCTGTCTCTCTCTGTCCTCTCTGTCTCTGTCTTCTTTTGGGAATTGTGGTTTGCAATATAGATACTGAAAGGTTATCTTGTCCAGTGCGATCATTTCCAACTACTATTGTCATACTGGTTCCTTCTCTATCTTATCTACCCTCCACTCTCCACAGATTCCAGCCATTGATCAGTCCTCCTACCCCTGTTTTCCCTGTTTTTCCTTACTATGGATTTTTTAATATTAGTCTTCTACCATATAATATATATAGTACATATATCAAAATGAATATCTGTCCCTCTCCTTCTGACTCATGTTACTCAAGATACTCTTCATGTCCATCCATGTATAGGCAAATTACATGACTTCATTTTTCCCTAATAGTTTTGTAGTATTCCATTAGGAATGTGCCATGGTTTCTTTATCAATCTGTCTATTCTCAGACACACAGGTTTTGTAAAACTGCCTTTAATATTAAATGATTCAGTAGTGTGAGTAAAGTGATTCATTGTATACAACAGACCAGGGCATGACCACAGCACCACAGATGGTTCATGAGAATTAGAATCACTACTGAGTACAGAACTAGGAGTCCACAGACAGACAAACAAAAAACAAAACAGGGCTCAGAGAGATAGGCTATATGTATTTTGCACATGGCTCGACTGGGGTGTTATCCAGCACTCTATAAGGACCCTGAGCCTTCCATGAGTAACCCTTGAACACACAGCCAGAAGTAAGCCTTGAGCATAGTCAGGTGTACCCCTCGGCCCACATCCCCTTCTCCGAAAAAATAAAACACTCTGACTTATCAATGCTATGTACATTCTCTGCATTGGTATGTAAAATCAAAAAGAAAATAACATTTAAACTTTAGTTCTAAAATTCTTATTTGCACATGTCTGAAGGAGAATGTCAGCAGAGTAAACATCATTGTAGACATGGGCAGGTTAGGGAAAAGCAGGAGGAGGTTGCCTAACTAAACTGCTCACAGAGTCAATCTGCCCCCACAGCACTGTCAGGATCTGATCTGTTTTAAAATCGAATTTCAGTGGAGAATAATTTGTATAGTTTTCTATGTATTACTTGATTTAATAATGGGTTATAATTCATCTGATTATATATTCTTAGCTTATATTAACAAACTAAAACTGAAAGACTCATAGTAATAAAAAAATAAGAATGAATTATTATGTAGGAGACCAATGACAGTAATTAAGTCGCAAAAGAAGGTACCATTTAAAACATAGGCAATAAGCATGATCATTATTCCTATAAAGAAATCACAACTCACAAAGGTATATTAACTTATTCAGCAATACACCCTTAGTACACAGTGAACTTAGATTCAGGAAATAATTGCAAATAAAATAACAATTAATGTTTTGCAGCTCTGTGTAAAAATTACGCCTACAATAAATTACTCCCTGACTGAGGAGTTTCTTACCCTTCTACTTTTTAATAAATTTTTCTGATTCTAAAATAAATAACTAACTAAATAAATAAATAATCTCTGTGGATACCATTAATTATTTCAAAGACATATCTAAAAAAGTAGATTTCTCGTAGTGTATGAGAATCCTGAATGCTCACATCCTCCACTTTATTTTATATAATACATATTGGCATTATTACAAAATATTTCCAGTAATGCAGAGAACTCGTTTCTAATTGATATGCGATAAATTACTATAACTAGTAGGTGGAACATATCATGTAAAAAGTTTACTGAATTTTATTTGTTATTCATTTGGCATTCATGAAACCACTTGAGAATATTGAGATAAAAAATTAATAAAACTGATCATGTATATTTTCACACCATAGTTAATGGGCTTCAAATATCGTGTGAACCATGGGAACATCCTTCTTAATGTTGCTGTATTGTGGGCTCTTTCGGTGTCAGGCAAATGAGGCCCATTGAGGTTATATAATATATAACCTCAGATCATGTATCACTGTCTTCCTGTTGTTCATCAATTTATTTGTGCAGGCACCAGTAACGTCTCTATTACACTCAGCACTGAGATTTTAGCAGCCTCTCCTTATTCGTCTTTCCCAACGATTGGAGGCTCTTTTAGGGTCAGGGAAATGAGACCTATTGTTACTGTTTTTGGCATATTGAATACACCATGGGTAGGTTGCCAGGCTCTCCGAGAGGTATGCATATATCTTTTATGGTATTTGGGGATATGAATACACCATGGGAAGCTTGCAAGACTCTCCCATGAAGGCAATAAACTCTTGGTAGCTTGTCAAGTTCTCCAAGAGGGAGAACAAGGCTGTAACAAGTTTCCGAGAGCTTGGTCTTATAGTCTCTGGATGTTGGCTGTTGGTGGGATAAAACGGTGCCAGGGACAGTTTGTGGGTGTGGCTGCCAACCTACTGGAAAATGGGGGGGGGTCTGGCAGGAGAAGGCCCAGTCCCAATCCGAGCAGGCTTGGAGATCTCAGCTCCGGGACCTGCACACCTGAGTGTAATCTTTCTATGTCTTGTCCCTCTCTTTCTGAATCATTTCACTTAACATGGTACTTTCCATGTTAATCCACTTAAATGCAAATTTTATGACTTCATCTTTTCTAACAGATGCATAATATTCCATTGTGTAGATGTACCAAAGTTTCTTTAACCAGTAATCTGTTTTTGGGCACTCAGGTTTTTTCAAGATTCTAGTTATTGTAAACAGTGCTGCTATGAACATACAAGTGCAGATGTCATTTCGACTATACTTTTTACATTTCCAGGATATATTCCCAGAAGTGGTATGCTGGGTCAAATGGGAGCTCAATTTCTAAATTTTTAAGAAACGCCCATACTGTTTTCCAAAAGGGCTGAACCAGTCGGCATTCCCACCAGCAGTGAAAGAGAGTCCCTTTCTCCCCATATCCACACCAACACCAATTACTTATGTTCTTTTTGATGTGAGCCATTGTCTGTGGTGTGAGATGATATTTCATTGTTGTTTTGATCTGCATCTCCCTGATGATCAGTGATGAATAGAATTTTTTTCATGTGCCTTTGGGCCATTCAAATTTCTTCTTTGAGAAAGTTTCTGTTCATATCATCACCCCATTTTTCTGATGGGATTGGATGTTTTTTCCGTATAGAGTTCAACCAGTGCCTTGTATATCCTTGATATCAACGCCTTATCAGATGGGTATTAGGTGAATATCCTTTCCCATCCTTCAAATTATCTTTGTATTTTGGTCACTGTATCTCTTGAGGTACAGAAACTGTTTAATTTAAGATAGTCCCATTTGTTTATCTCTGTTTCCAATTCCTTGGTCAGTGATGTGTCATCTTTGAAGATACTTTTAGCTTCAATGTCAATTAGGCTTTTGCCAACTTTGTCTTAAATGTACCTGATAGATTCTGGTCTGCTGTTGAGGTCTTTAATCCATTTTAATCTGACTTTTATACAAGGAGTTAGGTAGAAGTCTGAGCCCTTTTTTTTGCATGTAGCTGTCCAGTTTTGCCAGCACCATTTGTTAATGAGTCTTTGCTTGCTCCATTTCACATTTCTTGCTCCCTTATCAAAGATTAGATGATCATATATTTGAGGATGTATGTAAGGATATTCCACCCTGTTCCATTCGTCTGTAGCTCTGCCTTTGATCTATTACCAGGTGGTTTTAATTATTACTACTTTGTAGTAGAGTTTGAGGTTGAGAAAGGTGATGCCTCCCATCATCTTTTTCCCAAGAATTGCTTTATCTACTCGTGGGCGGTTGTTGTTCCATATGAATTTCAGGAGTGTTTGATCCATTTCATTGAAGTATTGCATGGATATCCTTATAGGGATCACATTGTATCTATATAATGCTTTGTGGAGAATTGTCATTTTGACAATGCTAATTCTTCTAATTCATAGGTAGGGGATATCTTTCCACTTCCTCATGTCTTCTTTTATTTAGTGAAGTAGCATTATGTAGGTCCTTTTTTCTTGTGGGGAGGCTACAAGTCTTTTACCTCCTCCTCCTTAGTTATACTGACACTGAGGTACTTGATTTTCTGAGACATGACTGTGAATGGGTATTGTGAACCCTTGCTTTCTTATGTAACTTTCTTCTCTATCATTATTTGCATGTAATAAAGCCATAGACCTTTGGGTATTGATTTTATAGCCTTTGACTTTACTATACAAGTCTATTGTTTCTAAGAGCTTCTTGATAGAGGCTTTAGGGTTCTCTAAATATAGTATCATATCATCTGCAAATAGTGAGAGGTTGATTTCTTCTTTTCCTATCTAGATGCCCTTCATATATTTTTCTTGCCTAACCACTATAGATAGTACTTCAGTACTATATTGAACAGAAGTGGTGAGAGTGGGCAACCTTGTCTTGTCCCTCATCTTAGAGGGAATGCTCTTATTTTTTCCCCATTGAGGATAATGCTTGCCATAGGCTTGTGGTAGATAGGTTTGATTATATTAAGGAAAATTCTTTCAAAACCCATTTTTGGTGAGATTTTTCATCATACATGGTGCTGGATCTTGTCAAATGCTTTCTCTGCATCTATTATATGATCATATGTTTTTTATCTTTTTTGTTGATATGATGAATTATGCTGACTGATTTCCAAATATTAAACCATCCTTGCATCTCTGGGATGAATCCCACTTGGTTGTGGTGTATGTTCTTTTTATGAGTTGTTGGATTCTATTTGCTAATATTTTGTTGAAGATTTTTGCATCCATTTTCATCAGGGATATTGGCCTGTACTTTTCTTTTTTTGTGGTGTCTTTGTTTGTTTTTGGTATTAGAGAGATATGTGCCTCATAGAAACTGCTTGGGAGAGTTTCTGTTTCTTCAATTTCCTGGAAAAGCTTTATTAGAGTCTCTCTCTCACTTTCCTTCTGATTCTTGCTAGTGGCTTATCAATCTTTTTTATTTTTTAAAAGAACCAGCTCTTGGTTTCATTGACCTTTCAAATTGTTTTTTGGGTTTCCATGTCAGTAATTTCTGCTCTAAGTTTTATTATTTCTTTCTTTCAGCCTGGTTTGGGCTCCTTTTGTTGGTCCTTTTCTAATATCCTGAGCTGTGATGTCAGCTTGAGGAGCTTGAGAAGAACTTTCAATAAGTCCTCCTTAAATGTTTGAAAGAATTTACTAGTGAATCCATCTGGGCCTGGGCTTTTCTTTTGGGGAAGAATTTTGATTATAGCTTCAATTTCCTTGATAGTAACAGGTCTTTTCAGGTATTCCAATTCTTGATTCAGTCTTTGGAGATTATAGAAATCCAGAAATTTATCCATTTCTTCTAGGTTCTCTTGTTTCTTGGCATATAGATTTTAAAAGTAGTCTCTGATAATCTTTCAAATTTCTTTGGTTTCTGTAATGATGTCCCCCTTTTCATTTCTGATTATGTTTATCAAGGTCCCTTTCTCTATGATTCTTGCTAGTGGTTTTTCAATATTGTTCATTTCTCAAAGAACCAGCTCTTGGTTCCATCAACCTTTTGGATTGTTTTTTGGGTTTCCATGTCATTAATTTCTGCTCTAATTTTTATTTTTTCTTTCCTTTTGCCTCTTTTGGGCTCCTTTTATTGGTCTTTTCCTAAGATCATGAGATGTGAAGTCAGGTTATTCATATAGGCTCTTTCTTCCTTCCTGACAAATGCTTGCAGAGCTATATATTTCCCCTTACTTAACACAGCTTTTGCTGCATCCCATAGGTTCTGATAGCTCGTGTCTTCATTCTCATTTGTTTCCAGTTATCTTTTGATTTCTTCCTCTATTTCCCTCCTGACCCACTCATTGTTAAACATTGAGTTTTTTAATTTCCAGGTGTTTGATTTGTTTCTCCGCATCTGTGTGTGATTACCTTCCATCTTCAGAGCACTGTGGTCTGAAAAGATAGTTGATACAATTTCTATCTTCCTGATTCTATTGAGGTCTCTTTTGTGACCTAGCACATGGTCTATTTTGGAAAACGTTCCATGTGCACTGGAAAAGAATGTGTATTCTTTCTTTTTGGGGTGTAAATCCCCATGTAGATCTATTAAGTCTCTCCCATTTCTTCCTTCAAAGCCAGTGTTTCCTTACTGAGTTTTATTCTGGTAGATCTATCCAGAGGTGATAAGGCGGTTTGATAAGGCTAGCAACTATTGTGTTGCCAGCAATGTTTTCCTTAAAATCTGTTAGCAGCTGTTTTAAGTAACTTAGAGAAAGTTGCTTTAAGCTGGTCCCTCGTTGGGTGTGTATATGTTTAGGAGTGTGATTTCTTCCTTCTGTACATATCCTTCGAGGGCTGTAGCGATAGCACAATGGTTGGGCTTTCGTCTTTCAAGTGGCCGACCCGAGTTTGATTCCTCCGCCCCTCTTGGAGAGCCCGGCAAACTACTGAGAGTATCGAGCCCACACAGCAGAGCCTGGCAAGCTACCCGTGCGTATTGGATATGCCAAAAACAGTAACAATAAGTCTCTCAATGAGAGATGTTACTGGTGCCCACTCGAACAAATTAGTCAAAATAAAAAATGGCCTTTGCTGTACCTTTTAATCTTTTTCAACCTAAAATCTAATTTGTCGGATACTAGTAAGGCCACCCCGTCTTTTTTGAGGGAGTTATTTGGTTGCAGGATTGTTTTCCATCCTTTGGCTTTGAGTCTGAGTTTGCTTCTTGTTTCTTTATTGGCAGCAGAATGTTGGGTTCAGTTTCTGAATCCATTTTGCCACTCTGTGTCTCTTAATTGGTGCATTTCAACCATTGACATTGAGAGAGATTATTGTCATGGGGTTTTGTGCTATCTTTCTGTAGGGGTTTGTTGTGCTTGTAGGGGTTTTGTCTTACAGTAGTCCTTTAGTCCTTTTTTTAAATTTGGTTTTGAGTCTATGAAGTTCCTGAGCCGTTGTTTATCCACAAAACAGTGTATTGTTCCTTCGAGTTTGAGTGAGAGTTTAGCCAGATAAAGCATTCTTGGTGAAGTGTTCATTTTATTTTATTTTATTTTATTTTATTTTATTTTTACCAAATCCCACCATCGTCTTCGGGCTTAAAGGGTTTCCTCTGATAGGTCTGCTGCAAATCTAATGGGTGCTTCTTTGTATGTGATTTCCCTGTTGACCTTTCGGCTTGCAGTATTGTGTCCCTATCCATGGCATTGATCATTCTGACTATGATATGTCTTGTAGTCTTTTAATTAGGGTCTCTTTAAGCTAGCACCTCAGGCTCCTAGGATCTGGATGCCTGAATTCTCCAGCTCTGGGTACTTTCAGCAATGATTTCTTTAACTGTGGCTTTGTAATTGGGGTTGTTGTTCCTCTTCGAATTATCCCCTAGGTCTCTGATTCACCCTAGAGCTCTATTGAGATCTTCTCCCATTTTTTGTTGTGCCTGTAAGCTTTCTGCAGTTCATCTTCAAGCTCACTGATTCTGTCTTCGGCTATAAACATTCTACTGTTGAGGGCACCCACTGAGTTTTTATTTCACTTTCCCAATCCTGTATTCATGACACTTCTGTTTGTAGCTTTGTATATCTGCTCTCATTATTTCCTGCATTTTGTTGGCTGTCAGTTCCATTGTTTCTCTCATGTTCTTCTTTAATTTACTGGATGTCTGTTCCACCATTTCTTTGAGTTCGTTGAACATCCTCAACATTTCATCTCTGACTTCTTTGTCTGAGACACTATATTTGTGAAAATTTCCTGATGAGGCATCAGTGCTCTTTTCTTCATCCACTCCTCATGTGGGGGAGGGGAGGGGATCACCGTTGTTTCTTCATGTTGCTGTGGTAATTCATTATCAGTTCATTATCAGTGACCAATTCTCGCTTCAATGGAGGATTCTAAAATGGGCTTGGTCAATGATGGTCTTTTTTTCCTTTTTAAGAATACTACCTCTTCGGTGCTCCTCTGTGCCTTACATAGAGTCACTAGTGTGGCTTCAGGAGATATGTTCTTTTTCTTTGTGATTGTTCAATTCTTTGTGTTCACCTTTATGTCAGTGTTTTGGGGGAGTATTTTAATTGGAATAGGCTAATGGACAATTAGCCTAATGTGATGGGGTTAGCCAGATGTCTTCTTCAGAATTAGATAATGGTGGCTGAGCTGTGAGTCCAAAATGCTGGGAGAGGGAGAAATAACTGCGGCCATGCACACCAGCCACTTTACCTGTGCAGGAAGCGGCGAATCACCTCAGTGTCAGTGGAGGAGCTGGCGTTCACTCTGATGTTCCTGGGGCTAGCGGATAAATATAATGTTTGTACTCCCCTTTGAGGAGAAAACAAAATAAAACAACAAATAAGCAAATATTTTTAAATATTGGAATATAGAGAATGATTATAATTCCTGAGAAAGAGGAAATATTCTACATTCTGCCTGGAGGTATTTCTGAACTTTTAACCAAGAAGGGAAAAATCAAAGTACAGTGTTTTCACCAGATCGATGACACAGAGATCAAACTCTGATGACTTTGAAATGCTTTGACTGTCTAAATTTGTGGGCCTATGCTTTGAAGAGTAAGAGCCAATACTGAGAAAATGTTCTATAACTGTGCATCAGACTCTCCTAAAAGCGTTCTTAAAATCTTTAGCTTCACAAATCCACTAAAGCAACCCCAGGCTGTCCAAGAAACAAATATAGCCAACTGCAGAATAAAATCATTTTGTTCAATATTGTTCCTTTATAATATTGATAATAAAAAAATAAACAATTTCCTTTCCTGGCTATTGTGATTCTCCCTCTTTATGAGCGGCATGTAATCTCCAGTTAAGTATGGGTTTTCACCGAGTACCAAAGCTTCCTTCTCAAAAAGTACATGTTTTACTCCTTGTCATATCACTTCATATCTCTACTATCCCAATCTGAGTGAAAGAGAGAGGGGGGGGAAGAGAGAGAGAGAGAGAAAGTGGAGAGAGAAAGAGAGAGAGAGAGAGAGAGAGAGAGAGAGAGAGAGACCCTTGTTTGAGAATACTATTCTGTCCAACCTTGGGTCCCACCTTACATCTTGAGTAGCCAGAATAGAGTCCCACCATGGAATATGAGCTGAACTAAAAAAAAAATGAATAAACAAATATAAATATAATTTAGCACAACAATTTTGGGACCTTTTTTGAAGTCTGATGAAATTTATGAAATATGAGGAAAAATCCGCAAGAACATTAATTCTTGTGTATATTTATTATCCTACGGTAAAATTGCTTTTATAAGTTACCTTTCTATTGAAGAAGTAGTTTCCAAGAACCTATCCAGAATGCTAAGTGAAAATTTACTGTACTAAAAAATATGTAAACTCGGCAGTTTCTAAAACCATATGTGATTGGGAGATGTTTAAGATACCACCAAAATTAAGAAACTATATTAAATATATAGGCATTCCAATAAACTATCTCAAGGAAATACATTGTGGTATTACACTAGTAATATAGTTTTGTCACTCTGGGTACAACATAAAACAACTTAAAAACAGCCTCATAGGTATCAACCTGATTTTCAAATAACTTACCTCTTTCCTCATTAAGTTCGTGAACATAAACCAGTACTGCACAATGCGAAATCAGTAAGTTTAGTATCCAAACAAAGAAGTAGTTGACATTCCCAAACTTTCTCACTCCTCTCAAACATGGTGTCTATTTGACCCATATTAAAAATGAATTCCTGCTACTGTTCACTTGATATTAAACCAGTAATGGCTTAAATCACAAAAGGATTAGATAGGTTTCAATAAAAGATTAATCTGCTAAAATTCAATTTGACAAGGTGAAATAATCACGAATTAATTTAGATTATATAATAGATATTTTTAATTAGAATAAAAATGTGTAAGATTGTGTTTCAGTTTTTGAATCTTCAGAAATAAAATTTAATAATTTTGGGGTCACACTCGACGATGCACAGGGGTTACTCCTGGCTTTGCACTAAGGAATTACCCCTGGCAGTGCTCAGGGGACCATATGGGATTCTGGGTATTGAACCTGGGTTGGCCGCATGCAAGGCAAATATCCTAACCGCTGTGCTATCGCTCCAGCCCCCCAAATTTAATATTTTATGCTTAGATGTATTTGTTGGACTGGAGCCATAGCACAACAGGTAGGGTGTTTGCCTTGCATGCGGCCAATCCAGGTTCGATTCCTCCTTCCCTCTCAGAGAGCCTGGCAAGCTATCGAGAGTGTCCCGCCCCCACGGCAGAGCCTGGCAAGCTACAGGGAATATTTGATATGCCAAAACCAGTAAAAACAAGTCTCACAATGGAGATGTTACTGGTGCCCACTCAAGCAAATCGATGAACAACGGGACCACAGTGCTACAGTGCTACAGGTATTCGTCTAGCAAGATTAGAAATTAATTTGGTGAAAATGTCAAAACTGATTTGGTGAAATTTATTATAATGAACCTAATCGAGTCAAAATTGATTTAGTGAAAAATATTTTTAACAATGTACTTAGCATTTAAGAGAATAAATAATGTTTTTAAGAGTCTTCTTATTGCTAATTTTGTTTTAGAAAAATCCTGACTGTGCTCAGGGTTTACTTCTGACTATAATAGAAATAATCTCTAGTGGTTCTCAGGAGAACATATGTGATACTGAGAATCAGACAAGTGGCATTTACATGCAAGTCAAGTTTCTTAACCATTGTACTACATTTATCGCCTCTTAATTTTCATTAGCATGATGTAATTAAAGCCATTTTTTTTGTTTGTTTGTTTGTTTTTTGCTTTTTGGGTCACACCTGGCGATGCACAGGGGTCACTCCTGGCTCATGCACTCAGGAATCACCCCTGGCGGTGCTCAGGGGACCATATGGGATGCTGGGATTTGAACCCGGGTCGGCCGCGTGCAAGGCAAACGCCCTACCCGCTGTGCTATCTCTCCAGCCCCTAAAGCCATTTTTTTACCAAAATATTGTCTATAGTGCAAAAAAGGCAGGAACTCAAAAGTCATATTATATGATCAGAGTATACTTAAATAGCAAATGTTTTTAAGGAAAATTATCATATTTTTGTTAAGATCTAGTTTTTATAATTATAACAATATTCATATTTATCTTCTTTATTTTTGTTTTGTGAATTCAAGTGTGTGAAGT
This sequence comes from Sorex araneus, assembly GCF_027595985.1. Lineage (NCBI taxonomy): Eukaryota > Metazoa > Chordata > Mammalia > Eulipotyphla > Soricidae > Sorex > Sorex araneus. The sequence continues at coordinate 167,251,220 of NC_073305.1, forward strand.
GATACACACATTTTGCTGATATTTATTTATTCATGGTTTCTTTAGCTTTCATGATCTTGAATGATATTTTAAATTTTACTGATTTGTCAATTCAGTTATATCATTAAACCTATCTAAGTGCATTTGACTCAGTCATTGCATTTTAAATTACAGTATTCCTCTACATATTGTTGTCATCATACTTATTATAATTTTTTCTTTTTATTTCAAATGTTTACAGCATTGTTGGAGCAATAGCACAGCGGCAGGACCTTGCACGTGGCTGACCCAGGTTCGATTCCTCTGCCCTCTCAGAGAGCCCGGCAAGCTACAGGGAGTATCTCGCCCACACGGCAGAGCCTGGCAAGTTCCCCATGGTGTGTTTGATATGGCAAAAACAGTAACAAGTCTCAAAATGGAGACGTTATTGGTGCCTGCTCGAGCAAATTGATGAGCATCGGAATGACAGTGACAGTGATGTTTACAGCATCTACTTCAACCTTGTTTTCTCTGTACAATATCACATTTGATTACTTTCAGAAGCAATTTCTATTCTTTGTATTTTTGTGTGACTTTTTTTGTACTGATGGAGATTTGTTAAACAAAAAATTTTATCAACTCTGCTGGCTACATCCACAGACTTGTTGGGCCGTGATTGCATGTTTGTTTGTTTAGGGGCTACACAGATTAAGTGAAATCTTCTACACTATCTAGACATGTAATCTTACACTCAGACTCACCTTGGGACAGCGATTATTTTATAGGGGTTTCTTTGACTACCTCTTTCTTTGAACAAAATCAGGATCTGTTAATTACTATTGAGAGCCACTAATTTAAATTCTTCACAGTTTATATATCAAATAATTGGTCGCTGATTGCTGTTTTATTTTCAGCAATGATCTGGGTCATAGATTGATCTACATACTAATCCTACCCAATCAACTATAAGAGCCTTTGATGGAATGGTAGGAAAGACTGGGGATTTATTCTGATCCCAGTTAGGCTGGTTTTGACTTTCTTTCCTAGTGTCCTTTGCCTAATGAGCCAGTTAGCATTTTGACATATATCTTTAGTTAATGTGCAAATTTTCTTTAAACACATTTAAATTATTGTGTACAACATCCAGAGACTTTGACTTATCTACTCCCTATTATAACATAATCCCTCACTTTTGGAGATACTCAGTACTGTGTTTTGTATGTTCTTCACCCTTTGTACCTACCTCCATCTTGGTGCAAAAGTTTTGAGAACCTTTCTGAAGGTAGGATAGAAACAATAGTGTAATTTTTTAAATAAATTTATAATTTGAAAAACTCAGTGCTTACTGGGTAGAAGATGTGCCGAAACACCAGGTCTTCTTAATTTCCATACCCAATGTGGAATCTTCATCAAATGGGTAGTTGAGTCCTAGAAATATTAGCTACCTAACACTGAAGATCAAAACTCTTCACATAAGTACAGAGATGGAAATATGGAATAATTGCATCTTCAAAGATCAAAGGCTGAGCTATTTAAAGGATAGAGTAATAAATATTGATCCTGACACTCAACAAAAGACTTATTTATAACTAGGAGTGAAGGTAGAGGTAATCCAGTGCTCTTGGCTACAAAATCTCAAGTAGGTTTTTCAATGGGTGGGTTGGTGAAGTGGAGTGACAGTGAGCATTTTATTTCAAATATAATTGCCTCTCAATATAATCATTTATTTTAGTTTTTCTTAAAAATGTATTTCTTGATGGGGCTGGAGTGTTAGCACAGCAGGTAGGGCGTTTGCCTTGTATGCGGCCAACCACGGTTCAAATCCCAGCATCCCATATGATCCCCTGAGCACCACCAGGGGTAATACCTGAGCGCAAGAGACAGAAGTGATCCCTGTGCATTGCTGGGTGTGATCCAAAAAGCAAAAAAAAAAAAAAAAAAAAATCTCTTGGGGATGGAATGATAGCAAAGCAAGTAAGGCGTTTGCCTTGAATACGACCAACCCATGTCCGATTCTCAGCATCCCATATGTTCCCCAGAGCACTGCCAGGTATAATTCCTGAGTGCATAGCCAGGAGTAACCCCAGTACATCTTTGGGTGCATATATATATATATATATATATATATATATATATATATATATATATTTTATATCTGTCATCCCGTTGCTCATTGATTTGTTCGAGCAGGCACCAGTACCGTCTCCATTATAACAACTCCATTGTTGTTACTGTCACTGTCACTGTCATCCTGTTGCTCATCAATTTGTTCGAGCGGGCACTAGTAACGTCTCTCATTGAGAGACTTATTGTTACTGTTTTTAGCATATTAAATATGCACAGGTAAGCGCATGCCAGGCTCTGCCGTTCGGGCTCCATACTCTCAGTAGCTTGCCAGGCTCTCCGAGAGGGGCAGAGGAATCGAACATGGGTTGGCAGCATGAAAGGAGAAAGCCTATGTGTGTGTGTGTGTTTGTGTGTGTGTGTGTGTGTGTGTGTGTGTGTGTGTGTATGTTTCTTTACTGGTTATATAACTCTGAAGACAATTTCAGAAGGTTTTAATATTTTTTCTTAGACTATTTTTATGTGCATATATACATATACATATATGTACAGACATATATTTGAAAATAAAATTAATACTTTCTTAAAGCTATATATTAGCAGGAACTATTAATAATACAGATGACTATGGCAGAGAGAGGACTAGTCGTGACGTTCAGACTTGTGCTTTGTTTTTGAATTTGGAAGCATATATAAAGTCATATACACATTTTTTTTTAAGCCTTACTACCACAAAACAACTGGTAGCACTTTTGCAATATGACCACGAAAAGACAATAGCACTAATGAACAAGATGAAAATCGATGCCAATCGTCTTAAAACTCTTACAGCGTGCATGACAAACAATTGTATGACTTATAAGAAGAGAAATATTTGTATAGAATATATTACATTTTAATTTTAAACTTATGTATAATTACAAACAAAATATACAAGGTACTTTTTTATATAATTTTTGTTGATTCTCAAGAGCATACCTCATGTTATCTTGTGAGTAATTAATAGTAAATTTCTTTTTGCTTTGCTTTTTATTAATTGTCCCAAACATCTATTTAATCATTTCAAAAAATAATATATTATGTATTATGTCTGTGTTTTGCCATTTCTCATACAATTATATATATATATATATATATATATATATTTTTTTTTTTTTGGTTTTTAGGTCACACCTGGTGATGCTTGTGGGTTACTACTAGCTTCACTCAGGAATACTTTTGGTAAGATTGGGGAACACATTGTATGCTGGGTATGGAACCTGGGTTCCCTGAATGAAGGAAAAGGCCCTACCTGCTGTAGGATCACTCTGTCCCTGCAGATATATCTTTAACATCAAAATTTTTGCTTATTTGTAATAGCACATTGATTGTGATAACAGTAGTTTTATGAAATTAAAAAATTAATATTAATGTTAACACTAAAAATTGATTAATGTAGAGCAATGTTCTTTTTTAGATATTTATGTAGACAAATGTTTCTAATAAATATTGAACAGTCTTTAGTAAAGTCTCTTAGAATAGTATTTAAAGTTGCTATGAGAGTAAGCCTCTAAGAGCAGAGTGAAAATAAATAGAACTAATCATTTGCCCAGATTTAACAATACAGACCCCATAATTTTGATAAGTCTTATTTAAAACCCGAGTCATGGGGCTGGAGCGATAGCACAGAGGGTAGGACATTTGCCTTGCATGTGGCCAACCCAGGTTCGATTCCCAGCATCCCATATGGTCCCCTGAACACCACCAGGGGTAATTCCTGAGTGCAGAGTCAGGACTGACCCTTGTGCATAGCCAGGTGTGACCAAAATTAATAAATGAATAAATAAAAATTTAAAATTTAAAAAATTAAAAAAAAAAACAAGTCACCACCTCCACCATAATTCCAGCAAAACCCTGCAGCCAAGCCTATGTCCCACTGCCTCCACCATGGAAGCTCATCTAGTAGCCTTGTTCCAGAGACTCATAAATAAATCTCAAAAGAGATATACTAGTCACACAAATTTTTCAGTTATCCATTTTCAGCTGAGACCTCTGAGGCACTCTTTGACCAGGGCAGGCCAAGTGTGACTGTAACAAAGCCTTGGTAGCCACTCCCATATCTCAAAGCCACAGCCATGACCTCAGCCAGACTGTGCATTTAAATATTCTAGATTTTCTGGAGTGATATCTCCAAACTCTACAGCACTGCTATCTAGTAGCAGCACAACAGAATGGACAGGACAGTCTTGATTTGCAACAACAGCTTAGTAAAGCCTTAGAGAAGGATTTAATGTCCCCATGGTGAGATAAAACAATTTTTTCCTTTGGAAATTTTTTTTTATTATTCGTTTAGGCATTTAGAGCAAACAACCAATATAGCACTGCACTATAGCACTGTAGTCCCGTTGTCCATTGATTTGCTCGAACAGGCACCAGTAACGTCTCCATAATGAGACTTGTTGTTACTGTTACTGTCATTCCATTGCTCATCAATTTGTTCGAGCGGGCACCACTAACGTCTCTCATTGAGAGAATTATTGCTACTGTTTTTGGCATATCCAATACGCCACGGGTAGCTTGCCAGGGTCTGCCGTGCGGGCAAGATACTCTTGGTAGCTTGCTGGGCTCTCAGAGAGGGGCAGAGGAATCAAACCTGGGTCAGCCGTGTGCAAGGCAAACGTTCTACCCGCTGTGTTATTGCCCCAGCCCTTGTTGTTTTTGGCATATTGAATATGCCACGGGGAACTTGTCAGGCTCTGCTGTGCGGGCGGGATACTCCTGGTAGCTTGCCAGGCTCTCCAAGAGGGACGGAGGAATCAAACCCATGTCGTTGAGGTGCAAGGCAAATGCCCTACTGTTGTGCTATCGCTCCAGTCCAACAACCAATATAAAATAAATTAATGTGGACCTGCTACAGGGATAGGTTTAAAGGATGACTGGGAAATTGGAGACAATGGTGGAAGGAAGGTGACATTAGTGGTGGGATAGGTGTTGGAATATTGAATGCCTGTAACAGATCATGAACAAGTTTGTAAACTGAGGTATTTAAATAAAGTGGATAAAACAAACAAATGAACAAAGAAACAAAAAACAGAAGCCACTATCATTAGAAACAAGAAATATCAAGTTAATATAGGCTTAGTTACTCTTATTTTTCTATAACACTAACCCTAACCTTAACTCTAACCCTTATCACTTAAATCATTTACATTATTTTAATTTATTTAAAATTTTTCATTGAGATTTTTTGGTTTATAATATTGTTAATGTTGGTTTCTCATGCACGTAATTACAACACCATATTTATCATTATTGTACTCAGTGTACTCATATTTTTATAGACAGTATTGTGGCAAACATTAGATTAAATATTTCAGCCCCAAGTATGAAAAATGAATGAACATATAGTAAAAAAACATTATTTTGCTGCTAATATAGCATGAAAATAACAGAAATGAGGTATCAAGACAAGCTGGAATTGTTAGTGTTTTAGTCACAGAAATGACTTAAGGCTTTTGAAGGACTGACATTTTCTGGACCATTGCAATTGTACAAGATGCAGTCAAGTGATTTGCAGAAGGACTAGCAAAGAGTTTCAGATTCATTGGTCCTTTATTTACCAAACTACACAGGGTAAAGACATTTATGATATAACCTCAGTTTTGAGGTTATTGTGCAGATAATTGAGCGGCAAGTTGTCCATTATCATAGAACTTAATTGAGACTACCATTGAATAAAACCTGAATTTTTAGAAAAGATGAAAAATTGCAATCAAAATGCATTTTCATATTATCTGCTATCTATTTCCTAAAGCAAAATGAATGTAAATTCCTCTGTGTTTAAACTGAACCAATGCCAATTAGTCCCAAGAGTAATAATATAAGTTCATATTAATTTCAAGACTGAGGTAATTTAGAAGATAACATCAAAGCCAATGAATGCTGATAATATTCCTTTACTAATGACTTAGATGTGCACTGATGACTCTCAGGGAAATGTTGCAGAGCATTTTTCTGAACCTCTAATACATCATACAGAATCCTGTTCAATATATCACTCCACCTATTATCTATTGCACAATTTCTTTGCATTTGTATATTTCTGCATATTTAATTAGCATTATTTTAAAAATCACTATTCTTTCAAAGAGATGTTTAAATTCCCTCTGGAAATATTTTGTTATTTATAGTTTGTAAGTTGTGACCTTTAAAAATTGGAATAATTATCATGAGAAATTCATTTCTCTCGTGGCTAAAAGGACTACATTTTTACCCCCTATCATGAACAAATTAACCATCTCTTTGAAAACCAGGTAATGATTTTTTAAATGTGCAATTTAAAATTTCAAACCATATTACCATTTTCCTCCCAGAAGCTTCACTGTCAGTGACTTAGTAAAACCATCATTAATCACAAGATAAGCTACAGTCATGTGGTGATTGTAATTTGGTCCCACGGAACCAAAGACAAATGATATGGAATACTATTAGCAATGATAGCTTTAATGTAGACATTCATCATGGACCCAGGTTCACTTGATGTGACTTTGGGATAAAAACAGGGTGAAATTGCATAGCTGTTGAAAATTCAATTGCTATTAAATCATAATTTTGACAAAATTGTAGAAAATAAGAGTGGTAGGTTTTTTATTTCTCATTTTTCTCTCCTAAAAGACAAAATTGCAGGGGGCTTTGAAGAACCCAGATGCAGTGCAATTATATTAGTGAATACTGATTAGTTGTTATATATCTAATTGCTAATAATAAAATCTGAGGATTTGGCAAGCTGTCTATTTATAGGAGTCAGAGACTGCAACAAACCATCAGAACAGGTAGACTGCTAACAGGCTAAGAAGGAGGCATACGCTTTTTTTTCCATCAGTGACATAGTTCATTGAACATATTTTTCTGGACTACACTGCATTATAATCCACTAATGCAGTATGATACAATTTTTAAAATGATGTCCTTAATATCCAACTTAAATCCTTTAAATTAATTAAGAAAAATTTAACTTAACTTATTCAGTCACCACATTCAGTAATTTATCTATAATTTCCATATTCAAGAACTTATACAATTAACACAATATATTTTACGCATTGGAAATTCCTGTAACTGAATGTTGCATCACAATATAATTGCCATTTTCAACAGGAAATAGGTTTGGGAAATGCTGTGACTTTATACTAAAGAATAAATGAGGAAGTCTTAATTATTAATAAATTAATCCATTTCTTTAGAAGAATATTTCAGCATTATCATTGTTACTACAGTTCTATATTTTTATTTAATTTATTTTGATTCATATATTGTGTTTCTTCCACATAAATCTATTTCTGTAGCTTCTTTAACTGTTCCTTTTTTTCTGCCACGAAGTGTTTGTTTATTTTTTCCTGAATTCTTTAGCTAAGTTTCATAATAACACTCTACTCCCCAGGAATTAATTTATTCTGTAGGCAAGAAGGAGTATATATCTGTTACTGAGCCACAAGTATTCTTAGAGTCAGATTTGGTATCTGACCCACCATATCTTTTAGTCTTTGAGAGATTAACTTCAAGAGGAATAAGGATGACTGTAGAACATGGTTTCCTTGAGTAATCTTCACGTGAATAAGAACAAGTCTTAATATTTCAGTTTTATAAGTACAATATATGCACAATTGTTGCATAATTGTATAAATTGTCTAGGTAACATAATTATAAGTTTACATCTACATTCATACAGATATCTATTTATATTTTAATTTTATCTACAGTACATATAATTTTGTACTAGTCTTGCTTATTTATTTGAAGAAAATACCTTTAAGTTCCGCTAATTTTGAAGAATGGTGCTGCATTTGCTTAAACAAGTTTTACAATTGAGCTATCATCAAATTCCTAGCATCATGACAAGGCAGTCTTAAACATATCGACATAAAAATATAAACCTTGTGGTCAGAGATATATCCGAATCACCGAACACCAGCACAGAACTTCGTCCAACCACTGTTGCCTCAGTTTTCCTCGGTGCATCATAAGAGCAAACTCTGATCTGAACAAAGAACCGGAAGTAGCTAATGAGCACTGCCTGACATGGCCCTGAACACAAGTTCTACCAATTCCCGAATGAGTTTTGTATAACCTACTAAAATTCTTTATGTTAAAAGAATTTTGAAAAAGAAGGTGTCTGATTTTGAATACCCTTAAAGAATCTGTCGAAACCAATTAGTTAACATGTAATTTCTTCAAAGATAAGTGCCCTAGCACAACGAGGAAGACAGTTGCTTTACATTTGACTAACCTGGATTCAATATCTAACACCCGTATGGTCTTTTGAGTCTCTTCACAAGTGATCTCTGGTGCAGAACTAACAGTAATTCCTGAGCAAAGCTGGATGTCGCACAAAATAAAAGAATAATAATAATGATAATAATAATAATAATAATAATAAATGTCTTCAATAAGAAGAGTCTAATGGAAGATATGACATATTTTGTGACTTGGAAGAAAAGTTTAACATAACACATATATTTGTGGCTACTTTATTATTTTGGCAGAACCACCCAAACAAAGTGCCACATGTTACATGACTGAAAAGTAAAAACTAATTTTACACAATTCTGAAGAACAGAAATCGAAGATCATGATGACCGCAGAACTGGTGTCTTTTGAGAATCTGCTCCTTGGATTATACCTATCTATTTTAATACTTCATTTTCATGTGGTCTTCCTTCTATGGTGTATGTTGTGTGTGTGTGTGTGTATGTGTGTGTGTGTGTCTTCCCATGAAGATACTCTACTGATATCCTTCTATGTGCTCCTTCCTTTTAATTACAAGGACAAGAAAATTAGATTGGGCCACCAACTTAATCTCATCAATGAGGTCATCTTTTTTGGAATGGCCCTATCGCCAAACAGGGAATGCATAATCAGCCTCTCTCAGACACATTGGGATAGCACTGAGGTTATAATACTAAATGTAACAGCAAAATGTCTGCCATGCTGGAGCTGATGTCATCCTACTCAGTGTCTGAACCCTCAATTTCCTTATCTTTGCAAAAAAATAACAAATTTTAATTGGGATTATGCTTATACAGGGTGGAAAGCAATACAGATAGCCATCACCATGAAGCAAATCTATATAAATTATCAGAATTGTGATCATACAACCTGTTGATAATTATATGTAGGTTTGATTTAGAAAAACTTTATATAAGCTTTCCTGTAATTCAGAATTAACTTTTGGCAATGACAAGGTTGCCGACCTACTTTATTAAGAGGACATTACATCACTTGATAGTCTTATTAAATTATTCACCTTCAGTACTATTATAACACTAGGAGTCACTGAGTTTCCGAAAATAATGTGAGGGTATATTATCTGATTAGATATTTAAATTCCACTGTTTCTCCTTGAAGAGAGTATACATTTCTGGTTGATTGGGCCTAGTTCATTAACTATATAGATCCAAGGTAGAATGGTACTGACCCCTTCTGGTTAAGAGTATTTCAAAGTCTGGGAACTGCATTTTCAATTTGCAATAACAGCCTAAAACTTCCTTCCATATTGCTATCTTTGGTGACAAAGGAAAAAAACAAAATGAAATATTTTTAAAAACACCTTCTTTCTTAAGATAATTTCTTATGCATATTATTCTTCATTCTCTTATTTAACAAACATACAGATATATCTATACTTATGCCAAAGACAGTAACAAGTCTCATAATGGAGACGTTACTGGTGCCTGCTCAAGCAAATCGATAAGCAACGGGATGACAGTGACAGTGAAATATGTATATATTCTATTTTGTATAGCAACTGTCCTTAGTGTGATATATTGAGTCATATTTTGCATCTCATCTAATTCACTCTTCTCAAACCTGAAATTTAGTAATTAATTTTTACTATAATTTTTTATTTAGTTAAGTCATCTGTTAAAAGATGACTTTTAACAAATCAATGACTTTTTTTTATGAAGCAATCATAATGCTCATGCACATGCATTTTATACATTTTTGGTTCTTCATTGCCTCTGGGTAACCACTAATCTACTTGCTGACAATGTTTTTCTTTTGAAAATTGAATACAGTTTTTGCTACCTCCTTATCTCCCTGGTATCAGATGAGCCAATTGCTGGTCTTGAAAAGGATCCTTGTGACTTTGTGTCTGATGTTGCATTAAATTGGCTAAGATATATGTAGGTGTGGATTTCTTAAAGGTTATTCTACTTGGAGTCTTAGGATTTCTTATACTAAAATAAAACATCTTCATGAAATTTTAGAATATTTAATTTATACTTTCTTCAAGTACTTTTTCTTGCAAACTAGACATTATTCTCTTTGTCTGGTTCTTCTTTACTGATGTTGGCCAGTTCTGTTCCTCCTATCTTAGCATTATCCATTTTGCTTAATTCTTCATTCTGTTCCTCCTATCTTAGAATTATCCATTTTGCTTAATTCTTCATTCTTCTCCTTCATCTGGATTAACTGATGAATTAACTTATACTAAATCTAAAGTATTATTATATTATATTAGTTAACTTTTACTAAACTTTTACTAAAGTTAACTAATATAACTAAAAGTTAACTTTTATATTATATTTTATATTATATTAACGTACTAAAAGTTAACTTTTTTTTTCTTCCATCTCAATTCAGATTCTATTAATAAGTTTCCCAGAAAATTTAGTTTCAATTAAGAAATTTTTGTGTTCTCATTATTTCATTTAACTCTAGAATTTATTTTTCATTCATGATATCATTGCTTATTATTTTGTTCATTACTATTATCATATTTAATAATGATTATAATTATTCTACATTTTTTAATCTTATTTTTCTGGTGAGATGGCAAAAGTTTTTCATAAATGTTTGGAAATATAATTTCATTTAGATGAGTATCTTTAGAAAATCCATCCTAAGTTGCCTATCTGACATACACTTTACACAAAAAGTAAAAAGGTGGCTAGAGGTAAATAGAGAGAACTGGAATATATTATAGCAGGTAAGGTGCTTGCCTTGCATGTAGCTGACCTTGGTTTGATCCTCACATAGTCCTATGAGACCCCTGGCATGATCCCTGAGTGCAGAGCCAAGGAAGTGCTGGGAACTGCTGGTGGTGTTACCCCAAACAAAGCCAAAACAAATCAGCAAGGACGAGAAGTATTATATAACAATAAGGAGCCTATTTGTCAAGAAAGCATACTAATTCTTAATATTTATACACCTAATAACGGAACATCAACTACATCTGAGGCATTGACTGACAGAATGGCAAGACATGAATTTAATATAATAATTGAAGACTTGAACACTCTCCTGTTGACAATTGATATATCAATCAGAAAAAAAATCAATAAAGGTGTAGACATTAAACTGAACAAACCAATTTTATCTAATTAACATTTATAGACTACTCCATTTAAAAATAGCAGAGAATGCATTTTTCTAAAGCTTACTCAGAAAATACACCAAAGTAGAGCCCGTTGAGGCATACAATATGCTCAAATTTATTTATTTTGATGAGAGAGTATTCTACTTTCTGTCTCTATATTGAGGTACCATCAGGAAACTAGATGTTTTGGGAGTACAATTTGACATTTTTTCAAAATAGATATGATTGTACCATACTCACCAACCAAGTACCATTATTCATTCGTTACTGTCTGACATGCTACATTTACACTTTCAACACTCTGCTCCATTTTCAATGATCTCGGTTTCATAGAGTATAAGACTGTTGTTTTAATTTGCTTTTGTCTGTTTTTAAAATCTATCCAAGTGTGTGATTAGACCAAAATACAATTAAACTATATAATTGAGTAATTTGTAAATGGTTGAAAATCAAAAATGCACTTTTGTGTGGTACATAGTAAAGAAAGAAGTTCAAGAAAAATAAAAATAAACTTTATCTAAATAAAAATAAGAAAAATAAGAATAGACAAAGTAGAGGAAATCTATTTCTAAGAAAAAATATAGATTGATGTATTAATAATAATAGTAACAGAGAAAACAATATTATTTCTTTTTCTCTTGAGATAGTTCATATTGAAGAACAAGATTATAAATAGAACCAAGATAGTGCTGATTTATGAATGAAATATTTATTTCTACATTTTAACCAAAATTTTTCATTTGAGATTTTACCGTTGTAATTTTTTCAAGTGGACTTAGTGTTTTGTGAAGGAATAACTGACATGACTTAAACTCTGAAGAATTAGAGAAAAATATTGATTTCATAGTGCACAGTTAAAATATTTGATGGATAACTATAACAAAAGTAGTCAGACTATAAGTTTTATTTTTCGATGGTAGGAAAACCACTTAGGTATGCCGACTTGTAATCAGTACATGTTACTATAATTTTACTATAAAGTGAAATTTCTGATATTGTCTTTAGATCTTCAAATAGAATGAAACTATATAATTATATAGATTTATCTTACATTTTATTGTATTCTTACTCGGAGTAATAAAGTGTTTGATAAAACACAGTCAGTTTTCTGTTAATTGAATCTACTCATATTTCTTTATTAATATATTTGTTCATGTGCTAATTACTGATAAAACATTTTGACAGCTAATGTTACTAAGCCAACAAACTTTATCTCTTTTCATTATGTTTATATTATAACAAACAATATAGATTGGCATACATTTTAAAAAGTTTTTATTTTAAAAAAGCTACATTAGAAATCTTTCTTTTCCTACATTGTTTAAAGATCTACCTGATACAAAATCATAATTTCCTTTAGCCCTGTATTTTTTTACTCCCTCATAAAGCATATAGCAAATGACTATACAGTGTCATTTGGTTTCTTTCTATTTATTTGCTAAATAATGCCTTCTAAGCTTATCATTAAACATATTTTTAAGGGTGTTAACTATTAAATTACACAATGTCATGTCTTAAATTTTTAATGCTTAACAGTTATAAAAATAAGCTCAGGTTTTTATATCTATTTTCTTGTGTTTAAAATTCTTGGGATACAACTTCTGTGGTTTGTATTTTTACAACTTGTAAATGTACAGTGCAAAAATAGCCTGCTTCTGTGGAGAACCACTTTGCCAAGGACTTTTTGTTTATCTTTATGATGAATGCAGATTCTCCATTAAAAAGCATTTTTTTAAATTTCAAATGCTGAATAAAATGATGCTTAAAATAATACAGTTGGTTAAAATTAGATGCAGAGGAAAGAAAAAAGACACACACATGTGAATATTTTCTGTTTTTAGAGCAACTTCATTTGACTGTAAAAAAAAAAAAAGTGTCAATCACTTAACATATAAAGAGCCAAAGGAGTCTGATATTCATGTCAGTGTGAGTAAAGCTACTTTCTTCACAAATGCAAAGTATATTTAACACATTTCTGATAGCATTGTTGCATTTAAATTAAGTCAGCCTTTATTTTACACAATGGAAAAAACAATTACTTAGCAGTGTGGCTAGATTTCTTCCCACTGCACTTTACACATTTTCTTTTTTTAGTCCACTAACATCTTGCCTTAAAAGAAGCCTTTTGCAAACTCAGAGGCTAATTTCAACAAAGAGAATATTTTTTTTCTAAAAAAAAGGAATTGTGCTACATTAAACTACAGCTACCCTATATTCCTGACTTCCTCGAGGTTTATTATTGTTTTGGTATTTCATGCTTTAAAGGCAATTTTTTCGTAAACCATGGTAAATCATTCTCAACTTAATATCTGGCTAAATGGAAAGGACCTTATGAAGTTATCTTAAGCATTTCACAGCCTTTGTAAAACTTAATGGAATTTCTAGCTGGACTCAGCAATAGTTTGATTCGCTCTCGGTAGTTCTGATAGCTGGATGACAAAGATGGAGTTGATTTTATCACTGAGAGATGAACCCAGCCAGAACCTCTTCAGAAAATCCTACACTAAAAGCTAAGTTGAGTGTTGTTAACAGCCAATATGTCTTTACAGGTGATCAGTAAAAGCAGAATTTGAACAGTGTCTTTTACGGTAGACTCATCAGAAGGTAAAAGAAAGGAGCAAAGCTCATGCCAACGCTTTCATTTTCCTGTTTCTTGTTAAACACTCGCTCGGCACTCCTTGAACCAGGGAAAGCTTGTCTTTTCTAGAGTCTCATTTTTGTGGCTCTGTTTATGTTTTTGTGTTTTAGTGTTGTCTGCTCTGTCTGAATATCTTTCATACTGATAACTCTGAAAACCAGTGAACTATTGACTGGATCTCACTAATATTAAGTTGGCATGAGTTTTCATTCCCGTACATAGGCAGGGCCTGTGTCCCTTGTCAGTATAAAGAAGTTACAGAAAATAAACCTTCAAAAACGCATCCTTTAAAAACTAAAGGGGGGACATTTCTAGGAGTGAATGTTGCAGGAGGGTAGAGATTGCAGGTCTGCATATGAGATTTTTGGGGAAATAATACATTTTACTAAGAAATTGCAGAGCTCTGCAGTAGATTTGAGTTCCCAAGAACGTGTTCCTTTGAGATGAAAATCTGGAGCTCTTTGGATATGGAGAACCTGAGACAAACACCCCACCCAGAGAAGAGCTGATCCCTTTAATAAGGAGAAGCTACAAGGGAACTTAATGGTAATGGTAAGAATTGAAAGGCTTTCCTGAAACAAAGACCCAAGTTAACTTTTATGAATGCAGAGAACTCCAGAAAGGACAATTTGAAGGAATTGTATCTAACCTTCTTCTCCCAAGCCATTGTTGATCTTTTTCACTGTGGATAAGCCTGCCTGTGCTCTCTCTTTAACTTGGATCTCTCTCTCTCTCTCTCTCTCTCTCTCTCTCTCTCTCTCTCTCTCACACACACACACACACACACACACACACACACACACACACACACACATACACACACACACTTGAGGAACTGGCTCAGGACAGACCACAGGAATCTATTTAGCTTTCTTAAGACTCTTTTTACAGGAACCCGCATTCTAGAATAACTTGTCTATCTGTCCCTGAGCAAGGAATTTGGATACAGGCACCCTGGGTCGCAAGAAGGGTGGTGGTCAGACCAGATAACCAGACCCATATCACACGACCCATATCACAAGACCCAGGACTGTCCCCAGAACCGGGACATTTCTGAATATTGGCGCGAATACTGATCTCTAAAACCATAGGCTAAGGAGTGATGTCCTTTTAAATGGATTGGTTAAGAAAGTTTGTAATATTACAAATCTATTGGCTATGAAATGCGCGGGCTCTGCTGTAACGGCCAGGGAAGGCCTATATAAGATCTCCTTTGGAGAAGCTCGGGGTCTTTGCCCAACCTGCTGGACCTGCGTGGTCTGTGTAGGCGGCTGGACCCTGGCTAGCCAGTCTTAGAATAAACCCTACTTGCTGTTTGCAGTCTCTGGAGTCTCTTTGTCGTTATAGGGATTTCTCGATCTGCGCCCTAACAACACACATCCTGTCTCTCTTTTCATACCCCTATAAATTTCTTTCAAGCTACCTGTGGCTTATTTGACAAGCCAAAAACAGTAACAACAGGTCTCACAAGGAAGAGAAGACATTACTGGTGCCACTAGAGCAAATCGATGAACAATGGGAGAACAGTGCTACAGTGCTAAATTTATTTCACTAAAAGTTATTTTGTTTTATTTAACAAATAGACTATTTTTCTAAGAGCAGCACCATATATATATATATATATATATATATATATATATATATATATATAGTTAGGGCACAGATCGAGATCTCCCTGTAATGACAAAGAGACTCCAGCCAGAGACTGCAAACAGAAAGCAGGGTTTACTGTAAGACTGGCTAGCCAGAGTCCAGCCACCTACTCGGACACGCAGGTCCAGCAGGTTGGGCAAAAGATCCCAAGCTTCTCCAAAGGAGATCTTATATAGGCCTTCCCCAGCCGTTATAGCAGAGCCCGTGCATTTCATAGCCAATAGATTTATAATATTACAAATTTACTGGTTTTCTTTATTTTTTTAATTTTTTATTAGAGAATCACTGTGATGTAGAGTTATAAACTTATGAACTTTTGTGTTTGCATTTCACTCATACGGTGATGTTACTCATAAGACTATGGTCTTTGCCTTTGGGTTTCTGTCTTGGCTCTAAGTATTTGGGGAAAAGAATTGTGGAAAGAATTTGTCCATAATACTCAGCTGTGTGAAAAGAAGCACCCTAGCCACTGTTTGTACTACCTCTGTGTGTTTGTTTGTGTGTGTGTGTGTCTGTGTGTCTATGCGTGTGTTCCACTCTGTGCTTTGTTGTATGATTAGGGACTCATAAACAGCCCAGTGGGTACTTACAGGTTGTTTTGAGACTTTTGGTGAGTCTCAGTAGGGACTGTTGGTAATTTTCATTCCCTGACCTTTTGCCCTTGAATGTTTGGAATGTGAGGGTGGTATGTGCCCACCCCAGCTATGGCTAGTGAAACATCCTGGGCCTGACATTTAGTGTTCTGTTTTTTTTTTTTTTTTTTACTTTTTCCCAGTAAGACCTATGATATAATCAATTTTTAAAACACATTTTTATTTTTTTTGTTGTTCAAATCAATTTATCAAGACCAGAAAGTTTATTTGCGAGGCTTGGTACAAAATACATATGAGAGACAAAATGCATATAAATTTTTATGCATTTCTAAGTCATAGTAACGAAGTATCAAACAAGGCCCAAGGCTCTGTTGATGTCGGTGGGCCCCACGGTGATTTAGATGAAGTAGGAAGGAGAATGACGGTCACTTTCTCCCCAACTGCTTTTTCCACACGGGACCCAGGGTTACTGGTTTCTTGTCTCGCTCAAGGAAAAGAATTTAAGGAGTAAACAAGCAGTGAAGTGAACAGATTTTAATGAGAGGTTTTTGAGGGCAGGAGGAAGGGATAAAGAGAATAGTAGGAGTAACGCGCTCCAGAGAGAAAGTGGGCTTCTCCAAGGATGGAGAAAGCCCCTACACACACATCCAAGCTTTAGACATGAAAGCATGAAAGTACACATCTCAAGAGGGGAGATGCGGGCGACATGTGCTCAGGCACCGCATGTGCTTGGCCACATTGGCACAAGTAGCACATGGGCTCAGGCAGCACAAGCGTGCCCTTGCTTTCTAGGGTTTCTTCAACCTGCCCCCACTTGGGGCTTCTTTCCAGATAAAAGTTTGATGTTAAGGAGGTTACCAGGGAGGTTGGGAGTGGTGATGGTCTTCTTTAGGTTGGATTACATTTTAATCAGATTAAGGCAGAGGTGGACGGAATTCAATTCGGGAATTTGAGGAACTTCATGGGGAGGGGTCCAACCTCCTCAGGGTCTGCTGAAGGTCTTATCAGGCCTGTTTTCTGTATTCACAGGGTAGGTCAGTCTCAAGATTCACCTTCCCAGAGAATCTAAGTTTCATTGCCAAGGGCCTTTCCCTATCTACCTGCCTACATCACTGTGAGATATGAAAAAATGTATGTCTATGAGGCTATTTCTGCCCGAGTATTAGTGATTCTGAGTAATAAACAAAATATTGAGAAAAGTTTAAAGAGAAAATGGGAGCAAGACAGAGAGAGAGACAGAGAGACAGAGAGAGAGAGGAGAGAAAGACCTTTTTAAAAGAATGATCAAATTCTATTAATAGGAAAATTTCATTAATCTGCTGAATTAATCTTCTGTCAACAAAAGATATTAGGTAGTTTTGAATAATGAAAGACTCTTGACATTTGACTACAGAACCAAATACCAAACAATGGAGCCATATGGGAGGAATTCAGCTAAAATGACCTGGGTCCACTGTGGAAGGTCCTGCACACATAGGGGTAGTAGGGTGTAGTAATATTGTATATCTAAGCTGAGGCCGGTGTTGCTGGAGCCGTGACAGCCAGAAGGTCTCTGTCCACCACTCCCAGGATGTTCAATACTTTCAAGAATGAAAATATTGAGTAATGAAAATGCTCAGACTTAGAGTTGAAGAGTAGAAAAGCTTATTGGGAAGCAGAAGAGAACAGAAAAGGAACTCCCCAAGTGGCTAGGAACTTGGTATAAGACTGAGTTAAGTATGGCTCCGTGTGTGTGTGTGTGTGTGTGTGTGTGTGTTTTAATAGGAAAACTGGGTCTTTGTATTACAGAGAATGCAGAGAAGTTAAAAAACAGATTTGTTGTGTTTATTGTGTAGGTTTATCTAGGTTCTTTTAAAAAGGTTTTTTTGCATAGGTCCTTTACCTTGGGTTCTTTGAATTTTTTCTTAATTGCCAAGTGTTACAGAGAATGTGTGGATCTAACATTTGCTATAATTATTGCCCATTATCTTAGCCTCAGCTAATGTGATCCTAAACTCTGGGAAAAAATTTTTATGATGGACAATTGTAAACTCCCTCTTTATCAGAAAGAGCGCAGGAAATCACAGGAAGTCAAAAATGAAGGAAGAATAGGGCGATCAAAATGGGACTGTTCAGAGCAGATTGCAATGGTAAAATGAGGTTTTCTCTTTCAGTACAGTAAGTTTTAGCACTATTATAACTTCCTAAACCATAATATGTTCTTTTTAAAATATTAAGTATCCACACACTTTTGTTTAATTTTTGGAAATTTAAAAAAAATGTCTAGATTTCTTTTGCTGCATGGCAATTCTATTCGTTTTAATAATGGTTTAATAAATAAAGCGCATTGAGAATCTCAATAAGATGCTTATTTCTTAAATTCTCCATTATTTCAACATCTTTTTCCTTTTCTCTCAATACACTCTGACTGATTGTAGCTAGACTTGTAGAATCAGCTCCTGCACAATAAATATTAAATTTGCCAGAAAATGGAAAAGATAGAAAATTCTTCCAGGGAATTCTTGAGCCTCAAGTCAACATAAGATTAAATATCCCAGGTTTGATATTTAATTATTGATGACAATAGAAAGAAAGCTTGCGAAAATAAGAAGTAAAGTAAAACAAATTGTTACTTTACAGCTTCCTTCCTGGTTTTTGCTTCCTTCATTATAATCCATTTTTAAATTTACAACATTTCACACCATAAGCCTCTCTATATGTTGCAAATAGAATCATTTACATAACAAAGTAGTTTGGGTGAAATTGCCAGCTGTCTCTGAAATGAACCTTCAAAATCATTGTTTTACCTTTTCTGAAAGACTCCCTGGGGATTACATAGAAACCGACTTTTTGTCTTAACACAGTTCACATGTGCTATGTGCAGTGCACAGAGACACAGAATTTCTGCAGTATCTTACTCTGCATGATACCCCATGCACATTCGGAAAACACATTTATGCTATACATCTATATACATATGTGTAGATCTAGTCTTAGTTGTTTCTTACCCACTTTTCTCTTATGGCAAGATCTAGTAGAACATACTTAGTGGTTATAACTAAACGTGGTATAATTAAGAGTCTTTGGTTGCTGAAATAATTTTATCAAAAGCTATCTATGAGTATAGGCAGGGGATGAGTTTATTTATGGTAGAGTTTATGCCTTGCACACATGAGAAAGTGGACTCAAACCCTGGTACCAAAACCAAACATCCCTCATTTTATATACTGACTCTAATATAGTCAGTGTTAAATTTTATAAATGAAATGAAATTTTATAAATGACATTTTATAAATGAAAGCTATTTTACTAGAAATCTTAATTTTTTTCGTTATGATCTCAATGTGATATATTATTTCTGTGTCTTCAAGGAGCTGGAGCGATAGCACAGCGGTTGGGTGTTCGCCTTTCACGCTGCCGACCCAAGTTCAATTCCTCCGCCCTTCTCGGAGAGCCCGGCAAGCTACCAAGAGTATCAAGCTCGCCCGGCAGAGCATGGCAAGCTACCCATGCGTATTGGATATGCCAAAAACAGTAACAATAATAAGTCTCTCAATGAGAGACGTTACTGGTGCCCGCTCGAACAATTTGATAAGCAATGGGATGACAGTGACAGTGACAGTGTCTTCAACACCTCATGTTTATGACTGATGGTATCACAAATTACTTCCAATATACAGATAAATGATATTAAAATATTCTGTTTGTATTACTAATAAATTGTTTTTCAATATTACTTGTTGGAGCATTTTTAGTTTAAAATTTTGTCCTATAAAACTAAACAGATGCAAGAACAGAATTTCCAGCAGATTAAAACAAAGCTGTTATGGTATTTTTATTTTAACGAAGCTTATTAGATCTAAATACCAAGTGTTTATGTTAGTTACCATCATCCATTTATATATATATCATTGAGATATTTATTACCAGAGAGGGTATTCGTATTATACATTTTCTTACTATTTTTATATTTAATCGACTCACTGATTTTATAGAAATGTGTACTTTATAGAAATCAACATATTATTTTAAGTATATTATTATATATAATCATACATTAAATATGATTATTGAAAGTATTAATTTTTTAAAACTGTAAGATAAGAAGTGTTTAACATTTTTGCTCCTGATCATTGATAAAACTATTACACAATTAATCAAAACAGTACTAGTATATTACACTACTACTATAGGCATCATATTGAGAAGAATCAGCAGGATAATTTTTAATGAAAAGTTCCTTCTATTTTCAAGATATCACCTGATTGCAACAGATCCATCTAGTTCACTGTTGATCTAAATATAACGTTTTACTGAAAATTTTCTCTGACTTTCCACACGTAGTTAATTTTCCTATGCTTCTATACCACCTGCTCTAATTCTAGCACCACTTTGTTGTCTAATAACCAATCGTGTCTCTTTTTAATTGTTAAACTTCTTAAATGTAAAGTCAGTATGTCATTCTTATATAGTATTTACACATGCTGAACTAATAATTAATGACTGAAGCACACATGATGTATAAATATTTTAATTAATTCTCTTTTAGCTTTGGAACCCTTTCCAGTGGTTTCCAAGAGCTAGTTAGTATTATTCAGTTCCAGATTGCTTCTCAAGTGTCACTCCTGGCTATGCTCAGGGGATCATATAATGGCAGGATTTGAAAACAATCCTCTTGCAAGGGTTTGGTGGGGGGAATGGGATTGAGGGGTGGGAGGGATACTGGGTTCATTGGTGGTGGAGAATGGACACTGGTAGAGGGATGGGCTCTCAAACATTGCATGAAGGAAAAACAAACATGAAAATGTGTGAATCTGGAACTGTACCCTCACTATGACTCACTAATTAAAAAATAAATTAATTTTTTTTTAAAAAAAGAAAACAATCCTCTTGCATGCAAAGCATGTGTTCCAGCCTCTTGAACTATCTTATGGCTCTAAATTATTCTAATTTAATGATAACATTTTCAACTTGTTTTTTTTTGCTTTCCAAATTCATATGTATTCATTAGTAGCCCTTAATTTAGATACACTGGCTCAGCTCTTCATACTACCTGTCTGAATGCAAGGTCCTGTCCCAGTGGAAAACCAGCAGGACCATTGTGTTGTACAAGAGAGACAGCCACAACATCAGCAACTATCGCCCCATCTGCCTATTATCTGTTGTCTACAAGTTATTCACTCAGTCATCCTGAATAGGATTGGCAAAACACTAGATGAAGGACAACCATGCGAGCAAGCAGTGTTCCAAAAAGGATTCAGCAAGATGGGCCATATCCACATGGTGACCAAGCTCATTGAGGTTTCGAAAGAGTTCAAGATGCCGCTCTGTCTAATGTTCATCAGTTTAAAGAAGGCCTTTGATTCTGTTGAGAATGAAGCGGTCATTGAAGCCCTAGCCAAACAGTGTGTTCAAACTCAGTACATCAGGATCCTCCATGAGCTATATTACCAATTCGCCACCAGGATATCATCATTCTACAAGTGATCATCGACATAGAGAGGTTATGGTAGGTTGATAGCATCTCACCAAAACTCTTCAGTGCCACCCTCCAGAATGTCATGTGACAACTGGAATGGGAAGGAATGGGTGTGGAGATAGAAGGTTGACAACTACGTCACCTCCACTTTGCTGATGACATTGGTCTAATAACAACAAATATCAGCCAAGAGGCATGAATGCTGGCTGACTTCGACCATGAGTGTGGAAAGGTAGGACTGCAACTGAATCTCACCAAGACAGGGTTCATGAGAAATGAGCTAGTTACTGACGTTCCAACAAAACGAACATCTCTCCAAAAGCAGCAATTATGTGTAACTAGGTCAAGAACTCAATATGACTAATGACCTGGCACCTGAGCTGCACAGGAGGAAGAGAGCGGCATGGAACGTGTTCAAGAGTGTCAAAGAAGTGGTTAAGAAGACGAAGAATCTCCAGCTCCAGGCACATCTTTTCCACTCCATGTTCTTCCTGCACTAACGTACACCTCAGAGACCTGGGCTTTATGAAAACAGGATGAGAACGTTATTCGTGTATCTTGAAGAGGAATTGAAAGAGGTATGTTTGGAATATCACGTTTCACTCAAGTGAGAGAAGGAATCTGGAGTTACAACCTTTGTTGACAATCAAGAATTAAGGATGCTGTTTCATTTGCTAAGGTGTCGAAAATCAGATGGGCCAGACATGTAATGCAATTTAGAGATGACTGCCGGGCTAGAGCTGTTATAGACTGGATTCCATGGGACATCAAAAGAATGCGTGGCTGCCCACCTATGAGATGGTCAGACTTCTTTGTCAAGACCCTGAACGAACGGTTTGAGGCTCTTCGTGTTCCTGGAGCAAGCAGACACCATTGGGCTACACTAGAATGCAACAGGGATGAATGGAGATATTACTGGTACCTGTTCAAGCAAATCAATGAACAACGGGATGACAAGTGATACACTTGATACAAACTCTTTATGTTTAAAGTTATTTATTAGAGATAACTTCCAATTTCAATTTAAAAATAAAAATCACATAAATTCACATATAGCAACATTTTGCGTTTATATAATGGGTCTGAGGTCAGGCAGAATTTCTGCCAGTAAGCATGCAATGTTGAACAAACACTTAGCCTCTCTGTGCTTTAGTTTCATTATTGCTACAATAAAAACTGTAGTAATCATACTTTGTCAAAGTGTATGGTCATTATTCTTTTTTTTTTTCTTTTTGGTCACACCCAGCCATGCACAGGGATTACTCCTGGCTCTGCACTCAGGAATTACCACTGGCAGTGCTCAAGTGACGATATGGGATGCTGGGAATCGAACCCAGGTCGGCCTCGTGGAAGGCAAATACCCTACCCTTTGTACTATTGCTCTGGCCCCAGGTCATTATTCTAAGGAAAAAAAACAAACAGCTAGCTCTAGTAATATATTTATGGCTACAGCCATGTATGCAATAAAATAGGACAATAAAATTCCACATGTAATACTATTACAAATATCAAATAGTTTTATAAATAAGCTTTCTTCAACCTTTCACATTGGAGTACCAACACCAGTCTTGACTTGTCCATGGATAGCCAAGCCGCTTATCAACCTTCATATCCTGGCTTGGAACTTCTGTTGAAGATTACTGGTTGCAATCATAAGAGCATCTGAGGTTCAAAATGAATTCAGTGACTTAAAATTTAAGCTTGCAGATGAAGTCAAGAAAAAGTTAAATTGTATAATATCGTCATATCATTGTTATCTATAATTTTTTAATCACATTTCTTGAAATCTTCAGCTAAAGTGGAGTCAAAAAAACAATAACAGTAAACTCTCTGGAGGACTTTCAGAAATGTACAAAAAGAAAATTAAAGTTTTTTTCCTTTAAAAAGAATGTCAGTTTTACTTATGAAGGCTGCTTGGGACTGTGGGGAACAGGAGAGTGATTGTTGAATCCATGCCAAGTGTGTAGAATCCTCTGTATGTCTTGTAGTTAATTTGACATTTCATCATTAGCAATAAAGTTTCAGTTACATAATCCTTCTACTTCTGAGTTTATCACTTGTCCATTGCAGAAAGGTGAGTTAGAAAAGTTCACATTTTCCCCCAAATAATTGAAAGATACGTAACTTCCACAACTAGTGCATTATAGTAAGAAACTCAGTAGGTTCTGTGCCATATGCTCAGAACTTCTGATTTACATATTTTATTAGATTTCCTAATAGGCCCAGTAGTTTTCCAGTAACATGTTGTTTTGAAGTCTCCACACATTTGTTATTTTTGCAGCTTCTTTTTTTTCTTAATGTGATTGATTTCTAGCTTCATTCCTTGTGGTCAGAAAATATGTGTGGCATTATTTCAGACTTCTTAAGTTTATCTTTTCTGGTGAGGTTTCTCCAAATGTAATCCATACTGGAATATATCCCATGTGACTTGAGAAGAAGGAATGCTAATTTTTGGTGAGGGGTGGAGATCCCCGTAATTGTCCACTAAACAAAATGATACAACTTAATGATAAACTTCTCATTTATGGCTGATGCTAACTTATTAAACTTCCATCTGGCCGATCCATCCATTGATGAGAGTCTGGTGTTAAAGTCCCCCCCCCCTGCTTGTATTTCTGTCCTTGTTACTCTCCAGGTCTGTGAATCATTTACATGTTTTGATGAGACTGTGTTTGATGAATGCATGTTGTGAGTGTTATGTCTTCTTGATGAATTTATCTTTAATCATTCCATAATGCCCATCCCTTTTACCTGTCACAAAACTAGTTAGAAGCCTATTTTCTATACAACTTAGAATTATAGTAATTAATCTGGAAAAAATAAATAAAAGTGATCTAAGTAGTGAAAGAAGACAAATTACCCTTTTTTAGAGTTGATATAAAATTATACATGAAAAAACTCGTATGACTCTATTAAAGTACTGGAATTAATAAAAATCACAGGGTAAAGTGGCATGCTACTAAAAATTTACAAAAATCTGCTGCATGTCTGCAAGCAAGAATTGAAATAGGAAAGAGATTTTAAAAATATATATTCCATTTACAATGTCATCTGAAAATATTAAGTGTAAAAAAATAAAAATTAACCTAGTAAGAAAAAATTTTATACATTAGAAACAACACAAGAAACAGTAAAAGACAATGAAAATGGAAAGATGTTTCATGCTCATGGATTGTAAAATATTTAACTTACCAAAAAAAATTGCAGACATTAAATAATCGGTTTGAAAATACTGATGATATTCTCTAAAGAGAAAGTCAAATGTTACCTAAGTTTGTATGAAACTACAAAGAATTCTAGGTAACTGAATCAACTTTGAGACAAAAGAAATGAACTAAGAAGCCCCTGGCTTTAAACAATTGCTTGAATCTATCGTGCTTTACACAGTATGGTACTGCAGCCAAAAGAAAGCAATAGATTGGAATTGAGAGTCCAAAATTAAATCTTCAAATATATTGACAATTCATTCATAGTAAAGTTGTCAAAAGCATGAAATAAAGAAACAAATGTGTCTTGAATGAATAATGTTGGGAAAACTGTGGTTCCTCATGCAATAGAATATGCCTTTCAAAAAAGTGAACAAAAAATGGATTAATGACTTAGATGGCTCCCTCAAAAACAAAAAAATATATTGAAAGTAGTTTTCAAAATAACTTCATTGTATGGCTTCTGTGAAATGGGGATTTGACCCTAATGGCAATGAAAACAAAAACAAAGTAAATGGAATAATATTAAATTTACATAGTTTCTGTACAGTTAAAAAAAAAAAGGGGGAAAGTGACCAGAGAGATAGTATAGAAATAAAGGTGCCTCCCTGTTCCTGGCCAAAAAAAAAGACTTGTGATTAAATAAAAGAGAACATTTACACAACACATGTATAAAAGAGATAATATCCAAGATTCCTAACAAAACACTACAACAAAAAAACAAACAGTCTCATTGAAGACAGAGAGGACAATATAAACAAACACTAAAATATGGGTTGTGGTGGAGCTGGATTAAAAGAACCCCAGGTAGCACACTTCTCTGCATGTGGCCAAACCAGGGAGAATCCCCAGCATGCTATCTGGTTCCCTGAGCCCACCACAATTCTTGAATACTAAACCAGGAGTAAGTCCTGAGCACTGCAAGGTATGGTCTCAAAACCAAAATGAAAAAACAAACCAACCAAAATGGGTTGGGAAGCTCATTATCATTTATTATCAGAAAATAAAAAACAAAACAATAATGAGATGCCACCTCATACCTGTGAGAATAACCTCTATTAAAAAGGCCAGAATCAATATTCACTGGCTGGCAGGGAAGTGGAAAAATAGGGACAGCATGTAATACTTCTAGTGGGAATAAAAATTGTCATAACTTCTCTGAAAAAAATAACATTGAGAAATCTTATATTAAAACCAGCTGTACCATATAATCCAGAAATTTTATACTTAATATCTATCCAAATACCACAAAAATACTAATTTGAAAACATAATACAAATCATGTTTGTATTGATGGATCATGTTTGTACGGCTGGAGCGATAGCATGGTGGGTAGGACGTTTGCCTTGCACGTGGCCGTCCCGGATTCCTCCACCCCTCTCAGAGAGCCCCGCAAGCTACCAAGAGTATCCTGCCCACACGGCGGAGCCTAGCAAGCTAACCATGCTGTATTCGATATGCCAAAAACAGTTTCAACGAGTCTCACAATGGAGACGTTACTGGTGCCTGATTGAGCAAATCGATGAGCAACAGGATGACAGTGACAGTGATGACAGTGACAGTGATCAATACAAATCAATGTTCATTGCACTGATAAAATTACAGAGAAACCCAAATGCTGACTACAGACAGATATAAAATAATTTATGGTACCAAGGCCATAGTGATCGTACAGGAGTTAAGGTTCTTGCCCTGCATTGGAACCCACATTGTTTCAATGTCCAGTACATTATGGACCCAAGCAGTGTCAGGTGGGAGCCTCACAAGCACAGCTGGGGGTATGGCTGAAATTTTCCCCATAGAATATATATATATATATACACATATATACATATGTACATACATGCATACACACATATATGGATGATTGAGTATAGGAATACTACTCATTCATAAAAAAAATTAAATTTGCAGTCAGTGACTATGTGAATTCAACCAAACAGGATCATATTAAATGAAATATGTCAGATTAAGAATGATAAATGCCAGATAATCTCATTTAAAAACCATAGCTATGCAGAGCAGGAGGCACAGAAAAAAGTAATAGAAAGGAACCTGTAAAGTCATTCCACAGAGCTTTTGTTAGCAGAGAAAGGATGGTAAGAAGATTAAAGCAGAAGAGGAGTCATGAATTATGTTTGAGGATATTGGTCCTTCAGTAATGGTTATGGTGTGGCTACACATATACTTAAAACACATACACTGTGACAAGCAACTCAAGGAATGCCTGAATCCAGATTAATGATATCCAAGCCCTAATTTCCTGGTTTGTTATATCCTTGCGGGAATTCCTTATTGATGCATGAAATTTGTTGCTTAGAAAAAAATTGACACTTTGATAACAATAGGAAGTAAAGAAGAAAATCCA
This sequence comes from Sorex araneus, assembly GCF_027595985.1. NCBI lineage: Eukaryota > Metazoa > Chordata > Mammalia > Eulipotyphla > Soricidae > Sorex > Sorex araneus. The sequence goes on from NC_073305.1 coordinate 167,278,516, forward strand.
TGAGTACTTTAATGACTTTTACATAATTCAGGCCCTAGTGATTCTCAAAAGTATTATCTGTTTATATTTTTGTGTTGGGCTGGAGTGATAGCACAGCAGTTGGGCTTTCGCCTTTCACTCTGCCGACCCGTGTTCAATTCCTCCACCCCTCTCGGAGAGCCCGGCAAGCTACCGAGAATATCCCGCCCGCATGGCAGAGCCTGGCAAGCTACCCGTGGCACATTCAATATGCCAAAAACAGTAACAATAAGTCTCACAATGAGAGATGTTACTGGTGCCTGCTCGAACAAATCGATTAGCAACGGCATGACAGTGACAGTGATTTTTGTGTCTTAAAACTTTTGGGTCATACCTGTATTTGGGTCATACCTGGTAATGCTCAGTACTAACTTCTGGCTTAGTCTTCAGGGATCACTTCTGGCCGTGCTCAGGGGACCATACAAAATGATGGGATCAAAACAAGATGGGCTGTATGCAAGAGTCCTTTTTTCCTCTGTGCTATTATGTAGCCTGCTTTGTTGCTTGAAACTTTAGCATAGCTCATAGACTCAAGTTAAGGCTTTCATTTTTGGAATTTACTATTGATTTTATCACATTTTAAAAAATATTTGTTACTATCTCACATAAAACTAGAACTTAATAAAGTTTATGCAAAATTCAATTTCTTATTTCTAGGAAACTAATTGAAGGAGTTATATTGTCTCATGGGCAGATAATTTTCCTTATATTGAAAAGAATTAACTCTTAAAAAATTTTCTTTATGTTGCTGGGTTGTTAATTTGTAGTACATTGGTGAAAAAGCCACAGCAGGAAACTTTTGGCTCTTACTAAAATATGTAGATTATAGTAATAATCTTTGCATTAAAATTGATAAAATAAACTTAATGGGTCCAACCCTATAGTTCTTATTCTGAACCAAAAAAAAAATTAAAAGGAGGCAAGAAAAGGAAAGAGAAAAATTAAATCTTCATGAATAAAACTGAAAATATTCAACTACATTGAGTAGAACGTAGAGTTTTTTCAGGTTTTCTTAGAAAATACTAAAGAATACACAGTGGAAAGATTTAAAGTAAAATAATCTGTCCTTGAACTGAAATGTTGTATCACCATTAATAGAAGTTTTATCACATGACTATTAATATATAATAAACCAGATGATGTTTCTTCCTTTCCAGAAAAAATATATATAAAGGAATTTTCTTTGCTATGAAATTAAAATGATATTCAAATATTTATTTCTTTCACAATTTGCCAGTATGTAAGTTCTTTGTTAAAACATCAGTATTTTAGGGAAAGTACACTCAAATACTGAATATGATTACTGTCTGTTAATGCAATTTACAATTATTTTCTTTGCAACTATGAACAGAGCCTTAAAAGATGAATGAACACATATTATTGATACCCAGAGGAAAGAAGATAGGGAGACATTAGTAAGGTGAGTATATGGAACAGGTTAAAGGAGAGTACAAAGAAACAGACAAAGAAAGTAAATGATAGAATTAATGTCATGAAATATTACCATGCACAATTTCATCTTGATTTTACCCTGGCAATTACTCTTTTGAGTCAAAAAAACATAATGATAGGCGCTGGAACAATAGCACAGCGGGTAGGGTATTTGCCTTGCCAACCCGGGTTCGATTCCCAGCATCCTATATAGTTCCCCGAGCACTGCCAGGAGTAATTCCTGAGTGCATGAGCCAGGAGTAACACCTGTGCATCACCAGGTCTGACCCCCCAAAAAAGCAAAAAATAAAATAAAAACAAACCCATAATAATAGCATATCTATAATTTCAGAATATTAGTGATATATATTTTGAAGCCATATAGAAGTCTTCATGTGTACTGTTTCATTTTAGTTTCTGTTTGGGGGCCACACGTGGCAGTGCTCAATGATACCTCTGACTCTATATTCAGGCATCACTTCTGTCAGAGCTCAGGGGCTGGTTTGTGTGCCAGGCTTTCAACCAAGGTTGACCTTGTGCAATAAAAGTGCCTGTCCCACTGTACTATCTCTGCAGTTGCCCCATACCATATTTTAATAACAAAAATAAGTGGAATTAGAGTAATCATGAAATTATTATCATAAATTTAAAGTTTCCCCAAAGAAGATATTGTTCTGAGGTTTATTGGTAAAATGATCGTATTCTACAAAAGGCATATTCTTTAATTTGTACATGCACTATTTATACATGTCCTATTACAGTTTTCTTTCTTAAAAGTCTGCATGCTAACAGCGTTTGCCATTTTAGTTTAATTCTGACTTTTACTACCCGTTGTTGCAAATAACTTCATTTATTATTAATATTTATGAATATATACTATATTTGTATATAATGTATGTAAAATACATATAAAATGCATGTGAGTTCAGCACTGATTTTCTTTCCTTTATGTTCTTTATGTTTAGAAGAGTATTTTCTGAAATTTTGCCCGGGTACTGTGAACGTAAATTGTTTCACCCTTTAATGAGAATTCCAGCACAGCCAGGGCTGATTCAATCCACATTGCTGTGCTGCTTGTTTATGACTGGACTATGTTCTGAATGGGGGTACGTGTACTCTGATTGGTTGGCACTTATTGTACCAATTTCTCTATACTGTATTTTGAATAACACTTTGGAGAATTACTGACAGAAAACTTGGAAGTAATTGTCACCTCATCCACAAATCCAATTATGTAGGAATTTGTATCTTAGTGTGGGAAAGCTGTTATATGTATCCAATGTGAGAAGCAGCTGCCCATTTTACTACTCTTTCCTCAAAAAATAATAGTTCAAGGGTGCCCCAACTCTTAAGAGAATAAGCGAAAGTATTTATCACATTTTCCACACTTGCTTAGAGTCATCGTGTGTTGACATGTTGGAATGTATATTTTTCAATTATTTTGCAGCTTTCACATTTTTTAAAAGGAACAATCATTGTACATTTCAATAGGGGAAGCGTAGCCTCTTAAGTCTTATTTATATCAGTCTTTAAAAATAGTCTCAGGAATTATCCATCCATTTTTATTTGTACAAAAATTATTGAGCTACTAATATGCAAATTTTATGATAGATACTATGAATTGTTCAAAAAAGATAAAACATGAGTTTTGCTCTTCAACATTTTTTATATGAAACAATATGTGTATTATCTTTTAAGCCCTCATTTCCTTTTGTAATATGTATATATATATATTTCAGAAGGTGTTTCGTTTAAAGACAGTTAAACCATTTGCAAATATGAGAATGTCACTGCAATGCATGTATTGAATATGTATTGAATATCATCTAATACACAGATAAATTGTTCATTTTGGAAGAAAAATAAACCTATTGTTACCTGAAACAGGGTAAATACATTAAGCTTGATGTTCTTTGCTCTGGGATCCTCAGAAGAGCCTCTTGGGTTGGAGGCACACAGGGAAGATGTGAGAAATGAAGTCCTGAGAAGGCAAGATCAGTGTGAGCAAAGCCCTGTACGTGTGCTATAAAGTTTCACTTAACTCTATGTGAAAAAATGTTAGGTGGAATTGAATATGCAGATGGCCCAGTTCTGGGCTTCATGTCAAACTTCTATCTTTCAATAATGGATTAAATTTCTGGCGCTATCCAGTAGCTCTTCAGTATCATGTTGGGGAAAGGAAGAGATAAAGGAATGTCCTCTCTTTCAGAAATAGTAAAAGTCAATCCTAGGACAAGTTATTTACTTACAATTTTGACTTTTCTACTTTTGAGTGGTTTTGTATCGGTAAGCATTTGGCTTCCAAGTTTAGAAAAGTAAGAGTTAACATTTTGCTAAACACTGTCTAGGATAGAGCATGTCCTAACTCCTTTTTGCAGGGAAGGAGTGGGACCCGGCAACAGTGCTTAAGGTTTACTCCCGGCTCTGCACTCATTCCTGGGAAGAAATGAGTGCAAAGTCATTGTCCTGGGGACAGTGTAAGATACAGGGGATTGAATCAGGGTCTGTGCATTCAAAGCGAGCACCTTTCCCTGGTACTGTCACTCTGACCCCACAACTCAATTAGTTGATTAAGTTAATTAATGCATTTAAATTAATGCATTTAATTAATGCGAGATTAATTGATGCATTTTTTCGTGGAATCCTCCAACAACTCCAGCAGTAGGTACAATTTCTGTGCCCATTTTGCAGAAATTAGAACAGTTTTTGATATCTCCTGGCATCTTTTCCTATGTGACTACTTTCCACCTGCATTGTTTGTTTTAGACTCGAGAATGAAATCCTAATTTTTTTCTTGAAGTCTTTCATGCCTTGCAAGATAGAATGGGATGAGAAGCTGATATCAAGTGTTTTTTAAATAAATCTATGAATTAAGAAACTAAGAAGAGTAAGAATTAATTAATCATAGGAATGCAGTTACAGCTGTTTTGGATCATGGAATATGTATTTACCAGAACTAGCACAATTATTTAGAACAAAAAGCAGAAGCAAAGACATTGATTGAAACTGCAGCAGGAATTTGGGTAAGCAGAATATAATTGCTAATTATTTTTATTTGTATCTTATCATTTCCTTATTTCCCTTTTCCTTTGTTTTTAATAATACCCAAGACTTGGCATGAAAACACATTATTTTCACTGCTTTTGTATTTAGCCTGGTCCTGTAGCTTGTCTCATTTGAAAGTCATAATCAATTTCTAATATCATTACAATTTCCAGAGTAACCAGCTAGAATACCATAATCACATAAATCTGACTTAATTGAAGCAGGAAAAACTAAGAAATAAGACACTTACTTTCATGCAAATATTCAGAGCCATAAACTTAGAGAATAATACATACCAAATGATAACCCCCTCACTCTGTGGGCCTTTAAACTAAATTTTTCTATGACTATTCAACGCTCAATAAACTTTTTACTGCTAGTTGATGCCATTAGTGCTCCCAGTCAGACTCTTTTAAAGTCAACTTGTTCTGGAGGGGAAAAAAAAAGTCAACTTGTTCTATTCATTTCATTTGTCATGCAAATAAATAATGAAAGTTTAGGATTTGGTAAACTTCAATATTTTTGTTCACACTTGAAAGATTATTTGAATGTTAAAAATATTTCTTTTAATTTTAAAAAGAAACAACAGATAATTATGGTAAGTAATGTTGTCCCCAAATATATGTCTGAAATACATTAACAAAATGGAAACAGGCTGTTGATGCGGTTGCTCTACGTGGCATGTTTAATGACAACTCTGTGTGTTACCAAAAACGGGAGCAACATAAGATTGTTTCACCAATATCATTTGACAAGCATATGGAGTGTTCATCTGCTTTATTGTACTTCATTTAAACTAAGTATGTGAATATAGCTACATTACCTTTTCAAAAACCAATGCTTATAACAGTAGACATTGTTTTCTTTAATTTTTCTTTGATTCATCGCTGATATTTGCATTCTTCAATTTTAGGGGCTTGACTGTGTATTCCTTGTTATGTGCAGCTGTCACCAGTGTGACCAAAAATATCCATTACCAGCCCACAAGAAAAAAGACCCCTCTGTTCACACCTTCCAGTCCACCATCCCACTTTTTCTCTGAAAATGAGCATAGTCTTTGCTCAGTCAAGAAGTTACTTTTGTTGTTTCTTGCAGGTATTGGTTCCATCAGGAGAATGTAAATAAAACATATCTGATATATTTTATAAGTGTATATGCAATGCATATAATAATTCTATCTATATTAATATATAATTTATGAAGGTTATTTATTTATTATTTTTGGCTTTGCCATTTATGTGATCTTTTTGGAAACTAGGTAATATGGTATTGTAATATGCAAGTCTAATATAGTACCTATACATGGAATATAATTTGCAATCCAATAAAAACTTATTTGCAAAAGCAAATAGTGGCCTAGATTTGATCTGAGGGTGCTAGTTTGCCACCATTGTTAAACAAATGTTATAAGGACAAAAATAGGTATGAAGTAAAAATTCATATAATATTTACTTTCAATAATTCACTATAAGAAGACTTTTAGAATTGCTAAATGAGGATCAGCTATGACATAACATTATCAAGACCAGAAACACTTCATTAGTTTAAATTGGGGCACTTCTTATATCCTCCCATCACAGAGATCTGTCTAAAGTGAAAATATGGTTTTCATTAGAGGTTGGGCTTTGGCTCATAGTTCATGAGACTGCCTGACAATTCTGAAAAATGAAAAAGAAATGTTATTTATATTTCTTATTCCTTAGTTTTGGGGACTGGAGTTCTCCTGATCGATGTTCTGGAGACCCCAGGGCCCTTTTGAAAGATTCTTCGCCAGCTGGGTCAGAGATTCAATGTAAAGGCTCATGCACTGCACCAGAAGTGTGGTGCCAAGGTGGTGACTGCTTTCTCTAGCGCTGCACTCAGTAGCACTCAGAGACTTCCTTTATTGTGCCGGCTAATGCTTGGGGGACCATATGCAGTGTCAGGGTTTGAACTGTACAGCCACATTGAGGATGAACACCTTAATCTCTCTATACAATCTCACAAGCCTGTCTTCAAATTTTTACTACTAAGTTTTGTATAGTATACAGACCTGACCTGTATTTATTAAAACAATTATCCATCTCATTGAGATTTTTCTCAACTTTAGCACAAAGTAGTTGTGGGTACAATTTTTCACAGCTCATTTAGAATCGAAGCTATTTTTATTTATAACAGAAGTTTCTCCAGTTTGTTTATTTTGCTAAATATCAGCTAATCTTGGATACATGAATGCCATTACTTTTCTGATGGTGTCATGATGAAAATTAAACAATTGGATAAAGACTGCATTGGCTCAAAATATGCATAATTTCAATATTCACTCATAAATCACTGTCACTCATTTCTGATGAATTCGATTTATATTGCTTTTGTAACAAATTACACAAATTTATTGGCTCAAAACCATATGCATTATCTTAACAATGCTGTAGGTCAGGAAATTGACCTGGTTTTTACCAGACTAAAATCAAGGCCATATCACTATTGCTTCATTCCTTTTTGTAGGTTCAGAAAAGAGACCCTTTCTCTTGCTTTTTTCAGCTTCTAGAATTTACTGATTCTTAGATTTATGATCTCCTCTGTCATAAAGCCAGTAATGGTAGGTCAGTTTCTTCCATACTAAAATATTCTGTTTTACTTTTTTTTATATTTATTTCTATTGCACACTCAAGCACCACTCTTACATAGATTGGATTAACCAAGGAATCTCATGTCAATTAAGTTTCTTAAAACTTATCATAACTGCAAATCTCCTTTTCTCATTTAAGATAATATATTCACTGCTACAGGATGCAGGATTAGATGTGGACATCACTTTGCCTATTGTATCTGTTTCCTTTGTTATCTGTGTTTTAAGATTCATATCAAGTTGCTTACCTTTTGTAAGATTAATTAATGTACATAGACTGATTCTAATTCATGCTTAATTTTATTTTATGTAGGTCATATTTGTCTTTTAATTGGCTTCTAAGCATTTTCCAAAATGTTGTTTAGCTTTCCACGGTTGGCCAGAGATCTATCTACATAAATTACTTTATTTGGACACATTTGTGTTAAATTATAAATATCCCTTGTGTTAAGACACAGATTGTGTTGACAGAATTTGTTTGCTTCAGTTGACCATCAGTTTAATCAGACTAATTACTATATTAGCTTAGTAAACAAAAACATTTTATAATGTCATTTAAATTTAAGAAAAAAATGAATAGATATGAATACAAAAAAATGAAATTTTATCAGTGTCTATTTAAGAAGCAGTATGCTTATCAGCATTTCTTTTTAAAGATGCCCCAAATTGATAGCTTACTGAACAATGAGCTTAAAAAAATGAATTATTGAACAACTGTTTTTAGAAAAGCTCACTGTCTAAATTAAATAATGACATTTATACAGACACAGCATAAATCAAAATTTCTTATAATCTCAGCCATAGTATATGAAATGTTTCTTTGAAATCTGAGCTATTTAAAAGTCCATTCTTTATTCAGATGAAAAGAGCAAATTTTGGACAAGTTGCAGGCTTGCGAAAGATTCAACTACTTAATATGTCTTTTAGTCAAAATATTCTATTATTATTTTATGAAATATTTTAGGTATATAGGTTCTGCATTGTGAATGATTTTATCATTATTTTATCCTTCAAATATTGTGTACAGTCAGAAAAATGGATGTGATGATGGATGCCAGGGTTGATGTATTTAAATGACATAACTTAATTCTACGTATGTAGGACATATTTGACATACTGATCATCATCCTTTTATCTTCAGCTTTTCATTATCTTTCATATTTGGTTCATACACTTTCTTTCAATTATAGCACAACATTTCAAATATGTCGTCCCATTGTTCATCGATTTGCTCGAGCGGGCACCAGTAACATCTTTGTTGTGAGACTTGTTGTTGCTGTTTTTGACATATCAAATATGCCTCGAGTAGCTTGCCATGTTCTGGCGTGTGGGTGAGATACTCTTGGTAGCTTGCCGGGTTCTCTGAGAGGGATGGAGGAATTGAAGCCAGGTCGGCTGTGTTCAAGGCCAATGCCAGACTCACTTGTTAAAAGTTCTTGAGAGTAAAAGTTGAATTTTTATGAAAAAATATAGAGGTTGTTTTTAGGAGGAGAAGTGAGTCTGGCCTAACCCAACCTATTCCCATCTCTCCTGGCCTCCCTTTCCTCCCAATAAGGGTGGCTTTTTTCATTTTTCTTCTTTTTTGTTTGGAGGGCCACATCTGGTGATGCTCAGGTATTAATTCTAAATCGGAACTCACGATTATTCCTGCCAATGCTGAAAGGACCATACAAAGTGCTGCTGATCAAACCCGATTAGCCAGATGCAAGGTAAGCACCCTACCCACAATGCTATCTTTACAGCTCTGATATAAGGTTTTTAAAAATATATATATTCTGAATAGATGAATTCAGAATGACACAGATAAAAGTTGGGAAACTGACAAATTAAATGATGGATCTGAGATTTTACTTTGCAATACTGCAAATTGAAACTAGGTATAATTACTGGTTGCTTCTTGCCTTCACGTATTTCTAGTAGACTCTCCAGAGCCTAATAGATTATGTCATCTGTAATCTAATTCTGTATTTCCTCATCGTCGGTTGTTGTGAGACTGAATTTGGCCAATAGAACGTTACAAAAGTGAGATGAGGGGGTTTTCAAAATGTCATTTCACATTGGAGTTGTTTTCTTGATATTTTTAGACTCTAACATTTGTGTGGCCCAGCTTGGACTCACCTTTTGAAGTACGACATAGAGAGACTCAGCACAATCCATCATTGTATGTCTTCCAAGTACAAATGCTAACACATCACTAATGATGTGTAAGCCTAACAATATGGAACCTTGAAGAGGTTTGATGATATACATATCTGTGTCCACTCAGAAAACTCCATAGAAATCAATATTTTGTGTGTCACACCTACCAAGTCTTATTCCTGGTTCTGTGCTCAGGGATCATTTCTGGCAAGCTTGGGGACCATATAGGGTGCCAGGGATCAAACCTGGTTTGTATTTGAGTAGGCAAGCACCCTCCCTGCTTCACTATGGCTCTGGATCCCAGAGAACAATTATTTTTAACATATTCTTACAAATAAAAGCTCATTGTTAACTCTACTCATCTTTCAACTCTATTACTTACTTAATACTAAATACAAAATCAAGAACAAATTACACCAAGTATAATACACTCATCAAATATCAATACTAGATGTGTCTGCAAAAAAATTGTTTATTTTAAAAATAAGATTGAAGTTATGTTTTGTGTCACTCTCACTAATCCTTATGCTATAGCATTAAACTCAGTGTAACTTTACAAAATCTTAAAAAGACAATTAAGGTGCATGTAGTCAATGGGACTGGCATACATCTAAGAAGCTAAAGAGACACAAATAATGCACATAAGGAAGCAAAAGTAATGTGGAAGGAGAGTCAGAAGGAAGTCAAATGCAAACCAAGAAGAGAGACAACAGGAAAGACCAACTTTCCAATACCTTCATCATGGACAACTAAGATTGGAATTTTTAGCACGTTAAAAAAAAAGGTTTTTTTTTTATTTCATGGAGTAGTGTTTTATAGTTTTCTTTGTAGAGGTCCTTTACTTCCTTCATTAAGCTGATTCCGAGATGCTTGATTTTCTGAAACATGATTGTGAATGGGATTGCTTTTTTCATGTCCTTTTCCTCTGTCTCATTGTTTGCATATAGGATGGCCATGGATTTTTGGGTATTGATTTTATAGCCTGCAACTTTACTGTACATGTCTATTGTTTCTAAGAGTTTCTTAGTAGAGGCTTCATGCTTCTCTAGATATGGTATCATATCACTAGCGCATAGTGAGAGTTTGATTTCTTCCTTTCCTTTCTGGATGCCCTTAATATCTTTTTCTTGCTTAACAGCTACTGCAATTACTTCTAGTACTATATTGAACAGAAGTGGTGAGAGTGGGCATCCTTGTCTTGTCCCTTATCTTAGAGGAAAGGCTCTTACATTTTCCCCATTTAGGATAATGATTGCCATAGGTTAGTGGTAGATTGCTTTGGCTATCTTGAGGAAAGTTCCACCAAAACCCATTTTGGTGAGAGTTCTTATTATGGATGGATGTTGGATCCTGTCAAATGCTTTCTCTGCATCTATTGATATGATCATATGGTTTTTATCTTTACTTTTGTTGATATGATGGATTATGTTCATTGATTTCCGAATGTTAAACCATCCTTGCATCCCCAGGATGAATCCCACTTGGTCATGATATATATGATCTTTTAGATAAGTTGTTGGATTTTATTTTGGTGAGGATCTTCGCATCAGTGTTCATCAGGGATATTTGTCTATAATTTTCTTTGTTAGTGGTATCTTTGTTTGTTTTTGGAATTAGGGAGCTATGTGTCTCATAGAAACTGGGAGAGTTCCTGTTTTTTCAATTTCCTGCAAAAGCTTGAGGAGAACTGGCAACAGGTCCTCTTTAAATGTTTGGAAGAATTTGCCAGTGAATCCATCTGAACCTGGGCTTTTGTTTTTGGGAAGACTTTTGATTACAGTTTCAATTTCCTTAATATTAATGGGTCTATTCAGGTATTCCAAGTCTTCTTGATTCAGTCTTGGGAGATTGTAGGAGTCAAGGAATTCATCCATTTCTTTTAGGTTCTCTTGTTTGGTGGCATATAGACTTTCAAAGTAGTCTCTGAAGACCTTTTTAATTTCATTGGTTTCTGTTGTGATGTCCCCCTTTTCATTTCTGATTCGGCTTATAAGGGTTCTCTATCTCTTTCTTTGTAAGTCTTGCTAGAGGTTTATCAATCTTGTTTATTTTCTCAAAGATCCAGCTCTTGGTTTCATTGACCTCTCGGATTGTTTTCTGGGTTTCCATGTCATTAATTTCTGCTCTAATTTTTATTATTTCTTTCCTTCGGTCTAGTTTGGGTTCCTTTTGCTGGTCCTTTTCTAAGATCTTAAGCTGTGAAGTCAAGCTATCTATGTAGGCCCTTTCTTCCTTCCTGAGAAATGCTTAAAGAGCTATAAATTTTCCCCTTAACACAGCTTTAGCTGCGTCCCATAGGTTTTAGTAAATCGTATCTTCATTTTCATTTATGTCAAGGCATCTCTTGATTTCTTCCTTGATTTCTTTCCTGGCCCACTCATTGTTCAACACCAAGCTGTTTTATTTCCAGGTGTTTGCTTTGGTCCTCCGCGTCTGTGTGTGATTAGCTTCTATCTTCAGCGCATCATTGTCTGAAAAGATAGTTGATATAATTTCTATTTTTCTGATTCTACTGAGGTATGTTTTGTGGCCCAGTACATGGTCTATTTTGGTAAATATTCCGTGTGCACTGGAACAGAATGTGTATTCTTTGTTTTTGGGGTGTAAAGCCCTGTATAGGTCTATTAGGCCTCTTTCTTCCATTTCTTTTCTATTAGCAACCACTTTTTGATCTGATAAATGGCACATGGGCAAACATGGTCAGAAATTGTTCCTGTTTATTAGGTGTTTAAATTAAATTTTTGTTAGTTTTTCAACATAAACTTTTTACTGTTGCCCATGTTCTTTGAATACCCACATTTGGTCATGCAGCTTAAGAAGAGAGGGTTAATTTACATGAACAAATTTACATTAAAAATTCTGTTGTATTTGTTCTGACAGATTGAGCAGATTCACATTATCATAGGATATTCTGTTGAAAGAATCTTCAACACAAGCCATTTATGCAGATGATGAGTCCCTGACATGAAGTTCTGATGGTAAGATCATCAAAGGTCCAAAATAATATAGAGAACAGATTGGGGTTTTTGTTTGTGATTTTTTTTTTAATTTTTAGTGAAAATCCACTCCAGTGCTTTTGGTGGTCACCAGAGCTATATTCTGCCATGTTTGGAAAACCATGCGGTTCTAGAGATTAAACCACGAAACCTGTGCATGTCAGATACTTTTTAGCTCTCTGAGCTACCTCCTAGACTCAGTCAAACATGCTTTTGCTTTATTGCCCAGGCAGTAATATTAGCCTATATGAACAAACAAAAAGTCTGTAGTAAATTTTAAGGAAAACATTCATTTTGTTAAAATGAAGCAAAAGATGAAAATACAAAATGGACTAATGCTCAGAAATTAGATGTGCAATGAGAGATAGTGGAGGAAAGTAAAAAGGAGTAAGATTATACATGATTCATTGAGAATATAAACTCTGATCCATATTTGGTTTCCTTTCTTCACTTGAAGCTTAATCATTATGGCTCATTTTTGAAAATATAGTACAGTGTCTGTTATATCACTTTCTGCTATTTTTCTATTATGTGAATCTTTTTTTTTTTACAGGTTCCTGCTTCTTCTTCAAAATAAAGACTGATGACAGGTGACTTCATTTTACTTTCAGGCCTCTTTTGGTATTGCAACATAATTTATAGTTAGGCCTAATACTGTATATTGTTTCTTTAATTTGCTAAATTTATTCTGTTTCTTTTGTGTTCGTTATTCAATTCTTTGACTTGAGGGAATCAGACTCTTTAAAATATCTATCTGTGCTTGACTACCTCTGGAAAATATAATTTCACAGACACCTGGCAGCAAACTCAAGTGACAGAATAATCCTATTCCCCAAATCAAACATTACTCAAAAATCAATTGATAATTAATTAAAATTAGGAAAAAAAATAATTTTTACTAATGAGTCTGGGTAAACATTCAATTGGATTATTTAAATCCTTAAAGTCTCCAATAGCAACTGTTAATAGCAACAATATTATTTCAGTATTTTTATGTTGCATAATTAAGTAAAACACAGATTAAGTAGATTTTAATGTTTTTGTTTTATTTCAGCAACACTTTCTACTTTAGCAAAGATTAACATTTTTCTCAAGATAAACACAAAATTCTATTTAAAACTAAAATCTCTGATGTAAATTTCCTGTACCCTTTTGAAGTATTATTTTTAAAGCTTACAATGCATTTTTTGAATAATTCATTTTTTTCACATTTAGTTGACATTTAGCTTAAATGTGCTGTATAAAATATTATACTAAATGCTCCAATCTGTCATAACTTTTATATTTTCCAATTTTATGAGACAAAATGTCTACTTCGACATGGATCGGTATTAAAGTCCAATGTTCAAATTACTAAAATAGTAGATTATGGTTCATCAATTTTTTGAGCTTTGTATGAAGGTTTGACTTCTCTGTTTTCCTGTTTCTTGTTAAGAATCATTTTTCTCATCATTTTGTAATAATTGCCCTTTGATAGTGATCTTTTTCAGATAATCATAAAATGAGCAGCTCTTATTGTGGAGGCTAATAATATGGACAAATTAGTGAAGTAGAGTTCCACTCATAACTGGAAAAAAAAGAATTTGAAATTGTTACTCTGATTTTAAAAAATGAGGAATTTTAATTTAAAAGTACATTTTCATTCAGAGTTTGTAATATATTTTTCTTTTTCCTCTAACTTTAAAAAATTTAATCTTCTCTAAAGTATATGTGAAATAAAAATATGTTTTAAAAAATGTGAATGGCTATAAAGTTTAATGTAAACTCTAGAAGTTATCATTTGGTGAGATTATCAAATCAATATCTTATAAGGAAGAGTGTTGCAAGTTTATAGCTCACAAAATACTTCATTTCTTTTTTCCTCAAAATAATTTTGTAGTAATATTTACATAACATACTTTGTAGAATTTTGAGAGACAAAAAATTGCTTTTAAGTGATGAATTTTTTTATAGACGTGACTATAGTCTATTTTTATAGATGTGACTATTAACGAGACTATGGTTATGCAACACATGTTTTCTAGAAATCTTCTTTCCTTGCAGTACTGTCTTGAGTGGTTTTAGAAGAAAGAAACAGAGTTCATTTCAAAATCTAGTTTTGGCAATATCTGGGATGTTATGCTGATTTTGATTTTATGAAAGTTTATGAAAGGAACTGGTAATGGCATAGATCTCAAGTATCTAAGCACTGTCTTCATTATGAGGAGGGACTAGAGCATGTCACATTTGAGTTCTCCTCATGTTTCCAGAATAAACAAATCATAAAAAAAAAGAAGAAGAAAAAAAAAAGAAAGATATGCAATGAGAAACTACTTCTCAAGACCATTAGAGCTACAAAGTGACATTTAGGCATTATAGAATAAAGTGGCATGATGAAAAACGTCTTAATTTGAGGGGAAAATTCCAACTTTGAATTAAAGACTGGCTTACATAGGTGACTTTATAATTGACACATTTTCAAAGCTCAATTATAAGATGTAAATTAAACTGCTCCCTTAGTGATATACGCTACTTAGCAGGAGGACTGTACTTATGGAATGTCTGTGTCTTAGTAGGCAAATGCAAAGTTCTATATCATCTTGATTATAAGTGGTGGATATATATTTAAAAATAAAATTGACAGAAAATATCATAGAGAAAACAAGATCCAGGGCAATGGGACAGTGGGTAGGCCATTTGCCCTGCAGGGGGGGTCAACTTGAGTTCAATCACAGGAAGCCCAGATGCTTCCCCCGAGTGTGCCAGACCCAATCCCTGAGCACAGAGCAAGGAATAAGTCCCGAGTACCACCAGGGGTGTTCCCAAACAAACAAACAAACAAACAAACAAACAAAAAGAATAAAACATAGTTCTTAGGACTGTAATTACCTTTCATACCAACTAACAATTTTATTCATCACATTACATTTCATCCATGTAATTGGCATGAGCTGAAAATTATTAAATAAACATATCTTTTCAGAAATCCTTACTTGCTGCACACATTTGGGTATCGGTAACCCCTTTAACCCCTGCAGTTCCTCCCTCCCTCCCTCTCTCTCTCCCTCCCTCCCTCCCTCCATCCCTCCCTCCCTCCCTCCCTCCCTCCCTCCCTCTTTCATCCCTTTTTTACTCCCTTTCTCCTATTTCTTTCCTCCCTTTCTCCCTATTCTTCCCTCCCTCCCTCCCTCTCTTCCTCCCTTCCTCCCCCCTTCTCTCTCTCCTCTCTCCCTCTCTCCCTCTCTCTCTCTCATTGCCAGGGATCAAATTTAGGGCCTCATACTTGCAAAGCAAGTACAGCTACATCCCTGGAACTTTCTTCTTTACCTTTTAGAAGCGCTTGAAGTATTGGGATTGACTAAGCCAGGGTTGTCTGGATAATTTCTAGCCTGTTGAGTTCACTAGTTGAAATAATGTCTGCTGTATACTAAAACTTTGCCATCCTTCACAGGTATTAAAGGGGTAACAGCCTGACATATAACCCCTGGAGCGGAGAGAATTCTGTCTCTAGAAGGGATTAGGGTGCATGTGCTCTAGTTTTTTGTTTTTGTTTTTTAACTTAGCATTGAATTCTTCCATAGTCATTCCTCTTACACTCTACTGGTCATCTAATTCTCTGCTTGCCAACAGTTTGCTAGATGTTTTGTTCCACAACTCTGAGTTGAGCTTTGTATTTTGACATCTGATTTCCGAACCTAAGCATCTTCTCGGATTAGCTTCAAAATGCATACTCTGGGGCCAGAGCAGTCGTACAGCGTACAGTGGGTAGGGCACTTGCCTTGCAAGCGGCCCACCCAGGGTCAGTCCCCTACACCCCATATGGTCCCCCAAGTTTTCCCTGGGGGTGATCCCTGAGCTCAGAGCCAGTAGTAAATGCTGAGTACCTCTGGGTGTGACCCCAATACAGAGAACAAAAGCAAAGGAAAGAAAAGCCCTCAGGTTTGTTTAGGCAGTGTGGGCACAGACACTGGGCCTGCAGACCCCCTGTGCCCCTACCTCGATGGCTTGTCTGTTTCTTTGCCATTTCCGCTCTGGGGAAGCCCATGTTTGCGCGGTTCAGTGAGCTACTGGGGCCTGGACTAGAGAGCTGGAGACACACAGTGTATGCCTCACTAACCTATTGACGTAAGTGCCAGGATGATGAGTTTCCACGGGGTGATGGGAGAATTGTGTGGCAGTTCATCAAATGAGGACGCACAAGGTTTTGTGGAGGCCATCAGTGACGGATTCAGTCAGGCCTGAGGAAGCGCCTGGCAGTGAGGAGTCAGTGAGAACGACGACGGAATCCTCTTACTCTGGCGCTGGCAGGCCACAGTCCAGAACTGATGTTGCGGGGAGTGAGTTGACGTGGCAGTGCCCCTTGAGCTGTTTCCATCTAGTCAGAGGGGAGAGGAGCGTGGCTCTCAGCCAGCTTTCCCATCTCGGGGATGCCATACTGCTTTTTCCTTTTTATTTTTTTCACTTTTTTTTTCACTTTTTTTTTTAAATTTTTTATTGAGTCACCATGTGGAAAGTTACAAAGTTTTCAGGTTTAAATCTCAGTTATACAATGCTCGAATACCCATCCCTTCACCAGTGCTCATATTCCACCACCAAGAATCCCAGTATAGCTCCACCCCGCTCCCTCACACCCCTAACCCCCCCACACCCCTAGCCCCCCCAATCTAAGCCCCCCCCGCCTGTGTAACTAATAAATTTCACTTTACTTTCACTTTGATTGCATACAATATTTCAACAAAACTCACTATTATTGTTTGGAGAGTCTCTCCCCTAAAGTCAGACCTGCTGAAAAGGAAGCATTAGATAATTTGTTTTCCATTGCTGAGGATGAAGAGGTATGAGGTCGAGTGACCACACTTAGCGGCCTCTCAGTTTTGGGTTTCTGTAATTTAGTATTTTAGTAACTAAGTCCAGAGCGATATCTGCCAGAAGTTGCATCGTTGCCAACTTGTACTTCTCAGTTACATTATATTCCACATATGAGTGCAATCTTTCTATGTCTGTCTCTTTCTTTCTGACTCATTTCACTCAACATGATACTTTCCATGTTGATCCATTTATATGCAAATTTCATGACTTCATGTTTTCTGACAGCTACATAGTATTCCATTGTGTAGATGTACCAGAGTTTCTTTAACCAGTCATCTGTTTTGGGGCACTCTGTTTTTTTCCAGATTCTGGCTATTGTAAACAGTGCTGCAATGAACATAGAAATACATATGCCATCTCTACTATACCGTTTTGCCTCTCCGGGATATATTCCCAGGAGACAAGGTCGGCAAAACCCTCCACGACATTGAAGCCAAAGGTATCTTCAAAGCTGACACGCCACTGACCAAGCAAGTGAAAACAGAGATAAATGAATGGGACTATCTCAAACTAAGAAGCTTCTGCACCTCAAGAGAAACAGTGACCAAAGTACAAAGACAATCTACAGAATGGGAAAGGATATTTATGCAGTACCCATCCGATAAAGGGTTGATAACAAGGATATACAATGCACTGTTTGAACTCCACAAGAAGAAAACTGCCAACCCGATCAAAAAATGGGGTGATGAAATGAACAGAAGCTTTCCTAAAGAAGAAATCCGAATGGCTCAGAGGCACATGAGAAAATGTTCAACATCACTAATCATCAGGGAAATGCAGATCAAAACAACCATGAGATATCATCTCACACCACAGAGACTGGCCCACATCCCAAAAAACAAAAGCAACCGGTGTTGGCGTGGATGTGGGGAGAAAGGGACTCTTCTTCACTGCTGGTGGGAATGCCGACTGGTTCAGCCCTTTTGGAAAACAATATGGACGATTCTCAAAAAATTAGAAATTGAGCTTCCATTTGACCCTGCTTTTTACTTCTTACTCCACGTGCTCATATTTACTTTAAATTAGGACTGGAAGGATAGAACAGCAGGTAGGGTGTTTGCCTTACACACAGCCAACCCGGGTTCGATTCCTCCGTCCCTTTTGGGAGAGCCCAGCAAGCTACGGAGAGTATCCCGCCAGCACGGCAGAGCCTGGCAAGCTACCCATGGCATATTCGATATGCCAAAAACAGTAACAACAAGTCTCACAATGGAGACGTTATTGGTACCTGCTTGAGCAAATCATTGAACAACAGGATGACAGTGCTACAGTGCCACAGGATGCTCTGTTTATGTGTGGAGTGTGCACACATTTGTGAAATATGTAATATGGTGATATGATGTTACCATGTACTACAATAATTACATGTATGTGTATGTCATAATTAATGTATGCCATTCATTGGAATTTTGTTAGACAGATTCACATAACCACAAGTGCAACCAGAATATAGATTATTCAATAACTACATAAATATTCCTTATACTTGCCTCTTGACATTCTTATTCTTTTTTTCCCTTTTTTTTTTTTTTTTTTACTTTTTTAGTCACACCCAGCGATGCTCAGGGGTCACTCCTGGCTCTGCACTCAGGAATTATCCTTGGTCGTGTTCAGGGGACCATATGGGATGCTGGGAATCAAACCTGAGTCGGCCGCATGCAAGGCAAACGCCCTACCCGCTGTGCTATCACTCCAGCCCCCACCCCTTGACATTCTTGTCTTTATAATCGCCCTTGAAATTTTCTGTCTCCATCAGTCATCTTTCATCACTTTAAGTTTAAAAATGGAATCATGCATCAAGTATGAAATGAATTGACTGTCTTTTTTTTTTTTTTTTTTTAGCCACACCAGCAGTGTCAGGGTTTACTCTTGGCTCTATGCTCAGGGATAACTCCTGGCAGTGTTCAGGGAACCATATGGTAGCACCAGAAATTGAACTGGGAATTACCATACACATGGCAAGACCTTACTGCTGGTACTATTTCTCCAGGCTCAAGAATTGTTATTTTTACTGAGCCCAACGCTCTTGACTTTATGTAAATGATTGTGTGTATCAACAATTTGTCCATTTTTATTTTATTTCTACATTGTATAAAATAGTCTATTTTCATCTAATGATGGCTAACACTTGAGGGAAATTAAGAGAATTTTGAGGAAATGTTGATAAAGTTGCTTTGCACATCATTCAAGATTTTCATATGCATAAGATATATTTATATAATAAATACTAAAAGTGTGATTGCTGGGATGCAGGGTAAGCATATGTTTAACTTATTTCAACATTGCCAACCTGCTTTCCAGAGAGGATGTCTAATTTTATATTCCTAGAAGAAATTTGTAGAGCCAGGGAAATAGTATAGCAGCTGTTTGCTTTGCATGTTGCTGACCCAGGTTCAATCCCTAGCACCCCATATGATCCTCTAAGTACCACAAGAAATGTCCCTGAGGAGATAGGGACAGAAGTGAACTCTGACACTTGCAGACAAATATAGTTCTGAGCAGTGTGGAATGAAAATTTTCAACTTATCTGAGTTTTATGACAAAGAGCTAGCAATATATATATATATATATATATATATATTATATATTTATATAATTTTTTTAACTAAAGACTAATAGTGAGAATAAAGGCAGAGTAATATTCACTCACAAAAAGACCTTTGTTTTCTCAAATAATTTTACGGGTGTAAATGTACACATTACTTCCTGTATTAATCAGAACGTGTTCTTATTCCTGTAAAATAGACAGCAGGTTTTATTCTGTGAAATTCATCCTAAATTAACCAAAATTATTAGTGTCTGCAGAGATTCTTGGCAATATGATTATTATTAGCAATATGATGGCAGGAAAACTATCTGTTGGAAAAAGCATTATAAAGATTTGGAGTATAACATAATCTCAGCAGGAAACTAAGAGCTCTTTTAAAATAGCTCCTACTTAAAGAATCCAAGTGTATCACCTCTAGTGTCTCTTCACAGTGAATAAAGACAATCCCTGGAAACATCTTCATGCGGCCATATCCTGATACATTCATTCTTCAAGGAAACCACTTTATAGTATAAAGTTAATCTGTTCTCTAATTCAATGCCAAAAATACTGCCACAAACATGTTTTTGCAGTTTTCAATTATTTAGTTAATTACTGAGCCATATACAAAAACAGTATAAAGAATGAAATAGCCAGCAAAATGCTCTTACATTAGTCACAAACATCTCTCTCTCTCTACCAAATGTACACACATATTCAATATATATGTACACATATACACATATATTATATGAACACTATATTTATGCATCTACACATATTGCATACATTTGAGCACCATTTTGATAGTTGATGAGACCAAAGATTGTAATGATTTACCCTTTTGGTGTACTTAAAATACTCCAATCAAGGCAAATTATTTTTTAATGGAAATAATTTTACTTAAAAAACTTTTCCTTTATAGCTCTATGCAGTTTTCAAAATTTATTTTTCTTTTCCAGTAAACCTGAAATGAGCCAAAAACGAAATTATTTTCCATCAAAATATGCAATCATGTATTTCTACAGATATTTCTCCTATTAAATGATAAAAGGAACTCTAGGGAGTTGTAAAAAACTAAGGAACGCCGAGGGGCGAGTGCACTCGTGGGCTCTCCGGGCAGCTTGTCTCACCGCCCGTGTTCAGTGCCCTGGAACCACTGTGTGTGGACTGGATCGGGATGGCATTGGCCAAGGACCGGCGAGGGAAGAACGAGGACCAAGCTGGTTGCTGATTAGTTACCGTTTATTCAATCTTCCATCTTTCTCATCTCCCGCACTCCCAGCACCATCCTCTCTCTGGATCAACTGCCGCCTCTTTCCATCTCTCTCCTCCCCCTTGTCTCTCTCTCTCTCTCTCTCTCTCTCTCTCTCTCTCTCTCTCTCTCTCTCTCTCTCTCTCGGAACCCCTTTTATTGATTATGGCACTTCCAAAGGGCGCAATACACCAAAGGCACCAAAAAATGTTACAGGAAGAACATTGAGGCAACATTATTCTCTTGTATCTGCAGGCTAGTAATCTAGACCTCTGGAAAGAAAAAACAAAACCAAAACCAAGCCTCCCTTGGGCTGAAAGCACTGGGATTTACATCCCAAAGACTGGGCTGTGCTGCCACATGAAATCTACATGTCAATTACAAACTAGGCAGCACCTGAAATCTACATCCCAAAGACTAGGCTGGGCCAGAGCCTGGAATCTACAATGTCAAGTCAGGTCTGGCTAGCACCTAAGATCTGCATGTCAAAGACCAGCCAGGCTTCTGTGAGAAAAGGAAAACTGCCTCTGAAATTATTTCCAGAAGGCAGCTGAAAAAGGGAAAATATTCCTGTCTGCAGTACAGTGTCTCCAACAGGGAGTCATCATAAAGTATAGATTTTTAAAACAACAATAAAGAGAGAGAAAAGAGTAGAGAACATGGCTTACTTTTCATAGAAATCATGCATAGAGTGAAAGGGCTAGTACCTTATGCTGCCATCCATCATCATCCTGTTTTTGCATCAGATAAAAAAGATGGTGTCCTCAATTCTTCAGATTTTGTATCCAAATTCACTTTTTCATACTTTATGCAATATACATATATATTTTTTGGGGGTGGGAATTTAAGACCTTATGGGGCTCATTGTTTACCCCTTGTATTTGGTGTCATAGCCTGTAGTCCTCAGGGCTTACTCTTGGCTCTGTGCCCAGTGATCACTTTTGGCAGTGCCTGGGGAACCATAGAGGGTGATAGAGATTGAACCCAGTTTGGCTGCCTGAAGGCAGATGCCCCACCCATTGTACCATCTCTCTAGACTCAGAAGCTTTATTTCTTTTGTAGTCCCTAAGTGCTTATCATTTTTTAGCTATTTTTTCTCCAAAATTTATTTTAATCTTGGGATGAGTAGAAGTAGAAAGTTTCTACAAAATGAGTACATGATCTCACACTACATAATCTCAAGGACTACAACAACAAACTCATACAGAGAAGGGTGTTTCTGTGATGCGAAAGGCACTGCCAATATATTTCACAAATCCTTTATAACATCATGATAATTAGCAGAAATAATACAATGCATTTCCTTTCACTACATTTTCCCAAAGGCAGTTTATTTACTATTAAACTTCACTCTCTATGAATTAGTAATCAAAACCAGACAAGGATATGTTTATGTACTAGGGTGCTTTTTTATGATGTCTAGAAGTGATTCCATGGTAGAGACATATCCATAGATTATTGCAGAAGCCATAATAAGACACACCATAGTAAAAACACTATTATAAGACTAAATAGAAATTAGATAAGGAAGCATTGTGAAACATACATTTTAGTGCAAGCTGTTTATCAGACACTCTCTTTGGACAACTCAAAGCTAAAGTTAAGCGAATTTGACTGCATACTGTAAAACACTTAAGATCAAACTCAGGATTGGGTGAGCTAGACACAATTACTGGTGTCAGCAGTTTAAATATAGTTCTTGCTGAGAACACCTTCAAGATAACTGTTCAGACCCATTCATTTTGCCAAGTAGAGGCAATAATTGGTAATTGTCGGTGCTCTCTACAAACACCAGGTTCCTCCAAGAATAACCCAGCATGATTAGCTCTCAGCAATTGGCTGCACTTTTGCTGACTTCTTACGAGTGGTTTTTCACACACAGACACAGATAAATCCACTGTAACAGAACATGGCTGATAACTCATTTCATGGCTTTCTGCTTGTCTCTTTCAAGGCTGTATGCTGTTTCTGTATTAAAAAGAACCAGTATATATTTTTAACGAAAGGGTGAGTTTACTACGTTACTCTACAGAAAAGGACCAAGCAGGCATCATATAGACCTAGGCTGTGACATGCAGAACATTCCTTGGATTTGTTTCATAAATAAAGCAAAGTTTTATTTAAAGAAACGATTTCAAAGTGACCTTCAAACCTATCTATAGACTTTCGTGCGCTGCTCTCATAAATGCAGAATTCAAATGGAGTCTCTCTGCAAATGTATTTTAGAAGGAAACATTTCTAGAGATTATAGATGGTTCAAAAGCAATTTAATGCTGGGTACACTTGGGGTGCTGTCTGATTCATGAATAATGAGGACACTTACATGTTCATTTGATATATGGTATTCAAAGAGAACTCAATGAATATTTCTTATGGAGGTGACAAGTGGAGTAGTTATATATGAGAGACTTGGTACTAAAGGTTTTAAAGTTGAAATAACGTAAAATGAGGCTAATTTTCTATAATTTTAAAATAAATATGTTTACTTTTAGAAGATGTTTAACTTGTCGATGTTGAACATGAAATATTTATAATATTTAAAATGTCTTTCTTGTGATCATAAAGCAAGAGTTTTGTTAGTTTTTCTAATCCATATTTTAAATTACAACACACATTTTTATTTTATAATACAAATTCAATGACTACATATATATTCCAGGCAAATGGTTAAAAAATATGAGCAAAACTGTAATTTATAGTCTTTCCACAGTTGTCTTTCTGCTACAACCCAAATATCTTTTTATTAACTATACATTGAAATAGAAATAATGCAAGTAGTTGTATTAACTTAGGTGTGCATGCGCACGTATGTTGAGATGCATGGGGTTGTTTTTACACTTTTTGAAAAATCACCATGGGATACAGTTACAAAGCTTTCAAGTTTGAGTTTTAATCATACAGTGATCGAACACCCATCCCTCCACCAGTACACATTTTCCACCACAAATATCCCCCAAACACCCCCGCCCCACATGCCACCACTCCCCCTGCCTCTATGGCAGATAGTTTCCCCCATACTCTCTCTTTACTTTTGGGCATTATGGTTTGCAATACAGATACTGAGAGACTATCACGTTTGGTCCTTTATCTACTTTCAGCTCACATCTCCCATCCCGAATGATCCTTTCAACCATCATTGACTTAGTGATCCCTTCTCTATTCCCTATACATTCTCCCCCAGCTCATGAGGCAGGCTTTCAACTATGGAGCAATATTCTTGGCCCTTGTGTCTACTATCTTTGGGTGTCAGTTTCATATTATGTTATTTTATATCCCACAAATGAGTGCAGTCATTCTATGTCTGTCCCTCTTTCTGACTCATTTCACTCAGCATGATACTCTCCATGACCATCCACTTGTAATCAAATTTCATGATGTCATCTTTTCTAGCAGCTGTATAGTATTCCATTGTGTATATAGGCCGAAGTTTCTTTAACCATTTGTCTATTCTAGGGCACTTGGCAGTGAATATATAGGTACAGATGTCATTTCTACTGTGATTTTTAAATGCATAGTTTTTGTCATGGTTTGTATTTGGACTATTAGATTTATCATATTGACAAATTTTTTTATGTGTTTCAAATTCTATTGTGTCCTGAATTTTCTACAGAAAAATGGTTATTTGAAGATAGTAAAACTGAACTTGTAGTATTTCCTACTCTAATTATCAGTTCAGTGATTGGATTGAATACATCTTTGTGTGCTTTTTTGGTCACACTAGGGAATGCTCAGGGGCTACTTCTGTCTCCGGGCTCTGTACCTGGTGGTCACTCCTGTGACCAAGAATGGTTGAGCACTGTGCCCCCTCGCCTCTGCATAATAGTATTTGTTCATCCCATCAATTTATCTCTTTCAAGTCCAAGTGCTTATTCATTTCCTTCCTTCCTTCCTTCCTTCCTTCCTTCCTTCCTTCCTTCCTTCCTTCCTTCCTTCCTTCCTTCCTTCCTTCCTTCCTTCCTTCCTTCCTTCCTCCCTTCCTTCCTTCCTTCCTTCCTTCCTTCCTTCCTTCCTTCCTTCCTTCCTTCCTTCCTTCCTTCCTTCCTTCCTTCCTTCCCTTTCCCCATTTGTTGGTTTTTGGATTTGTGGTATAACCAGCTATGCTCAGGGCTTACTCCTGACTCAGAAATTACTTATGGTAGGCTTGGGGTAAAAAAAGGGGTGCCAGGGAAAGAATTCAGATTTAATACGTGCAAGATAAGTTCCAGAATCAGTGTACAATATCTCTCTAGCTCCACCCGTGTGCTTATTAATGTGAAAACTGCAAAGAAAACAGTACCAGTGATCAAAGAGCCACAGCTTCAGTTTCTGTTCAAATGAGTGATTGAAAAGGTTGTTTCCCACACTGTGTAACTTTACAATGCAAATAAATTAATTACTCAGAGAAAAAAATGTAATTTTTAAATTAAAGTTTATGTAATAGTGTTGCCTTAGTGTTAACATTTATGGTTTTGTTGTACAAGGGTTATGCACTTTAAATATCACCAAACTGCTCAAGAACTACCATCACTATCTCTTACTTTTATACTTCTAATTCTCCTCTTCCTTTCCTTTCCTCACTCCCCAGTGCCTTGCCATCTGTTACAAAATCAAGAATCAAGAGTTTGTCAGCATTTGATATAGTTTTTAACCTTTATTTTCTCTATAAATCACAAAAGAGTGGGATCTTTGTTGCTTGTCTCCCCTCTGACTTATTATGTTAACATGGCACTGTCCATTTTGGTACAAGCAACAATGAACTAAAATGTTTAATTTTCATGACAACTTCATATAATTCATTTTTGGATATATACAACTGTTTTAGTTATCCATCTGTCATTTGACATCTATCCATAGATGTGCATAACTTTTTGAAATAATTTTTATCTTTTTTAAAAAGGGATTTTGTTTATCAAAAATTAGAGTTGAAAAGTCATATGAAAATTCTCTCATAGTTTTGAAGTCTCCATATTTTTTTCCAAAGAGGCTGAACCACTGTTGATGTTTGCAACAACAGTGAACTATGTTCTGTTTTCTTTATTTTTGTTTTTCAGGGACTCTTTTGGGAAGGCTGTTTGTTTGGTGTGTGTTTGTTGGGGGCCATAGGCATCAGTGCTCAGAGATTATTCCTGGCTCTGTGCTCAGGGATCACTCCTAGTGGTGTCAGGGACCAAACTGAGGTCAGTCACATGAAAGGCAAGTCTCCTATTCCTTGTACTGTATCTCATTCCCAATGAGGGTTTCTTTTCTTGACATGTAAATCAAGATATTTTCATTTCAATGTTTTTGATATATGTTCAGTGGTTGAGATGATATATAATGTTAGTGACTTGAGATGATATACAATTGTCCAGTTGATTTGTATTTCCTTGGTAGTAAGTGACAATGAACATTTTTCATATTCCTTCTGAATTCCTGTATGTCTTTTTGACATAAGTCTTTGTTCATTTCCTCTTCCTGTCTTTTAGAAAGGTCTTGTTTTTTTGTTGTTGAGCTTTGTGAGGGGCTGGAGCGATAGCACAACAGGTAGGGTGTTCACCTTGCACTTGGCCGACCCGGGTTCAATTTCTCCGCCCCTCTCAGAGAGCCAGGCAAGCTACTGAGAGTATCTCGCCTGCACGGCAGAGTCTGGCAAACTACCTGTGGCGTATCCGATATGCCAAAAACAGTAACAAGTCTCACAATGGAGACATTACTGGCGCCCACTCGAGCAAATCGATGAGCAACGGGATGACAGTGACAGTGAGCTTTGTGAGTTCTTAATATGTCTTCAATGTTGTTCTTTTCTCTGATCTACGATGTTCAAATATTTTTTCACATTCAGTGTACCTTCTTTTTCACTATCACAAGTTTCTTTTGGCATGCAAAATCTTTCTAGTTTATGTACTCCCAATCCCAATTGTCTCCTTTGGTTTCTGGGTTTTTTTTTTATTTTTTTTTTGCTGGTTTAGTCAAATCATTAAAGGCACTTCTGAAATTAATATCCTGGAGAGTTACACCTAAGTTTCCCTAATGTATTTCATAAATTTCAGTCTAATCTTAAGTTCCTTTCAATATTTTCACTGTATCACTGTCATCTCATTGTTCATTGATTTGTTTGAGGGATCACCAATAACATCTCCATTCATGCCTGTCACGTGCTAGTGCAGCCCAATGACATATTAGGAGCTCTTTCAGGGTCAGGAGAATGAGGACCACCATTGTTACTGTTTTTTGGCGTATCGAGTATGCCACGGGTAGCTTGTCAGGCTCTGCAATTAAAATGTACATTTTAAATACATTTTTTGTACAATAGGAGATACAGACCCAGTTTTGCTCTTTTTTAAAAAAAAATTTGCATGTGGCTATCCAGTTTTTGCAAACTATTGTTGAGGAGGCTTTTGTTGCTTCACTTCTTTGCTGAGATCTTTGGGCATAGAGTGAGTATAAATTAAAATGAGGGTTTATCTCTGAACTCTCAATTCTATTCCATTGGTTTGAAAGTCTGCCTTTACTCTAGTAACATCACAATTTTGTTTCAATCGCTATAGTTTATAATATAATTTAAAGTCAACAATTACAACGAGGAAGAAAAAAGATGAGAGACATTGCATTTCCTGAACTTTATAATACAAAATATGTTTTCAGAAAAAAAACAAGCCTGTTATTTTAAATTTGCAAATCTTGGGGCCAGAACCATAGTACAGTAGGCATGGCATTTGCATTGCATGTGACTGACCTGGGTTTGATCCCTAGCTCCCCATGTGGTCCCCTGTCCCCTGAACCCCTCGAGCAGTGATCCCTGAATATACAGCCAGTAATCCATGAAAATACCAGGTATGGAACAAGAAGGAAAACTACAACTCTTCATTCAGTTCTCTTTACTGCTATAAATAACCATTCACATAGATGTGTTTGTGTGTGTGTGTGTATATATATATATATATATACATATATATGTTAGACCTAGATACAAGTAGCAGTAAATGCCATACCACTGAGCTACATATCAAATTCACAGGAAAAAAATATAAAATTGGCTTGTTATGTTTGTCACATTTCTCCCCTGTTAAAAGTATAAATTTTATTAATACAATTATTTTGTTAACTTGTTTTATCAAGCTATATATAATTTATGAAATAAATTCTGAAACATATAGTTTGTTTTACAATGCTTGCTGAAAAAAGATGCTAATATTAATTACTGAGATGAACTTTTTAAAGTATGTTGAAACATATATATATAATTATTTCACTTTTCTTTTTAAAATATTTTTAATATTTATTTTAAAAAGGTGCTTTGTAGGATAACATAGCCTCACGTAGTTTAGGTTTATTTGGTTACTCCTGTTACAGTGCTCCTATTCCTCTTTGTTTATTTGTAGCTTCTTTCTTAGTGTTCTGTTGACTTGTAAATAATGTTTTTCTCTTCTCCTTGAGTCCTTTGCATAGTTTATTCAGAGCAAGTCCTTTTTGTATGGACACAGGAAGACTTAACAAATGTTATGCTTTTGTAACCTGGGAGTCATTTGACTCTACATGATATTTTCCTCCAGGGCATCTGTTCTCAGCCTCAGCTGCCCTTACTTCCTACCACCCCCAAAGCACAGTCCCAAGGTGGGACAAGAAGGACCCAGGGCAAGCGGTGAGTTGTGTGCTACCCTGGCATCGAGATGGGCCTGGCCAAAGTGCCTAATGCTTAACTATAAGTTAAGAGCTTGATCATGGACAAATGCTGTCATGATCCAAACAGTGATACTAGATTTGGACCCTGCTCGGGTGAGGAATGATTAATCTGGCCTGAGTGCTGTGGTCTGAGCCTGTGGCAAGATGTTGCCAGGAGAGCTGCCTTGCAAGCCTCAATGTATCCCTTGCTATGTCCATACAAAAATAACTAGTATTAAGATGTTAATAAGTTCCTGGACTAAGGAAAAGAAAAAAACCTTAAGAGTCAGGAAGGGCTTTGGAGTGCCCTGCCCTCAGGAAGGGCTTTCTTATGTTGATTTGGCTACCTGGCTGGTTGTAGCCTAGAGGGCAAGGTGGGAGAGACAAGTAGGAGGAGAGAGAGAAGCCAGAGAGAGGCAGCAGTTGAGCCAGAGAGAGGCCAGAGCTGGGAGTGTGGGAGATGAGAAAGATTGAAGATTGAATAAACGGTAACTAATCAGCAACCAGCTTGGTCCTCGTTCTTCCTTCGCCTGTCCTTGACCACCGGCCGTCCCGATCCAGTCCACACAGTGCGGTTCCAGAGCACCAAACGCGGGTGGTGAGACAGAGCCGCCCTGAGAGCCCGCGAGTGCACTCGCCCCTCGGTGAGCTTTAGTTTTTTACAGTGCTTAACTATAAAATATTAAATTCTCTAGCACATTTATTAAAATTAGTTTATAGGTGTTCAATTTTTTAAATACAAATTTACTTTAGATCCTGAAAATCCTCAAAAAGTTCATTGATCTTATGTATACTAAGTGTGTTCATCAAGATCATAACTGTTAATATGATAGTACTTATGCTATGGTAACAAATGTCAAAACCATAGTAAACAAAAAATGCAAACGAATCATAGATCTGACATCAACCTTGTAGTTACTGTAAAGCAATATATGTAATTTTGGTATAAGTTTTATAATATCAAAGTTCTATCCCTAGCACCCAGTATTGTTCCCTTAATACCACCAGGAGAAAGCCCTGAGTGCAGGGGTAATAAACCCTAAACACCACTAGTTGTGACCCCCAAATTAAAAATTATAGCACTGCACTGTAGCACTGTTGTCCATTGTTCATTGATTTGCATTGGTAACATCTCCATTGTGAGACTTGTTGCTGTTTTTTGGCATATCGAATATTCCATGGGTAGCTTGCCAGGCTCTGCCATGTGAGTGGGATACTCCCGGTAGCTTGCTGGGCTTTCCAAGAGAGACGAAGGAATCAAACCCGGGTCAGCCGCGTACAAGGCAAACACCCTGCCGGCTTTGCTGTCACTCCAGTCACAAATTCTGTAATGTAAATTTGCATAAACATAAAAGTTTTACTTAAAACACTTATATTGTGCTTATTTGATGCACCACAAATGAAGCAGATGGTTCCTGAAGATAGTATAGGGGTTAAGGGATTTCTGGTTGACTTTGTTCAATGCCTACACTGCATATAATCCCCCTGAGTACAGGAAGGAATAAGCCCTTAGCTCAGAGTCTGGAGAACACAGTACATAGCTCTGAGTGTGACATAATTCCCGTCAATCAAAGCATATAGAGTTGGAATTCAGTCATAAAAATCCAAAAATAAGGGGACGAAGAGAAGTAACAATATGTAGGATATTTGCTTCACTCATAGCTGACCTTAGTTGGATCCAAGACAACATATATGGTCTTGTAGTCAACTGCACTGCCGGGAGTGATCGCTGAGCACAGAGCCAAAAACAAAGCCTGAGCTCAGGTAGGTGAGGTCAAAACAAAAAAGTAAAAATCTAATATTTTTTATATATCTTACAAAACTTTCTGATTTTTATATACATTTAGGCTGGAGTGATAGCACAGCGGGTAGGGCATTTGCCTTGCACGCTGCTGACCCTGGTTTAATTCCTCAACTTCCGTCCCTCTCGAAGAGCCCAGCAAGCTACCAAAAGTATCTCGCCTGCATGGCAAAGCCTGGCAAGTTACCGGTGCTGTATTCGATATGCCAAAAACAGTAACAACAAGTCTTACAATGGAGATGTTTCTGGTGCCCGCTCGAGCAAATTGATGAGCAACGGGATGACAGTGATATAGTGATACAGTGATATAGATCTAGAAGAAAGTGGAGAACTAAAAGCAATGATAATTTACTTTTTCTGGTATAGACAGTGATGATATAAAATTATGAACTTTGATTTTTATGGTATTTTCGTGTTTCATAAAGTGATAGAGTTTTAAAGGAATGCAACATTTTACATATAAATTATCTCAATGAAATTGAGTAAAACTAAATAAGAAACATTTCAGACAAGTTTGTCAGAAGTAAACTAAATGATCAATTTCAGAGGACATATAAAAATATTATTAAGGCTTAGGAAAACAGTCTGTTAGAAAATAAAAAATGTGGGGTCAGGTCCCTGCTGGGTACCCCAAACTTTGCCATTAGGGATTCTGGAGAGCAAATCCAGGAGAAAGCCCTGAGCACATCAGGTGTAGCCCCAATTTCAAAACAAACAAACAAAAAAGAAATGAAGAGAATAACTTAAAAAATAATTTTTAATGGAAGTTCTAAATTGAAGTCAGGTCCTCACACATTTAAGGTAAATGTCCTCTCTGATCCACATCCTTAGAAGCAAAACAATTATTGGCTTCATAGTTAGTAGTTCATTAAAAATTATAATTAAACTTTAATATTTCATTTAAAATTTACGAGTTGCAATATTAAATTAGTGGGGAGAGAATAACTTGATTAAAGTTATTCAATGATCCTTATTCACTTCACTTGTATCACTTGTCATCCGGTTGATCTTTGATTTGCTCGAGTGGGTGTCAGTAACGTCTCCATTTGTCCCTGTCTTGTGCTAATGTAGCCCAATGATATCTGCTCGCTCCAGGAACAGGAAGAGCCTCAAATCGTTCATTCAGGGTCTTGATGAAGAAGTCTGACCATCTCGTTGGTGGGCGGCCACATGGTCTTTTGACGTCCTGTGGAATCTAGCCGGTAATAGCTCTAGTCCAGCGGTCATCTCTGAATCGCATTACATATCCGGCCCATCTGATTTTTGATATCTTGGCAAACGATACAGCATCCCTGATTCTTGACCATCGATGGAGTTTGGAACTCCGGATTCCTCTCTCTCACTTGAGTGAGATGTGATACTCCAGGTATAGCTCTTTCGATTCCTCTTTGGGATACTTGAATAGTGTTTTCATCCTGTTTGCGTAGGGCCCAGGTCTCTGAGGCGTGCATTAGTGTAGGAGGAATGGTGGAATCGAAAAGATGTGCCCAGAGTCGGAGGATCTTCGTCCTCTTAACCACTTCTTCGTCACTCTTGAAGGTGTTCCGTGCTGCTCTCTTCCTCCTGTGCAGTTTTGGCACCAAGTCATTCTTCATGTTAAGTTCTCGACCCAGGTACACATAGCTGCTGCATTCGGAGATGTTCATCCCATTGAGAGCAAATGGAGCTTCAGGGACCAGTTTGTTTTTCATGAACATCGTCTTGTTGATATTCAACTGCAGACCTTTCCACACTCAAGGTCGAAGTCGGCCAGCATTTGTGCCACTTGGCTAATGTTTGGCGTCATGAGAATGATGTCATCATCGAAGCGGATATGGTGTAGTTGCCGACCATCTATCTTCACTCCCACTCCTTATTAATGTTCCTTATTATCTAGGAATAAGTCAATATTACACTGAAGTCTTCAACATGTAGAGATGTTTTGGATCAACATCAAACAATAATGAAAGAGTTAAATATACTGAAACTAATATGGACAAAAACAAAATTAGACATACATTCACAGTGCATCCCCTCCCTCCCACCCCCATTACCACTACATACACACACACACACACACACACACACACGCACACACACACACACACACTCCACGCAGGGCAAGGGAGAGAAAAAATGAGGAACAATGTGCAGGAAGGACAAGTAAAAAGCAAATAGTAATATGACAGCAGTAAATTCAAACCCACAATATGTTTAATTCAGCTACTGTTCCAATTAGAACTCAACAGCAGTTAGAATGTGCATAAAGTCATAAACAAATAAACATAATAAACAAATGAACACAAATGCATAGATATAAAACATAAACATTGCAATGATAAAAATATAGAACATGTGAAATTTTGAAAACACAATAACATCTACACTAGATAAAAACAAATATGAAGCTGTGAGGCATATCTATAGTCATGCTGACACATATAAATACTCTTTTCTTTGTGGCTCAGAGTAACTGAACAGAAATTTAGCAGCAATGTAAAATAATTCAATATATGGCAAAGATACTTGACTTATTTCACAGATACAAAAGTGTATACACAATGTAAGATAATACTTTAACACAATGTAAGATAATACTTTAAACGTCCTAATAATTTAAACGTATGATTTACCACAAACTAATCTCAATTAAGTCAAATGAGAAAAAAATATAAAAATATGTCTTCTGGCTAAAATGAAGTTCAACTATAAATCAATAAAAATCGCTAAAATTGCAATTTGTAAATTGGAATGTGCTTCTAAATAAGATTGGTTAAAATTAGAAATGACAATAGTAATTGTTTATGTTCATCATTATGAGTTACTGCATATCAGAACCCTAAGAGATATAGATCAAATGTACGTAAAGGAAAATTTATGGTTTTAAATACGCAGTTTGGAAGAGAAGAAAATCTGAAATGCAGGGAGCTTATAGCACATCGTAGAAGTTAGCTGAAGTTGAAATATTAAATCCCTTATAATAAAAGAAAGGAAAACTACGTATAGAAATTATTAAAAGAGGAAATAATTGTATAATGGATATTGTCAACTAGATAAAATATAATCCTTTAAAAATTATCTCATGACTCTGGAATTTGTAGGCGTTAGGGCATCACTAAGAATCTCTACAGAATCACCAAGCCACGAAAATCTCAGGTACTCAAGTGTTTGGTAAGAACTCTTGGGTCTTCTCAGAGTTGGGACCTGGAGCCTCCCTCAATTCCGAAATACTTGCCCTGGGAGCCACACCCACCTCCCAAAGCCACCTTGTTGACTCACCTACTGATCCCGGTCTTCAGATTCAGGAACTAAATCTCTGAGGAAATGCAAGCTAAGTAGCTGAAATTCAAGGACACACTGGTATTCCCAGCTGAAAACTCTAGGGCAGCCTTGAGAGGGGGTTAGACCAATTCCCCACCCTGCTGCAGCTCAGACAACCACACCCACACCCCACTGCTGCTGCCATGCAAACTGCCTACCTTCACTAAGAAACATTGTAGGGATGTGAAAGTAACATAAAAGCCAACTAAACTCAACAAAGAAAGACGGTAACCCAAGGCTGACCACCCACAATCAGCTTGGTAAATCCTCAAATGAGGACTTATGGTGAGATGCAACAATTTTCACAAATTTTTTTTTACTGAAGTAGTTCTGATAATTCCTTTGGTCATTTGGTTTTAACAAGCAATATAAAACAAATGATTGTGTGCCAGGCTTGGGAAAAATGGGGGCAATGGTGAAGGGAATGGTGACTCAGTTGCGGGGATTGGTGTCGTATATCAAAACTCCGTAGCAACTGGATCAACTTTGTAAACTCTGGTATATAATAAAGAAAAAAAACTAAAACTGATCTCACAAGAGTTATTCAGATAAAAAGAAGACATAAAAGTACACACCAAGGGACCTACCTGAGAGATAGCTCTGAGGTTTAGATGCTTGTCTTGTACAGTAAATGAGGATTCAATCACAAGCACGTCACATGGTCCCCAGAGTCCAGCCAGCAGTGATCAATGAATATAGAGCCTAAAGTTAGCCCTGATCACATCGAGGTTCGACTCAAATACAAAAACAGAACAAACAAAAAACTACACAAAGAGTAAAAGAGGTAGATAATACTATAGATCTTCAGATTTTTTAAGATGTAAAAATATAATTAAACTAGGAGCTCACAAATTGAAATAAACTGTGAAAGTTGGCTAGTGAAATAGTAAAGTGGGTAATTACTTGTCATGAATACAGCCAGCATCGGTTCAATCCCCACAGCCCTTATGGTCCCTAGAACACCACCAGGAGTAATTCCTGAGCACAGAGGCAAGAGTACATCTTGAATACAACCAGGTGACCCCAAAACCAAAAACAATACAAAAACAAAAACAATATAAAAACAGAAAAAACTGAAAAATGCTGAGACCAGGATATAATTCAATGAGAAAGAGCATAGTGTGACTAGTGTTTGATCACCAGAATCACTGGTGATATAATAAAACAAAAGACAGAGGTATCAATGTTGCCTAAAGGGATATGAATAAAATGTAATGTCAGTTGAAATTTCCAAGCTTTTTCTTATTTTTGGAATATCTTAATGTGGGGAAAGCAATGTGTACTGGCACCAAAATATATAAAGAAATCATTTTTCTATTAAATCCATATTGAGTTGTCATAGAAAATTATTGTATGTAACTTTCCAAAGATAGTTTCATTGAGGTTATTAAAAATAGTGCCATTTTTCATGGATCCAAAATGCAATTAATTTTGAGAACAATAATAAGGCTGTACAAAAATTTAAGTGCTCACAAATGTAAATCAATAAACCATAAACAAAATAAAAATCATAGCATCAATAGAGCTGAGCTACAATGAAAAGTCTGTGGAATGAAGCTAGAAAACTCTTTACACTCTACTTGAAATAATTACCAATAACAAGAATAGTTATAATTGTGTCACTCAAATCAATACATTATATAGGAAAGAGTAGAACAAAAGAAAATAAAGGGGCATAATGAAATGTCAATAATATGTTTTAAAAAGGGAAAGCAAAGCAAAAGCAGAATGGCATAACAAAACAAAAAAGAGACTCAAAATAATAAAATTGGTCGATGTCAAGTAAGATTGAGCAACCAAAAGATAATGGTACTGTAAAAAGCGATATGGATGTGAATTTAAACATCTAGTGGATAACATCATTAAGTCCATAAATACAAGAATAATTTGAGGTGTTCTATTAAAAAATGTACTTACAACTTTTCTCCTAGTGTGTTAGAGTCTTAACAAAGACTATATAGCTAAAAGATCAAAACTATAGTATACAAATTGATCTACAAAATCACAAACTCATCCAAAATCTCACCAATACAAAGCTCACAAGGCTTTAAAGTTCTGTCTCATTAATCTTCAGCTAGTAAGTAGCAATTCTTCTCAAAGTAGAGACATTTGCTTCACTTCTCACAAAGCCCTGGATTCAGTTCCTAGAGGGGCAGGGGTCCCTGAGGACTGCCAGGAATATACCACAGAACAACAGAGCACCAGCTTGAGTTACAACCAGATGTGGTGTCAAAATAATTTTAAAACTTTATTACTTACAATATTCAATAGTGAGAATATTCCCCCAATACTTTTGATAACCCTTGAAAATTTTTGATAAACTAGGGGAGAAATGTAATTAGAAAGACAAAAAACTTAAAAAATATAAATACAAAATATTTATCAAAAATAAAATGTAAGTTATCAAAATCAGTAATTAAAATAGGAAAACCAAGTGATGAATATTTTAGCTTGCGTCAATAATATAGGCATGGTTTTCTGTTAAAAATAAACTGATGATGAGCCAAAGAGGTAATATGGCAGATACAGCATTTGCCTTGCAGATGGCTGTATTTTGTTGTTGTTTCTCTTGTTGTCCTTGTTTGTTTTGAGCACAGTCAGGGATTATTCCCGGCAGTGCTTTGTTGGGGAGACCAAATTTGGTGTCAAGGATCAAAACAGAGTTGGATGTATGCAAAGCAAACACTTATATTCCTGTAGTATCTCTTCAGTTCTAAAACATTTTTTTTTTTTTTTTGGCTTTTTGGGTCACACCTGGCAATGCACAGGGGTTACTCCTGGCTCTGCACTCAGGAATTACTTCTGGCAGTGCTCAGGGGACAATATGGGATGCTGGGAATCAAACCCGGGTCAGCCGCGTGCAAGGCAAATGCCCTACCCACTGTGCTATCGCTCCAGCCCCCAAAAGTAAAAATTTTGTTTACTTTTGAATAACAAAATATTTTAATAGCTCAATAAATTATATAAGAACTTTAATTTTACTCAGCAATCACTGTGATTATATATACACATATAGGCCCAAGAGGTAGGAGGTCTTAAAGTTCATGTCTTTCATGTGACTAATCCTGGTTCAATGCCTTGTAACTATGACCCCCCAAGCATTGACGGGGACAACCGCTGAGTACAGAGTTGGCAGTGCCCTTCTCCAGTCATAACTGGATATGACCAAAATCAAACCCATAAATAAACAAACAAATAAAAAAATAAATAAATACAAATGTTCATACATGTACGTCCACTGAACATTGTAGACTCATACAAAACAATCACACATACAAAGTAAAAGCAATATAAAGCTCAGAAAACTAAAAAAAGAAGAAAAACTACTTATAATATAAACTCCAACTAGAAACCTAAATCAAAGGGAAAGAATTAAGAGTAGAATTTAAGTATCATTGTTGTCTTGATACTAATGACACAAGGTTATATAAAATATCAAATACTGTGCTATATATATATACATATATATACGCATATATGATTATGGGAAATAAATGTACATGTATTTAAATTAATATGCAATTTCCCATATAGAAATCTATTTTTTTAGGGAACAAATGAATATTCTTGTATAATTAGTAACATGTCTGGATAAAAAAATAACCAAATGATGAAAGACTGTAAACTAGCTTTGAGTACTTCTAAGACATGCTTTTTAGTATATACCTTATATATACTGAAAAAAAACTCTACAGTATTGAAAAGTTAGATGAATTCGTTAAAGTTCTTAATGAAGAAAATTTCAGAGCATTGATAAATTTTATTTAAAACTTTGAGGCAATATCCATTATAATTTTATCACAGATTTTTTAAAACATAATTTTTAAACAAAAGTATATATCTACAAATGCATAACTTGTATTTAGAAATATTTATCACAAACAGCATATGTTTTAGCTTTTCAGATTATTTATAATTCATTATAAATTGCTACCAATAGCTGAAGTAAATAGGAGTTTCAACCTGTGTATTTGTAGGGTGTTGATTCACTATTAAAATGTGTTTACTGGCTCTCCGCCAAGATGTAACCCCAGCGGCCGCACATGTGCGGCCTCTTTGCTGCTGAACAAGCATGATTCCAGAGGCCATCTAATCTGCTTTTGGTATCAGCAGCTTCTTGCAAAAATGTCTCTAGACTGGGAACTAAAACACGGACCCATGCCGCCCCAGGAGGGGAAAGGTTTTTCTCTCACCCCTTTTCCTTGCTAGGGGACGTGGAGTGGCAACGGCCATCTTATGAGGACCACTAATGAGAGGTACGAGCTTTCAATGATGCAATTTCTGGCAGAAATTTCCCTGGACTTAGTTACTAAAATACTAAAATACAGAAATTCAAAATTGCGCAGCCATGATTGCGGCTGCGTGACCTCATATCTCTTCATTCTCAGCAATGGAAAAGAAATTATTAAGTGCTTCCTTTTCAACAGGCCTGATTCTGGGGGGAAACTCCAAACAATAAAAGTGAGTTTTGTTGAAATATTGAATGCAACCAAAGTAAAGAGAAAGTAAAGTGAAATTTATCAGCTACACAGGCAGGGGCGGGGGGTTATAGGGGGAGGCATACTTTTTTTTCTTTTTGGTGGTGGAATATGTGCACTGGTGAAGAGATGGTTGTTCGAGCATTGTACAACTGAGACTTAAGCCTGAAAGCTTTGTAACTTTCCACATGGTGATTCAATTTAAAAAAATGTGTTTATTAAAATCTGTTTTCCAGGTAGCTCTCTAAATTTTATTGTAGTAACTATATTATTTTAAATGAATTATTTTTCTCCTATAGCAATTAATGAAATGATTAGAGTATTTAAATATTTTATAAAATAAATGGTATACTTATTAAACAAAATCTGTAAAATCCTGAGATGATTGGTATCATTACATACTTAGCAATTCAACTGCATTGAAAATATTGAAAAATCTACTCATTAATTCTGGTGGTGGATAAACAATAAACATACTACTTATTAACAGCTTATAAATTATTATACTTTAATCATCATAAGCATACCACACTCGTTTTATTATAGGAATTGAAGTTAAGAAAAATTGTTGGCTTATTAAAACATCAAAGATTATTTGTGCAGATTTTGAAATCCCGCAAATGAAAAAATCCTATGAGAGTTAAAATAGCATACTATATTCTAGAAAGTTGAAAGTATTTCTTAAACAGCTGAGGGTTTTAAATTTATGTCATTAAGGTCATCTGAAAAGACCTAGAAGAACACAAATTATCTTATTCATAATCCATGACAGAGCACCCCCAACTTGTCATAAATCTAACATACATGAGTGACAGGGATGTTTTCACACACACATACACAAACACATACACACACACACACGTTAAAAGTGTAATATCAAAATAGGAAGTAATATTCTAAAGATACCCGAAACATTTACTGTGGAAGAAAAATTTAGTAACAGAAAGGACTTCACTGCTAGCATCAGTACAAAGTTTTCCTTTAACCATCAAGTTTAAGATGCCTTCTAGCCCATTACTGACTCTGCTGTTATTAGCATAGAGTATGGTGCCTCATTTATACTTGAGACTGCATAAATTCTGCTCTCCTAGGAAGGCATGCACCTCCCTAAGTTTTAAAATAACTTCGGAACTTTCGCTCACATTTCTTCAATTTTAACAAATATGGTAATCCTTTAATTTAATGTTTTTGCTTGTTTTATATAAATAAAACCATGACAATATTTGTTTCATCAAAAGAAAATCATACAAATAGTTGAAAGCCAAAGTGTATATAGCATCAGTTTTCTATGTAGTCATATAGTCATGTTTGTATCAGTGTTTCAAATTATTTAAAATTTTAGTTGTATTTGTCTTATTGTGATAAAAAATGATGATATCTCCCTTCTAACATAGTTTATGCATCCATTATAATATTCTTTAACTATAGGAAATATTGTATAGCAAATAATAAAATGTGTTGGTTGTGAATTAACGAAACTAGATTTTCTCATTAGCAGCTCTTTATACCATGACTCCTTTCCCTCCTTGTCAGCCACAAATCTGCTTTATGTTTGACTATTTCATACAGCTTATAAAAACAAAGAAGTTTAGGCATTAAAATTAACATAGTTAAAAGAGACATCCCTTTTCAATTTGATGCATATGACAGGGGGTTAAAGAATGTCTCCAAGTCAAGTCCTATTACAATTCCATCATAGATACATTTCCCCGAAACGATAAAATCTCATTTTACTTCCATGGTTTAGCTTTTTCAAATTGTCTGCTATTTTTATTTTGTGATATGTTCATGTCAAGGCTATTAAACATGTTTTGTTCTCCAGTGAATAGAGTTGATAAGTAATTTACTTCATTACTAAAAACTATTATCAGACTTCCAAAAAAATGATGATTCTTTACTTCCATTTATTTTGTGTCCAAAATTGAAATTTGGGTCAATTAGTCCTTTTCCACCTCGTCCTCTGTTTTTGTACTTTCTGTCTTCAGATATCTACTAGGATTTATGAACTTTTTCTTTCCCTACTATTTAATATCTTTTTCTCTCAGAAAACAAAAATATCACTCCAAAAGTCTCATTTAAACATGTGTGTTATCTTTCTCAAAGATTTATTTGAAAGTTCCATGAATTTCCACCTTTTTGTAGGGTAGGGGTGGACTTTTTGAGGACTTTTAAATTGGTGCTTAGCAAGGGACACCTCTCATTGTTGGTTTCGTGGAATACTAACACAAGCGAATACAGTGCTGCTTATGCCTTTTAACTGAAGAAGATACCTGCCTGGTTCCAACCATAAGTGATCTGAACCTCCATGTTTGCACTCTGATGAGAAGGGGCCATTGTGATGGAGATGTTACTGGTCCCCACTCCAGCAAATCGATGAACAATGGAAAGACAATGCTACTGACAGTGCAGTGCTACCTATAAATGTATCTTTAATCATTTTCTTGTTTTTAAATTTGGGGGAAATAGCAAGAAATATTTTTGTAGTATATCTGGCAAAATTGTTTTATATATATATTTGTGTGTGTGTGCACTTGTGTGTGTGAGTGTGTGTTTTATTTCTGTAGTCTCTCATTCCATAAGCCATTCATCTTCTTTAGATTCCTACACTGGTTAGCAGAATCAGGAGTATCTATATCATCTGTCTATCTCTATTTCTATGTACTCTATCTCTTTATTTCTTCTTCATAATCTATATAGTCCCCCCAATATAATCCCATATTTTTCTCACATGACCATCTTTTGCCCAAATATTTTGGGGATTAAAAACAAACTAATTCACTATTTGAACTATATATTCTATCTGGCTTTATATTGCTTATAAAATAAGTTAATTTGTTCAGGACTCATTCCTAATAAATTATCCATTATTCTTCC
Source organism: Sorex araneus (assembly GCF_027595985.1). Lineage (NCBI taxonomy): Eukaryota > Metazoa > Chordata > Mammalia > Eulipotyphla > Soricidae > Sorex > Sorex araneus. The sequence continues at coordinate 167,319,459 of NC_073305.1, forward strand.
ATGTAGCTACAAGAGAATTGCCCTCTTAAAAATATTCTTGTACCTCTTAAGACCAGGCAGATCATGATGGCAACCAAAGTTCCAGAATATCAAAAAATTACTATTATAAGTATTGAATATTGTGTCTTTTCTATACCAGAGGAAGTATGAGCATCACTGTATAATGAATGATTCAGTGAAAGAAAATGCAGTGTAAGATTCTGCTGCTATTTCTTTGTATCCTTGTATCCATGGTTTTAGAATATAATATTCTCAAATTAGGCAGCATAAAATTCTTACATCCAAAATGTAGAGTTCCTCTTTGACAAACTGATTCTATTCCTCCGCTCTTTCTCTTAGAGCATCACACCAGAATTTAATAGCAATAAAAGGGCCTGAAATTTCCTGATTGCAAACACTCTTTAAGCCTGTGATGTCTATTGACTGGTTGATTCACTGTCTTAAATGAGTTTCCAAAACCAATTTGACCAGAAATTTTATGTGCCTCACCACTTATATATGTATTAAATTCTCTATATTCTATTCTCCCATCTCACAAATTTACTTCATAGCATGAAAATGAAATATCTCTGCCTCTCAAACAATTTGTAGTAATAAACACACTAGGAAAATGATGGCTAAAGTATCTTGATCTGTCAGTGTCTTATTAGTGTCACACCTATGATACTGGAAAATGCATTGCTACCCACCATGTCTATTGAGTAAGCTAGAGATCTATATAAGAGATGATTAAAATGTGTTCACCTAGAGAACACAAACACATATACTAAATTAATATCCAATCTGAGTATGTATAGCTATATGAATGATAAACTTCCTAAATGGAGATCATAAAATGAATAATGGATGCTACCTTGCTATGAAACTTAGTTTATTCTAAAATTATATATATGATTTTTCAATAAAAATTGTTGTGCGTGCTCAATATGAATGATAATATTTTTCTAAACATGCATTTTGTTTTCTACTGTAATGCAAACAATAAGACTCAAAAGGAGAGAGAAGGAAAGAGAGGGAAAGAAGGAGAAAAGAAGAGAGAGAGAAGGAGAGAAATATTTCATAAATTTTTAAACTTTGCTAATACCTAGCTGGTCACAATAATTAGATGAACACCAGTAATTCAAATAACCAGCACAAGGGGTTAAAAATTCTTAATAATCATTATTTTGTCTACTTTTTATGTTCACATTTAACCTATTAGTAAATTCTTATCACTCTATATATGATATGATATAAATGCATCATCTACTTTCTTATAATGCCAGAATCAGCATCATACTACAATCAAATCAATTTACTAATGCAATATCCATTAAAGGTATATCCTACATGATATTATTAATAACAAAGTTTATTTTTATATTTTTGCTTTTTAGAAAATTAATGGTAGAATATATACTGTAAGTTAATATACAGAAACCTTCCATTAATTTCAATGAAGTGAATTTTGTATGTGTTACTACAGATTATAGAATTGAACATTTTTATTGTTAGATAGTTGAGTAATAGACCAAAAGATAAAAAGAAATGACAGGTGTTCTATACCTTGAACTAAAAGATATAAAATACAAGTAAACTTACATAATACTTTAATGCAAAAATACTTCAATAGCAATGAAATTTGATTAACTTAGTTGTAATGGGTCATATGAAAACCCAATAAAACTATAGCAAGAGGAAAATCACAGATTAATATTTTTGGTGAAAGTATATGAAAGAAACAATAAATAACTTTTAGAAAAGATATATGATTTCCAAAGTGATGCATTCCAATAATATAAGAGATTTAATGTTCTCTTCTAACATCATGTTCTGCATGATTAGATGTTAGAATATATAAAGAAAATCACACATACAAACAAAAAACACAAAATGATGATTTTTATAGAACCAAAAAATGATTTTTAAGCAAAATTCAACATCCATTGGTGATTGAAATTTTGACAATAAATAGAAATTAATGGATTTCAATGACATATCTTGATAATAAAACATAATGTAATTTATAGGGTATTTTAGAAGCATATCAATTGAAATAGTGAAAAACATAAAATTAAGCATTCCCATTCTCTCCTCTATTACTTTCATAATTCCTTAGATTTCAGTTAGTGAGCCAAGATAAATAAATGGATAAGAGGCAAGAGATTAAAAAAGAAAGATCTCAAAATGTATCATGTATCATACTGCATTATACGGAAATTAAGTGTAAAGTATGAAATATATACTTAGTATTTGATTGGAGCAAATTGGTAAAAAAACCAAACAAAACCAAAAAACAACACCTGTCAGTGTGTGTGAAGAGATAGTATAGTGGGCAGGGCACTTGCCTTGCATGTGACAGAAAATTCAATCGCTGGCACCTCTTGTGGTCTCCCAAGCACCATCAAGAATGATCCCTGAACAAAGAGCAAGGAGGAAACCCTGAGCATCACCTGGTGTGGCTTACAAACAACAACTGTAACAAAGACTTGTCAGGGAGTAAAAGAAATTGATTGGAGCAGAGGTAACCATATAGAACTATGAAGCAACTTTGATTCCACTTTACATCTGGAGTAGATGATTCTACTCTTTTTTTTCAATTTTATTTTATTTTATTAGTGAATCACCATGAGACAAAGTTACAGACTTACAGATTTTCATGCTTACGTTTCAGTCATACAATGATTGAGTGCCCATCCCTCCACCAGTGCCTATTTTCAACCACCAATGGTCCCAGCATCCCTCCCACCACCCCCACCCTGTCTTGTTTACCCCACCCTGCCTCTGTGGCAGGGCATTCCCATTTGCTCTCTCTCTCTTTTTGGGTGTTGTGGTTTGCTACAGAGGTATTAAGTAGGCATCTTGTTCTGTCTACAGTCTATTTTCAGCTTGTATCTCCTATCCCTAGTGGGCCTGCTTAGCACCCTTTGCTTGGTGATCCCTTCTCTATCAGAGCTGCTTCTTCACCTACCATGTGAGGTCACTTCCAAGCTGTGGAGTACACCTCTTGATACTTATCTCTACTATTCTTGGGTGTTAGTCTCCCATTCTGTTACTTTATATTCCAAAAATGAGTGTAATCTTTCTATGTTTGTCCCTCTCTTTCTGAATCATTTCACTTAACATGATACATTCCATGTTGATCCACCTATATGCAAATTTCATGACTTCATCTTTTCTAACAGCTGCATAGTATTCCATTGTATAGATGTACCAAAGATTCTTTAGCCAGTCATCTGTTCTCGGGCACTTGGGTTTTTTTCCAGATTCTGGCTATTGTGAACAGTGCTACAATGAACATATAGGTGCAGATGTCACTTTTACTATACTTTTTTTGCATCGCCGGGATATATTCCCAGAAGTGGTATTGCTGGGTCAAATGAGAGCTCAATTTCTAATTTTTTGAGAAGCTTCCATACTGTTTTCCAAAAGGGCTGAACCAGTCAGCATTCCCACCAGCAGTGAAGGAGAGTCCCTTTCTCCCCACATCTGTGCCAACACCGGTCACTTTTGTTCTTTTGGATGTGGGCCAGTCTCTGTGGTGTGAGATGGTATCTCTTTGTTTTGAGGTGATTCTACTTTTACATCTGGAGCTGGCATGGAACATAAGGGATTTTTTTTTTAAATTTCCAGGTAATGGGGCTTATTGCTCAAATACTAAGAAGCAGAAATGTTTGAATGTTTTATTTCTACCAATGAATATATGTGGCTATAGATAAAGCTTCTTTTTTGGTTATATGAAATTTGTAGAGCAGAACTCATGCAGAGCTATCATCAGCCAAATCTCTTAGCAGCTGGAGAAAAGGATATTTAAGAGGAAGTATGAGAAGCAAGGCACAACATCCACTACACAGAGTGATAATATACCTGTGAAGTTCCAAGGGAGAAATTACTTAACACAATTCTAAAAATGAAGGAATTCAGTAAGGTAGCAGGATAGAGCAGTACTCATTTAAAAACATATCATCTTTGCATACATAATATTGAGAAGATAAGATGATATAGAAAAAAATCCCCATGTGCAATATTGCAAGTGAAATAGAATTTTCAGGAATAAATTTAACAAGAAATAGACAAAATCCTTATGAAGATAACTATAAACTGTCTTGAAGGATTTAAATAGGCTGAAATAAATGAAAAGATTTCCCTTGTTTCTGGGTGAAGTGACTCAACATCATAAGGATATGTTATCCCAAAATAGATAAGTGCATTCAACATATTTTCAATAAAAATACCAAGTTGTTTTATAGAGATATAAAAATAAAGTAAGCTTAACAAAATAAATTCTCAAGAATAGCAGGGAAAACTTTGAAGCACTACTGGTATCAACAATAGTCCTGTCAAATATTAAAATATTGTATGAAACGTGTATAATTAAATTGGTAATGGCATTATCAGAAGAAGAAAACACAAATTTTAAATAGGTGATGCATATATAATACACAGGAAGCCAAAATTGATTAGTGGTTCATATGCAATCTCTTATGTTCTTTAAGAAGACAAATTTTTCTCTATACATATGACATTGGGCTGGAGCGATAGCACAATGGTTGGGCTTTTGCCTTTCACGCGGCCAACCCGTGTTCGATTCCTCCATCCCTCTCAGAGAGCCAGGCAAGCTACTGAGAGTATGGAGCCCACACGGCAGAGCCCGGCAAGCTACCTGTGCGTATTGGATATGCCAAAAACAGTAACAATAAGTCTCTCAATGAAAGACGTTACTGGTGCTCGCTTGAACAAATCGATGAGCAACGGGATGACATATGGCATTAAAAATATCTACTCATTAAGTAAAAGCTAAACACAATTAACATTTTGATATATTTTGTGGACAGAAATATGGTACAGTTGTTTAAGATTCTCTTGCCCTACACAATCTATCCTGGTTTGAAATGCAGGTTTCCCTATAGACCCCTGGGCACTGTTGGCAGTGATCCCTGAGCACTGAACAAGGAGTAAAATTTTAAATAGAGAACTAGGATTTCTGAAAATGTCAGGAAAACTTAAAGAAACAATGAACTGATAATTATCAATACTTATTTTAAAGTATAATAAAACTGCTCTTTAAAAAAGACATTTGACTCCAGTCATAAAAGAATCATATACAAAATAAAACCTCACTTACAAAGAATTCTCCCCTCTCAGACTGTAAAAAGGACAACTAATAAAATATTTCACGATAATACTTAGAAAAATAGGTACAAAAATTTGCTAGTGAGAATGAAATTGATATAATTATATCAAGTCAAATTGACACATAAAAATACATTTTTTCTGCCTAATTGTTAGCAATGTGATTTTTGGAATCTCACATACAATAAAACTCATAGGTACATTTTCATAACCTGAAAAACTATTTAAATTTCCTCACATTAAAAATTTTTGTAAGATTCATTAAAGAAACCATGGCACATCTTCTCAATGATGAAAATGTAAGTGCAAAATGATTATTAAAACTTATGAACTTATATAATCCCTATTTTAAAAAGAGGAAAATAAAAATAGCGACTTTTAGCTATAAAAATTTTATCTAGAAATTAAGAAAATGTGACAATAATTTCAAATATGCTAACTTTCCAAATAGAAATATAAGAAGCATAGATGGGAAATGAGTTGTACGAGAATAAGCTTAGATACAACAGGATAGTAACCACTGCGTGTGTTTGTGTATGTGTGTGTGTGTGGCTTTGATTCTCAGAACCATGCTAATATGTCACAAAAAGAGGAAATCTCCTACCTTTGAATATTAAAAAGGACAAATATGTTTTCACTGAAACAAGATACATCTTATCCGAATATATTTGGCTTATTCATTTTAACTATAGATGAAACTAACACCAAAAGAATGTTAAGTATTCTATTTGAGTGCACTTATTTGTAATATAGTATTATTTTGCCCTTGATATGGTGTCTGGTTATGATAAAACAATAAAATAAAGAAAACCTGACAGACATGATATTTTTATTACCTGGATGTAAAATTACATGAGAAGGAGGTGTGTGGCAGTTTTTAAGATGGAAGTTTCATTTAATAACATATTTTTCAACAGGAAGCATTTCTAGAGAGACACGAGAAGCAGACTTGAAAATAGGCTTTTGAAGAGATTTCAAGACAGACCTGCCATTGCAGCCCTCTTGTGCCTAGATGAACAAAGAATCTTGCAACTTCCCAAACACACACGTTTGTTTATGACTCATTACAGAAGTACAATGCGGTACAAGACCAAGTTTAGTAAAGCTTTCTATCCCAGATTTCAGTACCTCCATTGTAGAAGATGCACACAAACTCAGATCCTTTAACGAATATGTATTATTAAAGCATACCCTTGGCACTACAAACTATGTCTCATCCCCAAATAAGGAAGAATACCATGTTTCTGGATAAAAGCCTCCAAAATAAAATGGCTTTGAAACTCAACCAATAAGAGTAAACAGACTCCATTTGTGTCTCTGTTTCTTGGACTCAAGAAACAGAGACACGAATGGAGGAAGTAGATGTAGTAGTAACAACAATCATTAAAGCTGTCAGACCAGAATCGTTCAGGCAAGAAAATGCTCGATACACCAAGTAAAATGTGGTAGGAGGCCACGAGGGGAAAAGGTGATGCGTGCTGAAAGTAGACTAGAGACTGAACACAATGGCCACTCAACACCCCTATTGCAAACCACAACACCCAATTGGTGAGAGAGAACAAAAGGGAATACCCTGCCACAGAGGCAGGGTGGGGTGGGGGGAGATGGGATTGGGGGTTGAGAGGGATGCTGGGTTTATTGGTGGTGGAGAATGGGCACTGTGAAGGGATGGGTTCTCGAACATTGTATGAGGGAAACACAAGTATAAAAATGTCTAAATCTGTAACTGTACTCTCACGGGTATTCACTAATTAAAAAAATTAATTAAAAAAAAGAAAATGCTCGACATACACAAACCACCTACCAATGCTCATACTTCTTACCTTGCTATTTCATATTTCTGCAACTTTACTCACATTTATCCCGTAAGCCCTTTCTATTGGATAAAGCCTTTATCACAATTCAGAGTCTCCCAAGTAATGTCCAAATGCTAGAACCTCAGTTAGAGAAGCCTCTGTTCCTGTTTTTGTTCCCTGATGCTTATGACAGAACCCAAATCATGGATCTCTACAGGTTTCCTGATGAGGAGGAGCTAACCAGTTCTTCATTTCAGTCTCTATCAGTATTCCTCACCCAAAACCCCTAGAGAGATTGAAGCTTTCTCAACCATAGACAGTTATCAATCAAGAGACACAGAGTGCAGAATTCACCAGAAAAGTAAATTCCACTTTTAGTTGCCTATAGGACATGTTTATAAAGTCAGGGAAAACACTGGCTCAAAGTCTATGACCAAAAAAACAATAAAGCAAGTTATAAGCAAAAGTCTTGGGAGTACATACTTTATCAGAAAACTGTAGCACTGTAGCACTGTCATCCCATTGTTCATTGATTTGCTCAAGCAGGCACCAGTAACAGATCCATTATAAGCCTTGTTGTTACTATTTTTGGCATATTGAATATGCCACGGGTAGCTTTCCAGGCTCTGCTGTGCAGGCAGGATACTCTTGGTAGCTTGCAGAGATCTCTGAGAAAGATGGAGGAATCGAACCCGGGTCAGCCGTGTATAAGGCAAACACTTACCCTCTATGTACAATCTGTGCACAACACATATCCCCATAAAATCAAGAAGAGTAAAAGTGTATCAACAATCCTCTTAGACTGTGATATATTGAAAACAAAAATTAATCAGACATAAATAGAGAAAAAACTCAAACATTTGACATCAACTCATTACTAGGACCAGAGCCATATTACAGTGAGTAGCACACTTGTGTTCCCATAACAGACCCACGTCTGATCCCTGACACCTGAGTACATGGTCACCTGAGCACACCAGGAGTGACCCTTGAGTGCAGTCAGGAGTAACATCTTACCATCACCCAGTATGGTGCCCCCAAAATAACAATAACAACAAACAAATTTCACTACTGAACACCACCAGTGGGTTATAGAGAAAACAGGGAGAAAAATCAAATAATTTCTGAAATAAAATGGAAATGAAAAAATATCAGAACATAAAGAACACAGGAAAAGTGGTATTAAAAGGGAAGTTCAGCGAATTCAAATATTTATTAGAAAGCAAAAGTGGGCCCTAATAAATAACCTAACAGCGGAGCTTAGAAAAAGATCAACCAAAAGAAATCTCATCCACTGCTGCACGGAATGTTGATTGGTTCAACCTTGGAAAAGCAATATGGGCACTTGTTACAAAACTAAAGATTGAATTTCCGTATGATCCTCAATTCCATTTTGGGGCATCTACTCCAAGGGCGACAATTTGCATTCCAAAAAAAGAGATTTGCACTCCACTGTGTATATTGCACTATTTAAAATAGCCAACATATCTGGAAACAATCCAAGTGTCCAGAAACTGTAAACTAAATAAAGTATATATACATACATATACTGGTAGTATCAGATGAGTAAAGAGAGAGAGAGAGAGAGAGAGAGAGAGAGAGAGAGAGAGAGAGAGAGAGAGAGAGAGAGAGAGAGAGAGAGAGGGCAGAGATTACCTCTGTCTTGTGTAGGATAGAAAGAAGCATAGTAAGAGAACAACAGAAGATGAATTCTATTCTTCAGGACCTAAGAACTGGCCTATGGAATGGAGTTTACCATAACAGTAAGTGGGGAGTCGTAGGAAATGTGGAGATTAAATAAGGGGGATTCTCTGAGGCAATAGCAGAGAGAAATGTACACAGTGGTGTTGTTATGTTGAATGAATTGAACTTCATTGATAGTACTGTAAAATCATGCAAATAATCACTGTATCACTGTCATCCCATTGTTCATCAATTTGCTTGAACGGGTGCCAGTAACATCTCCATTCATCCTAGCCCTGAAATTTTAGCAGCCTCTCAACTCACTTTTACCAACAGTGCAGCATTAGAGACTCTTTCAGAGTAAGGGGAATGAGATCCATCATTTTTACTGTTTTTGGCATATCAAATATGCCATGGGGAGCTTGCCAGGCTCTGTCATGTGGATATGATACTCTCGGTAGCTTTTGAGGCTGCACTTCCAGGAGCTTTGCTTAATAGTCTCTGGATCTTGGCCATTGATGGGATTACACAGCACAAGGGGCAGTTTGTGGGTGTGACTGCCTAGCTACTGGAAAATGGGGGATCTGGATGGAGAAGACCTAGTCCTAATCCAAGCAGGTTTGGAGATCTCAGCCACAGTCCCGCAGACCTGGGTTCCTCTACTGGTTCCTTCATGCATGAGGCTTGTCTGAGCATGTGGAGAATGGCCTTGAGCATGGCTATGGCTGGATTCCGGAGGTCCTGGGCATCTGCTCAGGGCAGGGAGGGAAACTCAACCCACCCCACTCCGGGGGCTCCAGTGAAGACAGCCAGGTGTGGGGGCAGGAGACTCTGTCATGCAAATAAAGTAAATACTTATATATATATATGTATTTAATTAAGATATATATATATATATATATATATATATATATATATCTTAAATAAAGATGGGGACTGCTGCACCGGTGAGTCTCTTGCCTGCATGCCTGGCTGTCTTCCCCAGGGCCCCTCGGAGGGGATGGGCTCCAGCTTCCCTCTCCACCCCGAGCAGAACTCCCAGTGGACGAAGACCACTGGAACCTAGCTACAGCCATGCTCGAGGCCCCTCTCCACACATTCGGACAGGCCTCATACATTAAGGTACTGGTGTGTGTAATCCTATCAATGGCCAACATCCAGAGACAGATTTAAAAGCAAGCTCTCAGAAGCAAGTGGACGCAAAGCAGCTGTGCCATATCTTGTAGCCTACTTCTCCCTCTGGGAGAAACTGTCAAGCTTCTGAGAGTTTCCTGCCCACATGGGACAGCCTTGCAAGCTTCCCATGGTGTATTCATATGCTAAATCCAGCAACAAGCTGGATCTCATTCCCCTGACCCTGATAGAGCCCCCAGTGCAACATAGTTGGGAGGGCCTTGTCAAGATAGACTTCTAAGATCTCAGGGAAAGGACAAAATGAGAGGTTACTGAGCCCGCTCAAGAAATCGATGATTAACAGGATTTCGTGAATTAAAGATGATGAGCATGTAAATCAAGTAGACCAAAGAACAATTTACTCTCCCTGATTCTCCAAGCAATAGTTTCAGCATCCTTTATAATTTTTTTTTAAATGTATTATTTGAGGGCCTCTCACCACAATTGTTATCAAAGAGTCAGTGGCTGGTGGTGGTTTATTAAATCTTCCAGATTTCCAGGTTCTTTTGATGCACTCAGTTTGTACATATGATCCTGAAACATACGCTTTCATCTTAATTTTTGTACCAGTCACTAACATACTGACAAGTCTTATTTCTTCTTTACTGCAAATGTAACAACTTAAAACAAACCCACTTGCTGTGTATAAACTCTGGATAAAAATTCACTTGCAAATATTTGGGTCTGTTGGGAAAATTTAGTTCTTTATTATTGTAGGGTCAACATTTAATTTCCTTGCTAGGGCTGTCAGACCAAGGTTTTCTCTTGTACTAGAGGTTTCCTGAGCCTCCCTGTATTTCTCACCATATTGCTCCCTTCATTTCTGAGCCAATTATGGTGAGTCTCTCTTGAGAACAATCTCACTTATGTTTGAAATTTTCTATTTTATCTGTCCATAACCTCAAGTTTGTGTGAATTTATAAATTCATCTGGACTATCTCTCTCTTTAAAAGACAGCTGAGTTAGAATCTATAAAAAACATCCACAGCAATACATCGATTGATGCAGGATTTTTTGGTCTCTTTGTATTTCATATCAGCAAATGTATATGTTAAATACATTTTTCAAATTTATATCAATATAGACAGGAATTCACTATCTAGAAGGAAATATGCATTCAGTTGGGGTCCATGGGAATTATCTTGCAACTTCTCAAATAGGTTAGTAAAGTATTTATTATAATAAAAATTATAGTAACAGGTAAACAGTAGGGTAAATGTGATAGTAACAAGGAATATTGGATTATATTTATATGATATTTTTTATATTTTGGCATTTTACAAACTTTCACTATTGCTGAGGAAATAAGAGGAATTTAAGTCATTGATTGAACATTATGTTTTTAATAAAAATTACCATTTTCTAATAGATACGCCAATCTATACTTCATCAGCTGACTATGGTTTTTCATTTCCACATAACTTGAACACTATTTATTCACTTGGTTTTGGGGTCATACTCAGTGATGCTCAGGGCTTACTCAGACTCAGTGCACAGGGATCATTCCTGGTGGAACTTAGAGGACCATATGTGATGCCAGAAATCAAACCCAGGTTAGTGTCCTATCGACTACACTATCACTCTGGCTCCGCTTTAATAGAATTTAGTATCAAGTCTTGAGTTTACCTAGTTTTGTGATGACATGATTTTATCGCTGTCTACAATTGAATTTCATTACTGACTAGTAAGGCAGGGCACATTTTTACATAGATAATTTTAAATTTGTACACTGTGCAGTGTTTGTTCAATTCAGCACACCTTTTGTAGACATTTTTGCTATTCGGTTGTATACATTTTTAATTTACTAATTAATTAAACATTGTGCCTAAGAGTCTTTTCTCAATGAAAATACTGCAGATTGGGACTGGAGCAATAGCACAGAAGGTAGGGCGTTTGCCTTGCAAGCGGCAGACCCCGGTTCAAATCCCAGCATCCCACTGAGCTCCTCCAGGAGTAATTCCTGAATGCATTAGCCAGGATTAAACCTTGTGCATTGCCAGGTGTGACCCAAAAACAAAAAAAAAAAAAAAGAAAGAAAATACTGCAAATATTTTCTTCTATATCTCATTTTTTTTCCTTTTTGGGTCACACCCAGCGATGCTCAGGGGTTACTCCTGGCTATGCTCTCAGGAACTACTCCTGGCGGTGCTTGGGGGACCATATAGGATGCCGGGGATCAAACCCGGGTGGGCCGCGTGCAAGGCAAACGCCCTACCCGCTGTGCCATCACTCTGGCCCCTATATCTCATTTTTAATTATACTTACTACTATCATATTAACAGAACTGTCAGTTCATGTCATTCTGTCTCTCAGTCTACTTCATATCTGTTGAAGTTTTTCTATTTTGTTGATTTAAAAATCATTGCCAACACTAATAACTAACATATTTTTATATTTTTTCTTTTATAACTTTTAGTTTTATGAAAACAAGTGTGTTTGTGTGCTTCGGGTAGGTGCTTGGTCTAGTATCATGTAGAAAATAATGCTTCAAGTTTTACATGAGCATTCAATTGTCCCTACACTATCCATTGAAAAGGCAGACCTCTGGGGGCTGGAGGAATAGTACAGCGCATAGGGCATTTGCCTTGCTAGCAGCTGGCCTTATGTTAGGTTTCTGGCACATCCTGAGCCCTGCCAGGGATAATCCCTAGAAGTAATTAAATCCAAGCACAACGTGTACCCTGCCACAAAAGGGAGAGGGAAGGAGAAGGATTGAAAGATAGTACAGCATGTAAAATGTTCACCTTGCACGCAGCGGGCGCAAGTTGATCCCCAGAAAAACAAATAGCCCGCTGAGTTTTGCAAGGAATGATCCCTCCCTCTATTCAGAGTGGACATACTAAGCACCGCCTCAGCGGAAAGGCAGAGGAGGGGAGGGGATGGCAGAGAAGGGTGGAAATTTGCTTTTCCACGAAATAGACATGGTATCTCTGTTTTAACTGATGGGACTGAATACAGGTGTGATCAGACCCACGGAATTTCACACTGTATTTATCTGAACAGATTTTCTTGCTTTTTAAAGAAAACAAAATAATATTTTCCATAATACGTAGTTCATATAGAATTTTTTTAAAGTCTTATGTAATGGCTTGAAATTTTAGTGCCGTGTTAAACAGGATTATATAATGTATCATTTTCTCTCATTAAGGTAGATAATTATTTATTGTTACTAATTAAGGTATTGAATTTGTGATAGATAGTTTTTATATTATCTATTTTGGATGGGCTGGAGCAATAGCACAGCTGGTTGGGCGTTTGCCTTGCACCTGGCCAACCTGAGTTCGATTCCTCCCCACCTCTCAGAGAGCCCGACAAGCTACGGAGAGTATCTTGCCCGCACTGCAGAGCCTGGCAAGCTACCCATGGCAAATTCGATATACCAAAAACAGTAACAACAAGTCTTACAATGGAGCTGTTACTGGTGCCTGCTTGAGCAACGGGATGACAGTGAGAGTGACAGTGACATTTTTGATGTTGTTTTACTCCTTGAATATTGACATAGTGTACATTTATTAAGTATGTTAAATTTACTTCTAATCAACAATCTTTATTAGATTTTTCCTTTTAATTTGTGGATGGGAGGACCATTTTACATGTTTTTTCAGATTTGTTAATTGTACTTATATCACAATGTATGTTATTTTAATACTAACAAATTAGGGGACCATATGCAGTATCACTGTATTACTGTCATCCCGTTGCTCGTCGATTTGGTTTTGGCATATCGAATATGCCACGGGTAGCTTGCCAGGCTCTGCTGTGTGGGTGAGATACTCTTGGTAGCTTTGGGGCTCTCGAAGAGGGGCGGCCTCATGCAAGGTGAATGCCCCACCCACTGCACTATCGCTCCAGCGCCATCATATGCAGTATAAAATAAAATATAACAGAAATATATCACACATAACAAATTATAGTTTGCTTTATATATACATATAATATATTTTTACATGCCATATGTAAAATGCCACTTGTAGTAACATTTTATTTTCAGTGGTTTGGAGGGGTTAGTTTGCGCCACACTCAGAAGTCTCATGGCTTGTTCCTGGCTCTGAGCTCAGGATTATTCCTGGCCATTCTCAGGGTATGACGTGCTAGGAACCCAACAGATCAACTGCACTTAAGGCAAGCGTCTTACCCACAGCACTATCTTCTTGGCCCTGCTCTAACAAATTTTATAATGACCTGGATATATAGTTCAATAGGCTAGAATATTAGGAAGCCCAGGTTCCAACCCTAGCTCTGCATGATTCCTGAGAGATTCTTGGGGTGATCTCCAAGCACAAAGTCAGAAGAAGCCTCAGGATAACACTAGGTGTGGGCCCCACCCATGGAAATATATTTTACTTATTGAAATAACAAAAAATTGCCTGTAATTTTGCTTTCCAACATGGATGTTTATTAGGATTCTCATATTTAGGTGTAAGTTTCTGTGCATGTCCTCTTTAACTTAAGCACTGATCTAACATAGCCCACAGAACATTCTCTTTGAAGGGAGAGACAATTCTTGAATTTCTTTCATGGATATAATTGTCGCTAATATTTAAGTAAAAACTGCAACTCTGTCTTTACTATCTTTTTACATTCAATGTTCTTTGTAACCATTTAATGAAACAGGTAAGTAATATTTGAAATGGTTTTAGCTGTGCTATAAAAGTTGTGGATTCTCTTTATATATTTGAGTATATATACACACATATATAATACAGTATGTAGTAGATATATATATATATATTATATATATAAAGCAATTGTTTGTTATACAACTACAGGAATTCGATTTAATGACACCTTTCTGGTAATGGTGTATAAAATTTGCCTACATTTCCAAGATATTTTTAATCTTTAACACATTTAATTCATTATATTTGTACTTACATTCCTCTGTAAGTGAACATTATAATACACTTAAAGTGCACACAATTGGGTTTGGTTTTGTTTTGCTTTTTTTTGGGGGGAAACACCCTATGGTACTCAGTGCTTACTCTGGTGGGCCCAGATGACCATAGGCGTGCCATCGATCTACACCAGGGTGGCCGAGTGCAGGGCAAGTACCATACCCACTGCTCTATTGTCCCAGCCTGGATTTCTAATTATTGTAAAATTTTGAATTGGTTTATAAGTATTTTATTTTATGGAAATGCTGTTATTTTTTTTTTTGTTAATGTACTGTCACCACACAGTTAGGAATCAGCAGTATTCCCATGTGTATGAACTACTGACTATAGCTCTGAACAGTAACGTCTGGTTTGTATATAATATTTTATTCTTTGGAATTTAAGAAATGAACACTTATGCCAGTAGTAAGCCACTACTATAAAATGTTGCAACGAACATATTTCTCTCTACTCATCTTTTAATGGAGTTCTATGAGATGCTCTTTCAGATTTACAATTTAAAGCAGAATTTTAGAATCAAATAAAAAATTTAATTAGATGAAATAACACCTAATTTCTTGACTTGATGCCTGAAAAAAATCTATACTCCTAACAGAAAAACTGCACAAAAACAACATTGCCACAAGCACTGTAAGCTATTTTAGCCTTATCATCTTTAACATTTTAAAGGAAGAAAAATAGTATTGACATTTTACTTTATCATGCATGATAAACATTTTATATGAAATATACTACTAGTAAATTGCAAATTACCTACAGTAAGTCCTTGGCTCCTATCCTTTAAGTAAAATTAAAGAACAAACCATAACAATTATAATGACTTAGTTATTACTTTGCTGGAAATATTTTGAGAATCTTCATAATTTTACAGGGTAAATAACATTATAGTGATATTTAATTATGGAAAATTTTCCAATCCTTGAGAAAGCTGTAGTGAAACATCTGTCTCTGTCTCTCACACAGGCATACACAACTGATATGACAAAGTTAATATGTATTCTTAGATATGATGTTACTCTTTTAGTTTCAGGGGAAAAATAAGATCGTACACAATAAAGAGATCACCAGAATATAAATTTGATTATTCAATTAAAGAAATTAAATTTTGGATAAATTCCAAATCTGTTAAAATTTATAGGAAACCCAGGTTCTTTGGGCTCCATAAATGTGAAGGACTGATCACTCATGCAATTCATAGTATATTCATGCTTATTCCAAAAGTGACACAAAGTTTCTGCTATGAGCAAAAAGAGACTGTATTAGTCAGGTTCAATTTGAGAAGCATAACCATAATTATTATTGTGAAATCAAATCTTTATTCAAAGATGTCAATTGAAGCTATGGAAACATGCTTCTAGTACAGGTGGAGAATCTAAATCACTAATTTCGGGAGGCCAGATATATTTAGTTGCTGTGGTGGAAGTGGGAAGAACTGAGGCAGAAATCTAAGAAATCCCATTTTCTTTTTATCTAGGGGTGGACTTGTTGCTGTAGATCAACTGTGTGAGCAGGAGGGATTAAAAGCTAATCACAGAACAGGAACAAGCAAAAACATGTGCATTTCCTCTCACATGTTCTAATCTAAAGACTTTCAGAGGATAATGGCTGATGCTTCACTTGTCTTCCAAAACATGAGGACATTACCCCACGACCCTCTCTGTTAACAGCAATTTAGGACAGTGAGCTACTCAGACCTCTTCCTAATGCCAGGCACAAAGGTTGGATCAAAATTGACTTAAAAACCTCAATATCACACATGGATCCATAATCTTTAAAACAAATTTTCATTTGAACTGTTTTATGTTCTCTCTGTTCAATTTTGAATGAGCATATATTTGTGCAAAATCACCTATAAAATTGTGTGCATGCCACATTACCTTCAATCAACTACACACAAGGAACTTCCTCTGAGGGAATAGATGTGGATAAAAAGAAAGGAAATACTTGCCCTTCCTCCCCACCCCACATGGCCAGGGAACAGACAGACCTGCCTCTGCCCAGGCACCTGAGTGGAGCCCTGGAGCTTCCTATGCCAGCCCAGCCCTGATGACACGTGGCAAAAATGAAACTGATTCTGTAGCTCACACTTTACACAAATATTAGTTCAAAGTGGATCAAAACTACCTTGAGATCAGACCAGAAACTATAAAACACATAGACGGAAGCACAAGCAAAATGATTCAAGATTTGGACTTCAAAGGTGTTTTTAATGATATGCCTCTACATCAAAAGCAACGGACACAAAAGTAAACGAACGGAATGTCATGACGCTAAAAGTTTTCTGCATGGCATGGCTAAAGAAACAGGAGCTACAATATATTCATGCTCAGCCCATTCGATGAAAGATTCTACCCAAGTTATATAAAGCACACACAAAGAGCAACAAAAAAGAAATCCACAAGGCTTATCAAAAAAATAGTGGATGAAATGGATAAATACTTCTCCAAAGAAGACAGATGGCTAACAGATGCATGAAAAACAAAAAGTGCTCAGGATCACCTGTTATCAAGGAAATCTAAATCAAGTCTACAATGAGATATAATCTCAGACTGGTAAGAATGACACACATCAAAAACAAGAAAAAAAAAGAAAGAAAGAAGTAACAATCTACTTTGGCAGGGATGTAGTGAAAAATGAACTCTCATCTACTGCTTTTGCTAATATTGCCTGGTTTAGCCTTACAGATGTTTGTGGTTCAGCAGAGGGAGGCTGTAACAGTCTAATAATGTGTCCATTTTATTTTAAGCTATCTCATTTAGTGGAATAAAAATTTTCAAAGTAATCTCTGATGATTATTTGAATTTCTTGTATTATCTGTTTTGATGTTCTCCTTTTACTAATGATTCATTTAAGTAGGGATCTTTGTGAGTCTTGATGGAGGTTGATCTATCATGGTTACTTTTTTTGGTGAACCAGCTGTTGGCTTGATTTTGCTATATTTTTTATTTTGGGGGGGTTCTAATTTATTAATTTATGTTCTAAGATTTATAATATTTTTGCTCCTATCTGATTTGGCATCTACATTGGGCTCATTTTGTTATTCTTTTTCCAATTTCTTGAGCTGTGCTATTAGAATATTTATGTGGGCCCTTTTTTCCTTCTTGAAGAATGCTTGCATAGTCATTCACTTTTCTCTTAACAGCTTTTACTGTGTCCATGTTTTCTGGTAGCTTCAGTCTTATTTGTTTCCAAGAATCCTTTTATTTCCTCTCTGATGCAATGACTATAAAGTAGTGAGCTGTTTGATTCCCAGGTGTTTATTTCTCAGTTTCTGTCTGTGGTCAACTTCTATTTTCAGAGCATCATGATTTGAGAAAATAGTTAATATGATTTCTGTTCTTTTGATTTTATTTAGGTATGTTTTGGGACCTAGCATGCAATTTATCACTGAGAATGTCGTGTGCATTGGAGAAGAGTATGTATTCTTCTTTGGAGGGGTTCATTTCTCCCTCCTTCAAATCCTGTATTTCCTTGCTGTGTTTTAACCTAGTTTATCCATCAAGTGGTGATAGAATAGTGTTGAAATATCCAACTATTTTGTTGTTTTTGATCACTTCCTTCAAGTCTATTATTAATTGTTTTTCCAGATTTTACTGATCCCTTGTTAGGTGCATATATATTTAGGAGTGTGAGTCTTCCTGATGTAAATGCAACTTTATCATTTAGAAATAACCATCTCTGTCATGGAGAGTGTCATGCTAAGTGAAATGAGTCAGAAAGAGAAGGACAGACATAGAATGACTGCACTCATTTGTGGAATATACAAATAACATACTATGAGATTGACACGCAAAGACAGTAGAGACAAGGGCCAGGAAGATTGCTCCATAGTTGGAAGCCTGCCTCAAGAGCTGAGGGAGAAGTCAGCGGGAATAGAGAAGGGAAAGCTAAATCAAAGATAGTTGGAGGGATCATTTGGGATGGGAGATGTGTGCTGAAAGTAGATGAAGGACCAAATTTGATAGCCTCTCAGTATCTGTATTGCAATCAATAATGCCCAAAAGTAGAGAGAAAATCTGGAGGGAATTGTCTGCCATAGAGACAGGGGGAGGGTTTGGAAGGGGGGGGTGTATACTGAGGACATTGGTGGGGGAGAACGGATTTTGATTATGGTATGACTGAAATTCAAACATGAAAGCTTTGTAATTATCTAACAGTGATTTATTTTTTTAATGAATAAAGAAAGAAATAACCATCTCGGTCTCATAGCTTTTTAATGCTAACATTGATGTTTTCTGGTACATGGATGGCCACTCCTGATATTTTCTGGGGGTTGTTTGCTTAAACTATTGTCACCAAATTTTGACTGAGTATGTGTTTGACCTCAGTATTTAAGTGTGATTCTTTTAAGAAACAGAAGAAATAATTAAATTTTATATTTGAAAATCATATGTTGGACTGGTTCATTGGACTGGTTCAGCACCTCCATGATTGTGTGAAAAATACCGAGACTGGGACTATTCACAGACAATATAAGCTAAAACCTCTACTAAGAAACTCTTAGAAATGATAGACTTGTACAGTAAAGTTGCAGGCTATAAAATCAATACCTAAAATTCCATGGCTTTCCTATACGCAAACAATGAGATAGAGGAAAAAGACATGAAAAAAGCAATCCCATTCACAATTGTGCCCCAGAAAATCAAGTACCTTGGAATCAGCTTAACTAAGGAAGTAAAGGACCTCTAAAAAGAAAACTTTTAAATACTACTCCATGAAATAAAAAATGACAAGAGGAAATGGAAACATATCCCCTGCTCATGGATAGGGAGAATCAACATTGTCAAAAATGGCAATGCTCCCAAAGCATTATACAGATTCAATGTGATCCCTATAATGATATCCATGAAATTATTCAAAGTTCTCCTGTCCTTTGACAACTACAAGACCAAGATGACTGGCCTCCGGCCTCCTGATTGATCTATCACATCTTCCAGAAGGGCAAAGAAGAGGATAATTCATGACTTCTACTTGAATCTCTTCGACAGCCACATCCACTTGCCCACATAACCAAATTCCACAGGATGGACATGTTGTTCCCAACGTTCTCCCTTCTGAAATCCGAGATGCCATTTTGTCGGTAAAGTCATGTACAGCACACAGTCTGGACAGACAAGGTCAGATCCAAACCCTGAAGAATCTGCCGCCAGTACTCATCAATACACTGGCTCGGGTCTTCACAAACTACCTGTCCGAATGCAAGATTCTGTCCCAATGGAAAACCAGCAGGACTGTTCTGTTGTACAAGAAGGGAGACATCCATGACATTGGCAACATATCGCCCAATCTGCCTGTTGTTTGTCATCTACAGGTTGTTCACTTGAGTCATCCTGAATAGAATAGGCAGAACACTAGATGAAGGGCAATGATGCGAGCAAGGTGGGTTCCTAAAAGAATTCAGCATGACCTACCATATTTACATGGTGACCAAGCTCATTTAAGTTTCTTAAGAGTTCAAGATGCTACTCTGTCTAACGTTCCTCAATTTAAAGAAGGCTTTCTAGGAAAATGGCTGCGGCAGCAATATCCACGTGGCGAGAGCCACCTTCTGAGACTCCTAACCCAGAGGTATATGGTTTTTACACTTTGGGGCTCCTAGGCAATCATGGGAAGTGGGTGTTACTGGCACGCCCTCGGCCCAGATAAATCCAGAGCTGCTGAGAGTGAAACAGAACCTCTGCTCCTAAAGACTTTGATTCCAGAGGCCTTCTAACCCATTTTGGCATCCAGAGCAGCTTTTTACAGCAATGCACTGGGACTGTGAGCTGGGCTACAACTCTGCGCTGCCCAGGGATGGATCTTTCCTCTCCATCCTGTTTTTCTGCACTGAAAATAGTGGTGGCAGCAATATCCACATGGCGAGAGCCACCTTCTAAGACTCTTACCCAGAGGTATACGGTTTTTACACTTTGGGGCTCCTAGGCAATCATGGGAAGTGGGTATTACCAGCACGCCCTCGGCCCAGATAAATTCAGAGCTGCTGAGAGCGAAACAGACCCTCTGCTCCTAAAGACTTTGATTTTAGAAGACTTCTAACCCATTTTGGCATCCAGAGCAGCTTCTTACAGCAATGCATTGGGACTGTGATCTGGGCTATGCAATTTATGGCAGAATTTTCCCTGGACTTTATACAGAAATCCAAAACCGTGCGGCCACGGCAGACTTAACATCTCTTAATGTTAAACGGTTCCTTTTTAGCAGGTCTGACTTTGGGGGGAAACTCCGAACAATAGCAGTGAATTTTTTGTTGAAATATTGAATATAATCAAAGTACAGCCATTTCTCTAGACTGCGAACTAAGCATTTCTCTAGACTGTGAAGTAACGCTGGCCGAGAAGAGGAAATATCCCTCTTTCAGGGTTGTTTCCCATTTCCGGGGAGAAATGCAGCATGGCGTCCACCATACTATGAGACTCCGGATGGGGGATGAGGAAAAAAATAGGAAAAGGAAAAAGAAAAAAAAGAGTTATGTACTTGGAGTAGTGGGGCTACATATCTCTTCATTCTAAGCAATGGAAAACTAATTATCAAATGCTTCCTTGGTAGTAGGGCTGTCTTTCTTGGGGGGAAACTCCAACAACAATAGTGAGTTTTGTGTTGAAATATGGAATGTAATCAAGGTAAAGAGAAAATGAAGTGAAATTCATCAATTAAGCAGTTGGGGGTGGGGGGTGGGTGCGGGAGGTATACTGGGGTTTTTGGTGGTGGAATATGGGCACTGGTGAAGGGATGGGTGTTTGAATATTGTATAACTGAGACATAAGCCTGAGAACTTTGTAACTTTCCACATGGTGATTCAATAAAAAAATTTAAAAAAAGAATAGCAAAAATAAATCTGTAGCACTGTAGCACTGTCTAATATTTGAATTTTTTAAAGTATGTTAATCATGTGAAAACTCATATTTCTTTAATTATGGTAATAATGTGAAAGTAAAAAACAAAAAACATAATGCAAACTCCATTATATTTTTGTTTATAGAGGTATACAAGTGACAAGTGACAAACAGTTTTTGTGAATTGTAAAAGTATGAATCATAAGATGTGAATTTAACCATTCACAACATTGATTGTATCTATTCAATGAGAAGTCATGTAAATAGAAATAAAAACTTTGAGTTAAAAAAAAAGAAGGCTTTCAATTCTGTTGAGACTACAATAAGCCTCTCTTTTTCAAAAAATATATAGTAGTCTCGATTATTTACTCAAAATACATTGTGTATTATTAAAATGGTATTATCCATTTCATTTGTCATGTAACATAATTTCATAAGTAATGCCTCAGCTTCTAAGTATTGCTCTCTTGTTCACTACTTCGTTTTTCTACTTTATTCCTGAGTTGAAAAGTTTGGTATTAAATTTGTTATTTTTTCTATTTGGAGCTATGTTACATCACACTGATTTTATTTTTTTGCTTTTTGGATCACACCTGGCGATGCACAGGGGTTACTCCTGGCTCTGCACTCAGCAATCACCCCTGGCGGTGCTCAGGGGACCATATGGGATTCTGGGAACCAAACCTGGGTCAGCCGTGTGCAAGGTAAATGCCCTACCTGCTGTACTATCGCTCCAGTCCCACACTTATGTTTTAAGTGCATTGAGAATGGGAGACTTAGCAAAATAAAACAAAGGACTATGTTTTACTAAGTAACTAGCAAAGAAAAAGAGTTTAAAGAGGACCTCCAGATGATAAGATATTTTACAGACCTTCAACCATGTGAACACAAACTCATTTGGGTATCTGTTTTAAACATAAACTTTCTTGTTAATCATCAAAATTTGTGTATTTGGTAAGACATTAAAATTGAAGCTCATTTATTACATTTCTATTCTACCATATTTTAAAATGTAATTTATATTTTGCAGGTAATTGATGAGATTTACAAACCAAATATTTTATTTAGAATCTGCTCCACAATTAGGAAAGAAAGTATTAAAAAAACAAAATTATCTGTAAGTTTATGATTGATTATTAAAATTCAGTGATATACAAATGATTTACTACATTCTCTTTTGTTAGATTTGAAATTTTTACAATAGAAAACACTAATTAGAAACTATGCAATATAAATTTTCCTTATATAAAGGATTAATATTCATTATTAAAATGCTATCTTATGTAAAAATAGCAGAAAAAGCTATTTTTTAATTTTAGTTATGTTACTCTTCTTTTTATGATAGATAGAAAACAAATGTAAACAAATAAGAACTTGACAAGTAAAAATGTAATATTTGACCTAGTGCTAATTGGAAAGGGAGTTCATCTGTTCATGGAAAGTAATTTTTATAATAAATGTCTCTTGTGTTTTCTTCATCCAGAATTCAATGTCAACAGGGAATCAATAGCTCAAATCAGATGATGAGATTTTTTTGTATAAGAAAATAAAACATATTCATCATATAATTATATATACACCTGTAAATTATATTTAATCATATTAAGTTATGTGAATATGGTGAATATATTTAAAATAGACATACATATATGTAACCCAAGACCACACTTTATATAATATTAAAGTAAATTTATTAAGGCACAGTGATTTACAGTTATTCTTGGTTGAGTTATAGGCATTGATGTTTTAACATCAATTTTACCACCAGTATCAGCTTCCCTCCTCCAGTGTCCCAGTTTACATTCAGCTCCCAGTCTGCCTCCTTAAAAGGCCCACTTTTAAGTTTGGTTCTAGTATTTGAGTCTCAAGATTTCAGTGTGAAATGTGCTTTGTAAATATCATCAATCAGTCTCTACCCCTATTGCCTCTCATCTACCTCTTTTTATTCTTAAAAATTCTTATTTTTTTTTAGTCATTCTATTCCTCAGTTTCTAGCAGGACTCTTTTCTTTATTAACTAATTTGCTTAATATTACTTTGATTGAAATAGATAGCTGGCATATATAAATCGCCGTTTTTATTTCAAGTCAAAGGTTATTCTTTACAACTTAAGTATTATCGATAAACTTCTATGTATATATTTTTGTTTTTCACAATAAATCAGACAAAAGTAAAAACAATGTTTATGAGTCTTTCCCCAAAGGTGTTTTCGCTGTTTCACGTATTTATAAAAATTTTATCATATCTACTATCTATAAACATATTTCATACTATGAATTTATGTTCAAATTTAGCATAGATAGAAAATAAAGAACAATTTCTCCAATTTTATTTCATGAGAAATCTGCCAGTGAATGATAAACACAATTGTTAAACTTACAGGCTTTAGATATTTTACCACCTGTACAATGGTGAGGTCAAGTATGGCTTCCTTGCCCTTGGGAATGAGGCATGTATCCATAGTTAGATCCCCCGGAGAGGGTTTGGGAAAGAGGATGCTCTTCCTTTGGTATTTACCAGGCAAGCTCCAGGGACAAAAAGATATTGTGCATAAGCTAAATAGAGTTCACACAGAGGTGAGGAAAGTTCATCCAAAGGTAAATAGAGAGAGCTCTGGAATAAATCTTAATCGAGGGATATTCAGGGAAAAAATTTATTGTACTCAGACTGACTAACTCAATCCTAAGACTATAACCAACTAGCAGTTTCCTTTTGAAACATTTCCATTTTGAAACTTGAAAACTTATATTTACACATGCTCAAAATAACTTGGGCTAAGTGAAGTGTTCTTGAAAATAAATTTAAACTTTCTTACTAAAATACTAAATAGGCACATCTATCTTATTTAAGAGGGAATTTTCACTGCCTTATGATAGAAATTGAAGACGAGAGATCATGTTCTATAAACAGACTTCTAAAAATAATCTGAGCACAAATGTAGTTCATTAATAAGTGAATGAAATAAGATTGAGCACCGTGGTGCAGCTGTTAGTGTCATAAATAATATGTAAAAATCTAAGCAACTATAATACATATAACAAGATGCATATATAGAGGAAATGCAATTTAATCCCCCCAAACAATGTAATACTAAATTATAAACTAGATTTATTTTTATAACTAATAGTAATCATTATAAGGAAAACCTTACAACCTGTGTTTAGGAAACATATTAGAAGCATTGTAAGCATGTGTCAAATAATAAATCTGACTTAAAACTTTTTCTCACATAGCAATTTCACAAAACTGTTCTTAATCAGACACAGATTAAGTATTTTATATTGAAATTGGATAATGTTGCCATATCACAATGACATTTTTAATATTAGTTAATGATGCACTTGACATAAGAAAATCTTCAACAACAAATCAATGATAATGCAATCCTTTCCTTAAGATCTGTATCCAAAGCAAGGCTTACTTAATCTTTTTTAAATTTTTGAATTAAAAGTTTCTATGCAATACTTTTATTCATAAATTTATAATTTTATTCACATCATACGAATTGAGTCAGCCTTTCAGTCCACCCATTGAGGCCACTGATAGAGGGATGAACTATTAGAATGCTAAAGATAACCTTGGCTTTGAGTCTTTTGTCGCTAAATATATTGCATTAATCTATTGACTTTGCTAATATTCTTTCAGAAAAAAAGCAACATTTCATGGGAGAGAATAAAATCTAGGTATAGAGTAACAATTACTGTATAAGAATCAGAGGTATTTTAATGCCTATTCATTTCGGTTCCCCTCCAAGTTAATTTCTTTTTGCCTGAGTTTGTGATCAAAGGAATAAAAAGAGGAATGAAAATCTATTAATGTCACATTTTATGCAACTAGATTATTTTGAGACATTTTTATGTTTAACCTATTAATTATGTCTGAAAACTGATTACCAGTGACAAAATAACATATGGCAAAATAAATTCAAATCCTCTACTTCATCTTGGGATCTTTGTAAACAAAATCAGAATCTGTAGAGAAATACTGTAGACAAATACTGAATCTTTATCTGCTTAAGTTCAAGGAACTCATAGACACTCTACAGGTATTCTGGATTCAATTAGAAGAAATTGTTAAAGCAATTGCTTACATGAGATAAAATTAAGTTTTCTCTGAAAATATCCTTTAGCTTTCTCTTTTTTTCCAGATTTTTTAAATTTTTTATTTTTTAATAAATCACCATGGGGTACAATTGCAGACTTACAAACTTTCGTGCTTATGTTTCAGTCATACAATGATCAAGTAGCCATTCCTTCACCAGTGCCCATATTCCACCACCAATGATCCCGTTATCCCTCCCACCACTCCCACCCCATCTCCCTCACCCCACCCCACCTCTGTGGCAGGACATTCCTTTTAGCTGTCTCTCTCTCTTTAAGGGTGTTGTGGTTTGCAATAGAGGTACTGAATTGCCATCATTAGGTCTGTACTCTACTTCTATCACAACATTGAAGCTACAGGTATCTTCAAAGACCACACCCCACTGACCAAGCAAGTGGAAACAGAGATAAATAAATGGGACTATCTTAAACTAAGAAGCTTTTGCACCTCAAAAGATACAGTGACCAAAATACAAAGACAATCTACAGAGTGGGAAAGGATATTCACCCAATACCCATCTGATAAGGGATTGATATAAAGGATATACAAGTTACTGGTTGAACTCTACAAGAAGAAAACACCCAACTCAGAAAATGGGGCGATGAAATGAACAGACACAGAAAAAAATGCTCTTCATCATTAATCATCAAGGAGATGCAGATAAAAACAACAATAAGATATCATCTCACATCACAGAGACTGGCCCACATGGAAAAGAACAAAAGCAACTGTTGTTGGTGCGGCGGATGTGGCGAGAAAGAGACTCTCTTTCACTGCTGGTGGGAATGCAGACTGGTCCAAACGTTTTGTAGAACAGTATGGACAATCCTCAAAAAATTAAAAATTGAGCTCCCATTTGACCCAGCAATACCACTGCTGGGAATATATCGCTGAGATGCAAAATTATACAGTAGAAATGAGTAAATCGATGAACAACGGGATGTCAGTGATACAGTGATACAGATATACATATATGTACATCATGTATCACTGCCATACCGTTATTGTTCGCCGATTTACTTGAGTGGGCTCCAGTAATGTCTCTATTCCTCCCAGCCCTGAGATTTTAGCAGCCTCTCCTTACTCGTCTTTCCCAAAGATTGGAGGCTTTTTCAGCATCAGTGGAATGAGACCTATCATTACTGTTTTTGGCATATTGAATACGCCACGGGTAGGTTTCCAAGTTCTGTCCATGTGGGTGGGATATTCCTGGTAGCTTGCTGGGCTCTCCTAGAGGTATAATATGTATATTTATAGGTGAATATGTATATGTATGTACATTCGCATGTATATGTACATATACATTATATATAGTTTGGGGATGCATCTGTTATATATAGTTTGAGGATGCATCTGGTAATTTTCAGGATTTGCATAGAGATCATTCCTGGAAGAGTTTAGGGAACTATATTGGGTCCTAGAGATTGATGCAAGGGCTGCTTCATAAAAGGCCACCCCCCCTACCCTCCAAATATTATAGTCCTGGCCCTTTAACATCACTCATTTCTCTGTGGAAAAGAAGAAGTGGTTTCATGTTTCCATTTACTTTATGTTGCATCCATTACCATGATAACTGCTATATATTTCCAATTATTAACTGCAAAACTGTTCAACTTTCAGAGCTTTCTTGTTCACCATTTTGGTGTGCTGACTTATTTCCTAATTAAAAACAATCTCTTAGCCTCATATATTAAGAACATTCACATCATTCTTCTTATTAAATTATGTATGAGAAATTTTATTGCATGGTAAATGTTGTGGTATATAATATGTTAATATGAAACATTAGCAGTAATTTTATCTTTCTAGAAAATCTGATATACACTAGTTGCAAAGAAAAATGGCTAATTTTCTAGGAAACTAAAAAGCAATTATTATATAAAATCAAATTGTCTCCCATAACAAATATCAGGATATCATTAAGAGCTTAAAATTTCCTTGAAGCACTGTAAGAGATAAAATATATTATAAAATTCTTCATAATGTTATTAGGTAAATATAATAAGGCAGTATAACTATGAAATGTTATATAACATAATATTATGTATGCAATAATATATTCATGATCTATTTCTATCCATAATCTTATCTCTACATTCATTTAGAGGTGTTTACATAGGTTGTTTACTTTAATGTAGTATTTAGTATCCACAAAAGATATATGCAACATCTTTATGAATTAAAATTTTATGTAAATAACAATTAAATGTAAACTCAAAGACTTGAATTCTCTGTGTGCCTTTAACATATTATGGACTTCAATGCACTTACCAATGTCACTGAACAGCATCTGTGTTAAAGATGGTTGACAAGAATGGAAAGAATATAAAGTAATTAGCATACCACATAATCAATACCTGAAAATTATGATATTATAGTCAGAATGCCATCAATATTCATGAGAAGTCATTTTATGTCATGGTCTCAATAATGCATGTGTTCTCAAAAGGTCTTCTATCTTAGAATCACATATGTGGAAAGATTTCCAAGCCAACTATACTGATATGTCAACACCAATTTGCTTTCAGCTTTATATGTTTGCTTTTCAGTGTCAGACACTGGTTTAATGAAATCTAGGCATTAAGACATCTATGTTGCTCTCTTGTATTTAATGCTCTACCTTTTTCCTGTCAGCTGCGTTTTTCTGTCAGCTGTTTATTGTGTACCTGAAAAATAACAATTGCAATTCTTTTCAGGAGCAATTGAATTTTGATAAGAATAGTTGAGCCTAGTATCTACATGATATAGCTGTGCTTTTCATTAACTATAAATAAATGTTTCTGGTTTTAAGAAATCTCATGCAAGCACAATTGACATATTCAAATTGATCAAAATCTTTGAATTTATAACTAGCATGAAAGCAAATCCAGTGATTTATTTATTAAAAGCTGTAAAACACAAGACTCAAAAAAGAAATAATGCAGTTTGCACTCCTCTAGTTTGCTGCATATGTTATTAAATAGAATATAAATTTGGCATAACTATTAGCTTTTTTCCAATTGAAATCTACATATAAGGAAATAATGTTTCATCCATTTTTTTATTTTGCTTTTCCTAAATAAAAAATTCAAAAGAGCATGTAAATAAAATAAGAAAATATATCTTACTTTGTTTTTCCACATGGAACAAAAAATTATTTAAAAAAAACTGCTATTTCATTAAAGCATTGTAAATTTTGGAAATGGAGATGACAGCATATAAACTATCTTTAAATAGAAATTCTGTTCACATAATGAAAAAAAACACCAAAAAGCAACTCAACATAGACTAGTGTATCTTACAAACTTCAGAGAAACAAAAGTGGGGTGAAATCTATTTAAGTAATTAATTTGTTTGTTTAGCTTTTCAGTGCCAATGATTAAGTCTAGGACCTCACACATACAAGTTTATCTCTCTATTGCTGAGCTGTACTCCAGACCCAACAAAATTTATTAGAAGTAAAGAAAATTGTTATAATAAACTGGGATGTTTTAATAATAATGAGTATCAATCTTTCAGAATATGCATCAATTAGTAGCATACAATCACATCAAAACAGGAACCAAAACATAGTAAGAAGAAATTGTAACCCATGAAGGACAGGAATACAGCACAAGTGTTAGGCTGCATTCATCAGATCCTGGTCTTATCCCCACCACTTCTGAGAGCAACATATAAAAGTTCCATTGTATTCTATGTATTATTTGCAATGATCAATTAAAAATAAATGTTCATCATAAAATTTAAGAAAACAATTCAAGAGATCATTAAAAATTAAATATTAATAATAAATGTAACAAAATAATAAAAAATATAAAGATTTGTATGGTGCAAAGAATCATTTAAGAAATCTGAGGGTTAAAAGGAGGTAAGGGATATTCTTGATAACCTTTCAGTATCAATATTGCAAACCACAATGCCCAAAAGGAGAGAGAGAAAGAGAGACAGAGAGAGAGAGACAGGGAGAGAGAGAGAAGTAAAGCACCTGACAGAGAGCCAGGCAGGGGGTGAGGGACGGGGAGTGATGGGAGGAATCCTGGGGACACTGATGCTAGAAAATGTACACTGGCAGAGGAATGGGTGTTGGAATACTGTATAGCTGAAATACAATCATGAACAGCTTTGTAATGGTCTATCGCACAGTGATTCAATAAAAAAGTTAAAAAATAGAAATTAGACATCAAAGAAGCTTATATTAACAAACTAAATGTCTGTTGTTGTTAAAATGATAATATTTTTAGACTGGAAAGATGGTATGCAAGGTTAGGATGTTGACCTTGCATCTGAACTGGGTTCAATCTAAGGTATCCCATATTGTACCCTGAACCCACCAGGAGAGATCCCTGAGTGTAGAGCAAAGCATAAACCCTGAGCACCACTTGATGTAGCATAAAGTAGAAGAAAAAAAAAAAGAAGAATCTTCAACCTGGTCTGAATTTGAGACATAAAAGATTCCTATGATAACCATGGATTCATATGTAGAAATAGTCAACTGTTTTTATAGAATTGCAAGGTATTCAGATAACCAAAATTATTTCAGATCAAAGTATTAGATGCACACTTTCTGAGTTAAAGCTTAATTTAAAAAAGCCAGAAATCATAGTAGTTGGCAATATCATACTACAGATACATAGCTCAAACTAATAGTACCCAGAAGCAAAAATAAAGTCACCTGTCTAGGGCCAATTGATTATCCTAAAGGTTTAAAAAATGATTTAGTTGGCAATGTATGATTTTTCAACACGTGGTGCTAAGAAAACCTGTAATCCATACGCAAAATCATGAATTCAGGTCCTTACCTTATAGATAAACAATTTGAAAATGAAATTGAATCTTAGAAGTAAAATAAATAATTTTCAGAAGAAAACAGATAAGGAATTTTTATAACTTTAAAGTTGGCAATAGGTTCTTAAGATGAACAATAAAGTTAGAGAATCTAAAAAAAAGTACTGACAAATGCATTTCATACATTTCAAGTAGGTCTTCTCTCCAGAAAAATATACCAAATGCCAATGTATTCTTAAAAGAATTTTGACATCATTGATCATTAGAGAAAAACAAATTAAAGACCACAAAGGGATAATACTTATCACCCATTTGAATTAAATGCCCCCACAAAAAGCAGTGCTTGACTATTTTAAGCAAGATAAGGAAAAAGCAAAGTATTTATTAACTGAGAATTGATAAATGAAATGTTAAAAATTAATATTCAACCACTAAAGAGTATAGTGGTATGTACAAGAGTACGTATAAATCTTGAAACCAAGTTAAGCTTCAAAATATCTAATATTTCCTTATACTTATATGATATATTCAGAATATGAAGATCGATAAATACATAATTTATATTACTGGCTGCTTAAGCTGGAACACCATAAGATATTTGTATTAGTGGCAGTGGGGTTCCTTATTAAGTAAGAAAAATATAAAATAACTGTGGCCATTTTTGTGAAACTAAAAATATTAAGTAACATTTAATTGTATTTTCTTAAGTGGGTGAATTTTATTTCAACATTTTACTCTATACTAAAGATTTTGATAAAGTTAGTTTTAGGCCAATAATCATATTTATTTGCATAATATGTTTAGTATTTTCTGGAAACATAAAAACCTTGTGAGACACTAGGTACTGAAATTAATGTGATTTTTGCTTATTTTGGGGCCACAAAGTTTTGTTGTTGATTTTCTTTATTGCAATGCATTTTGTAAATTAACAATTTCTAGGTATTATGAAATAAGACATTATAAGTAAGAAAGAAGTCACTGATTAGCAAAGCGGGACCCAAGGCATGGATCAGGAATCTCTCAACTAAGATAGAAAGAACTTTGAGCAAGTAGAAGGCTTGGTATAGTAGCTCTGCAACTAGAAAACAAAGAAGTGGTACTGTAAATGAAGTGTGATAGCCTGATTAAAAAAATAACTTTAAGTAAGTCCATTTTTTCAGTTAGCTATCTTAACTTATTTTGTAGGTATCTAAATTTATTAATGATTGGCTTAAAAATTTTTGCATTTATTTTGAAATTATGGAAAGACGAACTGATTTTGGAGTCTAAACAATCACAAATTCTAAATTTCTAGGGTTCGTATTTTAGTGCTCAATCATCTAAATCCTATATTGTTCATCTCTGTTCAGTTAGCATTGTCTTGGGCCTTGTTTGTTTCAAATTTTAACACATTCTTCTATAATCTGTTTTATCACAGTAGGAGGGCAATTGTATTTTATTTTCTCTCTTGACTTCTTGTCCTTGGTTGCCCTCAGTAAACATTAGTTGATGGTAATTCCACCCTTAAAAACCTTTCAAAGGGCAGGATTTTTTATCTTGAAATATTAATGGGGCACATCAGAACTATGACACATAACTTAGACTTTTTATTTCAGCAATTTTCTATCCTATTTACTTTAACTGGCACCCCTAGAGTTACATTGCTTTATTGGTTTAGTTTAAATGTGCTATTGTTACTTACGGGTTAAGCAGGTAGGCTGATTGCATTAATAAAAATTGATAAGTAGGCAGGTTATCCTTCCTAATTTATTTCCATGGCAACAGACAAGCAACAGTGCCTTGTTTCTCAGGAGCAGAATGCTAATAATCAAATGTGCCTTACCCAGATGAATATATAACACAGTTTACTAATATAAATGTCTCGACATTGTGTGCATTACAGAAACGAAATCCACATTAATTCTTCATCTAAGTTACATGATGAATATGCACAAGAGAATGAAAAAATGAGAAAGTTCCTCTGAAACATCAAAATTGTTCATTAAAGTAATGTCTTTTAAATAGTGTGTACAGTGAACAATTTTATTCACTGATACTCATATTGTTTATTTTGGGAGGAGCTCCATTTATAGAAAAGTATAGTAATGCATGGTTATTTTGACAACTCAGAAAATAATGGGTCCTGCACAAGAGTTCAATTAAGCAATAATCCCTGGGAAAAATGGTCATTACTAGCAGTTAATGATTGGTTTGTTAGTTAATGGCCCAAGGCAA
The DNA here is from genome assembly GCF_027595985.1 of Sorex araneus. Lineage (NCBI taxonomy): Eukaryota > Metazoa > Chordata > Mammalia > Eulipotyphla > Soricidae > Sorex > Sorex araneus. The sequence goes on from NC_073305.1 coordinate 167,352,029, forward strand.
AGCTAAGGGCATTTAAGACTCTAACAAACGAGTTGTGAATTGTAGCAATGACTTGTGAATCGTAGCTGTAAGGGATTTAAAAAGATTTTTTGCCCTTGCTTAATAACCACCTTGTATGGTTTGTGATAGAAATAATGTGATTTTCAAAAAACTGATTATAATTTAGGATAATTTCGGCAACAACTGATATTTCTAGCAAATTGACTATTGATTTTTAACTGTTATTTTTTGCTTTAGAATATAGGCATTTGTAATATACATCTGCTCAAATAGATTGAAGGTCAAGATGCAAAAGGGATTTTTTTGGGGGGGTTTCCTTGCTTAAAAATATTGTGTGGATTTCTCTAGTGATATTATTACACTTTCTTTAGGTGTCTTGATAGGCACATTTTGACCTGCAATATTGGTTTTAACTGCATCTTGAAACAGGGACACCTATAGAGTTTTTAATTAAGTCTTTAAGACTGTAGAAGGGACACCCTTATCTTCACAGGTCTCACATAGGAAAATACCGTTGAATCTTCTGACCAGTACCAAGTCCTCTAGCATTTGAGTGGAATTTAGTAGAATAAATATGTTATATTTGGTACTTTGCTAAGTTGAGCAATATCTTACTGTCTTCTTTTTAAAAAAAATATAAAGTGAATTAACTTTCATTAATCAGGGTATTTCCTTTACAAACCTACTTGTAATGAATTGTATTAGCTTCTGAGAAACAGAGAAGCTTCATCTGCTTTTAGAAATAAACATACACTAGTTTCATGTAAGTTTGTGTTTGCAACTTAAATGGTCAGCTGTAGAACTGATGGGGCTGGAGTGCCGTGGGTGTGGTATTTGCATAAGTGAAATGAATAAATTTGTTTTCAAGATCAATTTTTGGGGTGCACTCCTGGCAATGCTCAAAGTTTACTCATGACTCCGTGATCAGCAACTATTTGTGGTGTGGCTCAGGACACCATGTGATTGGCTGTGGATTGAACCTACGTGGGCTGTGTGCTTGGCAAGTGCTTAATCTACTGCGTTCTTTCTCTGGCCCTTCAAAATAAATCTGAAAAAACAATTGTATGAGCTCTTTATTTTATTTATTTAACAATTTGTATGCATAGCTCATATGAAAAAAGAAATGATGAATTTTATTTCTTTTTGTCTCTATAGTAAGCACAGATTAAAAAATCAAATAATTTATTAATATTTTCCTAAAAGACCACAATATCTTATTAAAACATTCTGCCTGTTGGGGCTGGAGCAATAGCATAGAGGGTAGGGCATTTGCCTTGCACGTGGCTGACCCAGGTTCGATTTCCAGCATCCCATATGGTCCCCTGAGCAGTGCCAGGAGTGATTCCTGAGTGCAGAGCCAGGAGCAACCCCCGTGCATCGCCAGGTGTGACCCAAAAAGAAAAAAAAAATTCTTCCTGTTACTAAAGAGCACTTTTGCTCAAAAAGCATTTCTCTGCGAGGGAAAATTTATTTATAAAATAAACAAAATATCAATACCATTGTTTCTTTTCTTTGTGTCATTTTCTCTGTTTCTCATGAACTAGATCTCTCTTTGATAAGAGAGCTGATTTCTTTAGCTTATGCAGGACCAAAAAGAGAATTGCACAAGCTAAATAGCTTGCTCTGTGTCACAAAGCTATTATTAGTGGATCTGAGATTTGAAATAGTCCAAGTATTGTGAATTCAAATGATGTGTAATTTTGTTTGTAATACAGTAATTCATCAGAGGAAAATAATTAAACATTGAATGTAATCCTAGGCAGTAAAAATAGCATAAAATATTGCACTCATTTGATGCTTATATTTCAAGATTCATAGACATTAATTACATTGCTAATATAATAATTTTATAAGCTCTTAATATATTTCTTGGAAAAAACCTTAATTTTATAGTATTTTGAACCTAGTAACAGTCTTTGCATGCTTCACCATACATTTAACTTCAGTATCAAACAGAGATCTATTAAGATGAAATCAATTTGAATTTTAGGTCATAGAGAGCTCTAGAGTGTCATCCAATTCATGCATAATGTTGATACTCAATTTCTACATCCACATAGAGGTGAGCCTCTGATTACTTGGAAATTGATCAATTTATGCTTTATATTCACATTTTTATTCCAATTTATTAAATCCATATTCTACTCATTGGTACTTTTCTCTCATAATAATGCATGTTTGTGTCAGAGGAAACAAAATATTTAATGTTAGATAAAGAATTGATGATACGTAAATAATGACTATTAGCCCAATAAAGACATGCTGTCAGCAGAATATCTTCCATCTCTTTCTAACTTAATTGAGAATGCAATGCAGTGTGTACATTATGTTGCTCCAATTAATTCAAATCATTCCTAATTGGGATCTCTTAAATAACTCCCTACTGGGTCTAGAGAGGAAATTGAATCATGCATTAAATCAGGAAGTCGTCTCTAACTTTAAATATATTGTTATTCAAAATCAAATATGCTGATGTTGACTTTACTAAAGATGAACAAAAAATTATTTTCTGGCACTTTGTAAGTTAGTGACTACCAGTTAGTCAAAATTAAGGTTAACTGATATTGCCATAACTATTGTATGTAGAAAATAATATTGTTTTTAAAATGCCATATTTTGGGATGGCATTGGGGATAAAGGTCTCAATCATCGGAGATGGATAATACACCTACACTTGCTTTGCACAAATTATAGACGATAACAATCGCACAACCATTTTTGATATCTATTGCATGGAAGAAGAATTCCTATATTATTCCTTTCACAAGATTCCCTACAATGCCTTGAGTACTAATAGCTTATCTGTCTCTTTTTTTCTGACTCATTTTACTCAGCATGATGCTTTCCATGTTGATCCTTTTATATGCAAATTTCATGACTTCATGTTTTCTGACAGCTACATAGTATTCCATTGTGTAAATGTACCAGAGTTTCTTTAACCAGTCATCTGTTTTGGGGCACTCTGGTTTTTTCCAGATTCTGGCTATTGTAAACCGTGCTGCAATGAACATAGAAATACATATGCCATCTCTACTATACCTTTTTGTCTCTCCGGGATATATTCCCAGGAGTGGTATTGCTGGGTCAAATGGAAGCTCAATTTCTAATTTTTTGAGAATCGTCCATATTGTTTTCCAAAAGGGCTGAACCAGTTGGCATTCCCACCAACAGTGCAGAAGAGTCCCTTTCTCCCCACATCCATGCCAATACTGGTTGCTTTTGTTTTTTGGGATGTGGGCCAATCTCTGTAGTGTGAGATATCTCATTGTTGTTTTGATCTGCATCTCCCTGATGATTACTGTTTTTGGCATATCGAATACACCGCGGGTAGCTTGCCAGGCTCTGTCATGGGGATGGATACTCTCGGTAGCTTGTCAGGCTCTCTGAGAGGAACAGAGGAAATGAATCCAGGTTAGCCGCATACAAGGCAAACGCCCTACCCGCTGTGCTATCGCTCCAGCTTCTCAACCATATTATTTGATAAAACACTCTAATATGTATAATAAAAGTTAGTAACATTCAGAGCATAGACAAGATTGCCAATTAACTCTTTTGATCTGTTATGAAGTAACTTTAGCACTTAAATATGCCTTTGATTTCCTAAGTAATAGAAATAATTTCATTTGTTCCACACTACATAAATTTGGGTATTTAAATCTTTGATCACAAGTAGCACTAACTAATGCAAAAAACTTTATTCTATTTTTGGGGGGTTGTCAGAGGCTCCATGCTTATTGGATCATATAGTTCTTGGGGATTAAACTCAGGGTTCTTTGATGTGTGTGTTTCAGCCCTTTAAGCTAACTCCCTGTCCCTAAGCTGCATTCTATTTTTTTAGAAACAGCATTATATACTACTTACTCACGGTTCCTCAGGGGAACATGAATTCCTATTATAAGCCTCCATTCTCTGTAAACTACAGATCTTCTCTGTTAGGCATAAAAAAGTATTTTTTATCTGAGACAAAGGATATAGTAGAAGTGTAATAGTCCAAATATAGGACTTGTAGGAAAATCAATATCCTGTGATGCAGAATTATAAGGTTTTCATTGTAATGTATCAGTGCGGCCCTGCTCCAAACTTACATAAATCTGGTGTAGTTTCAGTAAATTAATAATAGCTAGAAAGCAGAGAAGATTTAGCATATGCCGGCATAAGTGCTTGTAGCAGTCATGTTAGGTAATAGGTATAGAGTTACAGTGAAAGAGACATCCTCATATAATCAAATGTAATTTCTATAATATTATATTTTAAGGATAAAATCTGAGAAATTTTAGGTTGATACATTTTCTAGCTCTGGCTCTTTTAGTTCTGAAAATAAGCCCACACATGTGAATTACAGCGGATCATAACTAAACCACAGACAGAGGAATAGAAATTCTAGGTTATTTTCTTATGTGGTTTATTTTCTCCTTACCTCCTTCTCCTGTTGTTAAAAATATCCTCACCTGAGGATGCTGAAGTCGTACAGAAGGTAGTTTACTTGCCTGGCATGTGGCAATCCGGGTTCCATGCCCAGCATTCCATATTTCTCTCATCTATGATGAGGAATAACTCCTGAGTGCAGACTGAAGAGTAATACCTGAGCATACTAGGTGTGGTCTAAACTACAAAACAAAACAAAAATCCTCATCTGACTCTTCTACCTATCATAGATATCAATTTTTATTGCCTTTCCTGACCATCCTTATATTCCTACATATTCTGGGAAGAGAGCATAACATAAAGCTCGTACTTCCTGCTTAATTACAGGATTTGTGCATAGGTTTGCTACCATCTTATCTCACTTATTTTCTACTGAATCAAGCCATAGATAACTCCTGCTGATAATAACTCTGCTAGATTAAAGGCATGGTCTCCTACATTGATGGTGATGATGCCTGTCTCAGCCTCTGTTATATCTGTTTCCAGCAATCACAAGCTCATCTTGGAAATTTTTTTCTTCTATCAAGGTTTCATAGTTTAATAAGTAGGTATATGCTACCAAACATTCATGAATCACTTGTAAGTAAGCAGTCACTTTCTAAAAAAATATACAAATCTTGCATATACAAATCTTTCAGTGTAGCTTTCCTGATCTTGCCTTTGAATCTTTGTCAAAGATATAAACAATTCTTTAAAAAAGTACTACCGTGTTCAAATGAACATTAAGGGATTCAAATTATCAAAAAAGTTAAACCATAACTATTTGAAAATTACATTATTTAGAGAAAGCCAATCTTCATAGAAAACTAGTCTTGTAGATAAAACTCCACATAAGACACCACAAAAAATCTTTCAGAAACAATAAACCAATACAGTAAATAGAAAGCTACATGATAAATTCACCAATATCTTTTGCAAACAATGAGTTAGAAAAAAATAAACACTTTGATAACCTGGTTTGCAATAGTATCTAACAGAGTCAAGCTTTTATAAATCCACTTTAATAATAAAGTAAATAATGAAGTAAAAGAAGTTTATATGATTGAAAATCATCTCACAATTAAAATAAGATACAAATAAATGAAAATATATTGGATTGATAGAATTGTTTTAATTGTTAGAATTTGTTTAAAGACCAAAGTGTTACACAGATTATTGTAGTCCCAACAAAAATTCCAATTCCATTGCGATAGCACAGCAGGTAGGGCGTTTGCCTTGCAAGTGGACAACCAGGGTTCGATTCCTCATCCCTCTCGGAGAGCCCGGCAAGCTACCAAGAGTATTCTGCCACATGACAGAGACTGGCAAGCTACCTGTGTGGCATATTGGATATGCCCAAAACCGTAACAAGTCTCACAATGGGGACATTACTGGTACTCACTTGAGCAAATTGATGAACAACGGGGGGACAGTGCTATAGGGCTACAGTATCAAGAACAATAATATCTAAGATTTGTGTGGAAGGAAAAATGCCCCCCAATTTTAAAAATAATTTTGAAAAAAATAAGATGGTAGGTGCATACAATCCATATTGAAGATCTTAGGTAGTTGTCTTAATTTCTCAAAATACCTAGCTTTCAATGCTACATAGTGACATGCACTTCAAAATAATAAAATTCAATTTCTTAAAGAATTTTAATTCAATTTTGAGAAATACTTTCCACCCAGGTATTTCATTTTAAGCTCATTTTTATCAGTTGGTGTTGACATTTTTTTTTGACTCTTGTGAAGAAATATTTCTGAAAAACATGACAATGTATCCAAATGTAGACAGTTCAAACCAACATGGGTAAGCTTCACACCCTGTGTGCTAAACACTATATATTTACCTGAAAGACCATCTGCCATGATAAATAGATCAATTTTATATCACTTTCACATGAATTTCTCAATTCAGGTGGAAAACTGGCAATCAGAGAGATGATAGTGCCCTTAAGAGGTGAGAACTAAGCCATGGGAAACCATCTCTGTAACCTGCACATACAACAATGAACATGTAACCTGCATATTCAATAATGACATCAAATCATGAAAAACACGTTGCATAATGATAACTATTAGATGATCATCAGTCTTTTGCCTTCTAGGTTACAATGGAGTTGCACTAGATCCTTCGAAATATATATATTACAAAAAATGTGTTAATAAGATTCTTGTACTTGACTTTTCTACAGACACTTTGGGGACATCTTCTTCCTGGAAAAGAACCATGCTTCCTTTTTGGTATCAGAGTTCTAGTTGCTAGATAACAGTAACTTCTCAAAGCTAGATATCCCTATACTGGGTTCCTAGGATTTTGACCTTGAACAAAAATACTCTCCACCCTATACAAGTCATATTCATTTTTATGTTCCTGACATACACATTTTACTAAAGAATTTGCCTAGCAAGTCTCACAGTGAAGATGTTACTGGTGCCTGTTCTAGCAAATCAATGAACAACTGGATGACAGTGACAGTGATACTTTGTTTTTCTTGGAGAACTCTTTTATCTCATAGAGACAAATGCTTTTCTCCACCCTCCCAACATTTTCTCACCACTACATTTAGTTACCCAAATTAGTTTTATCAGGTCTCACATTTCTATTGCATACTTCCAAAGTATGGCAGAAAGAATTGAAATGGCTATGGATCAAACTGGATAGCTCACTTCTCATTAATTGGGTTCTGTTGTTTATTTATGTTAGATGTTATTTGGTGATTGAAAAGCCAACTTTATTTCAAATATGCCTGTTGTTTAATGCCGTGGAATTGCATCTTCAGTGACAGAGAGATTATAGAGAAAAAGAGCCATGTCTAATTGGTATTAAAATGCAATTTCACAGGCATTCTTGGAACAGATCCTCTAATAATATTACTCTGGACTTGACTAATTTATTTGCTTAATGTGAAGTTAGCAAGAAAAATAATACCAGAGAAATAAAAAAAATACATGTGCTCCTTCTTCATATTTAAAACATAATAAACATTTTTAAAGTACATGTTGACACACAAAATCTTGCTTGCATATTTTGATTTAAGTTCATTTTTGTCAACATTATTCTCATGAATAAAATAATATATGACTGCCATTTGATGGACTGTTATTAATGGTGGGATAACATTGCAACCTTTCCTGCTTAAGTTTGTTTTGTTATGCCTGAAATTTTGAGGAAGAATAAATCATAAGAGAATACTTCCAAATATAAATTGTTCAAATAGTCATATATATATACATATATACACACACACATATATATAACACTTTTCTCACATTGGGAACTTAAGCAAATAATCATTCATATTTTTAAACCAAAGAAAATATTCAAGAAGCAAATGGAAAGAAATACCCTTTAGAATGCAATTCCAAAAATTAAGATACGATATAAAATTTTTCCGAGGATTTATTTAAAATTGTCTCAGTGTTATCCTCTAGAATAGGCACTGTGGTCATTATATTACTTCAAGTAATAGAAAATACCAAGACTAGTCTGATCCAGAATAATCATTGAACTTGTGGTTTTCCTTTTTCAATAATACCACTTAGCTGCACAAGAATAAAAACATAAATATATTCTCGATAAAGGTGTAAGGAAGTTTATGTACTTTCCCTTCAACAATTTTCTATGGTTTGAGTAAAGCAAAGATTATTATAATCCAAGCTTCTTTTATCTATGACTTCAGTGAATAAGTGCTGATCAAATTTAGACCATACTCCAAGGGCCAAAATAATTAAAAAAAAAAAAGAAAAAGAAAGGATGTTTTCTGAGCTACATGATCCACACATAGTGGTTGGTTTGTTGTTGCTTTTGTTTTTTTAATGACTACAAATTTTAAAAACATATACTTCCGTCTCCACTTGCATAGAATCAGATTGGGCAGAATCTAATTGGTTTTCTAGTCCACATTTTGATATTCATAACCTTTTCTTTCCCTCAGCATCATCTTTGTGCTAGGTATGATAGAATTTCATCCTGAATAAAGTTTCTAAGTGTATAATTACTATACATGGTATTTTAGTTTAGAAAATTTGTAAATAGACAATATTTGTTGTATTAAATAAATATTGATATTTTAATTTATAGGATATTTAACAAATATTCAGCACTGTTTCTATATTTGGCATAGCATTTCATACCAAATACTATAGTCTTTTCGGTTGAGCTAGAAATCTATAAATCTGATACACATAGATAGCATTATTTAGAAATGATCTCTTTAGACCAGATAAAAAAGCTTTGTTGTGAATAATAATAATCAATATATCTTATATTGGGCTGGAGCGATAGCATAGTGATAGCATAGATAGCATTTGCCTTTCACGTGGCTGACCTGAGTTCGATTCCTCCGCTCCTATCGGAGAGCCCGGCAAGCTACCGAAATATCGAGCCCGCGTGGCAGAGCCTGGCAAGCTACCCATGCGTATTGGATATGCCAAACACAGTAACAATAAGTCTCTCAATGAGAGACGTTACTGGTGCCCACTCGAACAAATCGATGAGCAACGGGATGACAGTGACAGTGATATCTTATATTGATAAATGCAGTTGAAGCTATGTTCACTCTTTTTAATCATATCAGATTGTTATTTAGTATTAAATTTGCCTATTAAAATCTCTAACATTTATAAATTAGTTTCTACAACATTGGACATAGTCATAACATTTATAAAACAATGTATATTATATATTTAAATTGTGGTTTAGATAACTTGTATCACTTATCATCCCTTTACTCATTGATTTGCTCAAACAGGCGCCAGTAACCTCTCCATTTATTCCTGCCATGTGCTAGTGTAGCCTAATGGAGTCTGCTCGCTCCAGGAACAGGAAGAGCGTCAAGGCATTCGTTCAGGTGCTTGATGAAGAGTCTGGATGACTCAAGTGAATAACTTGTAGAAAATGGACAACAAGCAGATCAGGCGATAGTTGCCGATGTTGTGGATGTCTCCCTTCTTGTACAACAGAATGGTCCTGCTGGTTTTTCATTGATATGGAACCTTGCATTCAGCCAGGTAGAGTGTGAAGAATCAAGCCAGTGTATTGATGAGTACTGGCAGCAGATTCTTCAGGTGTTTGGGTCTGACCTTGTCGGGATCATGTGCTACATGCTGCTTTAATGAGGAAAAGGTGTGTCAGATTTCAGAAAGGAGAATGCTGGGAACGACATATCTATCCTGTGGAATTTGGTATGTGGGCATATAGATGTGGCTATCAAAGAGATCTGAGTAGAAATAGTGGATAACCTTCTCTTTTTTCCCTTCTGGAAGATGTTATAGATCCATCAGGACATCAGAGGGCAATCATCTTGGTCTTGTCAATGGGAAGAATAGGTGGGTGTTGCGAATTCTTTTCCTGGCTTCTGCCACATCAGCCAACAATGCTGTTCTTCTCTCTTTAATGTCTTCCTTTATCACTTCTTTGTACAGCTTGTTGAGCTTAGATGCTAGCTGGTGATTGCCTGAGGCTTGTGCCAAACCACATTGGCAAATGAGCTCAAGAGTTTTCAAAGACAGACATCTATTTGTGGCTTTCTCACTCTCAGCATTATTCGCACAGTTATAGAGGTGCTGAATCAGTGGACCATATTCCTCTTTGATGTTGTTAACAATGGCATCTTTCCATATCATCGTAATAGTGCCAAAGAGCACTCAGTGGTCTTTTTGGAATTTCTCTTCTTAAACTTTGCAGCCCTTTCTCCCCACTCTGTAAAGTTGAATTTCGCATGAAGGAGACGGTGGTCTGATCCCATTTGGAATTTTGGGACAACAGCAACATCAGTCAGGCAGAACTGTTGATTGAAAATGATTTAATCAATTTCATTGTGGAACTGTCCACCTGTCCAACATTTAAATTCAGCCTTCTAGAACTTTGAGTTACCATGGATGGTCTTGGTCCACTTGATGAACTCAGACAGTCTCTCACCCAGTTTGTTCCATTCTAGGCCATGTGTCCTGATGTGAAATTCTTCTGGCAACCTTCTCAGTCCTACCTTGGCATTAAAATCACCAACAATGATCTTGTAGAAGTTGTGGTCTTATTTAAAGAACTTCTTCAGCTCCATGTAGAACTTCTCAATTTCTTCTTTGTCGTAGCTGGATGTTGGTGTGCAGACAACGAAGATAGAAACTGTTGCCAGTGAGCCACATCTATTCAAGCGTAATCGTCTGATTCAGGTTGTTAGGCATTGGAATGAATGGATGCTCATGGGCAAGTTCATGTTGACGAGGACATCAACATCACTGACGCCTCTACTGTCACATGTTCTAAGAAACAGTTCTTCTCCAGTATCGAAAACGGTGTGATGTGATGGATGTCTTCTTGTCTTAGTTGATCCAATGATGTTGTACTTGATCCTCTGCGCTTGCAACATCATATCCTCAATGGATGCTTCTGATGCCAGCATATATGCGTTAAAATTACAGTCATTTTAGTCCTTCTTTGTTTTGGCACCATAGTTAAGCCCTGAGATTTTATCATTCTCTCCTTTCTCGTCCTTCCCAACACTGTCGTACTGGGGGCTCTTTCAGGATAAGGGGAATGAGGCCCATTATTGTTACTGTTTTTGGCATATCAAATAAAAAGCCATGGGTAGCTTACTAGGCTGTCCCATGTGGGGGGATACTCTGGGTAGCTTGCTGGGCTCTCGAGAGGGCGATTTAGATAGCTCACTTAAAATCTTACATTAGCTAGCCATCTGCCCATGTTTAATATCTATCGTCAATTTTTTAGCATTTTATATGGTTTTATTCTAATGATAAAGTGAACAGAAAATCATTGAATAAATGCCGTTGATGAACAGGTGAAAAATAATACAAACTATGTTATAGTATAGCCTTTACAATATACTTCAGAGAGATTCATATTTTACTTAAGAGACTGGAATGTTAAGACATATACCCAAGTATATCCTTTCAAACTCTGAAAAGTCAATCTTAGAGCAACGAGATGTCTTAGTATGATAGAGCAGTTGCTGAATTATATTTTATATATAATTATAGTACTTATTATTTCAAGGTTGATGCCTGTATATCAGATTCATGAAGTATAAAAATTAATTATGGTTACTTAGTAAATTCTATTAAGATTTTTTATTTCTAAATTTGAAAAAGCGAGTAATGGAAATACCTTATTTCTTCTGTTAATTATTATGTTTATTTGCAGGCAAATGCATAATTTGGAAGTTTGACATTAAGAAATCATGCAGTAACACTATTTATAACTGTTTTCTTAGTACTTAGAAAGAAATTTACTCTGAAGTCTGACTCAATCTCAGAACACTCTAATCTCCAAAGCTATTTTATTACATTATAGTCTACTGCCTTAGTTGTTAAAATAATTGGTTTGTTAAAGTTAGGAGATAAAGCAAAGTTCCTGATTTATTGATTTGTATTTCTGTCTGGCTTTAATGAGTGAATCAGTGCCAATTCTTTATGCATATATTGATTGTTATATAAAAGAATCTATAACAGGGCAAGCTGAATATAGTTGAAAGCAGTTAAAAATGCTTTCTTATAAATCTTATGAGAGTTTCATGGGCTCAATTCTATTTGAACACTGTATTCTGCTTTTGTTATTTTAAAGGAAAGAGAAATCTATTTTAAATCTGGTGAATTCCTTTCACTTGTGAATCCAAAGTGATAAGAGATCCTAATAGGCTGATAGTAAAACCCCTATCTGAAAAATGCAGTAGCTAATTCAAGTTTTATAATTGATAATGCATTTTTACAATTTAAATTATTACATAAAAAGTTAAGTTAATATTTTTTCATTAAAGAAAAAAAGGGAAACTGAAGAACTCTGTGATTTTCTTGTCATCTAAATCATTCTTCACATATTTTGGAATGTATATCTTGAGATGAGATCCGGAGCAGCCACGCATGACACGGCCCCTCTGCTCCTTAAAGACTATGATCCGGGAGGGCTACTAACCCATTTTGGCACCCAGAGACTTATAGAAATGCATCTAGACTGTGAGCTGAGGTACGACCCCATGCCACCCGGGGAGGGGGAAGGATTTTCTCTCCCAACACTTTCTTCCTATGGGGAAGATAGCAGCGGCAGCAGCAGCAGCGCCCACATGGCGTCCACCATTTTCTAGGACTCACAACCCAGAGGTATGAACTTATAGTGACATGGCATGCAAGAGATCATAGGATGGGGTGTTACCAGCACGCCTTCAGCCCAGATGAGATCCGGAGCAGCCACGCGTGACGGGCCCCTCTGCTCCTTAAAGACTATGATCTGGGAGGTCTACTAACCCATTTTGGCACCCAGAGACTTATAGAAATGCATCTAGACTGTAAGCTGAGCAAAAACAACAGAAATCCAAAACTGCAGCCACAACAGCCTATAATCTTAATCTTCATTCTCAGCAATGGAAAACAAACTATCAAATGATGCCTTTTCAGCAGGTTTGATTGTTGGGGGAAAATTCCAAATAATAATAATCAGTTCTCTGTTGAAATATTGAGTGTATCCAGAGTATAGAGAGAATAAAGTGAAGATCACTGGCCACTCAAGTGCGGGGGTGAAGGGGTGGGAGGGAGGTATATTGGGGTTCTTGGTGGGGGAACAGGTGCACTGTTGAAGGGATTGGGGTTTGATCATTGTATGACTGAGACTTAAATCTGAAAGCTTTGTAACTTTTGTCAAGGTGATTCAATAAAATTTAAAAAAATAAAATAAAAAAAGAAATGTATATCTTACACTAAATCAGTAGTCATATGGGAATATAATGATTATCATCTAATTTTATAAATGCTTAAATCAGGGCCATTATCTCTCGGAAGTATTTTCAAAAACACTCTTGCTAAGAGAATAGAGATAAATAGATCAAGTTTTATTCCACTTTAAATTTTGTTTTGTTTGGTTAGTTTTGGTTCAGTAACAGCATGCAGTCTTCAGGGAATACTTCTGGCTCTATGCCCAGGATCACTCCTTTGGGGCTCAGAGAAACATGCGGCTGTGGGGATCAAACCTAGGTGGGCTGCACGAAAAGCAAGCACCTGAAATGCTGTGCTAACTCACCCTTCCCTTCATTTTAAATTTTTGAAAAATCTTGATACACTGATGAATTTTACAAACATAGATAGGATAAGATGAGGTATAATAGAGTGATTAGAAGATCACTCATAATACATTAAAAACATTAATCTTGCAGCTACAAATCAGATCAATTTACTACCATTAGCTGTAATTATTAGATCCAAAACTATTATTGTTTTCTGTTAGAACTTTAAACAACAAAGTATACTTTCCCCTAAATTTAGTTCACAGTTTCTTTTTGGTAGTCAGTTTATATTTCTAGTAAATTAAATATCCGTTAAAAATTAAAAATAAATTTGGTTCTATGTGACTTATAGTTTGGATGAGATTCACATGATATCAATCAAAGTGTCCTCCTCCACCTTGCATCAATCATTTGCAAGACAAAAGAACTAGTAGAAGGCAGGAATTTTTCCTTCATTTTATACATGTGAATTCTATGCATGGCGGGAAATTTAGCCACTGGAGCCATTAAATAAAATGTATATAGCAACCATCTAAATTTATTTACAATAAAGATAAGCGTGTAAAATTCTAAAGCCCTAACTTGGTACGGTTCTCCCTTTTATAAATATTGCTATTTTATTTTATGCACTTAGTGTTGTGTGCTTACTATTAATAAACAGGTGTAATCACTGCTATTGTGTAATCATTAATAGAGACAAAAGCTGAGATATGACTTGCCAGTGATTGTTTTTCTCCCACAAGTTGCATGATATTCAAACCACTCTGTTACTCAATATAGGTAATTTTATTGAATTTATTTATCAGGATAAGAAATTATCTGATTCAAAACCTTTTAATTTATGAATATTAGCCATAGGATCCAGTATTTTCAAGAACTCCCATTGTCAGATGAATGTAACCTGACCTGTACACACCATGTAGCTATGTTGTCAGAAAAAAATCAAACATGCTACTGAAAGAGGAAATGAGAGACTGGATGCTAAGAGAATGGTAAGTGATTCATTTTTTTCTTTCTGATGTTTCCTCTACATCATTCTTCTTTTACCTACATGCCACTAATGTATTTTTTCACAATGTTTTTCAATTCAGAATATTTATTTGAGATTCTTTAATAATATAACTTAGATTAAAGGTAAAATAACACAATCTCTTGTGAGTCCTAATGATATTACTGTATCAGATATGCAACATTGGAAAAACAGAACATATCAATCAGAAGCTGGTAGTGACTTAGACTAAAACAAATTAGACTAATTTCTGTACTAATTCATGTACTAATAATCATAGAACAATGTTATTTATGCAATAATTAGTATAGAGCAATTTTGGTTTTATTGAAAGATTATTGAGGGTTTGGGATTATTGATTTATTGGGATGTTGAGTTATTGGGATTCTTGTTGACTTATTAAGATTAAAATTACTTCTTTCAAAATACTAAAGAAAAATGCAATTTTTAAAGCATTGAGATTAAGGAGCTCTGGGAGACCAATGAAATGAAGTTGCTTTGTTTATTTTTTTGTTTCTGTCTACTAAAATGCCCAGAAGTGACATTAATAATGTTTCTAGTGTGAAGGAAATGACCAAAGCCATCATATTCTAGCCACATATATATATAAATATGTACTATATATGTATGTATTATATATATTTATTATATAGATATAATACATAATATATAATTACATTTGTATATATATATTTTTCTGTAAGTCCTGAAATTATTTCCATTCTTTATAAAGTAAACTAATTAAGTACCTATTGAAAATATTTTCCCGTAAATAGTTCATATATAGTTATTTTATAGTCTTCGATGAATCACTGTCACTGTCATCCCGTTGTTCATCAATTTGCTTGAGTGGGCACCAGTAATGTCTTTATTGTGAGACTTGTTGTTACTGTTTTGGAAAAAAGGTAAGTTGTGTGACAATATCCTATAACATCAGGTCTTAAAAGTGAAACAGAAGCAGTCTTTGGAAAATAGGACAATATGAATTTATCACATTAAAGGCTAAAGACCAGAGGCAAAGAAAAACAAATAAAAATAGCACAAACGGCTAACGTCACATGGATAATGCTTCTAAGGGACCATATCGTTTGACTTTAATAACTTTAATATGATTCAATTTTAACTTTATAATGACTCACATTCCTAATTATCACATTTTCCACATATCACAATCCTTTTCTTTGGGATTGTTGCTAGCACTATTTCCTGGTTAACACATTTACTTTATTTTTGTCTCTTTTAAAAAAACATGCAAAAAACATTTCAGAATAAAATTATTCAAGCTGTATTTTGTGCTCAAAAACATTAAAATAATACCCATTTAAAAATATTTAGTTGCATTTTTAAACTTTTATTCAATTGTATTTACAATTTATTTTAAGTGACAAATATTAAATATAAAAGAACCTATTAAATATTATTTTACTATAAATCATGTTTCCTAAAGTATTTATATGTATGAAAAGAAAGTCACATTTTGATTACCTTTGCCATCTGAAGTAATCTTATGTTTTAAAACCAGAAATAATACTTTTTAAAGATTTATACATAGAATATGAAATGATACCTCCACATCAGATTTTCCTTCCTTAAATATCCTTTAGGGAGAATATAATACATTTTTGTTTAAATGGCAGAAATACTCCATCAACATTTTGCACAGGACTCCATTTATGAAAAAGATCAAAGTGTAGTTCTCTGGATAGATCAGAGGGTGGTATTCTGCTATATAATTTTCAACGTTTCTCTGTAACAGCTTGTGAACATCCAAAATTCTCCCAAGGTTACAAAAAACTTTGTTGGAAAATCTGTGTGTTGCCAAACTTAGGAGAAAATCTTGACTTGTAATCCAAAAAAAGAACATTATTTTTCACTCATTCTCCATGACCAGATCCTCAAACACTCTTAATTTACTCTTAGTTTCTGTAACACTTTGTATTTCTCTCTTACCACCTTCATTATATTTGGGATTTTTTTATATGCTCTTTTTCTCATTTGGCCTATTGATGAATATTTGATAACTATCATCATTTTTATGCCCCTATTTACTAACCACACATTCAACACAGAGTATGTATCCTGTGTATATATGTACAGATACATTTGTCAAATGAAGAGATTAGGGCAATGATAAGAGTACATAAATATTTAAATTTAGGAATAAATAAAACATATATTGGCATGTAAAAACGCATATATGAAACTGTTCAAACTAATTTGCTAATGATTCTCTGTATGCTATCAAGAATAGCAATGTGGGTCTTTGTTTGTTTGTTTTGTTTGGGGGCCACACCCAGCCATGCTCAGGGGTTACCACTGGTTTTGCACTCAGGAATGACTCCTGGCAGTTCTTTGGAAACCATATCAGATGCCAGGGACTGAACCTGAGTGCACTGCTTGCAAGACAAAGACCCTACGTTTATGCTATTTCTCTGGCCCCCAGAATCACAATGTTTACTTGTACACCCTTGGTCTTGATGAAATGGTTTGCTAGCACATTTGTGTAAACAAATCCCTTCATCCATAAAATTTGGATTTATCTTTTTTCTATGATTGTAATATGTATTTTCATTATAAATTGATCTGCCTTTCTTTGTTTTCAGTTATTTTCTTTCAAATAGTCAATACAACCATTTATTCAACTTTAAATATGCAGAGGTTAACATGCAAATTGACCATATTTACCATGGGAAGTACATGTTAACTAGGCATTTCTATTTAAAAAATTAAAGACATTCCATAGCCTTAAATTAAAGACATTGCTGCTATAATATGTCATGACTGCCAAATTCTAAATATCCAGTTCTAATATCACACAAAATGAGAATGAACAGCATTATTAAAAATATTTATACACAGGCAGCTATATAAAATCATTAGAATTTTTACTACAATAAAGTAAAATGTACATAAAGTAATTAATAGGTAAAATTTTGTATTTAGTCTTACTAAATACAAAATACACATGATACATATTCTGTATTGAATGTGTGGTTAGAAGAGGAAGAATACTTAACTACACTATCAGGATATCATCCAGTCTAATTAATTTTCCATTATTGCTTTGCTATTATCTGACCCAAGAAGAAAATCTTAGTATGCACAGAAGGCATTCATTATCAATTGAAAAAAATATATATGAGATAAAATCTGGTAAAACTAGATTCATAAATAATTTGAAAAATTAAACCATAATTTCTTTTTAATGATTACTGTCATAAAGCCTTCTCTCTCAACACATATCCTATACATTCTTGTTTCATTGTCAATTAGTTGATCAAGGAATTAAGTATCCAGACTGATTTAAAATATGTTTCATCTAAAAGTGAACATCTTCAACATTACAGGACCTCTCAGGGATAATTCTAAAGAATAGTGATAAAGAAAAGTGTTTCTAGAGGGTAAAATTTTGAGCAGTACAAAGTGTTTTCCATTTTCATTGGCCACTTCATTTTGTCAAGAAGTACAAATGTACTCTGACTCATCAGCAGTTGCTAACTGCCAGTTTGGCTGAAATATCTGGTACTTGGAAGAAATAACTTTGGAAAATTGGAAGCTCTAGGAAGTGTACAGATCTCTCAAAATTAGCACAGGCTTTGAAATATTTATGTCTCATGTGAATAAATACCAATGTATATTCAATTGCAAATAGACAAAATGACACTAAAGGTAGATAACACTCGAATTCTTTCCCATACCAACATACTATTCAATCAAAGTTTCTGTAAATGAAGTGATTATAGCTTCAGGAATATAATAGGTAAATAGAACTCAGTTATGTTCTTTGTCTTACATGGGTTAATTATTACTTTTTAATACAGAACATCTAATATACTAATACTAGAGGAACCAAGAAGAATCACATATATTACACCATTCCCTAGATGTACCAGTCAGACAGCTAGTAGGGTTTTGATTTAATTGGCCTTTTTTTCTCACAAAATGAAGACAAATTAATCCCCAATTATATATGTACTTACAATGGATATAAATTTCCCTTAGCTACCAGGAAAGCTTCTAATAGCACAACCATCAATAGACACATAGAGTGCCTTACATACCATTCTTTTTATGTCACATAATATTGCTTCTTAGTAAGGAATTCATTTCACAGAAAAGGAAGTCAATTGGATCTTGTTCATAGAATTCATGTGTCTTGGCATATTGTGCAAAAATGATTGTCATAAAGAGATGAAATAATTTTATAAAGAGGCAATTAAAATGAAAGTTGTAAGATGATGTCCCACTAAATTAGAAATGATTATATACTGGAATCTTTCTACTGTGTCTTAGAATCAAAAAATGGGAGAAACTACTATCACTTCATTAGTATAGTCATAATGAAACCACTACACAAAATAATCATGGTAATTTTTTCCTTCTTGCCTTAACTTCTTTGATATTTTGCTAATATGGATTGATATTTTTTGTATTAGAGAAATGCTACTTCCAAATAGAAACTAAGAATTCTACTTCACCATTTTCTACTTCCTTATTACCTTCCAGTGTAGTGAGATAGTGTGACACTGTCTCACCACATTGGAAGGTAACTGATCTCTCTTGGACTTCTTGATCATACTCATAAAATAGATTAGCAGTGTTATATCTGGGATAAAAAAAGAATATATATGGGCTTTGGGAGTTACATGCAGTACATACAAAATAATACTTTATTATTTTATCTAATATCTGACCTTGAAGATTAATGATACAGTAAGTAAAAGTTGAACATATTTGTAGGAGCAAAAATCTATTGGTGTTCATGAGAATCAGGAGGACTGTCGATAATATCAATAATATTAAGGAATGAAGAGTGTGTAGTTCCAGGGATTGAACTCAGGGACTCATATATACTAGGCATATGCTCTACCACTTGAAAAGTTTCATTGCTCCAAAAATCCGGATCCCTGTGTAGCCAGTTCTTCAGAATGTGGTCATTGCATCTACTTTTCTGAGCAATCTGAGTTTTTCTTTTATCTTTTTCTGAAAGTGAGAGATTTGGAAAGGCTGTAGAAGAAAAATATAATAATTATCAGTAATGGCTGGAGGATTACAGTCATTTTGTATTTCTTCTTTTTTTTACTCTACTACATTTCACACTTAATGTAAGTGTGGTGAATTTTACAATGTATGTGATAGGCCATTTAGATAACAGAATACTTAGTATGATTGTGACTTTTTATTTTATTTTATTTATTTTTTGCTTTTTGGGTCACACCCGGCAATGCACAGGGGTCACTCCTGGCTCTACACTCAGGAATTACCCCCGGGGTGCTCAGGGAACCATATGGGATTCTGGGATTCGAACCCGTGTTGGCCTAGTGCAAGGCAAACGCCCTACTCGCTGTGCTATCACTCCAGCCCCAGCACTCCTTATTTTAGTGGGAGCCAGAGATGGCAATTTTAACTAAGGGTTCTAATAATTCTGATGAGAAGAAAAGCTCACACTTATATATCAAGGACAATGGTTTTTATTACTAAATGGAATAATAGGACTGTTTATTTTATAAAACTATAGTATATCAAATACATTTGAAAATTGAATATCCTAAAGGGTCAAATGTGTCCACTACTAACACTGCCTCTAATTTCATAATTCACTCTTTCTCTTTTCTCTGGTACTAGAACCAAACATTTTAAGAGCTTTTTCCTCCACAATTTTTAAGAGACTGTTCTTGAATAGTCACCATAAAACTTAGAGAAGTCAAAGAGTGCATCCTTTTTGTAAATATTGGGGTATTTCCCTTTGTCTTCTTTTCTTTTCAAAGACATCTTTTCCTAAATCTAATTATTCTGGCTGCATGATTATTTAGTTAAATCATTTACCATCACATTTAACAAACAGAAAATACAAAGACAGAACAGATCAGACTCTTTCCTAAGGCCTTATGGCAATTTATCAATAAACTGAATTGGGATAATATTGTATGTATAAACACTATTCCTCCCTCAATCATATTTTTCACCAATGCAATTAAAGATACCTTATAGATTTTACATTAGAATATTTTAAAAATATTGTCAGAGTGAAATGGAAGTGGGGAATCTGTATAGCCTAATATCTCACTTGTTGGATATAAAATTTAACATTCTTCATCTTATGTTTTATTGTTTTTGGGGAACACCCAATGGGGATCAGGGTTTACTCTTGGCTGGATGCTCAGGGATTACTCCTAGTGATATTCAGGAGACCATGTTTGATGTCAGAGGTGATTGAAACTGATGGTTTACATGCAAGGCAAGTTCCTTACCAACCGTACTATCTCTGCAGCCCATGATGTTAAAGTTTAGGATAATATATTTTTAAAAGATTGAATTGGTATAATCTTTTCTGTTTGCTTCCAAAATAACTTGAATGTGTAATTATTCAGTCAATATTAACCACAGGTGGGCTATTTTTTAACATGACAGCCATGCAGTGGTTAGCTGGAAGCCCATGGCACCAGTTCAACTGCCCCTATATACTGGTGAGTTTGGTGCAGTATCTTAGAGATTCCTCTATAGTCCAGTGATAGAGAATGATACCTCATGACATCTAGGGCCTCTTCTGAAGGGCAACTGGCTACATGATTCTACTGGCATGAACACTAACCTTACTTGCAGAAAATTTCTTTAAATTTGACAATCCATAAATTCTTATCATTTCCATGTCATTGCTCCAAACAGTCATGATTTGCTTCAGGATTTTTCAGTCCATTACAGATCACATGTATGGTAACTATCTCAACAGACTATGTCTAGATGTGTAGTAATGGGCATACAACCTAGGCAGTTGCTCTATGATGCCTGCACAACAACAAAACAGCACAATTACGTTTTTCTCAGATTTATTCTCAGTATGTAGTACATAACCATGTCTAAATGTCTGGATGAACAGGCATATCCATGAAATTCACACTTTTTTCTTATGTTTTTCTCTCATTCTCATCTCTGTGTCTCTGCTGTCTGTGTTTCTTTCTCTCACTCTCTCTTTCTCCCCCCCTCTCTCCCTTTCTTATCTCATTCCTAGTAATAGTAGCTGAGGCTTTCATTTGTTTGCTATTTCAAAAACACAATATTATTTTCTGTCTCTAAAAATTAATATTTATATTAAATTCTTTTTGCATTAATTACTAGGATCTTGTCTATTTCCTAATTGCATCTAGAGAAGGAGAGAGAGATTGTGTGTGTGTGTGTGAGAGAGAGAGAGAGAGAGAGAGAATTATATTATGTGATCACATCATAATATCTTATGAAAGTTATAATGTATGACCCAATAAAAGATCAGGAAATATATCAAACCATTGAAAGAGGATTCTTGGGGGCTGGAGCGATAGTACAGCAGATAGGGTGCTTGCCTTGCACGTGGCCGACCCTGGTTCGAGCTCTGACATTCCATGTGGTCCCCGAGCATCACCAGGAGTAATTCCTGTGGGCAAAGCCAGGGGTAACCACTGTGCATCGCCAGGTGTGAGCCAAAAGGCCAAAAAAAAAAAAAGCAAGAGGATTCTTGTTGTTAACTGATTCATTATTACTTAAATTTTCTAGAAAGATAATTCTATTTCTCTAAATTTTAATAGAAAAATGCATATTGTTGCCAGAGATAAAGCCTAAAACACTTATAACTATGTATAAGTAAAAGACTATTGAAGAAAAATATCAGTAATAACAAAACATTAAGACGGACATTTAAAATTCTTTCATTAGGAGAGCAGATTTTTATATTTTTTCAGTTCTATACTTATTGGTTCTATGTTTTCATGTGCTAACATAAGAGCTCTATAAGAATTATATGTTATCAATTTGAAATATCCCATTATTGGACTAACATTTAAGCTCATTTATATATCTTCACTCATCCAATTTCTTGCTGGCTGTAAAATCTGGTACACTTGTTTGTCAATCAATATATGTTTGGGAATTAACTGTTTTTGTTTTTAATTTGGAGTGCTTATATTTTGCTTGACTTCTACTTGGAGTTTCAAAATCCATTTGACTAACAATTGATCTCAGTTTATATCTGACATACTCCTAATAATTTATTTCTTTTTTATTGAGATGAAGTTATGTAGTGTATTCCTTAGATGTTCTTTATCAAATATCAATCTTGATACTCTTGTTGCACTGATTGAGTTTCTTATATTCCCCTTAACAATTTTTAAAAAATAATTATGGGTTCTTTACTTGATTTAAAGTAAGCCTACATCATATTTGAACAGATGATTTATATGTAGAGAAAAGTTTAATGACTTACTGAATTTGTCAAAGGAGTTTTAGAGCCCTGAGCGATAGTACATGGCGTGTACCTTGAACTTGAACGACTCAGATTCATCCCCAGGCACCCTATAGGTTCCACAGAGACCAGTCAGGAGTGATCCTTAAGAGAAGATCCAGGACCAAATCCTGACCACCACAGGTTGTGGCTCAAAAATAAGACAAAAATTAAATAAATTTTAAATTCTCTTTTATATTTTCTTGAATAAATTTTGAACTTTTTATTTCATTCTGGTAATTTAATTAGGTTTTGGGGGAAGCAACAGGGAATATACCCAGAAGTGCTCAAGCTAACTCTTGCTCTCCGCTCAAAGATCAATGCTGGGAATGTTTAGATGCCACGCCCAGTGCTAGAAATGGAGCCACAGCCCCAGCCCTATGCCAAGCAAGCACCTTATCCCAAGATTATCTCTCTGAACCTAGTTCTTACTACTAAAATTAATTGGTGAGAATGTAAATATGGTTCAGTGATAGAATGCATGCCTCACACGTGTGAGACAGTCAGTTCCATCATAAAATAAAATTGATACCGTGTATTTCAGTATCATTGCTCCATGCTTTATATCTGGGACTTTTAATATCGATATACTCTTTTCAATTTCTAGTAATATTTATTTTATTGTTATTTATAAGAAATGGTAGTTATTAGGTTTTGTTTTTGTGTTAGAAACAGAACCCTGCTTCTCAGATACATTGGGCAGGTGAACTCTGCATCTGAATCAATCCCAGGGCCCTATTTTTCTTTTTATTAATAAGCTTGGTAGTATGTTTTCCATTCCATTATCTTTTTATTTGTTCTTTTACTTAGTGTCCTATTTTGTTTGAATTTTTCTAAATTATTCTTGCTACTAGCTCATTAATTCTAAGATTTTTCTGACTTCTACGCATTTTTACTTTCTATTTTTGCTACATGCAATTCTTAGCATTTTCTTTTATTGTGATATCTCCCTTATTCTTGTTGAAGTATAATATTTCTAAAGTGTTAAAATCTTAAATATATAACTTGACAGATTGCTGGAAAATTAAATATCCATTTAACTACCACGTAGATTAACATGTAAACCATTTATAGGCCTCTTCAAGTTTCCTTTCTCCTTTCCCTGGCTATCCGGCCCCATTCCAATAGATAGAGTTTGGGCACTAGAGACATCATACAACAAGTTAGGCATTTGCTTTGCATATGAGCCAGCAGTCCAGTCCCTGACACTGCATATGGTCTCCTGAGCACCACCAGGAGTGATGCGGAGGCACACAGTCAGGAGTGATCCCCGAGCACTACGGGATATGGCTAAAAGAAGAATAGATAATTTAAATCGTTTTTTATTAAAGTATATATATATATATGTATATATATATATGTATATGTGTGTGTGTGAGACTCAGTCAAGTGATTGAATTTAAGTCGTCCAATCTTGTATTATCTCACCTAATGCAGTAGCAACCATTCTCCATATTATTATTTCCTGGGGGGCCTCTTAGTTCAGGAGGGCAATAGCCAGTATCAAGAGTATTTGGTGGGTTTCAGGGCATGATAGTCACTACTTAGTCAAGCAATGAAGTGCTCTTCCTGACCAGTAAAGCCCAGGGGTCATAAGTCTTGCTTCCAGAGATATTTGAGGTGCCACTAGGACAATGCCAAGTGGTGCTAGGTAAACCATTTTGGGTCCAGTTTCATACTTGGTCTCTAGCATATGAAGACATGCATTAAAATACTTCAAGCTATCTCTCTGTCCCTCAGTATTATTGCTGGATATTAGATTTGCAGTTTCTGAGAAAAGGTGCCTGGGCACATGGGGATGCGGGGGGCTCTATCGTTCAATGGCTGAGAGCAACCTCCCCAGGCCAATCCAGGAAGACAGACAGACGAAGGACAGGGTTACTGGAGAAACTGAGCCCATCAGGCTGGTGAGTATTCAGTTTATTTCTCTCTCTTTCCCAGTGTTGTCTGATACTTCCCCTTATGGGACAATCAGTAGTTTTGGTTTTAGTTGTAGATCCCGTCTTCATAGTTCCATCATCCTAGTCTTCTTGTAGACTGCAAAGTTCTCTCTTTCATTCTACATCCTTCCTGGTCTCATCGTAGTCTCATAGTCCTCTACTTCAAATCATCATTGCCATCTAGTCCTCCTTCTAGTCCTCACAGACCCTCTAGTCTTTAAAGACCTTGAAGTCCCCAAATCTCCAAAGTCTCAGTTCTGATCCTCCTCTTTTTCCCCTTACAGCACACTTATATAGAAATCATGAAGGGGGGGTACATAGGTGGGGGTGCACATTATCATAACAACAAACAGAGGTAAAGCTACTTCTTTAGGGGATTAAGTCAAGGAGAAATTCTCATCTGAGGGTTCAGCACTCCAGGTTACTAGGAGATCCCTCAACGGCTGGTATTCTGTCCGAGGTGTATTGCTTTCTCTTTTCCTCAGCTAATAATCCATTTAAATGGTCATAGTAAATTTATTTCTTAGAATATTTCTAGTCACTTTGTATAAAAACAGAGATATATTAAGCTTAAAGATTGGTTCTTTCTGGGGACATCTTGCTATATATCCCAGACCACAGTCCTCAGTTCAGGTTAGTCTTTCCTAACCCCAGCAGGGTCCTTATTCAGTCACTTCCTTTTGAGGCATGACAGAACTTGTTCCATGACTGTGCTCTTAACTTATTATTATACTTATGGTTCTTCGCTTGTTTCCTTTCGATGCCAGGGTAGCTTACAGCTAGCCCTGGGTCCATCCAGTTATTTATTCAGGACCCTGCTTTTTGGAGTGCTAGGAAGTAAGGGAAACTGAGGCTTAAGTCAAGTAAATATCGATGCCCAGGAGTAAATATTATTTGGAGTCAATTAACTCCCCTGTTACAAAGCATAGCATGAACTGCCGTCCTATGTCTATAAGAAAAGGACATTGTTAAACAAGCCATGCAAGTGACATAAAGGAAAGAGAAAAGCAATATGGGATTATTAGTGCCTGATGGAATTGGGTGTGCCTCAGGGGCACTGTTGTGGGAGTAACTCAATAAACCTAAGCTCCCTGTGGGAAGAGCAAGGACAACCCAATGTTATCCAACAAGAATTGTTTCTATGTTTTTTTTCCAGAAAGCATAAAATATCTGTGACAATCCATTTTTGTTATTTAGGCAAAAATGGATGATTTTGCAGCTATAACAAAAGGAATATAACTAAGTAGCAATTTAATTGTGCATTTTTTTCTTCTTTTAACTGACCGATGGGGAGGGTAGTTCAAGTGGTAGAACACACACCTTGCATATGTGAGGTACTTAGATTTCTTCCAAGTGTGTTATGGTACCTGATCTTTTATAGTTGTATGATCTACTCCAGAGTATCTCAACAACAAACTAAACATTTTTAATCGTATGGGATAATTCCTAAATTCTATATATTGCTAAAATGGTTTGGAATCATAGGTGCTAATTTTATGAACTATTGCATTGTCACTTCTTGCACATGTTCTTTGGGTGTGCTTTAGTTGTGCATATTCTGTGATTTGTTCACACTGCCACTGTCCATTTATTTCATCAATTTAATCATTTTAGAGCTATTTATTAAGAAGTACCAATGGGCATGAACTTGGTCATGTTTCCTTTAACTTATGCAAGTTATGTTTTAAATATTTTATGTTAAACCAGGGACTGCACTCAAAATTAGAACTTTTAAATTTGTACGTGAATTATCACTTTGATTATTACACAGTGACCCTTTTAATTTAGTTACCAGAGTTAACTTGTGTGGCTTCGAATCTGTTTTTAATTTAACTACAATGGCATATGTTACTTAGTTTTTCTTGACATATGGTTTTCAAGTCATTAAAATTTTTAATTTATTTACATTAAATATCTGCTTCCTAACAATATTATTCTCATCCTGTATGTTTATTATGATCTGAACTACAGCTATGGTTTTCAAGTTTAATTTTTTAAAAGCATTTCTTTTAAATTTTATCTCTCCTGCTCTCTTTACTATAAAGAAAACATTGAAAAACACTGCATACTTCTAAAAACCCATAAAATTGTATATTTTCTGAATAAGTTTGTTAAGATGACCAATAGAGTGCAATACCACTCTATAATTTTCAGCGTTTTTAAATAGGTAACAGTTTTCTGAATTGGGGTTGGGGAGGGTCACACTTGGCAATGCTTTGGGCATACTCCTAGCTCTGTGCTCAGGAATCACTTCTGGTGATGGTCTGGAGATTATATGTGATGTTGGAGATTGACATTGTATTGTCTTTATGCAAATCAGGAGTCTTACCCCTGTGCTATTTTTGTAGCTTTATACGTTTTTTGTTTTTATTTTTCAACATGCTATTGTTATAATATAGATAGCAGAATTTCTAGCATTTCTTCCATGACAAAGACCTGGTATTTAATTTTAAGACAATACAGCTTGACTTATAAGATTTATCATTAAGAGTGGTATGAATATGTCCATTTGAATGAGTGTTTTTCTAACCAGGGGTAGATACCCGGAAGTGAAATTGCTAGTTTGTAGGGTAGCTAAATTTTAAGTTTTCTGAGAATATTCCACACTGTTGTTTATAGGGGTTGAACCAGATGCATTATCACCAGCAGTTTAGAATCCCTTCTAGTTGCATGATCTTCAATCCTGTGTTCTCCCTTGAACATGTTATCTTACTTGCTTGGCTGTTTCTTTGCTTACCTACATCCATGCTGGAGATCCCTGTTCTTCTTGAATATATTTTCTATTTTCTCATTCCTCTCCCATCTTTCTAAGCAAGTTAAAAAGATTTACTTATACTTACATATGTTGTAAAAGGGCTGAAGCAATAGCACAGCGGGTAAGGTGTCTGCCTTGCACACGGCCAACCAAGGTTCGATTCCTCTGCCCCTCTCGGAGAGCCCAGCAAGCTACTGAGAGTATCTTGCCCACACAGCGGAGCCTGGCAAGCTCCCCGTGGTGTATTTGATATGCTAAAAACAGTAACAACAAGTCTCACAATGGAGATGTTACTGGTGCCCGCTCTAGCAAATTGATGAGCAACGGGATGACAGTTGCTCATCAATTTGCTAGATATTGTAAAAAGTTCTTCCTTTTCTTCCCTTCTTTTCCTTCTCCAATTTTCTCCTCTAGCTACTTCCACCTTTATTTCTCCTCCTCCTCCTCCTTTTCCTCCCCTATCTTCAACTCATACTTTTTCTCCTCCAACTTCAACTTTTTCTCTCCTCCTACTCCTTCTAGAAGAATATGAAGTTATTCTAATAAACAACTATTCAAACAAAATTACTAAAAAAAATAAACACATTAGTGTTCAGCTCAATGTACCATTCTCGACATTAATTTCTTTCCTTTCCAAGTTTTTATAAAATATAATACAAATATTTAAATACTTATCCTAATTTGATATTATTGATGTTATTATAAGAAGAAGTTGGTTGTTATGGTTGAATGGTAAGACTAGTAAAACCATAAACCAAGGCCATATGATTAAAATTACAGCCTAAATATAATGTAATATAAGTCTTAGGAAAATATACTTTAAATGAACATTAGCAATAAGGCAATTATTCACATGTGTTGGTTCCATGATCTATTTTAGAAGATGGTGAACCTAGGAAATAAAATATATTTTGAAATCAAATATCAGGAATGAATGTACTTATTTAACCTAAAATGTATGCTTTTTTATCTGTGATGTATGTATTCAAACTAAGACATATTTTAGAGAGAAGGAGAGAGAGCATTCGTGTGTGTGCGCGTGCATGCATGTGTATGTGTGTCTGTGCATGAGCGTGTGTATATGTGTTTGTGTGTATGTTGGGCATTAACTCAAGAGATAATGCATGTTAGATATGTTCTCAAGCGCTGAGCCATATCCTCAGCACAAGCTTTTTATCTTTAACAAAGAGGAGGTTATTTTCACCCTGAATCTTTTACATGTAGGAAGCAACATTTTCATGTAAGAAATTTCAAACTTCATTAAATGCTCAATGCTTTCTTCTAAATGGAAGGATAACATTCTTTTGAAGAAGTTTATGAGGTGTTTTCTTACACTCAAGTTCTCAGACTGAACAGAATTTCAGGGAAAGGCTATGGGACTCTGTTTTCTTTTCCAGTTGACAGGTAGAAATATTAGTGTTCTTTCATTTTCCAGATTTTTCAATAAGGCTCAGGGATAGCTCATATCCTTTTAAGCTGAGATTAAACTCTAAAAATGCTGCAGTAATTTCTTTTGTGACATGCTAATTTCTTTTTTCAGATACATTTTTAAAAGTTTTGGAGTCCTTAATTTTAAACAGAAAATTTGGATTTTGAAGTAAAAGTTTTTTTCTAGGACCTTGTAGAGACTTGCTAAACCAGATCATATAAAGAAAGGCATCTGCCAGTTAGGCTGGTTCCTTTGGGCTTTTTTTTTCTTCTTCTTCTTCTTTTTTAAATCTTCAAAGCACTCATCAATGTCTGGCCTACAATTTTCTTGAAAATTCTCCTGTAATTTCCCTTTTAGCTCAAACATCCTGTTGAGAACTCCTTTTACATTAAACTACTGAAATCCTTTGTAAAGCAAGAAGTATGCATATTTTTTTTACCCAGATTCTGATAATTTTTAAAAATATTCTTGAGTGAATAGACTGTGGTTTAATAAAATTGACCAGTTTTGTATAATCATTCTATCATTTCATTTCTATGAGCCACCAAGTGAAATTTTCTGTCGATGCATCAGATTTATGGCAGTATTAAGCTTCACATTTTCTAAGACAATTTAGATCTTCAAGGCAGTAACCTATAGCAAACTGTAGTGTGTTAGTCAATGCAATTCCTTTAAGATATATCATCAATTCAAGATTTGAACACGAATGTTAGATATTTCTTCTTTCAGACACATAGTTCCATGGAAAGTAACTTTGGACTTCATTATCAATTCTAAATATCGCAAATACCAACTAATAGCATTTATTGGTAAAATCTCTTAGCTCATCTCTCATAATAGAGAATTTCTTGCTTATTGCACAAAATCTCTTCAACAGTTTGCCTTCATAACATCTTTTCAAAATCCTGTGATGTATAACTTACATTGTGATGTTCATCCTTCTTGAGAGAGGAATCTTCAAATTTTCAGTATTCTGTCTTTGTAATTTATTCAAAAAAATTTTGCATACTGGCATCATTATATTTTTTATCTGTAGGATTTTATTAAAATGACTCATATTCTGGACAAAGTTTTATTTTGCAAAAGAGAATAACTTGCTTAGGAATTGGTAAAATATAATAATTGCAAAGTATCTGCTAAATTACTTGGTTCCTTTTTATCGATATATTTTTAAGCAAAGCATTTATTTCTAAAATCTAAAGCCTTAAAAATAATATCTCTTGTGTCAAATGATTGTAATTTCAAAATAAATCTTTAAGCTTCCTGGAAATTAAGTTTTGAGTTGCCACAAAAGATAACAACAAATATATCAAGTTGACTTGTCAGGCCATGCAATAAACACTGATAAGTAGTTTTCATTATAAAAATGCATTTTATGTGTCTCTTTCCAGACTAGTATGATTTTAAGATGTTTTTTGAATCTATTGCCTTTCTATAATTCTCACTTGTCTAGAGCAGGACCTTGTTCTTCTACCTTTAACCTCATCTTCACATATCTCACTACATTAGACCAGCATATTTGTAAAATATAAGAGCAAATGAACTGCAAAACTCTCTCTGTGTCTCTCTCTGACTCTCTGTCTCTGTCTATCACTGTCTCTCTGTCTCTCTGTCTCTCTCTTTCTCTTTCTCTCTCTCTTTACCCCCACCCCTTTGAGTCATTAGCACTATGGTTTGCAATGCAGGTGCTAAGAGATCAACTTTCAGCTTTATAACTCTTTATCTCATGGTGACTCAATTAAAATATTTTTTAATAAATAAAAACAGGGATAGAAACAGTATGTAAGGAAAGAATAACATACAAAAATAAATCTCTTATACCCTTTAAAAAAATCATTAGACTGAGAACAGTTGGTAAGTGCTTGCCTTGCATGTGCCAACCAAGCTTCAATTCCCAGCACCCCATATGGTCCACTGAGACTGTCAACGGTGATGGCTCAGTGCAAAGCCAGGAGTAAGCCCATAGTGCCCAAGGGAGTATATAATGTAGAGAGATATGTGAAGGTGAGGTTAAAGGTAAAAGAACAAGGTCCTGCTATAGACAAGTAAAGAATGGGACTGAAGTGATAGCACAGTGGATAGGGCGTTTGCCTTGCACGCGGCCGACCTGGGTTGGATCCCCGACATCCCATATAGTTCCCCCAAGCACTGCCAGGAATAATTCCTGAGTGCAAAACCAGGAGTAGCCTCTGAGCATTGCTGGGTGTGACCCAAAAAGAAAAAGAAAAAAGACAAGTAGAGAATTATAGTAAGGCAATAGATTTAAAACCAAACAATAACAAATAGCTCACTGCTATTTACTCTTTCTTTGTTTTTCTCCTTCTCTTTTATTTTCTATTTTTAGGGAGAGATGCCAATATCTAATCACCACATTAATGGTAATAAGAAAATATTTATCGGAACAGTACTGTTTTGACTGGTAACTGATTACATGTTTTTATTGGGTAAAATTTATAGAAAAATATGTACAATGGTGCTCAGGGCACTAAATTTTTAAAAAGCATTTGCATATATTGAAGTAAGTTCAACTTTAACCATTGGAAACTAAGATTTTTATATCAACTGATTTTTATTGAAATTCTCAGAAACTTCTAAGGAAATATTTAAGAGGTAAAATTTGTATTTATGATGTTTGGGAATTTGGGAACTCTCTACAATCAGTAGATTTAGTGACTAAACATTGTAAAGGAATGATTTTCTCTTCTCACTGGTCAAGATTTGACAAGGGCTTAATTCTCAAGTGGCAATTTGGATGCAGCAATCCACATAAATCAGTAAGATGAAAAAGTAATCTAGAGAAAAATATGTGGTTATGATTTACATCAGCACTCATGTAGATGAGAAAAGACTTTCAAGGATATCTCTTTATCAATAACTCCATTTACCAAGATAGTTTACATGCCTACATATCAAAGCAGTAGAAGGCAAGACATAATGACTATGTTGTCTATAAACTATTATCTGATGCTTCTTAATGTTTTACATTAATTAAATTTAATACATGATATAAAAATCATAGTTTTAAGTTTCAGGTATCTGATTTTTGTGGTTTCATTTGAAAGAAAGAAATTTGAACACATAATCATGCCCAAAGCAATAGCACAGCAGGGAGAGTGCTTGCCTTGCATGTGGTCAACCTTGGTTTGTTTTGTTTAGTTTTTGTTTTATTTTGGGGCCACACCCCTCTGAGTTCAGGGCTTAATCCTGCCTCTGTGGGCAGGGATCACTCCTAGTAGGGCTCAGAAAATCATACTTGGTGGCAAGAATTAATCCGAGGTTGGCTGGGGAATTTTATGTTTCACTTCATTATAGCATATTCTTTGTAATTGAAGTGAGAATAAAGGCATTTCTTTAGTGCTGATGTAGCAACAATAAAATGTCATTTCCCTCAATTGAATAAATTAATTTTTCTCTCTGGTGTTTATATATTTTTAGTGATCTTTCTTATTACAAGTGGAGTCAGTGTCAATAAATCATAGATAAATCATGCAGCTACAAATTCACTCACAATATATAAGAAGCAAAATTAAATTCTTAAATTAAAAAGTAACAATCTAAAATTTGATAGATATTTAATCTACAAAGCGTTTTAAGTATCCACAATAATATAATGGCTGCTCTTATATTTCACCTTATGGCTCACAGAGATTAAGTCTAATAGTTCTAGGTTAAAAGTTTTATGAATGGGCTCTCTAAAAAACTCTGATGACTTTTCCATAGCTATCAGAAAGAAATAATTTCTTATGAGTCATTTTGATAAGTTTGGATTAGAAATATTGAACATCATCAGGTGAATTTATTTGGTCTGTTTAAATATCACCTATTACAAAAGTATCCAATCAGAATGCAGAGTGAGATGGGGCGGGGGGGGGGGGAGGGGAGGTAGGATGGGAAATAACAGCTGATAAAAGAAGTCTCCAGCCAGTCTCTCACTTTCTCTTGGCTAACTCCTGGCATGCTGTCTCTTCACACACTTGCCTGTGGACAAGTGGACTACAGAATCAGATAGGGTCATGCTCCCAAAGAGATGTGGCAAAGTGCAGGCAGGCCTCAGAGTTTCCAATAGAGTCAGAATACAGACAGGACTCAGAAACCCAGGAAAGCTCAGACACATGCAGAGCTCAGATGGCCAAGTAGTAACAGGATGTTTCACCCATACACGTGATGGTTCCAGAGACTCAGGAGATATGAAACATCAAGAAAGATGAATCTTGTCAAATGCTTTCTCTGACCTCTTAGTGTCTGTGTTGCAAGCCATAATGCCCCAAAGTAGAGAGAGAGTATGGGGAATATAGTCTGCCATGGAGGCGGGGGGGGGGAGGGTCGGAAAGGGGGGTAATAACGGTGGTGGGGAATGTGCACTACTGGGTGTTTGATCATTGTGAGATTGTAACCCAAACATGAAAGCTTGTAACTATCTCACGGTGATTCAATAAAATAAAGTAAAAATAAAATCATCATCATCATCATCATCATCATCATCATCATCATCATCATCATCATCATCATCATCCTGTTGATCGTCGAATTTCTCAAGAGGTCTCAGTAACGTCTCTATTCGTCCTAGCGCTGAGATTTTAGAAGCCTCTCTTTACACTTTCTCCCCAATGATGCCGCATTGGAGTCTCTTTCAGGGTCAGAGGAATGAGACCCATCATTGTTACTGGTTTTGGCATATGAATACACCACTGGGAGTTTTCGAGGCTCTCTCCCATGTGGACAGAAAACTCTCGGTAGCTTGCCAGGTTCTCCCAGAGGGAGAAGTACGCTATAAGATGTTTCTTCAGGGAGCTTGGTTTTGTAGTCTGGATATTGGCTGTTGATGGCATTACATGGTGCCGGGGGCAGTTCCTGGGTGTGACCAACTAGCTACTAA
This sequence comes from Sorex araneus, assembly GCF_027595985.1. NCBI lineage: Eukaryota > Metazoa > Chordata > Mammalia > Eulipotyphla > Soricidae > Sorex > Sorex araneus. Next base: position 167,385,704 of record NC_073305.1, read on the forward strand.
AAAACGGAAATCTGGGTGTAAGAGGCCCAGCCCTAATCAGAGCAGGCTTGGAGGTCTCAGTCCCGGGTCCCACACACCTGGGTTCCTCTGCCGGTACCTTCATGAGAGAGGTTCGTCCGAACATGTGAAGAGGGGCCTTGAGCATGACTGTGGCTAGGCTCTGGAGATGGTGTTGCCGACTATCTTTACTCCCATTCCATCCCATTCCAGTCGTCACATGATGTTCTTGAAAAAATAAAACCAAAAAAATCCCCTAGGTATTGAAGTTTAAAGAACATTTATGTAATTGACAGTTACTAAGAACACATTTTAATATTTTACAAGCTGAGCCCCAGGCCTGCTCCACACTCTGTGCTCAGGGTTGTTTTCTGCAGTGCTCAGGGGACAAGCCATGCTGGGGAAAGAACTGGAATTGTTCACATGCAGGAACAAAACTTAACTTCTACACTGTTTTTTTCTGGCTCAGAATAAAAGGTTTCTGAAGGCATGTTGTTTATTTATAGGCCAATATATACCATGTTTTATGTCATTTAATATTATCTAGTTTAGATAGTCAGAGAACCACAGAGTTAAAAACAGCTAAGACATGATCAGATTTCTGTATGTAAAACTCAGGCAGGTGAAAGTTTGTTTTATTCTTAGAAAAATAGACAACAGACCCTATTTCTCCCACCAATCTGTCTAAAATTTTGTAGCTTCAAAATGTCTAGGACAGATTGAACAGGTTTCAATAGAGTAGATTACACCTGTCCCACTCATCTCACGAATAAGAATTAGAAAACTTTCTTCTTTATAACATAATACTTAGATTTTCATCATTTTGAAGTCAAATATCTTCTGAACATAAAAGCTGCATTTCATGAAAGTGATATACAATCACTAAGGACTGAAAAGACAGATTTTGAGGACCAGAAAGATAGTATAATTGTACCAATGTCATCCCGTTGCTCATCAATTTGCTTGAGCGGGAGCCAGTAGCGTCTCCATTGTGAGACTCGTTACTGTTTTTGACATATCAAATACGCCACAGGTAGCTTGCCAGACTCTGCTGTACAGGTGAGATACTCTCGGTAGCTGGTCGGGCTCTCCAAGAGGGGCAGAGGAATCGAACCCAGGTCAGCCATGTGCAAGGCAAATTCCCTACCCGCTGTGATATCACTCCAGAAAGATAGTATCGGAAGCAAAATGTTTGCCTTGAATGTGCCCTAATGAGGTTGAAGACAAGTACCACATATAGCCCCTATGCTCTGCCCAGAGTTCTCTCTGAGCACAGAGCCAGGAGTACTGCTTGAATATCTGTCCTCCAAACTCTCCCCTCAACCTCTACAACAAAGCAACATCATCAACAAAAAGGAAATCAGAATTTGAAGAATCCCTTAAGCAGTGTCTTTGGGCCAAAGAGAGATAGATCAATAGATCTGGAACAAAACATAGCTTAGGAGGAATGTCAGCAGCAAAATCACAAACACACACACACACACACACACATGCACACGCACATGTATGCATGGCCAAAAAGTATTTTTTTTTATAAAATCATATTGGGGCTGGAGCAATAGCACAGCGGTAGGGTGTTCGCCTTGCATGCGGCTGCCCCGGGTTCGATTCCTCCGCCCCTCTCGGACAGCCCAGCAAGTTACTGAGAGTATCTTACCCACACGGCAGAGCCTGGCAATCTGCCCGTGACATATTCAACATGCCAAAAACAGTAACAAACAAGTCTCATAATGGAGATATTACTGGTGCCCCCTGGAGCAAATCGATGAGCAATGGGATGACAGTGATACAGTGATACAAAATCATATTGAAAACACATTAAACTTGGGGCTGGAGCAATAGCACAGTGGGTAGGGCATTTGCCTTGCACACGGCAGACCCAGGTTTGATTCCCAGCATCCCATATGGTCCCCTGAGCACTGACAGGAGTAATTCCTGAGTGCAAAGCCAGGAGTAACCTCTGTGCATCGCTGGGTGTGACTGCCCCCCCCCAAAAAAAACACACACATTAAACTTGTTGACAATATGAGTTTAAAGCAAAAGACTGGAGGGCCAATTTGTTTGACCTCAATTAAGAAAATCACTATAGGGCAACTCAAAATTGTGTCGACTCTGCAGCTGTCTGCTATTGCCCACAATATTTATTTTGATATTGTAAATACATTCTAGTAGCAGAAAACTTCACAAACAGGGAATTCTTACATAATGAGGATAGACTGTAGAAAGATGAATGGTAATAAAATCCTTAAGTACTCAATTTTAAAATAGCTATTCCTCTTAAAGATGGACATGTTAATTATTTATTGCAAAACACTAATTTCAGAAAATAAATTAATTAGCAGTTGTTATCAATCATTATTTATACAGCATTAAATCTTTATGCAGTGCTGGGAACTGAGGAAAATACAGACATAGGATATTTGCATTGTGCTAAGTCCACCTGAATTCAATTACCAGAATCCCACATGGTTTCCTCAAGCCTCCCAGGAGTGATCCCTGAGTACAGAGCCAGAAGTAAGTCCTGAGCATTGGTAGGTGTGGCCCCCAAAGAAAGAAACAAAAACAAAATTCTTATACAGTGTTTAACTTAGAGGACTCAAAATCTTCAGACCTTTGCGGTTTTAGTGTGTTTAAATTTAACCATGAGGCTAATGAAAATGCTTATTATGGTACCCCACTTCCAAGTTGGGGGCAGGGGGACTTGGGAATTTGCATTTGCTAGATAGGAATGTTCTGGAATCACATTGTGAAAAACAGTGACTAAATGAAGTATAAATTGGGAAGATACTTTTTTAATCCCAGGTAAATCTACTAGACTGAAGCTCAAGAGTGATTTCAAAGTCCTTTCTGGCCTTCTTCCTAGCTTTGCACCTTTTACAATCATTTTTTTTTTATCAAATAAAGTTAAAAAGAAACAAAAGGAAGATCTAGCAAAGAGAGAGCTACTTAACCTTAGCCTTGAAGCAGCGCCCCACTTCTATAGTTTCCCTGTTTCCTTTCGAAGGTAGCTCCAGTTTAGAGTACCAGAGACATAATTGGTACTGAGAAATATTCTGAAAGGAAAGAGCAAATAAAATACTAAACTTGTCAGCCAGTGAGTATCTAATGCTGAAGGGAAAACCAAAATTATAATTCTCAATTGATTCCAAAGATGTTTGACCCTCTTAAATGCACTCAAATTTTGCTTAGTCAGCATCCTAGCACTATGAACTAAAAAGAAAAAAAACGTGTCTTCATCTTCCGAAGGTTGTTGCCCAGGAAACAGTGCTTAAATTTAGTTTTGTAGGATAATGCAGAGAAGAGTACATTCATGAATTGCTAAGGCTTAGCTTGGAAAAATCAAAGACTTATTTTAAACCATTCTGAAGACTCATAACTGAGGTGGAGGTTTATGAACAATATAGTGGTTAGCAGGCTATAACATCACTGTAACCTTAAAATATAATATAATTTAACTAAATCTTACTCAATAACAATTAATTATAAAGCATTCCTACAAAATATGAATTAAAATAATGCCAGTCTTATAATTACAAATAAACAGCACAGTGGCATATGTAGAAAATCTTCTAATTTAACTCTTTGTCAGTCACATGTAAATAAAAGTTATTTGAAAATTTTTGGACTGATGTCTAAAATGTTAGATGTCTATTGGTTAAGTAATTTTGACTATACATAAATTAAGTATTTGAATCGAGAAAAAGACGCAATCCTTTTGCATGATGGGAAAATATTTCCTGGGATCTGTCAAGCTGGAGGCAGTTTGGGACACAGAATCTACCATAACGGCTTTTCAAGGCAGTTAATTACCCCACCAGGGGCTGGAGCAATAGCACAGCGGGTAGGGTGTTTGCCTTGCACGCGGCCGACCCGGGTTCGATTCCCAGCATCCCATATGGTCCCCTGAGCACCGCCAGGGGTAATTCCTGAGTGCAGAGCCAGGAGTAACCCCTGTGCATCGCCAGGTGTGATCCAAAAAGAAAAAAAAAAAGAAAAAAAAAAGAAAATTACCCCACCATATTTTATTAGGGGACAGTGGGGAGCAGAAACCATCACCTACCAATCCCCCCCAGGTCCCTCCCTGGCAGTGATGGGAGCACTTTACCAGCCAGTCTCCATTCACATTTGAAGGATGCAGAACTTTCACAATAAACGATTGCTCAGGAATGTCATAGACTCAAGAAGAAATGAAGGGGCTGACTCTTGGCTCTGGATCTAAACTCAGGGATTACTCCTGGCAGGTTCATGGGACCATTTGAGGCACCTGTGTTTAAGCCCAGGTCCTCTGCCTACAAGGTAAAAGTGTCTTACCTACTGTACTATAAGTCAAGCCTTAAAGAGTTTATATTTTTATAGAAGTGTGACTTTGATATAGCAGGGCAGCAAAAAGAAAGGCAAATGAGAGACAATAGGTAAAGATAAAGGTAGAGTTGGATACGTGAGTTATACTGGAAGGAAAAACAAAAGCTGCTGCTAGATTCCGAGGGATAAGTTAAATATCAAATGGCCAATCTGTAGAGATCTTGAACAGGAAAATATTTTCAAGGAATTTCTAACAAATTTAGAAAAAAGAATATAGTTCTTTTTTTCCTAGCCACCTAATTTATTTACTCTAATATGCCGTAGTTCTTATATTATTTATCTCTTTTCTTTCCTTTATATTTCTATTAATGTTGCTATCCTTAATTTTAATTTCCAACCTCCTTTTGTACTTTTCAACTTAAATTAGTGTCTTCAGAATTATTACACAAAGTAAGGTATAGGAGAAATACTACATAAACCAAATAGGAAGTAAAATAAATTGAATAAAATTGCTAAGTGACAGGAGTTCTCTGCAAGGTGTTAGAGTAAGGAATATCACCTACCTAGACAAAATATAAAAATGAGAGTGAGTTTTAAGTAATCATTTAAGATTAAAACTTGAGATCTTGACTTCTGCCCGCAGTGCCCAAGCAACTACCCGCTGCTCTTCTCAATAGGTCTGTGAATCCCCTTGCACCCGCTCCCCGTCCAACCCTGCATTCCCCAACACTGCCCACCAGGACCAGCTAGGGTGGGGGGCACCTGCCTTGACTTCCACCCACAGGGCCTGCACAACTACCCTGCAGCTCTTCTCAATAGGTCTGTGGAGCAGGGCATTAGCATCCAGACTGGCTAGGGGGTGCGGCCTCCTCAAAAGTTCCAGTGGCCTTCTGTGGGGCTGGGCCTCAGTTATATTTCCCATTACCAGCACTCTTGACTCACATCCCAACCTTTTTTTACTTTTATCTAATTCTATGGAAAACATCCTGGACACCTCAAACACAATATGATAATCCACTGGCCTACTCCAATTCCACCAAAAGACAAGTGTTCACAAGAAGTTGTACAAAACCCAATGTAAAATAACATCTCCCCCAATGCTTCACTAGATGCTGATCATAAGTCACAGAATAATGTCTGAGAGGAAGGACGTACTCTAGAAGGGGAGAAGGTTGATCACTGTCGACCGAGCTTATTCAGAATTTTTTCCTGAAATAAGAGGGAAAAGTGCTAGTGAACTTGAAGGTTTTACCTCTATACAACCACAACAACATGAAAAAACACTGCAAATCTCCACTATGAGTATAAGATGAAGAAAAGAGTCCAGAATCCTCAACAGGGTACCCACAAATATGATCTCTCTACAAAGAATTTTGAGATGAAATGCTGAGGATGTTCAAGGAACTCAAAGAATCAATGGAACAGACATACAGAAAATTAAAGGAAGAAAGAAAAGAAATGGTGAAACAGATAGCTGAGAAAATACAGGAAGAAATGAGAGCAGAAATAAGAGAGCTACAAAAACAAATAAAGCATTTGGTAGATGAAATAAAAAACTCAGTAGGTACCCTCAACAGTAGAATGTCTACAGCTGAAGACAGGATCAGTGAACTTTAAGATGAGCAGCATAAATCATACAGACAACAACAATGAGAAAAGTCCTCAAAAGAGCTCTAAAGTGAATCAGAAACCCAGGAGATGACTCCAAGAGGAGCAACATTAGAATCATCGGAGTACCGGAAGAACAGGGAGGCAACCCCAATGAAAAAAACACAATTAAAGAAACCATCAAACCACAATTAAAGAAACCATCACTGAAAAGTTCCTAGAGTTAGAGAATGCAGGAATCCAGATCCAAGGAGCCAGAAGGGTGGCAGCTAAAAGAAACCCTAATAAAAACCCTCCAAGGCAAATCATAGTCAGAATGATGAATGCTGTGGATAGAGACACAATACTGCAAGCAGCAAGGTCAAAAAAGGAAATCACATTAAAAGGAGCACCCCTTAGATTTACAGCAGACCTATCAGAGGAAACCCTCCAAGCCCAAAGACAATGGTGGTATATAGTGAAAAAAGTCAAAGAAATGAACACCTCACCAAGAATACTTTATCCAGCTATACTCACACTCAAACTCGATGGAACAATACACTATTTTTTAGATAAACAAAAGCTCAGGAACTCCATAGACTCAAAACCAAAATTAAAAGAAGGATTCAAAGGGCTCCTGTAAGACAAGAAAGAAATCACCCATAAGCACAACAAACCCTTATGGAGAGATGGCACAAAATCCCATGACAATAATCTCTCTCAATGTCAGTGGTCTAAATGCACCTAAGAAGAGACACAGAGTGGCAAAATGAATCCAGAAACTGAAACCAACATTCTGCTGCCTAGAACAAACACATCTGAACAATAAGAACAAAAACAGACTCAAAGTTAAAGGATGGAAAACAATCTTGCATGCAAACAACTCCCTCAAAAAAGCTGGGGTGGCCATACTAGTATCCAACAACATAGATTTCACGTTGAAAAGATTAGAAAGAAAAGTGAAGGTCATTTTCTATTTATCAAGGGTTATGTACAACAGGCTACTCTCCACATGTCCAGACAGGCCCCACACATGAAGGGACTGGCAGAGGAACCAAGGTATGAGAGACATGGAGCTGAGATTTCCAAGTCTGCTGGGACTGAGCCTTCTCCATCCAGACCCCCGGTTTTCTAGTAGCTTGACAGGCACACTCACAAACTGCCCCCAGGGCCATGTAATCCCACCAACGGCTAACATCCAGAGACTATAAAACCAAGATCCCAGAAGCGCGTGGCCACTTGTTCTCCTTTTTTGGAAAACCTGAAAGCTACTAAGAGTCTATTTCCCGCACGGGAGACTTTGCAAGATCTCCCTATGGTGCATTCATGTCCTAAATACAGTAAAAGATATATACATACCTCTCTAAGAGCCCAGCAAGCTACCGAGAGTATCCTGCCTGCACGGCAGAGCCTGACAAGCTACTCGTGACGTATCCGATATGCCAAAAACAGTAATGACAGGTCTCATTCCCTTAACCCTGAAAGAGCATCTAATCATTGGGAAAGATGAGTAAGGAGAGGCTGCTAAAATCTTGGGGCTGAGTGTAATAGAGATGTTACTGGTACCCACTCAAGTAAATCGATGAACAACGGGATGGCAGTGATATAGTGACAGTGATGTACAACAGGAAGAAATCACACTCTTAAATGTATATGCACCTAATGAGCGACCAGTTAAATAATTAAAGCAACTTCTAACAGATTTTAAGCAGGACATTGTTAACAATACAATAGTAGTCGGAGACCTCAACACAGCCTTGACACCTCTGGATAGATCACCAAGAACAAAACTCAGCAAGGAAACACTGGCTCTTAAATGAAGAAATAGAAAAGAGAGATCTAACTGACCTATAGAGGGTTTTACACCCCAAAAAGAAAGAATACACATTCCTTTCCAGTGCAGATGGAACATTTTCTAAAATAGACCACGTGCTGGATTACAAAACATACCTCAATAGAGTCAAGAAGATAGAAATTGTATCAACTATTTTTTCAGACCACTACGCACTGAAGATAGAAGCTAATCACAGACAGCCACAGAAAACAAAATAAAACACCTGGAATTAAAAAAAAAAAACTCAATGTTGAACAATGAGTGTGTCAGAAAGGAAGTCAAGGAAGAAATCAAAAGATACCTGAACACAAATGAGAATGAAGACATGAGCTACCCAAATCTATGGGACGCAGCTAAAGCTGTGTTAAAAGGAAAATTTATAGCTTTGCAAGCATTTCTCAGGAAGGAAGAAAGGGCCTACATAGATAACTTGACTTCACACCTCAAGACCTTAGAAAGGGATCAACAAAGGAACCCCAACCCGACCAAAGGAAAAAATAATAAAACTTAGAGCAGAAATTAACAACATGGAAACCCAAAAAACAATCCGAAAGGTCAATGAAACCAAGAGCTGGTTCTTTGAGAAAATAAACAAGATTGATAAATAACTAGCAAGATTCACAAAGAAACAGAGAGAACCCTAATAAACTGAATCAGAAATAAATGAAAAAGGGGACATCACAACAGAAACTAATGAAATTCAAAAGATCATCCGAGACTACTTTGAGAGTTTGTATGCCACAAAACAGTATGGTATTGGAATAAAGGCAGAGCTGAAGACCAATGGAACAGGGTGGAATATCTCTAAACACAACCCCAAATGTATGAACATCTAATCTTTGATAAGGGAGCAAGAAATGTGAAGTGGAGCAAAGAAAGTCTCTTTAACAAATGGTGCTATCACAACTGGACAACAACATGTAAAAAACAATGGGTTTAGACCTGGACCTAACACCATGCACAAAGTCAGATCAAAATGGATTAAAGACCTCAATATCAGACCAGAATCCATAAGGTACATGAAGACGAAGTCGGCAAAACTCTCATGACATTAAAGCTAATGGTGTCTTCAAAGTTGACATGCCACTGCCCAACCAAGTGGAAACAGAGATAAACAAATGGGACTATATTAAACTAAGTTTCTTTTGCACCGCAAAAGACACAGTGACTAAAATCCAAAGACAATCTACGGAACAGGAAAGAATATTCACCCAATAACCATCTGATAAGGGGTTGATATCAAGGATATACAAGGCACTGGTTGGAATCTGCAAGAAGAAAACATCCTGGGGTGCTCCTAATAATAATGGTGAGGTTTGTGTTGAAATATTTAATGTAACCAAAGTAAATACAAAGTAAAGTGAAATTTATCAGTTATAAGGCAGGGGGGGTGCGGGGGTGGGCGGGATGGGAGGTGTACTGTGTTTTTTTTTTTGTCTTCGGTGGTGGGATATGGGCACTGGTGAAGGGATGGTTGTTTCAGCATTGTATGACTAAGACTTAAGCCTGAAAGCATTGTAATTTTCCACATGGTGATTCAATAAAATAAAATTAAAAAAGAAAAGAAAACATCCAATCCCATCAAAAAATGGGGCAATGAAATGAACAGAAACTTTCTCAAGGGGCTGGAGCGATAGCACAGCGGGTAGGGTGTTTGCCTTGCACACGGCCGACCCAGATTCGAATCCCAGCATCCCATATGGTCCCCTGAGCACTGCCAGGGGTGATTCCTGAGTGCATGAGCCAGGAGTGACCCCTGTGCCTCGCTGGGTGTGACCCAAAAAGCAAAAAAAAAAAAAAAAAACCTTTCTCAAGGAAGAAATATGAATGGCAAAAAGACACATGAAAAAAATTCTCTACATCAAGAATCATCAAAGAGATGCAGATCAAAGCAACTATGAGATACCACCTCACACCACAGAGACTGGTACATATCCAAAAGAACAAAAGCAACCGCTGTTGGCATGGCTGTGGGGAGAAAGCAATTATCCTACACTGCTGGTGGGAATGTCAATTGGTTCAGCCCTTTTGGAAAACATTATGGATGCTTCTCAAAAAATTAGAAATTGAGCTCCAATTTGATCCAGCAATACCACTCCTGGGAATATATTATGGAGAGGCCAAAGAATATAGTCGAAATGATATCTGCACTCGAATGTTCATTGCAGCACTGTTTACAATAGCCAGACTCTGGAAAAAACCCGAGTGCCCGAGAGCAGATGACTGGTTAAAGAAACTCTGGTACATCTATATAATGGAATACTATGCAGCTGTTAGAAAAGATGAAGTCATGACCTTTGCATATAAGTCGATCAACATGGAAAGTTTCATGCTAAGTGAAATGAGTCAAACGGAAAGAGACAGACATAGAAAGCTTGCACTCATATGTGGAATTTTAATAAAGTAACAGAATGGGAGACTAGCACCCAAGAATAGTAGAGACAAGTTCCAGGAGTTTGACTCCATGGCTTGGAAGCTGGCCTCACACGCTGGAGGAAAAGGCAGCTCAGAATGAGAAGGGAACACCAGGTAAATTGTGGTTCGAGGACCACTGGGGATGGGAGATGTGCTCTGAAAGTGGACTATGATCAAACACGATGGCCACTGAATACCTCTATTGCAAACCACAACACCCAAAAGGAGAAAGAGAATAAAAGGGAATGCCCTGCCACAGAGGCAGAGTGGGGTGGGGGGATGGGATGGTGGGGTGGGAGAGATACTGGGATCATTGGTGGTGGAGAATGGGCACTGGTGGAGGGATGGATACTTGATCATTGTATGACTGGAACACAAGCTTGAAAAGTTGTACATCTGTAACTGTACCTCACGATGATTCACTAATAAAAAAATATTGAAATGCTCTCATGGTACGTGGATCTTATAAAGTAAAAGAAAGGCTTGGGTACTGATTGAACATAAATAGAGCAAACAAAAGTATAATTTAAGGATGGTTCTACATGCTCAGTACTGCCTTCAGCCAATTATTTATACAAGTGTTTGACATTTTTATTTCATTATTCACACTGAAATTCACCTTGCTCTGACTGTTGTTATTGTTTACTTAATTTTATATAAACAACTCTATAACCTAGAAAAATATATCAAAGTATATGATAAATTTAGTATTGTACAATGGTATATGTAGTTGATTATAAATATGATAGTACAACACACATATATTTATATATGTCTAAGTAATGAGCTGGAGTGATTGCATTGCACAGCAGGTTGGGTGTTTGCCTTACATGTGGTCAACACGAGTTGGATTCCTCCATCCCTCTCAGAGAGCCCTAGCAAGCTACTGAGAGTATCCTGCCTGCACCGCAGAGCCCGACAAGCTACAGGTGGCATATTCAATATGCCAAAAACAGTAACAATAAGTCTCACAATGGAGATGTTACTGTTGCTCTCTCGAGCGAATCGATTAACAATGGGATGACAGTGACAGTGACATCCAAGCAATAATGATCTATAAGAAATAGGTAGTGCTATTATTGAATAAATTCAATTCTGTACCGTTTTATACAACATTAATGTTTATGTAGTAAAATGCCCACTAGTTGCTTGCTCACATACTTATTTTTGTTATTTCAATTGATTATTATTTGGGGGTCATGTGAGGACCATACATAGCAGTGCTGCGCATCTATTCCCTGCTCTTCTCTGGAATGACCCATGACAATGCTGGGAGTTTAAACTGGCCTTGGTCTTACCAAGTCTCCAAATCTCTGTACTATCTCTCCGGGCCATATTTTTTTTTATCATAAATTAAAATTTGTTTTAGTCAGGGGCTGGAACAATAGCACAGCAAGTAGGGCGTTTGTCTTGGACACAGCCTACCCAGGTTTGATTCCCAGTATCCCATATAGTCTCCTGAGCACCGCCAGGAGTAATTCCTGAGTGCAGAGATAGGAGTAACCCCTGTGCATTGCTGGGTGTGACCCAAAAAGCCAAAAAAGAAAAAAAAAAACTGCTTTAGACAAACACTTTAATTTGATTTATACTTAGTTTCAACATTTATGAATATTTTATTTATTGAAAATATGCAATTTAGTCAATGTGCAGACATCCTGTCATTCTGAATTGTGTATGTATGCCTCATTAGAAATGAAACTGATAGGCATTTAAAATAATTAAATTTACAATGCCAGATAATAATATTTTGTCATTTTCTCATATCACTTTTGCTTACTCACATCTTTAAAGCAATTTTTTTTCTCTCTCACCACTTATTTTAAAAAATTATCCCTCAACTTTTCTCATTCTAAAATTATTTACTTATAATCTGGTTGAAATACTCCAAAAATACAACCAAAACAAAGAAAATATAAACCGTGCAATTCTTAGGACATAGAAATTAAATTTTCATTTTTCTGAATACTGTGTGTCATGATTTATATCCGCTACTTGGTTCAAGTTCAGATGTCGCTGTTCCTCTTAGGAATAACTTTCGTTGTTGCCACAGTGTAATTTCTAGTGATTCTTAATTTCTATTAATAGGATATAACTTTCCCATTCCCTTGCAACTTCCATATGACATTTAATAAAACCTGTCTTAAGGAATCAGCATCATGAAAAAATAAGCTTCCATGTTATTCCTGAAATCTTATATTAGAAGAAAATTCAAATTGTAGCTAATATTGTTATAACAGCAGTAATCCTAATTTAAAATTATTTTTTACATTAGAAAAACATGACCTTTAAATGAATGTAACCAACTACAGTGCTAAATCCATAAAAATAACTTTTCAAATGTGTAGGCAATTAAATTTGTTAAGTACATTCTTGTTATTGAAAATCTTATATATTCCTTTATTTCCTCTATCCAAAGCACCTAAATTATACCATTTCATAAAAATTACAAAGTTCCAAATTAATCTAAAACTCATGAAAAATGAGGATACATGTTAGATGATAGAGAATAGAGTTTTCATACCTAGGGATAAAATTTTTATGATCCATAAAGTTCTTATACCATTCCTTTTATTTCTATTCTAAAATTATTGTAAATGTACTACATAATGGGCAATCGTTTATCATGTTTAAAGCTAGATGGCTTTTTCAGAGCATCAATTCATCCTCCTTATTTTAGCCACTCTGTATTGAAAATGTGTAAAATCTTAGAAAATCATTTTTATTCCATGGTTGGTAATACTCTACATTTTTACTGGAAATGGCATATGCTTTAAGTGTGGACATGTGGGTCAGGTTTCACTCAGAAGAGAAAAAGAAGAATGCTGGAAGCATTACATTTTTTTCTGTGCATTTCTGTAAATGTAGTTAGTGTTGCATATATATATATGTATATATATATATGTAATAGAGAAATGAATGTGTCTTTCCATATTGCTCTTGGAGATATTTAAGAAAACAAATGTCTGTATGATACAGACTTGTTTATGTTTTGAGCAATTCATGATTTAAAAGAATCCTAGACTTCCTTAAGAATATTTTTTCCTTATTTGGTCACTCATTTATATCTGAAAATTACATAATAGTAATTTTAAATTGCCTCCATTTACAATTTCTCAGCATTTCTGCGTGCTTTCTGAAATGGAAATTCTTAAAAGACTGTTGACAGAACTGAGTCAAGTATACCAGTTCATACACAATATGTTGTCTCTTCTTTGGAATTGCACATATTGTTTTTCTTCCTCTTGTGGATGTTTGTTTGAAGGATGAATAGGTCACTCTTAGCAGGAGAGCTCTGCCATGTGACTGCCAAATACTGGAGATAGATGAGTCAGTTCCATACAGACTAAAAATTATGCATGTTGGTTAAATCTATACTCATATTTGCATTTGACCTGAGCTTCAACTTTAAAAAAATAGATTTAACAGAAATTATACGGAAACTCAAAAATTGTTTTTGCTAGGAAGCAAACAAGTTATGCAACGCAATTTAAAAAAAGAATGTTCCCTCTGCTAGAAAGAGATCACATTAGCAATGAAATACTATATGTCAGTCTGAGCTGAAGCCCAAATTCAAGAACATATTGTACACAAAACTTCTGAAATCTGTTTATCTGCTGAATGATTGATAGCTATTGCTGCAGTTTGTAGACCTTAGGGCGGCAGTGCATTTTTATCGTTTGTCATTAGAAAATATTCTTTGAATGGAAAGTTTTATCCCTTTGAGGATCAGTGGATAAACTGTCCAGGTTGCTGTTGCAAAAGTGGAGCTGATTTCAAGTAGAGTTCTGTTACTTTTTACACATGCAAATCATGCTAAAACAACTGCTTTTATTTACTAATCTGCAAAATATGATTTTTAAGGCATTTATTTTATAGGAAATTGCTAAGGAATGCCTCACCTGACACACTGTTTTGTTGTGTTTTTTATTTTCATTTCTTCTGTTTCTGTCATTATTTTTTTGGCTGCCACAATCAGAGATACTCAGCGGTTATTCCATTGTCAGTGCTCATGATTATTCTTGGCAGTGCTTCAGGTCTGATGTAATACCAAAGTTTGAATCTGAGGCTACTTTTAATTCTTGTTCGCTTGGGGGCCCCATTCCATGGTGCTCAGGGCTTACTCCTGGCTTCGTGCAGAAGGATCCTCTTGAGTGACTCTGAAGGTCGTACTGGGTGCCAGGAATTGAATCCGGTAGTCAGTATGCAAGGCAAGTACCCTACCCACTGTACTATCAATGCCTCGTACTATCTTTTCAAACTCATGATCAAGGAGGAAACATCACTGACCAAGCAATTGGAAGCAAAAATAAACAAATGAGGTACATTAAATTAAGAAGCTCTGCACCTCAAAAGAAATGATGACAAAGATACAAAGTCAGCCCAAAAATTAAGAAAAATAATTTATCCTATACCCATCTGATAAGAGGTTAACATTCCAGATATATAAGATATTAGTAGATCTTTACAATAAAACAATCCAAACCTATAAAAAAAATGGGGGTAAGAAATGAACAAATTTTGTCAAAGAATAAATACAAATGGCCAAAAGACAGATGAAAAAATGCTCTACATTGCTAATCATCAGAGAGATGCAAATCTGAAAAATGAGATATCATCTGACACCACAGAGACTGGCACAAATCAAAAAGAATAAGAAGAACCAGTGCTGGCACGGATGCTGGGTGTAAAGGATTCTCCTTCATTGTTGGTGGGAATGCCTACTGGTTTAGCCTTTTTAGAAAACAATACGGGCAATCCTCCTAAACCTAGAAAATGGGCTTCCACATGACCCAGCAATACCACTTCTGGGAATATGCCCTAAGGGCTCAAAAACACACAGCAGAAATGTCATCTGCACTCCTGTGTGCAGCACTATTCACAATAGCCAGAATCTGGAAAAATCCTGAGTGCCCAAGAACAGACAACTGGTTAAAGAAACTATGGTACATCTACACAATAGAGTACTACACAAAAGTTGGGGAAAATGAAGTTATGAAATTTCTTTAAATTGGTGGACATGGAGAATATAATGCTGAGTGAAATGTATCAGAAGGAGAGACATAGATTGATTGCATTCATTAGTAGGATATAGTACTATCGCACTGTCGTCTCATTGTTCATCAATTTGCTCAAGCGGGCACCAGTAACATCTCCATTGTGAGACTTGTTGTTACTGTTTTTGGCATATTGAACACACCACGGGTTGCTTGCCAGGCTCTGCCGTGCAGCTGGGATACTCTTGGTAGCTTGCCGGGCTCTCTAAGAGGAACAGAGGAATTGAACCCAGGTCGGCCACGTGCAAGGAAAACACCCTACCCTCTATGCTATCGCTCTAGTCCTAGTGGGATATAAAAAAACAAAATATGGGTCTAATACACAAGAACAGTATAAACAAGTACCAGAAGGATTGGTCCACAGTTGAAAGCCTGCCTAAACTGCCTGCAGCAGAAGGCACTTGGGATAGAGAAGGAACCACCGTGATAGTTGAAAATGTTCATTCTGGATAATAACTGTGTGCTGAACATAGGTAAAGGCACAAATACGATAACCTTCCAGTATCTATATTACAAAGAATAATGCCCAAAAGAGAGAGAGAGAGAGGGAAAGAAACAGAGACAGAGATAGAAACAGAGAGACAGAGAGAGACCCAGAGAGATAGAGAGACAGACAGAGACAGAGACCGAGAGAGACAAAGAAAATGAGAGAGAGAGGGAGAGAGAGAGAGAGAGAGAAGGAAAATACCTGTCATCGAGATAGGCTAAGGGTGGGGGTGGCAATGGAAGGGAAACAGTGGTGGTGGGAAATGTACACTGGTGGAGGGATAGTGTGGATAGTGTGTTGGATCATTGTATGAGTGAAACCCACCATGAACAGCTTTGTAACTGTATATCACAGTGATTCAAAAAATGAAAACTACTGAAAAAGGTATACCCACTGTGACATAGTTAAGACATGCTAGCTGTGCTTTTAATTCGTCTTTTTGTGTGGATGTTTATGTAATAAGCCTATAGCTTGCAGAATGTGATTCTTAAAAAGTTGTGTTATTCCAAGATCTAAAAATATTTGTCATATATTTTGCCCGATGTAAACATATTTTAAAAACTAAGCTGCTTTTAAAAGAGATCTGCAAATAAATTTTTAAAACTTCATAGCAAATGAAGAGACAATGCTGAATAATGCATCCTGTTTGAATGTCTTCATATTTGTAAGAGCACTAACAATTACTAGAGTAAGAGATGAAAATGTCTTACTTTGAACTTCACATTTTTCTCTTGTAACCTTCATTATTTTCTTTTGAAATCTTGCATTTTAAAGCATAAACTAATTTGAGCTTTAGAGGACATGAGTGATACATAGAAGAGTTATTTGACAATTATACACACTTTTAAATTATTGATAAAATGATCAATTTTTAAAAGAAATTTAGGAATTTAACTTACAGAAATCCTATAAATAAGGCATTGTGATTCTAATTCCACCTATCAAAAGAAAAATCTTTTAACAAATAGCATAAGGGTGATTATCAGCTTTCTCTAGGTAAATAAATAAGAATTAGAAAATAGATGTGAGTCACTCACCAAACAGTATTCCTTCAAGGAAGAAAAAAACATTTTTTAATGGAAATGTACAATCTGACCTTTCTCTCTGAAGCTCTATGTGCAGTTGTGAGAAGCCACCAGGTCTGCTTAATAATTTCATCTTCTCTTGGACTGTATCAGTAACTAGACAACTCATTCAAATAAATGTATATTCCAGTAGAAATGTTAAGCTTCTTAAACTGTTCCCTAGACGTTCCCTAGAGGCAGCTAAGGACTCATAAAAAGATAGTTCTAGCTGGGGCTGGGGTGGTAGCACAGTGGGTAGGGCATTTACCTTGCACCGACCCAGGTTTGATTCCCAGTATCCCATATCTTTCCCTGAGCATTACCAAGAGTAATTCTGAGTGCAGAGCCAGGAGTAACCCATGTACATCGCTGGGTGTGACCCAAAAAGCAAAAAAAACAAAACAAAACAGCTGATGTCCTATCAGAAAAAAATTGCCTGCCTTGAATGGAAAATACAAATAAGTAAACAAATCCATAAATCTATGCCACCATCTATCCATTAATTTTGTGTTTCTGAATCTGTGTTTTCAGTATACTCACAATATTAGAAAGTTAATGGAAATAAAATGGGTACATTATATAAATTGATAAATAAAGTAATATTTAGTCAAATTATATTGTTATATACTACTTCTATCATCCATCATAAGCACTAACACTTCAAACTAATCAACATTTTAAGAGGACATTAGGTAATATTTATGTTCATGCAAATGGCCAGAATTTTCCTCTGTGCCATTAATGGAAATAATCAATTGACATTTTTTTTGTTTGTTTTTGGGGATACATATGACAGTGCTCAGGACTTACTCTTGGCTCAGTGCTCAAGGATCACCCCTTGGATGTTGGGGCTCAGGGATCCATATGGTTTGTGGGGAGTCTAACTAGGGTTGGCTGCATGCAATGTAAGCACCCTAACCCCTGTACTATTGCTTTTACTCCTCAATTGAATATCTAAATAAATAATTATATATTTAAGTTCTCTTCCATACAAATATATCATTAACAGATGCCTAGCTACTCCACGGTTATGGATTAAACAGTATAGGTGGGAACATATCAGACTGTCAGTCATTCCATCTACCAGCACAAGGGAAGCACTTCACTGATTTTTTTTTTTCCTTTTGGGTCACACCTGGAGATGCACAGGGATTACTTCTGGCTTTGAAAATGTCTTACTTTGAACTTTGGACTCAGGAAATACTCCTGGCATTGCTCAGGGGACCATATGGGATGCTGGGAATCGAACCCGGGTTAGCCGCGTGCAAGGCAAATGCCCTACCCAGTGTACTATTACTCCAGCCACTGAATTTGATACTTATTTTTCCAAGCATGTAATTTATTTTACCATGCATATTTCTTTACTTTCTTTTTTCTTCATTTGTTTTCTCCTTCTCTTTTCTTTCTTTCTTGTTTTTTGACCAATCCCAGCAGTGTACGGGTATCATTCAAAGCTCTATGTTCATGTATCACTACTGGTAGAACTTGAAGGATCTGAGAGGGTAGCCAGGATTGAACCTGGGCTTGCTGCATGCAATCAGCAGTGGGGCAAAGTCCTTTGCAGCTTCACCTGCCATGTTTATATTCTTGTATATAATATTTTACTCTGGAGTCAGAAAGTAGACTTTTAACTTCATATATATAACTATGCTCTTCAGAACTGTCTTAGTTAACTTTGATTTTTATGGGATTTATCAATGTTGAAACATGTATCTCTAGCTTATTTATATTTGTCAAAAACTCTTACATGTATAGATGATATATTTATTTTTTTACTAAACATTTAGATACTCTTTTGTTTTTTAATGAAATATTAAATTTAATGAAACATTCCTACCTTAAATACTGCTAACAACTCATATCTAGAGAATATAGAAAATATCGGCAGAGCCTGGCAAACTCCCTGTGGCGTATTTGATATGCCAAATACAGTAACAATAACAGGTCTCATTCCCCTGGCCCTAAAAGAGCCTC
The DNA here is from genome assembly GCF_027595985.1 of Sorex araneus. Classification (NCBI taxonomy): domain Eukaryota; kingdom Metazoa; phylum Chordata; class Mammalia; order Eulipotyphla; family Soricidae; genus Sorex; species Sorex araneus. The sequence continues at coordinate 167,404,418 of NC_073305.1, forward strand.
CAATATGGCACCATCTGGAACGATGTGTAAGGAGAGCCTGCTATAATCTCAGGGCTGGGACAAATGGAAATGTTACTGGCGCCCGCTTGAGCAAATTGATGAACAATGGGATGACAGTGATACAGTGACAGTGGTAGAAAATATATCAGTGGAATAGAAGTGATATTATATCTCAAACACTTTAGATACTGAACTAACGTTGATTTTCAGTGTGATAATTGCAATTAACATGGCTACAGTATAACAAAATTTTCAGTTAAACTGTTATATTAAGAAGCACAAATTGTATCTAATAAAGGGGTGTTAAATTTTTCCTAATTTTAACAAATTTAATCGAATGTTTTTGTATAGATACCGCTTATACTTTTGTCTAGTTTTCATTTTAAATTTGTATTTTATCATTTATTTTTACAAATAAAGTTCACCTTTTTATTTATACCCCTGTAATTCCCCTTCACAACACACACAGACACAGACACACACTCACATAGACACACACACTATGTACACATACTCTTTCCTCTCCAGTTGCCTCGATTCTATTATTTATGTCCACTGATTTATTTAATTATGTTTATAAATGAATTACCTAGTTTGTTTACACAGGATCTTACATACTCATTTTCTTATTTATTTTAATTTATGTATTCCTGATGGGCTGGAGCAATAGCGCAGCTGGTAGGGCGTTCGCCTTGTGCACGGCCGACCCAGGTTCGATTCCTTTGCCCCTTTTGGAGAGCCCAGTAAGCTACCGAGAGTATCTTGCCCACATGGCAGAGCCTGGCAAGCTACCTGTGGTGTATTCCATCTGCCAAAAACAATAACAAAAAGTCTCACAATGGAGACATTACTGGTGCCCCCTCAAGCAAATCAATGAGCAATGGGATGACAGTGACAGTGACAGTATTCCTGATAATAATTTGTTATATATATATTTAATTTTTATAGTCGAATAGTACTTCATTGGGTAAATACACCATCCCATTGTGTAAATACACCTAATCAACTATTGTTGGATACTTCAGTTCCACCCTTTAACTATCTTAAATAACAATGCAATAAACATTGGGGTAAATGCAACACTCTTGAATTTATGCTTTTACATTTTTAGACTAGACATCTAGAAATGGAATTTCTATGTTGCATTGCAGCTTTGTTTTTAACTTCTTAAGTGTCAACCTTCTTTATATTGTCTTGGTAGAGGCATTTATTAAAGTCTGTTTCAACAGTTTGTGTTGCCTATTTTAATTTTTTTATTGTTAACTTTTATGAGTTCATTACAAACCTTGAATTTAAACTTACTATTGAATGTATGATGTGTAAACTCCTTTTGCCTTTCAGTAGACTGTCTTTTGTTCTATTTATATTTTTCTTTTGTATAAGAGCTTTCCAATTTAACTGTTATCAGATAACGGTAAAATTGCTAATCTTTGCTGTTATTTTATTCCTAAAACAGCTTAACTAACACTAATGTCATGAACTAATTCACTTAGATCATCTTCTGTTTTAATTATTGTCTCAGGTCTTACAAAAAAGGTTTTAAATTTATTTTGAATTGATTTTTTTATATAGTAGCCTACTTTTTACACCATTTGTTGATAAGATTTGACTTTGTTGTATTGTCTTACTTTGTCATAATTTAAATATGTACATGTTTTTCAAATGATTTTTATTTTTTTAATTTTTCAAATGATTTTTAATACTACTCCTTGATCTGTGTGTTTCTCTAGATTCCAACCACTTATAATTTTTATTACTATAACTTTCTAATATAATTTAATTCAGGTAACATGATATTTCCATTTTTCCTTCCCCATCTCCCCCCCATCTCAGGACTGCTTTAGTTGCTCAGTATCTGTATCACTGTCATCACTGTCATCCCATTGATGATCAATTTGCTGGAGTGGGCGCCAGTAACCTCTCCATCCGTCCTAGGCCTGAGATTTTAGCAGCCTCTCTTTATTTGTTCTTCTCAGCAGTGCCACATCGGAGGCTTTTTCAGAGTAAGGGGAATGAGATCCATCATTGTTACTGTATTTGGCATATCAAATACGCCACGGAGAGCTTGCCAAGCTCTGCAGTGTGGCCAGGATGCTCTCAGTACCTTGCTAGTTTCTCTGAGAGGGAGAACTGGGCTATAAGAGGTTGTGTGGCCACGAATTGATTAGATATAATTAATGCTCATCATTTTTGTTTTATTTTTAATTAAATTATGCTCCTGCATGAGCATAAAATATCTTTCTATTCAACTCTCAATGTTTTATTCTCTTTCTTTTCTTTTACATTTTTGGTTGCATAGATCTCACTACATAGATTTATTTCTTAGTATTTAGTACTTAGGAAAGCAGTTGTAAATCTGTTTTCTTTATTTATTTTATCATTAATTATTTATTTGCATATAGATCTTGAAGTATTTTGTTTATGACTTTAAATTCAGCAACTTTATTTTGTAACATTTTAAAAATATTACAATGAATTTTTAAGGTTGACACATATACATAATATGCACACATATTTGTCTATATGTGTTAACATCTGCATATATAAGCATGTTGTATGTTGACGTAAAGTATATATAGGTATACATTAAGTATCTCTATATATAACAGCTGTGCTATGTCTCAGCCCACATACATTTGGAATCTTCTTTTATGTCAGTGTTTAGTGTTTTCCCAGATATTGTTCTGTTTTTCTTATTCACCAATACTGTCGCTTCTCAATTCTTTTCTGACTATAATTTTCTCTAAAGAAGAAACATTAGAGTTTCTATGTGAAATAATAAATATCCTTTTAAGGATATCTTTTTAAAGGTATCTATTAAGCAATAAACATCCTTTCATTTTACTTAAAATATATGTTTTAACTACATAATTATTATTTTATACAAAATTAAAAATTATGTGTTGACTTATGTTTTTATGTCATTTATTTATGCTATTTTTAATATTGGCTGTAAAATTTTCTAACTTGGCTATATATTGGCTATACAATTGTCTATTGGCTATATAATTAAAACTATTGCCCTCAGTCAAAGAAAGATAAAAAGTCTTTGATATTTTTCTTGCTGTATCTTAATACTTTTATATTTGTGGGTTCTGAAGTTTTACTAAGACTTATCCACATGTAATTTTTAGTAAGCATATTTTGCTTAAAATATTCTATAAACATAATGCAAACACTTTATAGCCATTATTTCATAAAGAAATTATTTCTTTTCTTTCCAAGAATGATACGACTATTTTCCCTTTTGTTTTTTAGACCATACTGACAATACTTTGTTATCTTACTTTGCTGTTGTTTTTCTCCTATATAGCTATTGTATTTAGGAATATACATGTTGAATATTTTTGTTACACAAGAGACTCCATTATTGTGATTCAGCTACCCTCATCTCTTTTTATGCCTCTCTAATACTCAATCTCTTCTGTTACCATTTGGCACTGATTGGCCACTTCATAAATCTCACTGGAACTTCTCTGCATTTAAAGGTTATTACACTGTTCATTTGGTTTATGGGTAATTTATTTAGTTTTTCAGGCTATATAGTATTAAATATTAACTGCAATTATTTTAATTTTTATTTTATTACAGTATCTTGGAAATTTCATAGTCCAACAAGCATATAGAATTGAGTTTTAGTCATTTTATACAGTTTGTTTTTCATTTTTATACACTTCTACTAAATGTTTTCTCAAAAATAAGCAAAATAATGCTTTGTAAGAACACTTTTTAAGAATTTCAGTGAAGGCTAAGTGATAAAAAATGTAGTGAGTGATCAGTGTCTGTGTCACCTACAAAAATTAAATGTTACTTATTTACCACAGACTAAAAAAGTGTCAATTCATCCAGTTGAATATTGTAGTAAAAGTATAGGTTTATGTTAAGATTTATATGATAAAGCAACTATCATCTGGGGATAAGAAATGCTATCTCAGCAAATATACTTGTAAAATATGCATCCTAGCTCAATTTTCTTTTAAGATTCAAAATCATCTTTTGGTATTCTAGACTTAAACAGTATTTTAGTTTTCAAAAGTATAAAATAAAACAAATATTGTATTTCAAAATAACATTAAATAAAATTTAAAGTATGCTTTTAGCTTTTCCACTTTTCCCTTTTACTGTCTAACCTCATTTCATTGGCTATCATAAAATATTTGAACATGATGGGTTTTCAATGAAATGCAAATGGTTTAAAACATGCTTTTGTAATAGAAAATTTATTTCTGTCATTTTTTTTTTTTTTTTGCTTTTTGGGTCACACCCAGCGATGCTCAGGGGTTACTCCTGGCTCTGCACTCAGGAATTACTCCTGGCGGTGCTTGGGGGACCATATGGGATGCCGGGGATCGAACCCGGGTCGGCCGCGTGCAAGGCAAACGCCCTACCCGCTGTGCTATCGCTCCGGCCCCATATTTCTGTCATTTTCATGGCTCATTTTATAGGGAATAAGGAGACATTAAAATCTGCAGCTCTTAATTATAATTTTGATTCTGGGAATGCACAAATTAATATTTATAATAAAATCAGAACCTATTTGATTTCTGCAAAGTTTGGCATATAATTAAAAATTGGGGATATTATCATCTTAAACAAAATCTCATTATATTTGCATAGATTATAATATCCTCAAAAACTGTTAGTTTTGTGTTTCTATAAAATCTATCCTCAACAACAGAGTAACTATGATAACAAAATTTAATTACTCATGTACAACTAAACCAAAACTGTTTACAAAGTCTAAAAATGGAAAAAAATATTTTAAGTATCTTTATTGTTCCTATTTCTTTTGGAGACAAAATGGAGTTTTGTAAAAAAGTTTCAAGTGCCTGGAGAAACAGACAACCCATAAATCACTGAAAGAAAATCACTGGACAATTTAGTAAGTCTATCTTAGAAAATGTTGAAATGGGATTTTCTAGATTGGGTTTGCAGTTGAGTACAAGAAAGAAGTTCAAGTAGTTCAAGTGACTGCAAATAAAGTTGATGTTGCTGAAATTGCTGAGTACTCTGAACTCATACGACCAAGCAAATGAAGTTATCTTCCAGGCAAAGACCTATACTATAGGGAAAAATTTAAGTTGAAAGTTTTATTGACAGGACAAAAAAATATTAAAATACACTTCAATAGTCACTTGTAGAAAAAGAAGTATGGTTTATTCACATGAAGAAAACTACTAATCTATGTATGAAATAAGAGTAACCATGGAGATCCTCACGATTAAAATTAACCTGAAAAAAACAAAAAAGAGAAATTGTAAATACCTCAGCAATATTTACCTTAGTAAGCAATGTGTAGGTGTAAATATATTTGTATTTTATCATTTTTATAATGTAGTCTGTCACTGTCATCCCATTGCTCATCGATTTGCTCAAGTGGGCAACAGTAACATCTCCATTTATTTTGAGACTTGTTGTTACTGTTTTTGGCATATCAAATACACCACAGGTAGCTTGCCAGGCTCTACCATGGGGAAAATAACATAATACTACAATAATATAATATAATAACACAATAATATAATGCTACAAGAATAAAAGAGGGTAAATATAAAATGCAATGATAAATTCAACGGCAAAATAAAAACCATAAAAATAGTTTGACCAGTTACTTTGAAAATACAGTGCATGATGGAAAATATGCTGATATTCACATTTAGTTTATATCATAAGTTAGTAGAAATAAATTTTACCAATTAATGGAAACAAATATAAAACATGTTAAGCATATATCCATACATGTGATATAAAGCGAGATAAAGAACAAAAACAACTCTAATATGCAAGGACATTTCTATAATGAAGTTTAGTATGCATATTTTGTTCATCATCATCATCATTATCATCATCATCATCATCATCATCCTGTTGATCATTGCATTTCTCTAGTGGTCTCAGTAATGTCTCCATTTGTCCTATCCCTGAGATTTTTGAAGACTCTCTTTACTCATCCTTCTCAAAGATGCTGCATTGGAGGCTCTTTCAGGGTCAGGGGAATGAGACCCAGCATTGTCACTGGTTTTAGCATATGAATACACCATGGTGAGTTTGTGAGGCTCTCCCATGTGGGCAGAAAACTCTCTGTAGTTTTCCAGTTTCTCCCAGAGGGAGAACTAGGCTATAAGATGTCTTCTGTGAGCTTGGTTTTATAGTCTCTGGATGTTGGCTGTTGATGGGATTACATGGTGTTTGGGGAAGTCCCTGGGTGTGACTGCCTAGCTACTGGAAAATGGGAAATCTGAGTGGAAGAGGGCCAGTCCCTATCCGAGCAGGCTTGGAAGTCTCGGCCCCAGGTTCCACACACCTGGGTTCCTCTGCTGGTACCTTCATGCATGAGGCTCTTCCGAAAGTGTGGAGAGGGGTCTTGAGCATGGCTGTGGCTAGGCTCCGTGTCTTCGGCCACGCGAGCTCTACTCGGGGAGGGGAGAAAAGCTGGAGCCCACCTCGTCTGAGGGGCCCCAGGGAAGACAGCCAGGCATGTGGGCCAGATTCTCTCTATTAATAACATTAATAAAATCTTTTGTTAATAATACATTTATTTTAAAAGTATAGGGAAGGGAGCAACATGACACCCACCATAACTATACTACTGGACTCAAAACCAGGCTGTTTCACTTGGGGCGCTCAGATGGGGACAGTTGAGAGCCCTCCCTGGCCCAGGGGACACAGACCTGGCAATTGAAAACCTCCAGAACCCAACCACTGCCATTCTCAAGGCCACTCCCCACATGTTGGGGCCAAGCCTCACGCATGAGCGAAGTCTGACAAAACCCAGGTAATGCGGAACTCAGACCTTAGTGTCTGAGTTCAATGGGAATGGGAGCAGAGATCCTCTGCCCATTTCTCCAGTCTCTGGAGACCCAGGGTTCACCCCATAAGCCACCTCCTGCCAGCACCAGAATATCTCATCATGGGCCCGGAGGGCAAGATGGAGAGATATAAATAGGGGTGGAGAGAGAAGTCCAAGGGGTGCAGTCAGAATCCAAGAGAAGCAGTGGGGTGGGGTCAGAATCCAAGAGAAGTAGTGAGAGTCTGAATCCAGAGTGTCTGAATCCAGAGGGCAGAATCCTGAGAGCGGGGATGGAGGAATAAGGAACTAGGAAAGAAGAGTGCATGAGATGAGAGAGAGAAGAGATATTGAATAAACGGCAACTAATCAGCAACCAGCCTGGTCCTCGTTCTTCCTTCGCCTAAGAAATGTAACATCCTTATAACAAAAGATACTCAAATAATGCCATTTCTCTCTCTCCCTTTCTACTGTCTCCAATACTTATCTCAGTTAGAGAACAGCAATCCACAGTTCTGCCAGCTACACTCTCCAAAAGTAGTGTTGCTAAACTTGATGTGGAAATCTTTAGCCTCTAGTATTGGTAGGAAAGAAATTGGTGCTTTAACCACCCAATCTATGCTATTTAGTTAATGGCAGTTCTGGCTGACCGAATGAAAGCTTTGTTCTAATTTTCACAGTATCATTGATATCTAGATGTGCATCAAATCTGATGGGAAAAAAGGACCAAGTTTTCTACAGTGCAAGTGGTTTTCTTTCCTCTTAAGCCATTAAACTATTTCTTGTTTCAAGCTATTGATCTTTTCTGTCCTCTGCTATGTTCCTGTGCTCTTGAATGATTTGTTCCTACATATAATTTAACACAGAATATTCTACATGTTCAGAATGGTTATTTCCCCAGTCTCCAGTTATAGCCAGGAGCTCTGGCTATATTGTTCTTAAATTTCAGGACCTCTGAAAATCCTTCTGTTTTTATCATTTGGACATAGAGCCTGGTGATAATAGACAGGCTATGATTTTTTTTTTGTCTTTCCTCTGAACTAGAATTCAAATGAAGGATATGCTAAACACAGCTGTTGCTGTGTATAATGACATTCAGTATGTAGATGCTGCATCCAGATTCCATTTTAGGGCTGCCATCTGTCCTTTAACTGGCAAAATAATGGAAGATTTATACCTTAATAAAACCACACATGTAAGTGTAACCTTCACTCCTGCACGTGGCCTCCTTGCAGTTGCACATTCATGAGCGAATATTCGTTAGGGGTTTTGTTAACTTTAAATGACTTGATGATAAGATGTTAAGCCTGAGAATAAGGGTATCCCCATGATATAATTTGGATTCAGTTTATTTTCATACTTTTTAGCAGATTTACATGAATGCAATGAAATTTCAAAGATGAATGAACATTGTCTATTTCATAGGCTGTACAGACTATTTTTTTAAGAACGCCAAGTTTTATAGAACCTTTCCTTTTATTGTAATATAGTATCCAGAATAATTTGAGGGGTTACTCAAGGTCACACATCCATTTAGAAAAAATTTAGGACAAAAAAAAATGTTTTTTTTTCCCCTGGTTCCTTGTCACTCTCATTATCCCTAATATAATTTTATATACTGAGTTACTTTACTATCTTAATAAATTCTAGTTATTATTAATAATTATTATATCTAATTCATGTACCAAGTATATTATTTATTACTTTCAGTTTGTTGTTTCACTTGATTGTCCACTTCTAAGGTAGACACAATACCATAAACATATCTAAAGTAGGAGATACTAATAATCAATTGCCTACATTTAAAAGCATTTGAAAGCAGAGCCTGGCAAGCTAGTCATGGGATATTTGATATGCCAAAAACAGTAACGACAAGTGTCACAATGGAGATGTTACTGGTGTCTGCTCGAGTAAATCGATGAGCAACAGGATGACAGAGATACAGTGCTACATTTAAAAGCATATGTACTTCTGGGGGCTGGAGTGATAGCACAGCGGGTAGGGCGTTTGCCTTGCACGCAGCCGACCCGGGTTCAAATCCCAGCATCCCATATGGTCCCCTGAGCACCGCCAGGAGTAATTCCTGAGTGCAGAGCCAGGAGTAACCCCTGTGAATCGCCAGGTGTGACCCAAAAACCAAAACATAAATAAATAAATAAAAAAATAAAAGCATATGTACTTGGGGGCTGGAGTAATAGTGCAGAGGGTAGAGCATTTGCCTTGCATACGACCAACCTGGGTTCAATTCCCAGCATCCAATATGGTCCCCTGATCACTGCCAGGAGTAATTCCTGAGTGCATGAGCCACGAGTAACCCCTGTGCATCACCAGATGTGACCCAAAAAGAAAAAAAATAAGCATATGTACTTGATCCCCAAAGTAAAATTTTATAATATTGTAAATTATTGATAAATTGATGGAAAATTAATTTGAAAGCTAACTAAACAGGAGAAAATATTTGCATTCAACACATCAGATAAAGGGTTTATATTAAGGATATAGACAATATTCACAAAGATCAGTGGAAAAAAATCCAGAAATGACATAAAATGGAGAATGGCATAAAAATATGGGAAGTGAAAATGATCAGAGACCTCTCTGAGGAAAACTACAGATGGCCAACAGGCACATAAAAAGTGTTCAGCATCAATTATTATTAGGGGAATATAAATCAAGAAGACAATGAGATGTCCTCACACACCTGTGAGAATGGTGCATATTATACATACTGGAGACACGTTGTCTTTATGTCGGTGTGGCTAAAAAGGAACTCTCATCCATTGCTGGTGGAAATGCTACCTCACTCAACATTTATAGAAAATAGTATGGAGATGTCTCAGTAAAGTAAGAATTAAGCTGCATATGATCCAGCAATTGCACCTCTGGATATCTACCACCAGGGCATAAAATAATTCAATCAAATGTACATATGTACAGTATTTGATTTTTCATTGTGCACCTAAGTACAATAGCTAAGTTATTAAATCATCCTATGTGTCCAAAGACATACAAATGTATTATGAAGATGTGGTAAATATATGCAATAGAATATGATGTAACTTTAGGGAACAATTAAATCAGACACTACACTGCAACATGATTGCAACTAGGAGATATGTCAAATGAAGGAAGCCCGTAGAAGAAGGACAAACATAGGTTGAGCTCATCTGTGGTACATAAAATAACTGGACAAGATAATGCTATGTTGAAAAACGAGATACCTGTACCATTTTTGGCTCCAGAAAAAAGGAAGGAGAAAGAAAGTGGAAATAAATCAAGGGGGAAGAAGAAATCGTGTGAAATCAATGGGAAACTGGGTTCAAGGGTCTGAGTACACTGGAAGTGTAAAAGAGGATATAGCTAACTATTCAAACAACAGTCAATAACACTGAAAACGAGAGTACCAAACTTCAGCAACCAGACTTAAACGTGTCCCTGTAAAGGTAGCAGGGTGAGGGTGCAGTGGATTAGTGGAGAAAGAACCAGGGAACTGTGATGAGGGAAGGTGGTGGTGGGATTGGTGCTGGAACATAGTATGACTAAAAGTCAACTATGATTAACATTGTAATACATGGCACTTTAATAATTAATTGAATAATTTAAAAATTTATGTTTTTCTTTTTATAGTAATACTATGCAAAAATTTTATGCTGAAATATTTATTCTCTGTATGCATTTTTCTTTTAGTGCCGTTGTGTAGGAAACAGTTTTCTTTCAATATTCTGAAGGTCCATTTGAGTCATTTAAAGGTTAGGGTCTCTATAGCGCTGCTGTGTAAACTCTGGCATATGAAACCACCAACATTACTATTATTTTTGCAGAGAACAAAATTCAGTTCAATAGCAGGTCTACTGACTAGATCACAGGGTCATTGGTATTCACATTAAAATTCAATAAATGCTGTTTTGTATGTATTAGAGAAAAAAGGTTTTCCTTTGAATTTTCTTTCCTCTGGGTGGTCCTCTTTTAGTGCTTCAATAGCTGTATTTTCTGAACTTTCTGAATTTCAAAAATATTCAAATATTCAAAAATAGCTGAATTTTCTGATAAATTCCTGCCCCTTAGTATCTTCAACTTGACTAATATCTGTATGAAGTAAGACTCTTTCATATTTGAAAGAAAAAGTTTTTATTAAATGAATAAATGTCACTGTCACTGTCATCCCATTGCTCATCGATTTGTTTGAGCGGGCACCAGTAACATCTCTCATTGAGAGACTTATTGTTACTGTTTTTGGCATATCCAGTACGCACGGGTAGCTTGCCAGGCTCTGCCACGCGGGCGCAATACTTTCGGTAACTTGCCGGGCTCTGCGAGAGGGGTGGAGGAATCGAACATTGGTCGGCCGTGTGAAAGGCCAATGCCCAACACTGATTTAGTAATGCATCATTTAAATTCTGCTTAACAATCCAAGTAACATATGGAAGAACTTTGTTGCATGCAAGATGATTTGAAAAAATTCAGAAAGAATTTTATTGTTTAATTTAACAACAAATTGAGTAATTTATAAATCAAATTGTTTCAGTCTGATCAAGAAGAAGGCTTATTTAACTGAGGCTGTTTCAAGGTAGTACTTGGGTAGCTGTTTCCTCTGTGAAACATCACCTTTTTCCTTCCTTTTCTTCTGCTTAGTACTACTCCTGCTCCTTGTATTGTTGTCTCTGATGCTCCTAGTACTGTTGCTATTACAGTTTAAGTTTATTTTCAATACTATCTTAACGACGTGGTAATATGTGAAGATATCTTTCAGATTATTAGGTAATTTTTTTTGTTTATTAGGTACTTTTTTGGTAGGGGTTATTTGTTGCATGATGGTTCTAACTCTTAAGAATATGTTTAGATGGAAATCGTTTGTCACTCAAGATGGTTGTAAACATGTAATCCTGGACATTTACTTTCTTCTTTTTTTAAAATTTTTATTGTGGATCTTTGTGTGAGTGTAGGGGGCGGAGGCGGGGGTTGTTTCCAAGCAGTGCGACAGTGGTCTGGGAACCCATCAGCAATTCTTGGCCAACCACGCAGCAGGTTCATTGCAGGGGTCCAGCATGCAATGCTGTCTCGATTTTGTGGTGCCTGGAATACTCAGGTGATTTAAGCCTCTGCTGGAGCCACCAGGGCTATCTACTTTTTTTCCAATATTATCCATGCATATAAATCTTGATATCCAATGTTTTTTTAATTTTATCTGGCATTAAATTAGCAAGCACTGCAAATAATTTGGGAACCCACATGATTTCACTTAAATTTTGTTTATATAGACAAATATGTGGTTTGTTGCAAATTAGGCATGCATATGTAAAAGTGTTATATCTATGTGTAAGAAGATAAGTAATTTTACCTAATGATATATTTTGTAATTTAGCATGTGCTAAAGAAATAGATATGGAACTTTATATTTACGCTTGTAAATTTATAAGAAACAATTAGAGTGAGGCTATAACAATATAAATATAACAAAACTTAAACTACTATAGTTCAAGTCATAAATTATTTGGTAAATCATTTGGTTGCTTAAAGTTTATGGCCTATAAGAAAACTTTGTTATGTAAAGTTTTGAAATTATTTAAACCAAATGTCTTTGATTTTTTTAAAGAAAATATTCTCTATTTCACTCAAGGTAATAATTTATTTAGATTACTACATCATACTTATTATGCTTTAAAAAATCTTGTTAAAACAAATTTAATATTAGAAATCACGATGTTCTATTTTTATCCTTAGATATGAAAAGTATCTTTCTGGGTTTATTGTATTAATTAAATAAATCTAATAAATAAACTTGTGTTTATTAAACAAAATTTAAAGGAATAATACTTGTGGGTAGAATATTCAAATAAATGAGATCATCTTCTCCATGTTTTAATTGCTCTTGCTAAATATTGATATGAACTTGACTGAGATAACTTTTCCAAGGTTTATATAGAACCAAGGTATATAAAGAACAAAGGGAGAGAAATGATATATTTTTTAAAAAAAATTTATTGAATCACTTTGAGATACAGTTACAAAGTTGTTCATAATTGGGCTTACATTATATAATATTCCACTACCTGTTGCAATTAGACTTTTATAAGTATTTAAGTTAATAGACATTGACTTTATGTATAACAAATACTTTTTTAAAAAATATTAAAGTGGCAAAAAATGTCAAAGGCGGTTCATGTTCTTTGTTTTCATTTTTGGTCCACACTCAGTGGTGTTCATGGCTTTCTCTAGATCTGTACTCAGGGATCACTTTTGGCACTGCTTGTGGAACATGAGTGTTTCTGGAAAGGCAACCAAAGTTGGCTGTGTGCAAGGCAAGTTACTCAACCTCTGGTCCTAGGCTTATATTCTTCTTCATCACTAACAACGTCCACCACAAACAGGAGATATCCTTTTAACATATTTCCCGTCTTTAAAAGAATTCTTAGTATTTGCACTATATTTTTGAATGAAATACCAACAACTTGAGTTAACTAGCAGAAGAGCAATGTAATATAAATGAAATAAGACAAAATCACAGAACACTGTTCAAAGTATTGTAATTACTTTTTTCCAATGAGGAATAACTCGAGAATAAATAATATCCCAAAATCCAGATTTAAAAATTAAAAGAAAACTTGTAATCACCAAATATATTTAAATACTAAGATGCACCTGATGTTGTAGAAGTATCATTGTCACTGCTTCTGCTACTTGTTGCTGCTACCTATGTTACTACTATTACTATTAATAATGATAATAATAATAAAGTGATTATTAAAATGTAATAGATTAACAGCATTTCCTTAGATTAACAACATTTCCTTCATCTTCAACAATAAAAATTCATGGAGCAATTGCATACCTCCTGCAAGACAGGGTTATTTGACAGAAGACATGCTAAGAGGCTCACACTTTGAACACTGTCACTTCTCACTAGATAAACGCCCTTCCGTTATAATACAAATGGAGTATTCCATCTCAGGTAGTGTCACTGGTGCTGCAGTAAAGATTAATGTAGCAGCTTGTAAACCTGGAAAGTCTATTCAAATTTGTTTAGAGTATAGAACTTCAAACCATCCAATAGTTGAGACCATGTAAAATTTCCCCTAAAGAGATTTTTTTTGTTATTAATTATATTGTTTGTTTTGGAACCATGTCTGTCAGTCCTCAGGGATGATTCCTGTCTATGTGCTCAGGAATCACTCCAGGTAATCTCCAATGAACTGTATGTGATGCTAGGGATCAAACTGAAGTTGGCTACTTTCTTTTGAGATAAGTTCATAAATCTCTGTATCATCTCCTGGCCATAAAAAACTAAAACGCATTTAAAATGCAAATATATGCATTGTCAGTGACAATATTGACTAGATAAACCTACCAAATACCACTGACCAAGCAAGTGGAAGCAAAGATAAACAAACACAGCTATTTTAAACTGAGGAGCTTCTGCACCTTGAAAGAGATGGTGACCAAGATATGAAGACATCCATAGTATGGAAAAACTTAGTTACCCAATACTCATTAAGATAAAAGCATCCAACCCCCTCAAAAAATGGGGAGAAGAAATGAACAGAAACTCCCTCAAAGAAGAAATTCAAGTGTTCAAAACACACATGAGAAAAATGCTCTACATCACTAATCACCAGGAATACACAAATCAGAACAACAATGAGATATCTGATACCACAGAAATTGGCACAAATCAAAAAGAACAAGAGCAACTTGTGTTGGAGCAGATGCAAGAAGAAAGGGACTCTGACTCATTTTTGGTGTGAATGACAAATGGTCCAGCCTTTTAGGAAAACAATAAGCACATTCTTCAAAAGATTAGAAATTGAGCTTCCATTTGACCCAGAAAGACCACTTCTGGGAATATACCCTCGGGACCAAAAACACACAGCAGAAACATCTGTACTTTTATCTTCATTATAGTATTATCTGCAATAGTTAGAATCTGGAAACAACCTGTGTGCCTGAGAATAAATAGATGGATAAAGAAACTACGGTACATCTATACAATGGAATACTATGCAGGCACAAAGAAAATGAAGTTATGAAACTTCCTTATAAATGGACGAACATGGAGAGTATCATATTGAGTGAAATAAATAAGGGGAGGAACAGACATAGAATGATCACACTCGTTTGTGTGATATAAAAAAAAAACAATGTGAACTAATATAAAAGAACAGAATAAACAGACCAGAAGGAATGGTCAATGGTTTGGTTGAAAATTTGCCACAAATGTGGGGAGGGGGGCAGAAGGCAGTTAGGATAGAGAAGGAACCACTATGATAGTAATAGTGGAATAATTACTTTGGACAACAATTGAGTGCTGAAATTAGGCAATAGGATATACATGGTAACTTTTTAATACCTATATTGTAAACCATAATGCCCAGAAGGAAATAGGGAAAGGGAGAGAATGAAAGAGAGAGAGGGGGGGAAGGGAGAGAGGGAGGAAGGGAGAGGGAGAAAGGGAGAAAAGAGAAAGGGAGAGAGAGGGATACAGACAGGGGAGAGAGAGAAAGAGAGAGAGAGAGAGAGAGAGGAAAAGTGTCTGCCAAAGAAGTAGCTATATGGGAAGGAAGAGAGAATCAAGGAAAATCGATGGCGTTGGGATATGGGATATGTACACTGGTGAAGGGATTGGTGTTGGAAACTTGCATGACTGAAAGCCAATTATGAACAACTTTGTAACTGTATCTCATGGTGATTCAATAAAAATGCTTTAAAAATTATGCATTTCAGTGTTATTATAGCAAAAAATAAAAAAAAATTATCATTAACATTTTTCAGAACCTCCTGTAAGATTCACTTGAACTCAACAACTGAAAAATTAAACACACAGAAAAGAGATAAAAACAAAATTGTACAGATTCACATTCTAGATTTGTGTGCATCCATGCTTAGGGTGTGCAATTCTCCCTCCTATCTCTCCCCCTCAAGTGCTCAAGGCCACTTTCAACACATTCAAACGAGCCTCACGCATGAGGAACCCAGGTGTGCGGATCCCAGGGACAGGATGTCCAAGGCTGTTAAGATTGGGACTCTCTCATCCACCCAGATTCCTCATTTTCCAGTAGCTAGGCATCACACCCAGAAACTAACCCCAGTGCCCTGTAATCCCATCAATGGCCAACATTCAGAGACTATGAAACCAAGCTCCCGGAACCTCATGGCTGCAATATGACAGCACAACATCTGGTAGCCTAGTTCTCCTTCAAGAACCTGGCAAGCCACCGAGAGTTTACTGCCTGCATGGGAGAACCTGGCAAGCTCCCTGTGGCATATTCATATGATAAATACAGTAACAATGATGGGTCTCATTCCTCTGACCCTGAAGTGCCTCTAATGTGGCACTGCTGGGAAGGATGAGTAAAGAGAGGCCACTAAAATCTCAAGTCTAGGACGAATGGATACGTTACTGGGCCCACTCAAGCAAATCATTGATCAACGGGATGACAAGATATACATACCTATCGGAGAACCTGGCAAGCTACCAAGAATATCCCACCTGCACGGGCAGAGCCTGTCAAGCTACCCGTGATGTATTCAATATACCAAGAACAGTGACGATAGGTCTCATCCCCCTGACCCTGAAAGAACCTCCAATCGTTGGTAAAGACAATTAAGGAAAGGCTGTTAAAATCTCAGGGCTGAGAAGATTAGAGATGTTACTGTTGCCCGCTCGGTAAATTGACGAACAATGGAATGACAGTGACAGTGATACAGAGATCTCTCTCCAACACTCACTCTCTTTTTTTTTTTCCTTTTTATAATTTATTTATTTTTAATTAGAGAATCACCGTGAGGGTACAGTTACAGATTTATACACTTTTGTGCTTATACTTCCCTCATACAAAGTTCGGGAACCCATCCCTTCACCAGTGCCCATTCTCCACCACCCGTAAACCCGGCGTCCCTCCCACCCTCCCCACTCCCATCTCCCCCCCACCCCACCCTGCCACTGTGGCAGGGCATTCCCTTCTGTTCTCTCTCTCTAATTAGCTGTTGTGGTTTGCAATAAAGGTGTTGAGTGGCCGCTGTGCTCAGTCTCTAGCCCTCATTCAGCCCGCAACTCCCTTCCCCCACATGGCCTTCAACTACAATGTAGTTGGTGATCGCTTCTCTGAGTTGCCCTTTCCCCGGAACGTGAGGCCAGCCGCGAAGCCATGGGGTCAACCTCCTGGTACTTATTTCTACGGTTCTTGGGTATTAGTCTCCCACTCTGATATTCTATATACCATAGATGAGTGCAGTCTTTCTATGTCTGTCTCTCTCTTTCTGACTCATTTCACTCAGCATGAAACTTTTCATGCCCATCCACTTAACTACAAAATTCTTGACTTCCTTTTTTCTAACAGCTGCATAGTATTCCATTGTATAGATGTACCAAAGTTTCCTCAACCAGTCATCCGTTTTGGGGCATTCGGGTTTTTTCCAGATTCTGGCTATTGTAAACAGTGCTGCGATGAACATACATGTGCAGATGTTGTTTCGATTGTACTTTTTTGCCTCTCTGGGATATATTCCCAGCAGTGGTATTGCTGGGTCAAATGGGAGCTCAACCTCTAGTTTTCTGAGAGTCGTCCATACTGTTTTCCAAAAGGGCTGAACTAGCCGACATTCCCACCAGCAGTGTAGAAGGGTCCCTTTCTCCCCACATCCTCTCCAACAGCGGTTGCTTTTGTTCTTTTGGATGTGTGCCAGTCTCTGTGGTGTGAGGTGGTATCTCATGGTTGTTTTGATCTGCATCTCTCTGATGATTAGTGATGCAGAGCACTTTTTCATGTGCCTTTTGGCCATTCGTATTTCTTCCTTGGTAAAGTTTCTGTTCATTTCTTCGCCCCATTTTTTGATGGGGTTGGATGTTTTCTTCTTGTAGAGTTCAACCAGTGCTTTATATACCATTGATATCAACCCCTTATCTGATGGGTATTGTGTAAATATCCTTTCCCATTCTGTGGATAGTCTTTGGATTCTGGTCACTGTATCTCTTGCGGTGCAGAAGCTTTTTAGTTTAATGTAATCCCATTTGTTTATCTCTGTTTTTACTAGATTGCTTAGTTCCGTGTCACCTTTGAAGATACCTTTATCTTCAATATCGTGGAGGGTTTCGCCGACCTTGTCTTCAATGTACCTTATGGTTTGTGGTCTAATGTTGAGGTCTTTAATCCATTTTGATCTGACTTTTGTGCATGGTGTCAGGTCAAGGTCTAAACCCATTTTTTGCATGTGGTTGTCCAGTTGTGCCAGCACCATTTGTTAAAGAGGCTTTCCTTGCTCCACTTCACATCTCTTGCTCCCTTATCAAAGATTAGATGATCATACATTTGGGGTTGTGTGTAGGGATATTCCACCCTGTTCCATTGGTCTACGGCTCTGCCTTTGTTCCAGTACCATGCTGTTTTAATTGTTACTGCTTTGTAGTAAAGATTGAGGTTGGGGAGGGTGATGCCTCCCATCATCTTTTTCCCAAGAATTGTTTTAGCTATCCTTGGACGTTTGTTATTCCATATGAATTTTAGGATTGCTTGATCCATTTCTTTGAAGAGTGTCATGGGTATACTTATAGGGATCGCATTGAATCTGTATAATGCTTTAGGGAGTATTGCCATTTTGACAACATTGATTCTCCCTATCCATGAGCAGGGTATATGTTTCCATTTCCTCATGTCCTCTTTGATTTCATGGAGTAGCGTTATGTAGTTTTCTTTGTAAAGGTCTTTTACTTCCTTGGTTAAGCTGATTCCGAGGTACTTGATTTTCTGGGGCACGATTGTGAATGGGATTGCTTTTTTCATGTCCCTTTCCTCTGCCTCATTGTTTGCATATATGAAGGCCATGGATTTTTGGGTATTGATTTTGTAGCCTGCAACTTTACTGTATAAGTCTATTGTTTCTAAGAGTTTTTTAGTAGAGGTTTTAGGCTTCTCTAGATATAGTATCATGTCGTCTGCAAATAGTGAGAGTTTGATTTCTTCCCTTCCTATCTGGATGCCCTTAATCTCTTTTTTTATCTAATAGCTATCGCAAGTACTTCCAGTACTATATTGAAGAGGAGTCCAACACTCACTCTCTTACTCGGCCTCACACTCTTGCTCTTCTGCTTTCTTTCTCTCTCATGTGCTCATTTTCTTTTTCTCCTAAAAGAAAAACAATAATTAGAAAAAAAAACTCACTGATGCTGGATTCTGATAAACATTACTATCACTGTATCACTGTCATCCCATTGATCATTGGTTTTCTTGAGTGGGTGCCAGTAACATCTCCATTCGTCCTAGCCCTGAGATTTTAGCAGCTTCTCTTTACTCGCTCTGGTGCCGCATTGGAGGCTCTTCATGGTAAGGGATTCACATCACTGTTACTGTATTTGGAATATAGAATATGCCACGAAGAGCTCACCAGGCTCTGCCTGTGTGGTCAGGATGTTCTCGGTAACTTACCAGGTTCCCTGAGAGGGAGAACTAGGCTGTACAAGGTCGTTTCCAGGAGCATTGTTTCATAGTCTCTAGATGTTGGCCATTGATGGGATTACACAGCATCGGGGGCAGTTTGTGGGTGTGGCTGCCAAGCCACTGGAAAGTGGGGGATCTGGGTGGAAGAGGCCTAGCTCCAATCCCAGCAGGCTTGGAGATTTCAACCCTGGGTCCTGCACACTAGGTTCCTCTGCCAGTTCCTTCATGAATGAGGCTCATTTGAACGTGTGGAGACAGAGCTTGAGCATGGGTGTGACTGGGTTCCGGAGGTCTTCAGCTGCCTGGGCCCTGCTCAGGGCAGGGAGGGAAACTCAATACGTCCTGCTCCATGGGGCCCGGTGAAGACAGCCAGATGTGGGTGCAAGAGACTCTGCCTATTATGAGGATACCATTCTAAATTTTGAAACTTGAATCTAAAGGATTCTGTATTTATCTTACTGAGCACAGCAATTAGAGCCATACCAGAATGGCAACAGTCCATGAGGCACTGTTTTGAGCTCTGGGGTGTTAGTGAGGGAGGAAGATAAACAGCAAGCACCCATTAAGTAAGCTTATTACTTACAGGTAGGAGACTGAACAGAACACATTCCCAGATATTCAGTCCATGGACAGTGGGCACAACAAATGCACAGAGCATAATATACTGCCAGATAATACCCAAGACTGGAAGGCAATTTGTGTTGATTTTGAATTGTTTCAGTGACACAAGCAAAGCACAGAGAACAATGAGGTTGTAGAGATAAAGAGAGGAAAACAAAAGTAGAAAATAATGTTCTAATCCCTACATGTCAATGAAATTGACATAAATCTTTTCTTATTAAATAACACCTCTGTATGGTAACATAGTGAATTTATTAGGCATCTAGAGTTAAATCTACTATTATGAAATCAGTGTTTTTTTTCAATTGAAGCAACATTATATAATTTTCCAGTTTTGTTACTGAAGACAAGCAAGTATATAAAAAATTAAATTTACTGCGAAAAGTCTTGTTCTGTATTTCACCACATCACTGTCTCCTTTTTCTTGGGCTCAGATTCCATTTCTTTTTTGGCAACCAGCACTTGGTTTTCCAAAGTCTTCACTTGCTATTTATTTCTATGTTTGCTTGTGTGCCTAGAATTGTGTTTTCATTTAGTTTTCCCTAACCATAACTTTCCTAACCATGTTTTTGTGTTTAATTCACACAAAAGTATGCTTTGAACAAGAATAAAACTATTTTAAAAGGGAGAGGGGCTGGGGGTTCATACCCATCAGTACTCAGGGGTTACTCCCACTTCTATTCTGAAAGGGGCAGGTATTTCCTGGCAGTGCTTGGAGGATCACAATGGCAAAATAAGCTCAACCTAAGATTGTCTGCATGGAAGGGAATTGCCTTAACTCTGTACTATGCCTTAGCCCTAGTTGGTTTTACAGAAAAAATTTGAAGCCTTATTAACCAGTGATTCTATAGTTGTACTCTAAAATTATAGTTATTATAATTTCATTTTAGAAGGACTTTGTTGCTTGAGTTATGAAAGCATTTATTTTTAGAAATAATAGCCATAAAATTTAATTTTGAATATAAAATTATAGATTGCTATAGAGGTTGACTCATCAACCATCAACACAGGAACATAACTACCTAAGGGGCACTATTAACAACCTTAGTATAAATGGAGACATAATCAAAGAATATCTATATTTTTAAATCATTGTTTTAGATGGATGGGCTGGAGCAATAGCACAGCAGGTAGGGCATTACATGTGGATGACCCGGGTTTGATTCTTCCACCCCTCTCGGAGAGCCTGGCAAGCTACCGAGAGTATTTCACTCACAGGGCAGAGCCTGGCAAGCTACCCGTGGCGTACTCAATATGCCAAAAACAGTAACAACAAGTCTCACAATGAAGACATTACTGGTACCTGCTTGAGCAAATCGATGAGTAATGGGATGACAGTCTTACAATAATACAGTGTTTTAGACAGATAACTGGGTTAAATCCAGACCCTCAGATGTACAAAGCAACTACAAATATAATTCATTTTAAAAAATAATTTCATTAGATATAATTGCAAGTTAGGATCAGAACTGAAAAGTCTAGTATTATACATTATTTTACTCTTGACAACATTTCTGAATTCGTCAACAGATATCTATTTTTTTTTCTCTGCAAGTTCCTTTGTCCTTCACATTCTCATAGCCATTTTCTTCTTGGATTTGTAGATGTAGATACATTCATAACTATCATCATCATCACTGTCATTCTGTTGTTCGTCGATTTACTCAAGCGGGCACTAGTAACATCTCTATTCCTCCCAGCCCTGAGATTTTAGCAGCCTCTCCTTACTGGTCTTTCCCAATGATTGGAGGCTCTTTCGGGGTCAGGGGAATGAATACTGTTTTTGGCTTATCAAATATGCTAAAGGTAGCTTGCCAGGCTCTTCCAGTGCAGGCAGGATACTCTCGGTAGCTTGCCGGGCTCTCCTATATATATATATATACGTATATATATGCATATATATATTTATATTACTCTCTATGATTTGTTGCCTACTGTCTTAACTCTATCAAATATGGTGTGGTAATTATGGAAAATGTGTAGGAAGTGTCTTATAATGTGTCCTGGAGTGTGGAGGTGGTTGGGTAGTGGAGGTCGGCTGCCAGTGTTGTGTCCCTTGGGGTGAGGAGGGTTCTCACCAGACCCCAGAGGGGTGCCCCAATGAAAACAACCTGGCACAGAGTCTGGTGGCATGGCTCTGGGGGCCTCATTTTATATTCCCATCTGGGAGTAGAGCCATTGAGATCAGATACATCCATAACATATATACTTTTGCTTTCTTGAGGATAATAATATTAATTCTAATCAATATTTTAATGTAGATTAGGTAATTATCTATTAGGTAATTATCTATTAATTTATCAGGTAATAAAAATACAAAAGCAGACATTATTAGGAAATATGTTGAGGTTTGATTACTTTGTTTTGTGACATTCCTTCCTCCTAATTAAAAAAATAAATAGAGATTTTATTTTACCTGACCAAAATTAGCAATTAGTGCAAATCAAACGCCACTTCTTGGGGTTTAAATAACAGATTATCTACATTGCCAGATTAAAACCCTTGATAATTAGATAGACCTCCCTCTCATCCAGATATTAGAGAAAAAATAGCTTTGTTCATTAACAAAGTTGACTCTCAGATTTTTGAGGATCTAATGTATGCATTAAAAACAATGGTTGCTGGTGTCAATTTGTAAAAGAGCAGGTCCCCAAACATATAGCCCTATTAATTCCATGATGTCCCTCTCACAGTTCTGGTTCTGTTCTGATATCTATAACATGTTTAATTCTAAATTTTCTGTTTTAATTAAGATGACATTAATTTATACCACTGTATGTGTTTTATTGTAGTTTTAAGTCTTTTTAAGGTATATGCTATCATACCACAAATAACGGCAACTACCAAATACCTCTTTAGTTATTAACAAGAATTTGTATAGGTTCACAATGAAATTCCAGAGATAAAAATACAGAAACTAAATGAGCTTTCCGGTTCATTATTATTTTTCTATGTTATCTAAAACAAAATTTTCTGAACTGTTTTTAACCCTGTTCTGCCTTGCCCACTGCCACTGTGATCAGTATAACATTTTCCCATATTTGACACTGATATTCTGTGGATCCTAAAGATAAGTGGTTTTTAAGCAAATTAAAAATAAAAGATTACATACTAGGTCTGGTTAAATTAATTATATTGAAACAGAATTTTTTTTTTTTTGCTTTTTGGGTCACATCCGGCGATGCACAGGGGTTACTCCTGGCTCTGCACTCAGGAATTACTCCTGGCGGTGCTCGGGGGACCATATGGGATGCTGAGAATCAAACCCGGGTCAGCCGTGTGCAAGGCAAACGCCCTACCCACTGTGCTATCGCTCCAGCCCCTGAAACAGAAATATTTTAAAGTTCTTTTCCTTTGTTTTTTTGGGTCTTCACTTGCAGTCCTCATAATTTTACTCCTTGTTCTGCACTCAGGAATCAATCTTGCAGGGGTCACACAAGGTATCCAGAATCAAGTTCAGGTCAGTCATTTCAAGACTAACCCACTGTATGATCTCTCTAGCCCAAAGTTAAAGTTTTTCAAAATTTACTGCAACTGGAGAGAAAGTGAAGTGGCTAGGAACACTTGCCTTCAAATAGCCAACCTGGGTTCAATCCCTGGAACCGCTTTCGGTCTTGGAAGCCCTCAAAGGGAATAGAAATGACCTCTGAATGCATAATGAGGATTAAACCCTGAGCACCCCTGCTCTGGGCGTGGGGGAAAAATTGCACACACACACACAAATGCACACGTGTGTGTATATATATATATTTATATGTATATATATATATGTATATATATGGAGTCATGGGGATGGTACTTTCTCCTTTTCTGAATTAATATAGAGATTGTATAAAGTTTCATTGCATTTAAAATTATGATATTTAAAATGATTAAAGAGAAGCTGAGATTATATTGCAGAGGTTAAGATTCTTGTCTCGAAAAAAGACTAAACTAGTTTGACCCCTGGCACTGCCTACGTACCGTGATCACCGGGAATGACAATTGGGCCCAGAATAACCCCAAATAAAATAAACTAAAGGTGAAATAAAATGAAATGAGCAAATATTTATGTTCATATATCAAATTCAAATTTACCTCTTCTCATTTATTCTCAAGGTATATAATTTACTTAACAACAAAAATTAAAAGGCTGACAAGACTAAGTGCTGGAAATAATGAGTGCTGTTAAAATATATACAAGGACTATAAATCTGTTAAAACACATTATCAAATAGTTAAATATTTGTCACTATTTATCAAAGCTAAAATTATTTAGGCAGGTTATTTATTTATATCATCCTACAACCTACAACCCATAACCTCCTGCTTTGAATATTTCTTTAATTTATAGGAATATCAAAATAGAATTAGAAAAAAGCCAATATTAGAAAATGAAGAGGAGCAAATCATTTCAACATTAAAGTGGATAATAGAGTATAGGTGCTTATGTCAATTAATGTAAAATTAATAACTTTGGGTTTACATCATTTTTAAGAATAATAAGTATAGTACAGGACCTCTTTGAAGAAGTTTATTATTTTACTTGTAAAGATTCTTACTTTAACCAGTCGTTTGTTCTCAGACACTCAGGTTGTTTCCAGATTCTGGCTTTTTTGTACAATGATGCAATGAACATACAGGTGCAGATGTCATTTTTACTATGCTATTTTTGCACCCTCAGGATCTATTCCCAGAAATGGTATTGCAGGGTTATATGAAAGCTCAATTTCTAGTTTTTGAAGGAATGCCCATATTGTTTTCCAAGAAGACTGGACCAGTCAGCATTCCCACCAACAACGGAAAAGAGTCCCTTTCTCCCTACATCCTGCCAGTAATGGTTGGTCTTTGGTACATCTACACAATGGAACGCTACACAGATGTTGGGAAAGATGAAGTCATGAAATTTGATTATCAGGTGATGATCATGGAGAGCATCATGCTAAGTGAAATGAATCAGAAAGAGAGGGAGAGATATAGAATGACTGTACTCATTTATGGAATATAAAGTAACATAATATGAGACTGACACCCAAGAACAGTAGAGACAGGGCCAGGAATATTGCTCCATAGTCGATAAGCTGCCTCATGAGCTGGGGGAGAAGGCAGCTGGAATTAAAGAAGGTATCACTAAGTCAATGATGGCTGGAGGGATCATTCAAAATTGTTGATGCGTGCTAAGATAAAGGACCAAACGTGATAGCCTCTCAGTATCTGTATTGTAAACCATAAATGTCCAAAAGTAGAGAGAGATAATGAAAGAAACTGTCTCTCATAGAGGCAGGGGGGAAGCATGAAATGGGGGTGGAGGTACTGGGGACATTGGTGGTGGAAAATGTGTAGTGGTGGAGGGGTAGGTGTTCAATCATTGTATGACTGAAACTCAAACATGAAAGCTTTGTAACTATCTCACAGTAGCACAGTAGCACTGACGTCCTGTTGTTCATTGATTTGCTTGAGCGGGCACCAGTAACATCTCCATTGTGAGACTTGTTGTTACTCTTTTTGGAATATCGAATACTCCACAGGTAGCTTGCCAGGCTCTGCCCATGCGGGCGGGATACTCTCGGTAGCTTGTCGGGCTTTCTGAGAAGGGCAGAGGAATCAAACTTAGGTCGGCTGTGTGCAAGGCAAATGTCCTACCCACTGTGCTATTGCTCTCAAAAAAAGAAGACATGAAATATCTGAAAATTAATTAGTAGTACACCAGAGAACAATTGGGATGAATTCAAGAGAAAGGATATATGAATTATCAGTCTGTGAAGAACTCCAAGATAAATTTGATGAAGAACCAATAGTTAAAACATAATTAAGAATTTCCTAGTCGAGGAATAGAGGCACCAAGATCCAAAAGGCCTAAAGTGTCCCAGAGAAAAAAAAGACTCAAAAATAAATATTCCAAGGTCATGGGTAGCTTGCCAGGCTCTGTCGTTCAGGCAGGATAATCTCCATAGCTTGCCGGGTTCTTCTAGAGGTATGGAGGAATCAAAATCGAACCCGAGTTAGCTGTGTGCAAAGCAAATGCCCTACCTCCTGTGCTATCACTCCTAAAATCAATAATAATTAAAACCAAGCTTTAAACTAATGCATAGATCAATCACTTAAATGACTTGCCTGAGGGGCTGGAGCGGTAGCACAATGGGTAGGACATTTGCCTTGCATGCAGCCTACCTGGGTTTCATTCCCAGCATCCCATATAGTCCCCTGAGCACCACCAGGAGTAATTCCTGAGTGCAGTGTCAGGAGTAACCCCTGAGCATCATAAGGTATGACCCCAAAAAGCAAAACTCTCACAGTGATTCAATTTAAAGAAAAAAAAGAGAACCTTACTTTATATGGGAGGTACTTCAGCCAGTGCGCAGGAGCTTAGGTTCCCTTGCACAAGGCCAGCCCTGGGAATATGTCACAAACTAAGCTGCTCAGGTCTTGAGCTGGTACAGACCAACATGGCCACCAGAGAAGTGCCAGGTGGGAGGAGCTTGGGGGGCATTCCAGGGAAATCCCCAAATTCTCATGAAGCCGGAGATTAAACCTAGATCAGGTATTTACAAAAATGCACACTAAAGCCTCTAGTGTATCCCAAGTCCTTTTTTTTCAAGTTCAATGGGTCACATTAAGAAATACATTTTTCATATAGTATGATTTTTTTCTGATTATTATATATAGAAGATAATATTTTATGAACCAAGATAGTTTTATGTATACCTTCCCAAGTTTTATAATTTTAGCAACTGTCATTCATTATTTATTCATTTTTATTAATAATAGGTGTGGAATCTTACTGTCTCTTTTCAGTGTCCATTGAATAATTATCTTATTTTTTCTACCCTATTAATATGATGAAAGATAGTAAATGACTTCATAATGTTAATTCAGTCTTGCATGGCTAGAATATATTGAGTATATTTCACTTAGTTGTGCGATTATAATTTTTTTTTACATTGTCAGACTTTGTTTTGTTTCATTCAGGATTTTGCTCAATGTATAAGAAACAGTTTTCTTATAATGCCATTATTTTGATGCTAATGTAATGCTGATGTACAGAATGAGTAAGGGGTATGCCCTGTTTTTATCCTCTGAAAACATTGTAGAGAAATGGTATAATTCCTTCCCTAAATGTCCGGAACTAATAGGCATTTTTATTATTTGTAATCTGATAGAACACAATAAGTCACTGATAGGAATTAATAGCATTTTTGTCCTAATATAATCCTATAAAATGCTAATGTAAAATGTTGCTTATATCAACAAAAATATTAGTTGTGCTTAATTGTTTTTGTCTAATGGCAGAACATTTCAAATTTAACTTTCTAGCTGGTAATTGATTTTATGTGACATTAACTGGCTTTAATTAACATCTGAATAACACAGGATACACCCAACAATGAAATGAGAATTGAGTATCTTTTTGAGGTGAAAAGTTCTGCATGAAATTCACATTACTAAAATTAGCAGAAAGGTTAAATTAGCATGCTGCTTTTGAAAGCTTGGGACTATTGCATTTTTTAACTTTTATTTTTTTTATTTATTGTAGAAAAATTTGGAGGAGATTGAGGATATTTCAATTAATTCCTTAAAAGAAGATTTTGATTTTTAGTTGAGAAAAAATACGTGGATTTAAAAGATTTGTTTACAATTATAAATTCTTTATTTTGTAATCATCAATTTGTAATTTTGAGGACATTGCATTAACATGCTATATTATACAAGCTTATTATGTCTAGTTTATCAAAAGTGACTATAAAGGTCACTTTCAATAAAATAAGTATACTCTGTTTTTTACCTTATTCTCAATAGAGGGTCCAGATTCTCAACCAGATACTCAGCACATCAGTTAGTTGAATGTGTACTCTGAATATTAATCAGAATTAAAGGATCATGTTAGAGAAATTGATATTATATAAAGAAATTAAAGACAGAACACAGAATTTTTTTCTATTATAGAAGTGTATTAAAGTTTAATGCACTTTGCTTTGTAACTCATAAAATTTCAAAGTTAATACTGGTGTTTTCAATTAAAATAAAAATCTAAATAATACTAATAATTTAAAGCATGTATTTATAAAATTTGCCATTCAGTAAATTACACTGATAGTAAGTAAACACACAAATAAGACAATCTTTGGAAAAGATTCTAATAATGTCTACGTCTAAATAAATGAGTAGTGTTTGCGCTTCCACTTCCTAGGTCATCACTACCACTAGACCCAACAAGCCTTTTCCTTCCTGTATGTTGAGATATAACCAAGATCTGTTTTAGAAAATTAAAGACGGAAACAGAAATTTACTCTTTCCCCAAATCCCTCCAGATTTTTTTTATTTTTTATTATTTTATTTTATTAGCGAATCACTGTGAGACAAAGTTACAGACTTACAGGTTTTCATGCTTACATTTCAGTAATACAATGATCGAGTGCCCATCCCTCCACCAGTGCCCATTTTCCACCACCAATATTCCCAGCATACCTCCCACCACTACCACCTTATCCCCTTCACCCCACCCTGCCTCTGTGGCAGGCATTCCCATTTTCTCACTCTCTCTTTTTGGGCGTTGTGGTTTGCTACAGAGGTATTAAGTAGGCATTTTGTTCAGTTTCCCTCCAGATTTCTGTTTTTACTACATATAGAGTAATTAGACACATCTACAAAAATATAATTCACTAGCAGAAAAAAACTATCATTTATAACCTGTAGGCAGTAAATTAATTCAGTGAGTAGAATTAAATAGCATACTCCATTAAACAATATTTGAATTTTTAGAAGAAAACATGGAAATAAAGTTATATGCAAGAACTTGGAAAATTGAGAAACATACACATCTTTATCTCTGACTAAAAAGAATATAAAGAGATATCATTTGGAAAGAGTGCAAATTTACTTTTCTTAGTAGCTATGTGAGTATAATACATGGAATAGCATAACGGATCTTTCAAAAGTTCTCAAATAGGAGACGGAGAGATAGTACATGCACTATCTCTCAAATGGTGACTAACCTAGGTTTGATCCCTGGCACCCTTTAGAGTCCCCAGAGACCTATCAGGAGTGATTCCTGAGCAAAAATCCAGAAGTAACTCCTGAGCACCACCAGGTGTGGACCCAAAACAAAACAAACAAAAATAATAACAAACATTTAGGAACACATAGATATTACAAAAAAATCAAATAAACAATGGAGACGTTACTGGTGCCTGCTCGAGCAAATCGATGAACAACGGGATGACAGTGCTCCAGTACTACAAATAAATACTTTCTAAAAAATGAACTCAAAAAGAGTAGTGCTGAATCAATAGTATTTGGATGGAGGATGTTTGCCTCATAGGTAGCCAATGTGATTTTAGGTGGTCTCTGCATCCTTCCAGGAGTGATCCCTGAGCACAGAGCCAGGAGTATCTCCTGAGTACTGCCACTGCCCGGTGTGACACCAGAACCAAACCAAACCAAATCTAAAAAATTATCAACTATTGAATACTATTTTGTAGGGGCAGGGATGGGGTGTAGCAGAACATGCTCAGTGTTTAACTTGTGCCTCTGCCCCACCCACTTGTGGGGCTCTGGGAACCCCATGCAGTTCTAGGGATCAAACCTGGGTCTGCTGCATTCAACGTAAGAACCCAATGTACTAGACTAGATTAGACTAGACTGTACTGTATAACCACTATAGGCTCTGGCCCTATATACCAACATTAATTTGAACTTTTTTCCAATAGTAAAGAAATGTATCAGTATGTCTTTATGTGTCTGCAATAAAGGACTACTATGTTCCTTCCATGAATTTCATCATTACCTAAAATTCGTCACACTGCCTAGCAGCTCTGAGTATGGCACACACTGACTTTAGGTTATGAATTTGTTCCTGAACTTCCAGGATAGGGACGTTGATTCCTATTTAACTCAGCTCCACAGGATCACTGATTATAATTCATGTTGAATCAGCCCTGTTTTCTATGAACAGACAGGTAATCAACCGACCAAGAGTGTGAGTTAAAATTCAGCTACTGCTGTGTTTACCACAATTTTTGTTGTGAATGTTGACAGCTAACTACTTGAAACTATCAAGGGAGAAACTCAAACACAATAGTAAGTTTGAAACTCCCTCCAGTTAGGCGATAAATAATCAGTTAATGAAGGATTAATAAGAAATCCTTCTTAATTTAATAGATTAACAAGGATCTATAAAGCAGTGACAGTGGATAATTAGGAAACTTTGAGTAGCAGAATATCACATAGATGGAGAATTAAACAATATATTAAGAAAATCTGTTTGTCTTTTAGAGTGGAGGATATAAACTCTATCCCCTCCATTTTAAAAGATCTCCTGTTTTATTTGGCAACTGGCTTAAACTTTAAATATTTTGACAGCCATAGCTAACTGAGTAATGTAAAATGACATGAAAAAAAAAGAAACTAGCATTTTGAAAATATGTTATGACTTACAGGTTGAAATAATAGATGTTAGGAAATACAAGGAGAACAATTTTAATAATTTAATCCAAAATATAAATGAGATATACTGCAGTACACATACCCAATGACCTACATAGAACGGAAAAAAGTGAATAAATCCCAAATGAAATAAAATAGAATGCAGTCTTAAGTTGAAATGTCAAAATGTAGAATTGAGTTTCTTCTTATACCTTTGACCCTTTCCTTGTCAAATTGTTTGCTTTGATTTTTTTTAAGGAAATGGCAGAAAGTCAGATTAAATTTTCTATATGTAAGGCAGATAAATTCCACCAGAATAATTTTCAAAATAGCACTCATGTAACTTAATGGTTTTGATGTCTTTCTTCATCTTTTTCTCTTCCTTTCCACATCATTCATCGTATCTTTTAACTAACAACTCAAATATTGTGTAAAAAACTAAAAAACTATAAATCGGTTATACATCCATTTTTATGTATTTTAACAACATGACATTTTGCTTACTTTCAAATTGAGACATAGAGTCTTTTAATGTATTTTGAAAAGGAATTTTATTAGATGCTTTATTGAGTAATAAAGATTGAGACTTTTCTTTATGCTATCTTCAAACTTGTCAGAGGTGCGGGATAAAACACATCACTCCCCCACCTGAAATTTATGGAGACAAACACCTTCATTACCACTGCATTAATCTGTCGAAAATAATAATACAACATAAATCAAGATGTGTTTGGCTAGTCTAAGCCCTTTCTCCTTTCTACATCATAATAAACTAAGGGAGATGAATTTGTTAATTATTACTGATTGCCGAATAGGCAGCATTTGCATTAGGCACAACAGAAACTACCTGCAAAAACACATATGTGTCCCATGCACTCACGACTTCTAAGAAAATTACAAATGAGAAAGTGACGATGAACTGCCCATTGAAATAGGTCCTATTGTGGACCCATTAAAAAGTAACACATACTTAGGTGGTTCATCAGTTAAAGGCAAGATTTTAAATTGAAGTTTGTCTTTATTTTGAGGCCAGATAATTAATACATACTGATAATGCAATGCAGGGAACAATGTCCTTTCTAGCAGAAAGGAGAGAATAATGAATTTAGCCCAAGGGACACTTTTCAGAGATTATATTATATAGAGAAAGAAAGGGTTGAAATTTACCCGTGCATATAAAAGGAGAAAATTGCATATCATGAGGAAATAACTGAAACAAGTGACAAAGATGTAAGATAGTGGCATCTTTAGAGAGAAGAGTCTGGAGTATTCTAATATAAATTTAAGGGTAGAGAGCAGTCAGAACTGCTAGACTAAACTGGATGAATAAACTGTAACTTATTCTGATACAAGATTCTTATCTTTTCTTAGAATGGCTATTTTATTAGAATGAATATTACAAAAAATAGATTATCACCAGCTACAGCCTTCAATTAATTTATTCAATTTTATATTTTAGTAAATTACTTTATAAGACTATGTAAACATATTTCTTACATTTAAAATGACTTAACGTGAACAAATTCACATTTCCATTTTAAAATCCCATTTGCATTCACATTCTTTAAATTCTTATTTCAAAAGAAATGGATAAACAATTTGCTGAGCTAACATTAAATTCCATAATAGACTAGCTCAAAGGAATTTTTCTTATTGCACAAAATTGCTTTGGGTAAAATGGTGCAAAGGTCTAATTCATTTTAATGAGCATTTGCTTATTAAAAATAATATGCATTTGTAATGTGAATTTGTAACATGGGGATGCTATTTAACTTAAAATTTTTTAGAAAACAAAACACTTATTTGCATATTTTACTGTGAGAATCTTAGCTTTTTTTTACTCTAAATTCTAGTGCAAATTTGAATTTTGCTTACAAGTTTTGTTTTTTTTTTCTTTGAGGGCTGTTCCAGAGGAGCTCAGAACTTACTCCTGACTCTGTGCTCAGGGATTACTCTCAACAGTCTTAGGGTACTATATGGTGTGCTAGATTTTAAGCCAGGTCAATTAAATAGAAAGCAAAAGAACCCTGCCACTGTACTATTGGTCCGTGATCCTTCACATTTTAAATTAGGAACAAGGTATAATGAACAGAGTTTATAAATTACTTGTATAATATACCACAGTTAAATTTCAGAAAAAAATTCTTAGTCTCAAATTATAAGCACACGTCATAAAGGAATAATTCTACTTAGTTTTTGTGAAATAGGCTAGGGTAGGCAAAATTTAGATTAGAGATGTGAAAAAAGATGTAATAGATCTGACAAAACATCACTGTATCACTGTCATCCTATTGCTCATCGATTTGCTCGAGCAGGCACCAGTAACAGCTCTATCGTGAGACTTGTTGTTACTGTTTTTGGCATATTGAATACACCACAGGTAACTTGCCAGGTGAGATACTCTCCTGGCAAGCGAGATATACTCCCCTTGCAGGCGAGATACTCTCGGTAGCTTGCCGAGCTCTCTGAGAGGAGCAGATGAACCAAACCTGGGTCAGCTGCATGCAAGGCGAATTCCCTACCCACTGTGCTATCGCTCCAAACCCTGACAAAACATCATCATCATCATCATCACCATCATCATCATCATCATCATCATCCCATTGATCGTCGATTTTCTTGAGCAGTCTCAGTAAAGTCTTCATTTGTCCTAGCCCTGAGATTTTAGGAGCCTCTCTTTACTTGTCCTTCCCAATAATGTTGCATTGGGCATCAGGGTCAGGGAAACGAGACCCAGCATTGTTACTAGTTTTGGCATATGAATACACCATGGGGAGTTTGCGAGGCTCTCCCATGTGGGCAGGAAACTCTCGGTAGCTTGCCAGTTTCTCTGAGAGGGACGAACTAGGTTATAAGATGTCTCGTGGCTGCATGCTTCCTGGAACTTGATTTTATAGTCTCTGAATGTTGGCCATTGGTGGGATTACACGGTGCCAGGGGCAGTTTCTGGGTGTGACCGCCTAGCTGCTAGAAAATGGGGAATCTGGGCAGAAGAGGCCCAGTCCCAATCCAAGCAGGTTTGGAGATCTCAGCCCCGGTTCCCACATACCTGGGTTCCTCTGCCGGTTCCTTCATGCATGAGGCTCATCCAAACATGTGGAGAGGGGCCTTGAACATGGTTGTGGCTGCTGGGGCTCTGCTCGGGGCGGGGAGGGAAACTCAACTCACCCACTTTGAGGGGCCCCGGGGAAGACAGTCAGGTGTGGGGCAAGAGACTCTGCATGTAAGGGCGATCTGGCTGTGACATTTGTCACCCCATTGATTACCAGGGTTGATTCTGCTGATCTGGCTGGCTAGGCGGGTGTCCCCTCCCTCCCTCACCATTCAATGTGCGTTTCTCCCGAAGCTGCGTGCTAGGTCAAAGAGTACGGCCTTCCCCGAATAGAAACGGACTCGCCTTCGATCAAGTGTATACGAGTAGCTGCACTCCCCTACTAGAACCTCCATACAAGCTCGGAATATACTATCCTACCAAAAATTGCTAAAAGTTATTCAAGTTGTGACTCTTAGAGAAACTACCAACATCCTACATTTACTGGTATTTACTATATGCCAAGTACCATGCTAGGTGTTTGGTAAGCATTTTTTCTCACCTTTGAAGAGAGTCCATTATTATTTGGAACTTCAAAATGAGGAAATAGAGGCAAAAGAAGTAATTTGTGTTGTCTGACACAACCAGCTATTGACAATTTTAAAAGTCATAAATACAAATAATCACTTGCAAAATCCACCAATCAGGGCTGTTGTAAAAACTGTATAAAATAACAATCCTCAATAGTGTTTAGAAACCTCTCCTTACACATTGTAAACCACCAAACATAAACACCTCATTAACCATCTCTTCCTGTGTTTCCACTGTAGCTCTATCAATCTATCTTCTCTGATTTAAATGTTACCACGGTCAAAAGGTTTCTCAGTTGTGGTAGTTTCACTTTTTCAAGGTTCGTGTCCCTGTTCCATCCTTTTTCTATTACTGTACTTTCACTCATTTACCACCTATTTCCTCACCCGACATGAGTAGGCAACTATAGAGAGCCACTTCCCACATGTGAGAGGCTGAATTATGCATCTGACTTGCTGTCCGTCCCCTCTTCAAGATACTGTTTCTCCCACATCACTTGGGCAGGCTTACTGCTCTACCATATTTAGCTTTTACTTCTTATTTTCTATGTTCTTTTTTTCCTTTAACACTAACCATGAAAATAAGGTAAGAATCTTAAATACCACTTTTCTGTTAGTTATAATTGGTTTTGCAATATTTCTAATATCAGCATTTCAAAATTTAAAGTAAAATTGTCTACTGATTGACCTCATACCACACAAAGTATATATAATGTAACTGACAAGTGCTAACAAAAATAACAAATAATAAATAACTAATAACTAAAATGTCCTTTTAGTTTATTACCAAAAAACCCTAATTACTATGTGTTCATATCCATATATGTGCATAAAATATACAGCATGATCTGTAATATATTACAATTTTTAAAAAGAAGGAAAGATAAGTCATATGTGGCAAAATAATGACTCAGAAATTTCAAAATTGAAGAAGTATATTCATTCTCACTTTTAAAAATTCTTAAGATGCTAAATAGAAAAATATTGAAAGACTAAGATTTTCACATTATAAATATTAAGGAAATAAAAGATAAAGAAAAGTTTCTATTTCTAAAGTGGTTAAAGAAGAGAAAATTTTTCCTCAAAGAGGAGATATATTCAAAAAAATTAGTTTCCAATTGCAATAGTAGTAGAAATCTATAAAAAGTATATCATTATTATTATTTGTTTGGGGACCACACCTGACAGTAATAGGGCTTACTCCTGTACTCAGGGATCAATGCTGACAGAGCTTGGAGACCAACCATCTGAGTCCCAGGGATTGAATTCTGGTTGGTAGCATGGAAGATAAACACCCTACCACTGTAATAACTTTCCAACTTCTTCTTATTGTGTTTTTATGGAACAAATCACACATTTTATATCCAGAACAATAAGGATTTAAATGCAAAATAAAAGTATTTTTACCTCTCTTGTCATAGTTTTAGAAGAATATCTGAATATTTGATCAAATAAAAAGCATAAATAAGATTTAATATAATGGGTAATACAAAAGTATACAATACTTATCCTAGATAATGATTTTATTTATTGTTAATATTATTTACTGAGCACAGCAGAAAACAATAATATTAACAATAAATAAAATCATTATCTTGAATAAAGATAAACCTGCTGTGCTCAGCACTCACGCAGGTTTTTCTGGAAGGCCTAGACTGTTTAATCTTGGGATTGGAGGTGTCAGAGAAAGTTTGGATGGGATGGCTGACACAGACCCAAGGGTCTTGCTGGCCTTCCTCTGGAGCCCCTGGCTCCTGCAAGTGGCCTTTCCCAGCCCACCCACCTTTGAGTCTGTCTCTGGCCTCAGCTGTCAGGGTGTAATCATTGTTGGGGTCCGTGTTCTCTATAGTCTCTGGATCTTGGTCATTGATGGGATTACATGGCACTGGGGGTGGTTTGTGGGTGTGACTTCCAAGCAACTGGAAAATGGAGAGTCTGGTTAGAGATCCAGAGACTATATAAAACAAAGCTCCCGGAAGCACGCATCTGCCTCTTATAGTCTAGCCCACTGATGTTCCTAAAGCAGCACACATATGTTTGGTTTTAACATACTTGTTTGTATTCTCTGATACACATTCTTCGTCCCCTCTCGGAGAGCCCAGCAAGCTACCGAGAATATCCTGCCCACATGGAAGAGCCTGGCAAGCTCCCTGTGGAGTATTTGATATGCCAAATACAGTGACAATAACAGGTCTCAATTCCCTGACCCTGAAAAAGCCTCCAATTGTTGGGAAAGATGAGTAAGGAGAGGCTGCTAAAATCTCAGGGTTGGGACGAATGGAGACATTACTGGTGCCCGCTCAAGCAAATCAATAAAAACAGGATGACAATGACACAATATTATTGTTTATTTTGTGTAAGGCATGGATCAATTGTTTTCTTGCTATTTAAACTTAAGCATACTCTTTTCATAGCATTATTATTATTCTCAATTCATAGTCACTCAATTTGGAATTGAAATGACAGACTTAATTAATATAGATCAGGACAGAAGAGAGTCGGAAGAATGCCAGGGCATTTAAAAGTATATATATCACCTGATTATAAAATAGATAGTATGAATTTATGATACTAGTTAATAAAATTAACTATTTATTGTATAATAAATATATGCAATATAGTGTATATATTGTATAATTGTATATGTTGTATAATCTATAAAAGATAGATTAATGGACTAAAGAATGATGTGTTGAACAAAAAATGATAACTTTTGAATCTAATGATAAACATCTGATATTCTACTGGAAGTTAGAAAACAGTAAATTCATCAAAATGGAGAAAGTAACTAAGCTTATGAAAACAAATTTTGATATCAAACCAATTTGCAATTATTTTAAATAGACCAAGCTCACAAATCAAAGCAGGTAGTATGCACATTAAGTCAAGTGAAGTCAAGTCAAGACACATTAAGTCTAGTCAAGTCATGTACAGCACTTGGTTATAAGTGCTAACATTGTATTATAAGATAGATTTTAAAGTTAAAACACTTCAATAAAAATTGATTTTGCCCACTTGCTGCATTGTGATAGATCTATACTTACTATAAAAGTGACATTATCTGAACTTAAACACACTTAAATAGACAAAGAAACAAAAGGTGATGTAAGGAAGAAATCAATAAGTCAACAATTGAATAGATAAGTTTAATATGCCATTTTTGTAAATGGATAAAATTTAGTAAAAACTAATCATAATAATACGATTCATGGAATATGTGCAACTTAGTATATCACAAACTATTTCATTTTAAGTAGACACCTACTATTTGCAAAACTATGTTATTATTCCTAATGGACTAAGCAATAACTTATAAACAGTTTCTTGAAGTAGATGTTCTTTATTCAGATATATCTAAACTCAGAAACTACGTGAAAATATTGCTAAAATCCCAAGCCCCAAACTATGGAATAGGAGGAATAGAACATTGGAAGGGCTTTATACCCTCAGGTGAGAGCTGTGAATAAGAATTCATCATGGATAACAGAACTTACAAAATTTGGAGCTAGGAAAATATGCATGTAATATGTCTCAATTCAGTGGCTAGTTTTCAGGGTGAAATCTCTATCCCTGGTGAAGGTAAGTTAGTGGTCATGAGTAAAAAGAGAGAATCTTGGGGGCTGGAGTGAAAGTACAAGTACAGCCTGGCACATGGCAGAATGAGCTCGATTCCTGACATCCCATACAGTGGTAGCCCCTGCAGGAGTGATCCCTGAGCACCAAGACAGGAATAATCTATGAACATCACAGATATGACCCCAAAAAATAAAGAGGAGTTCAAAGTATCAAAAAACATATGCCATGACATCACTTGGGAAGTGGGGAGCCAGAAGCTACAGCTCCTTCCAGCCTCAACAGGTGAGTCTATGCATAGGTCTCAAAAGTGACAAGTCCCTTCCAGAGATGTAACATTCAGTAGGTCTCCAATTTTTAAGACAAGAAATCACATTCTCTATAAATTCATATGGTAAACAAACTATCTCAATGTGCATAATTACTGAGTGTGTTCATTTATGATGCATTGAGAATAGCCAAGATTGAGTATACGACACTGATGCAGATTTTCCTTACGCACATTAGCTTTAGACAAAGAAGAATCAGTGCTCACTGAGTCTATGCCATTCTTCATTCTAAATATTCACTTGTATCACTTGTAGTCCTGTTGATCTTCGATTTGCTTGTGCGGGCGCCAGTAACATCTCCATTTGTCCCTGTCGTGAGCCATGTAGCCCAACGATATTTGCTCGCTCCAGGAACAGGAAGAGCCTCAAATCGTTCATTCAGAGATTTGATGAAGAAATCTGACCATCTAGTTGGTGGGCGGCCACGAGGTCTTCTGACATCCCGTGGAATACAGTAGGTAACATCTCTAGTCCAGCGGTCATCTCTGAATTGCATTACATGACCAGCCCATCTGATATTTGATGCCTTGGCAAATGAGACAGCATCCCTGATTTTTGACCATCGACAAAGGTCAGAACTCCGGATTCCTTCTCTCACTTGAGTGAGACATGATATTCCCAGCATAGCTCTTTCGGTTCCTCTTTGGGATACCCTAATAGCATTCTCATCCTGTTTGCACAGGGCCCAGGTCTCTGAGGCATACGTTAGTGCAGGAAGAATGGTGAAATCGAAAAGATGGGCCTGGAGTCAGAGGTTCTTCATTCTCTTAACCACCTCTTCGACGGTCTTGAATGCATTCCATGCTGCTATCTTCCTCCTGCGCAGTTCTGGCACCAAGTTGTTCCTCATGTTCATTTCTAGACCCAGGTACACATAGCTGCTGCATTCGGAGATGTTTGTTCCATTGAGAGAAAATGGAGCTTCAGGGACCAGTTTGTTTTTCACGAACATCATCTTATTGAGATTCAGCTGCAATCCGACCTTTCCACACTCGTGGTCTAAGTTGATCAGCATTTGTGCCGCTTGGCTAATGTTTGGCGTGATGAGAACGATGTCATCAGCAAAGCGGAGGTGGTGTAATTGTCAACCGTCTATCTTCACTCCCATTCCTTCCCATTCCAGTCATCACATGATGTTCTCAAGGATGGCACTGAAGAGTTTCAGTGAAATGGTATCACCCTACTGCACCCCTCTGTTTACATCAATGATCACTTCCTTGTAGAATGGTGAGATCCTGGTGGTGAATCCACAATACAGCTTGTGGAGGATTTTGATATACTGAGTTTGAATGCCCTGTTTGGCCAGGGCTTCGATGACCACCTCAGTCTCAACAGAATCCAAGGCCTTCTTTAAGTTGATGAATGTTAGACAGAGCGGCATCCTGAACTCTCAAGAAACTTCAGTGAGTTTGGTCACTGTGTGGATATGATCTATCATGCTGAATCCCCTTCAGAACCCGGATTGCTCGCATGGTTGTCCTTCATCTAGTGTACTACCTATTCCATTCAGGATGACACGAGTGAACAACTTGTAGATGACAGACAGTGGGAAGATTGGGCAATAGTTGCCAGTGTTGTGGATGTCTCCCTTCTTGTACAACAGAACAGTCCTACTGGTTTTCCACTGGGATGGAACCTTGCATTCAGACAGGTAGTGTGTGAAGAGTCGGGCCAGTGTATTGATGAGTACTGGTGGCAGATTCTTCAGGTGTTTGGGTCTGACCTTGTCCAGATCAGGTACTGTTCGAGTCTTTACCAGTGAAATGGCGTGTCAGATTTCAGAAGGGAGAACGTTGGGAATGACATATCCATCCTGCAGAATTTGGTATGTGGGCAGGTGGACACGGCTGTCAAAGAGATCCGAGTAGAAGTCGTGAATAATTTTCTCCATTGTCTTTCTGAAGGATGTGATAGATTCATCAGGACGTCGGAGGGCAGTCATCTTGGTCTTGTAGTTGGCGAAGGACAGGCGAGCGTTGCGAATACTTTTCCCGGCTTCTGCTGCACTGGCCAACACTGCTGCTTTTCTCTCTTTGAGGTCTTCCATCTCTGCGCAGCTTTGTGAGCTCGGACGTTAGCTTATGGTTGCCTGAGGCTCGTGCCAAACCACGTTGACAAATGAGCTCAAGAGTTTCTGAAGACAGGCATCTGTTTCTGGCTTTCTCACTCTCGGTATTCTTCGCACAGACATGGAGGTGCTGAACCAGTCGATCGTATTGCTCGTTGATGTTGACAAGGATGGCATCTTCCCACGTTGCTGCAATAGTGCCAAAGAGCTCCCAGTTGGTGGTCATTCTGGGAGTT
Source organism: Sorex araneus (assembly GCF_027595985.1). NCBI lineage: Eukaryota > Metazoa > Chordata > Mammalia > Eulipotyphla > Soricidae > Sorex > Sorex araneus. The sequence goes on from NC_073305.1 coordinate 167,444,482, forward strand.
GCCTTCTTAGACTTAAATTTCTCAGACTTTTCTCCCCGCTCTGTGAAGTAGAATTTCGCACGAAGGAGACGGTGGTCTGATCCTGTTTGAAATTTTGGGACAACAGCGGCATCGGTCAGGCAAAACCTTCAATTGAATATGATGTGGTCAATTTCATTGTGGAACTGTCCAACAGGAGACTCCCATGTCTAGCGTTTGGATTTGGCCTTCTGGAACTGTGAGTTACCATGGATGGTCTTTGTAGACATGATGAATTCAGACAGTCTCTCACCCTGATCGTTCCATTCTAGGCCTTGTGTCCCAATGCGGAGTTATTTGGGCGACCTTCTCAGACCTATCTTGGCATTAAAGTCACCAACAATGATTTCGTAGAAGGTGTGGTCTTCTTTATAGAACTTCTCTAGTTCCATGTAGAACCTCTCAATTTCTTCTTCATCCACTACCCAGCCACCGCCACCCTCCAGGTTGCTCTCCGGGCACTTGAGCCGAACCTCACACACGAGTGAAGCCCCACAAAGCCAGGTAAGCAGAACTTTGTGACCTTAGCTCTAGGTTCAAGGAGACCTGGAAACAAGATCCTCTGTCTGCCTCCTCCAATCTCCAGCATCTGAGGGAGGGCTCCAACCGAAATACCCCACCCTACCCAAGATAAATACCTCACTGGCGACCCCCACTACATCCACTTCTCAGCCACTGCCACCCTCCAGGTTGCTCTCTGGACACACCATAAAACAATTAATACCTATTATTCCCACACCATATTTGATAGGGTTCAAATTTGGTGTGAAACATGGTAACACCTCTAAGGGTGATTGGAGGCCACCCTAAAAGCTTCTGTCTCTCTCAGAGAGCTCAGCAAGCTACCGAGAGTATTGAGCCCACACGGCAGAGCCTAGTAAGCTACCCGTCTTGTATTCAATATGCCAACAACAGTAACAACAATTGACCTCATTCACCTGTCATTGAAAGAGCCCCTAATACGGCAGCATTAAGAAAGATGAGCAAAGAGAGGCTGAAAAAATCTCGAGGATGAACTAGACTGCCAAAACTATAAAAGACTAAAATGATTGTCTATACTTACAATGCACGGACATTGGCATCAGAAGCATCCATCAAGGACCTGATGGTGCAAGCGCAGAAGTTCAAGTACGACATCATTGGTGTGACTAAAATGAGGAGACATTAATCACATCACGCCATTTTCAACACTGGAGCAGAATTTTGCCTCAGAACATGCGACAACAGAGGCATTGGTGGCATTGGTGTCCTTGTCAACATGAACTTGGCCATGAGCATTGATTCATTCGAATGCCTAGCAACCCGAATTGGATGATTACGCTTGAATAGATATGGCCTACTGCCTGCAGTTTCTATCTTCATCATCTACACACCAACTTCCAACTACAATGAAGAAGAAATTCTAAATATTACAAAGAAAAAATTAAAAAAACCTTCGGCAAATGCACTAAATCAGTTTAACGTGGCCTATGTAAAGAGATTTTTGTCATCTTTCGTTTTGCTCTTTTTTTTCCACTCTTATTTTTTTTTCATTTTTAACATGTGTAAAGAACATCTTTTTTACTTTGCATCAGTGAATAAAGGATCAAAGGAAAAATGAGCAAAGATATTCTGTGATAAACAGCAGGGGTTTCTGCACGGTGAGGCACTTGCAAGATAGAGAGAACTTCACTGATAATTTTTCAAAGAAGACCTGTCATCCTAGAACAATAAGAACAAACAGTTACATCAAACACTGATGCTAAATTATAGTTTTAACTCCAGTTTAGGGTTATAAATACCTTCATTTTGCTCGAGATGATCTGGGGCAGAAATATCACACCAACTTGACTAAGGTGATTCTCACTTTAATGGAGTTTCACTTTGATGTCAAGTGGGGTTGAATAATTTGATAGCTTATTTGGGTTGAACATGCACTATGGCTCACTCACAGTAATGGTAGCTGAAGTTGGTTATTTGTTGAAACCACTGACTTCTTGTTTTCTACAAGTTTTTACTTCTTGTCAGTATCAGTATAGTACTTGGAGCAATATCACAGCGGTAGGGTGTTTGCCTTGCATATGGCGAACCCAACCAACCCGGGTTCGATTCCTTCGCCCCTCTCAGAGAGCCCAACAAGCTACTGAGAGTATCTCACCCGTACGGCAGAACCTGGAAAGCTACCCATGGTGTATTCAATATACCAAAAACAGTAACAAGTCTCCAGATGGAGATGTTACTGGTGCCTGCTTGAGCAAATCGATGATCAATGGGATGACAGTGACAGACAGTGACAATGGTGGTGACCTCACTAAATTCCAGAGCAGCAAACTGCTTCATCACCTGTGTAATCTACCCTCAGATATCAGCATTAAGAACATGATAGTTTCGGGGCCGGAGCGATAGCACAGCGGTTAGGGCGTTTGCCTTGCACGAGGCCGACCCGGGTTCGATCCTCGGCATCCCATATGGTCCCCCAAGCACCGCCAGGAGTAATTCCTGAGTGCAAAGCCAGGAGTAACCCCTGAGCATCGCTGGGTGGGACCCAAAAAGAAAAAAAAAAAAAGAACATGATAGTTTCATATTCACTGCGGATTGGTGCAGATTCCATTTTTATTTATTTATTGTTATTATTGTTATTTTTGCTTTTTGGATCACACCTGGCAATGCACAGGGGCTACTTCTGGTTCTGCACTCAGGAATTACTCCTGGCAGTGCTTGGGGAACCATATGGGATGCTGGGAATCGAACCTGGGTTGGCCGTTTGCAAGCAAACTCCCTACCCGCTGTACTATGGCTTCAGCCCCTTACTTTCATTCTTTAAATGTAAGTTACTACCATTATGTGAAACTTTAATTGTGCTGGATCGTTGAACTAGCAGGGTGTTAGGTATGAGGTGAAAGTGAATATGCAGTGGTGAAGATTATGTAGTGAAATACAACATCATCAAAGAGACTCAAGTTCCCTTAAAATCAAGAGGCGGGGAGGGATTTTGCCATTTGCTAGTGGGATATTTGACTAATAGATACAATTTAAAACTGACAGAATGACCGGTACAGCATTAGATAATAGGATATATCCTAAAACAAAGAGGAGTTTCAGTCCAGGTAAAATGATAGAAATTTCAAACAGCTTCATTATCTACAGCTAAGGTGAAAATGTCAAACAATCAAAGATTGCATTGCTTTCAATACATTTTTTCCACACCATAAATGACATAAAGAGAAGTTTTTGTGAAAACTACTAATGAAAAGAATGCCAGGAAAAAGTCATATAATAAGGCCACATATTTTTATACCAAAAAATCAAGTTTAAACATTAATAGGTGACTAATCATTTATTTTCTTCTATCTGGGCCCAGCTTTCAATTTTGAATTTTAAATTCACTTCAAAGGTCAGCCTATGAACTAGGCAGTATTTAAAAAATCTAATTGACTTTATGGCAATGTTTTAAATTACTGTCATCATTTTCAAGTGGTTTATAAAGTTAGAGAAAAACAATGTAAAAACACTATTTTAAATTAAAATTCTTCAGGTGTTACTTTTAAAATGTGCCATTCAGTTGTCATTGATTAAATGATGGAGATTAATATAAACTGTCTCTGTCACTGTAGCCTTATATATTTCTCTATGCTAAAAAAAATGTTTCCAGGTAAAATTCTTTTCATTGACCGTAGTTTACACAATGTATTACAAAAGAATTTACTTACAGTTCATATAATTAGTTGTATTTGATGCACAGACTCATCTATTTACTAAATGCCTTATGAACACACAGAGCTTTCTTTTCATTCATAATTGATTAAATTTGTTATAGGAAGATTATTTCTGAAGTTATTACCGGCATTTTCAACAGCACCGAGGGAGTTTAAACATTTCTTTAAAAAACATCTAGACTTTATTCAAGGTCAGTCTTTAAAAGGAAACAATTAAGATTCAACTGCTATTGTTTCTCACTTATTTGTCTGAAGACTGCAAACACTCTTGAAATTGTACAGGGTCATAAAGCACACATTTTCTTTATTTATCAGCCCCCTGATATCTAATATGCCTTGCAGAGAAAATGCTGTTTTTGTAAACAGAATATGGAATTCGTCTGTGTGTAGTGTTTTTGCTCTGTGTAGTACTAGTGATAGAAACATTTGATTTGAAGCCAAAAGATACTATTTTAGGCTTAGTATAATTTTCCAGCTGTTGTTGGGGAAAGTATCTTCCACTTCCCTACCCATTACACTGACATACTCGTCTATACATTTATATTTTTCTGCTTTTTTCAAATCAGTGATGCAGCTGCCACAATATGCCTCCTCCTTCTAGCAGGTGGTAAATTATTCTCTGCATAAAATGACATCATTCCCTATCTTGCAGAAAACATGCCCTCTGAGCTGAGAAAAGGGCAGAACCATTATGGAAAAAAAAATTAAATGAATTTAGCACATTGTGTTGAGGGACACGGCATCATGAATTTTAGAGAATTAACAAGTAGAGTCAATAAAATTTAGTTAATACCATTTGAAAAAGTCAGTGAAATACAAATACATTTTTTACCTTCTTTGCATTCAATGCCAGGGTGAAGATTGCTTATTGGTGTGTCTCTACTCATATTTAACTTTTTCCTTAGAACAGATAAAAATATCTGTGCCATATTTAAAACAATTCTTAAGATTACAAGGTTAAATGTAACTTATGATTTAGTAATATGCCTTATAAACAAAGACATAATAAAAATGTTACTATAATTCCACTGACACAAAATATTTTTTATTCTCACACAGTAACTATTGTAATAGTCAATAATTGTGGATTGTGTATTACATATAATGCAGAAAATAAAATGTTTCAATTTTAAAAACTATATTAATGTACGAAATGATGTCAGAAAACATACATGGAGAGTTTTTTAACTCCCTATAGAAATCTGAGTCTATAAATTGGCATGCGACTTTATATTTATCATGAATTAATATTTTTTTCAATATATGTTCTAAACTGTATAACATAGATGAAGTGACACATTTATATATTACACTGTACATATTTTATGCAAAACTAATCACAAGCAAAGTCATAGTAAAATATTTATTAATCTGTGCTTAATAAATATAACATTTTAGTCATTTTTAAGTTTTCTACGAAGAACTGAGTAAAAGATGTTTATAGTCTTTGCTTTGTTATAGAGATAATACCTATTTTAAGAGTTGATTTGTAAGACACGGAGTAATAATGATTGTATATATGAATTGCTTTGTATTCAGCAAAACTATATCTAAGTAGGAAAAATTTTAAAATTTTTGAAGAAAAGAGAACAGCTACATAGTTGCACTATTGCTAGGAGAAATCAAGTATTTCTGGTAATCAAAATCACTGGTATGATTTGTAAGTCCTCTTAAGCTAAAATAAAAGTACTTGATATAACAGGCCTATTGCCTGAAGGTGAAGGAGAAGAAAGACTGATAGTAGATTTGGTTTTTTATTCTTACTTAAGTGATATTGAGTTATTTAGTATAACCTTTCTGTGAAATGAAAGGTGTCATGTGGAAAATGCCATTGGTATTCAATATTCAATGCTTTCTTGTTCTAGCAAGATGGCTTTCAGAAGGAGGAAACAACAAATGTCAATGAACTACTATAGGAAGAACGTTCACAATTAATATACTTTTTTATATGGGGTCACACCCAGCATTACTCAGGGACTTATTCCTAAGCCTGTGTTCAGGAATCACTTCTGGAGAAACTCTGGGGACAGCGTAGGTGCTGGGGAATCCAACCTGGGTTTGCTGTATGCAAGGCAAGTGCCATTTACACTGCACTATTTCCCAGCCCCTGTAATTAATCTTAATACACACGGGTCCCAGTGAATATTAGTTCAATTAACAAGAACCAAGTAGCTATGAACCAGCTTTTGGAGAGTTTAACATAAATCCTCCTCCCTCTAATTAGCTATTAATTAACAAAGCAATTGTATTGGCAATGGTTGAGCTTTTCTAGAACTTTTATGCAAATATTAAAATAGATTACATTAAATAGAAGTTTGATAATTAATAAATACACTATAAGGAGTGATAACATTTGTGCGTAGAATTTTTATTCTTGTGGAGGGCGGTGGCAGGAGCGTTTGGGGGGAGGGGGGCCTTTTGGATCATACCCAGTGATGCTCAGAATTTACTCCTGGCTCTGCACTCATTAATTACACCTGGCAGTGCTCAGGGGATCACATAGGATGCCAGGGATGGAACCGGCTCTGCCACTTTCAAGGCAGATACCCTTCCTGCTGTACTATTGCTCTGGCCCCTGTATATAGAATGTTGTTGTTTTTTTTAAATTCTTTTTTATTAAATTAACATATTCTAGTAACATTTAAAATTATAACATGGAACATAAGAATTAAAAGTATTGACAGTTGGGGAGAGAGAGACAGAGAGCTACAGAGTTAGAGGGGGTGCACACATTGAGATTGCAGATTCAATCCTTCTTGTCCCACCACGATCTTGCCAGTGAAGGTCTTCAGAAGATTGTGACTGATTAACTCCTACCTAATGGAGATTAAAGTCTTGCCAACCTTACTAAAGCAACCTTTAGGCTGTCCTGATGACCTATTTGATCTGCACAGAGCAGGACCTGGTTGGTTTCTACCACTGAATTTTGGAGGAGCAAGAATTTTCAGATTAGATGAGACAATCTACTTTGCAGAAAAAAAAATGACTAGTCCTAATCCTAGTCCATCCAGGTTCTTAGAATGTTACTTTGTTCTGCTTTACATGGAAAGAAATTTCACAAGACATATAAGTAACAGAAAGTCACATTTAGGAAGGAAGAGAATCTAGCAAAGTAAAGGAACTACCCACCTGAACTGGGATACTTGGATGAATTAAAAATGGAGGGAAAAGGAGTTGCTACACAAAGCTATCATATAGAACTATTACATAGTGCCTTGGATTAGAGCTTCCTCCAGAGTTAAAATTCTTCACTAAAATATTCCCAAAGTAAAAGAGACAGTAAGTTCTGAAGGTTGCCCTTCATAGCCTTATCTGGGACTTCCTTTTGCATTCTGTGGTGAGGAGGTTCACCTTCTAGTGTGACCTGTGCCCTAAACGTGGCCATAGAGGTCAATAGCAGTGACTCCTTTTCAGATCTCATGCTTCTGTGGCTTCTTCAAACATATTGCAAAAACCCCTTTCTCCCCCATCTGCTGAATTGAACACCATTCTGAGATTCTACCAAGCTTATGAATCCATTATTTTTTCAGTAAAATCTATAACACTGTATTCATCTAGATATATGTAATTAGAACATTCAGTTACTAGACTCATAAAAATAAAGGGCTTTATTTTCCCAGGCAATTGCACTGAATGTATCAGTTAATTCACCTTTCACATTTGACCCTTCTCACACAATTCTTTTTGATTAACACCTTAATCACTAGTTCTTCACTCTTGTTTGGATTTTAAAATTTATTTTATTTCGGGGCCATACATTGGCATGCTCAGTGTACATTACTGGTTTTGCAATCAAGGTTGACTCCTGTTGGGGTTTGAGTGACCACGTGTGATGCTTGGAATGAACCTACACCATCACGTGCCTGGCGAATACCTGTTTTACCTCTCTGGCCCCAAATCACTTATCACTTTGATTCCCTACTATGAGTTGCCTTCAATCACTAGAACATTATGATCTTTAAGTTGTTATTATCAACTGAAATTATCCCTGCCACAAGTGACTCAATTTTTTCTTAGTGAAAGAAAAAAAAAATGACACTGTAGAGATTATCCAAAGCCATATGAAAGACCCACCCTCCAGAAAGTGTCAACAGATTTTTTTTAAGTGACCTGCTTTTGAGGCTCAGCCTTAGATTATATAATCACAAGTACAAAAAGAATAGTTTATGTTCTCTAGAAAGTAAGACATCGAGTTAATTTCTAACAATTTCAGTTAATTGAAAAAGGCTGGTTTCTAACTGACTAATTGAATTGATAAAAGGGAAGCACTGTTCATAACTTCAAAGCAATTCCTTGATCTTTCAGAATTAATTTAGTCAGAGGTATCTGTGTTTGGAAAGATGTAAGACTAGAGGTTATTTAAATCTCTCATTCTAAAAGTACCCCTACAGACACAGGGCACAGTCAGGTCATTATCTTGTGCTTTATTTCTAGCAACTCATAAACATGACAGGGGAGCGAACTCAAACTGTGCCTTTCCTGATGTTTCCTTGGCTTATCATCTCAAGATTCTTCACAAGACATAGGCCATTGTCTTCTTGACCTTAACAGCCTCCAAGGTGGCTCCTGCCAAGTAGAGGAGATAATATTCAATATAACAAATTGTAGGATTTTCATTTTGGTCGACAAGTTATTCAAACTCTGAATTGATTCAAAGCGTTAGTCCCTTTCTATCTCCCTGGGCAGATCAATGACCCTCCTTCTTTGAAATGGAAGACAAAGGTCAGTGTCTTGTACTGAAATGCTGCTTAATTTTCTCTCAATTTATTCCCCTGGCTTTGCCACCACTAAGTGATAAAGGTGTGAGGTTTCAAGTATTCTCAGTTCATTGTTGACTGTGTGAATTTAGAATTTGTAATACTTAGCAACTTTTGAATTCGACTTTGTGACATGGGAACAATTCTGGAACAAAGGGACCAGAATTCTGATGTTATGTTAGAGAGGGTTAAAGCTGTATTAAAACAGGAATTAATAATACACCAAATGTGATGTATAGAGGCAGGTATTATGCCATAAACATTGTAACATATTTATCTTCAAAAAATTGTATTCATCTTTTCCATATTGTAATGTGACATGTGCTTCTTTCAACAAGTAAAATAACATATTGCAAAATATATAAAGGTCAAGCTAATTATCTTTCTCTGCTTCCCTTTATCATCTCATTGAGATAACCAATGTGAATAGCCTAATATGCATACTCTCTTCCATTTTTCATAAATATTTATGTGAGTATACATATTCAAACATAGGGTATAATACAGCATTTTCTTTATTAATAAGGTAGAACTATAAGTATGCCTAGATATATGTAAAACATAAAACTCACGATTTCTTTTTGTTTAAAAATAGACTTCCCATAAACTGCAAAATAAAGATTTAACAGCTTTTCCAAACAATCTACTTCGAAAACACATACACGCAGGGAAGTATAATTTTGCATAAATTGATTTTATTCATAGGAACAGCATTTTCCTTCCCTTTCTTCCCTTAGGCAGTCTGCTAAGAACCTAGGTTATATACTTTTGTTCTATTTTTGCAATTTTCTGTAAACTCCTTTATATACCTCCAGTGTGAGTATAAAGTAGAGCAATTGATGACTGCAAATGTCCCTTTCTAACACTATCTTTAACATACAAAAGGTCTAAATGACGGCAGGAAAGATTTTGTTCAAATGCAAAATTCCTTCCCAGATTTGATGTGGAGTATACAAAGAAAACATTCTGGGGTCAGTGTAACTCTTTCTCTAAGATGTACGATAATCTCAAGCATCTAGGTTACCAAAATTCTGATTTCTAAATTAATAATTCTAATTAATTTTGTTGGGAATATCTTTAAATTTGTTTGTTTGTTTATTTTTGGAACTACAGTATTTTCACAACTCTCGGGACTCAAGGATTGGGCATCACTCATGGAACTGCTTGCAGGACTAAAATGCACAAGATTTCTAATCCAGAGCTGTTACATTTTTTTTTTAATTTTATTGATTCATCGTGAGATATAGTTACAAGCTTTCATGTTTGAGTTACAATCACACAATGATTAAACACCCATCCCTCCACCAGTGCACGTTCCCCACCACCAATATACCCTATATACCCCCACTTTTCCCACTCTCCCCCTGCTTCCATGGCAGACAATATTCCTCATACTCTTTCTCTACTTTGGGGCATTATGGTTTGCAATGCAGACAGTGAGAGGTTATCATGTCTATCTACTTTCGGCACACATCTCCCATCCCAACTGATTCCTCCAACTATCATTTTCTTAGTGATCCCTTCTCTATTCCAGCCGTCCTCTCCCTGCCCACTCATGAGGCAGGCTTTCAACAGTGGAGCAATCTTCCTGACCCTTATATCTACTGTCCTTGGATGTCGGTCCCATGTTATGTTAATTTATACTCCACAAATGAGTGCAGTACTTCTATATCTGTCCTTCTCTTTCTGACTCATTTCACATAGCATAATACTTTCCATGTCTATCCACTTATAAGCAAATTTCATGACTTCATATCTCCTAACAGCTGCATAGTATTCCATTGTGTAGATGTAACAAAGATTCTTTAACCAGTCGTCTGTTCTCGGGCACTTGGGTTCTTTCCAGATTTTGGCTATTGTGAAGAATGCGGCAATGAACATATAGGCACAGATTCCATTTCTACTGTGCTTTTTGCATGCTTGGGATATATTCTCAGAACTGATATTGCGGGATCATATGGAGGCTCAATTTCTAGTTTTTGAAGGACTGTCCATATTGTTTTCCAAAAAGGCTGGACCATTCAGCATTCCCACCAATGCTGAAAGAGTGTCCCTTTTTCCCCATATCTATGCCAGCACTGGTTGCTTTTGTTCTTTTCAATGTGTGTCAGTCTTTGTGGTGTGAGATGATATCTCATTGTTTTGATTTGCATCTCCTTGATGATTAGTGATGTGGAGCATTTTCTCATGTGTAATTCTTAAACAATTCAAAACCCAAGTCAAATTTATATCTTGGATTTTATTCTTAATTTCGTATTAAATATTCACACTTAGAAAGCAAATCAAATATTAATTTATATTTTAAGATAGTAAGCATTATATATATAAAACATGCTTTTAAATTTTATTAAAGGTTTGAGAACAGGAAGATATGAATGTATAATACATATATTGAATGATGTTGAAAAGACTGGATACTTGGAACTGGAGCAATAGCACAGTGCGTAGGGCATTTGCCTTGCACATGGCCGACCCGGGTTCGATTCGCAGCATCCCTATGATTCCCACCATTCCCTGAGCATCGCCAAGTGCAGTGCCAGGAGTGACCCCTGTGCATCGCCAGGTGTGACCCAAAAAAACAAAAAACAAACAAAGACTGGATACTATAAAAATCATATTTACTATTGGGATATTATATAAAGTTATTGTGATTGACAAGTTGAAAAATCATTCTATTATGGTAAATTTCAATCAAACAAATTCTTATACTGTAGAAATTTTTTTTTTGTAAAAGTGAAAACCAGTGAATGAAGAATGTACCATTGTGTTTTGCTAAGAAACGAGAACAAGTATGGAAAGTTTCAGGAATCAAAATCCTAATTAATCAGTGATCAATATTAAGTTTAGACATATTGCTATTGTATACTTAATAGATATGATAGAATGCAGCTAGGAAATAAAAACATTCCAACTTTCTTTATTGTAATACAGTATTGTCGCAATCTTGAATAGAACCTAAAATATCTTTTATTCTGGGCCTATTATTTGTCTCCTGGATCTTTAAAAAAAATTTTATTAAATTTTTTTAAATTAAATCATCCTGAGATACAGTTACATGATTTTCATGATTGAGTTTCAGTCACACAATGATTGATCATTTCCTAGATCTTTGATTGACATTAATTCTGTGGAACTGATAGCTGGTGGAGTTTAAAGAAATTGAGCACATGAGAGAGATAATAAAATAATGAGTTAGTGTATGAGTGTGTATTCTTTATAGGGGACAGTTGACAATGAGCTTTTTGTGTGTAATATGTCTGCCTTCAAAACTTGGCTCCAAAACATTTCATTGTCTATCATTGTCACAATAGCTTAACATTAGAATAGAAATAAAAGATACCTTTGCAATAATATTGTACTATAATCAAAAAGCATAGTGATAACAAAAACACATAAATTTGGAATTTGCTATCATATACATGTATCTTCCAAACATGATAATCAATTATTGCATTTTTACCATGAAGTAAATTTTGATGACTTAACTAGAACTTATTATAATGTTTAAATAAGTATATTTTTCATTCACAGGATTCAACTCCACCCTACATTCATTTTGACTTATTATTAATGCAATGTTTTCACAACACATTTTAATAATTAACAAACCAATATTATGTTTTATTAGTAATTGAAGCACATGCTTCATTTAAATATTCAAATTTCCCTTATTGACTAATGTTTTCCTCCCAGAGTCCTATCCAGTTTGCACAGTACACTTGTCAACCTGTAGCCAATGCACATCTTTTTCTCTTTACTTTTTTAGATTTTCGTGTTTTTATTATATATTTATTTTAATAAAAATAAAAATATATATTTATTATATTTAATATTTTATTATATTATATGTTATATGTTATATAAGTTTTCAGGATTATTGTTCTGTTAAATTGAACAATGTGGGGCTGGAGTGATAGCACAGCAGGTAGGGCATTTGCCTTGCATGAGGCCAGCCGACCTGGGTTCTATTCCCAGCATCCCTTATGGTTCCCTGAGCACTGCCAGGTGTAATTCCTGAGTGCATGAACCAGGAGTAACCCCTGTGCATCGCCAGGTGTGACCCAAAAAGCAAAAAAGAAAAAAGAAAAATGTTCCTCAGTAGGCATTTGTCTAAATTTTATCTCATGGGAGTAGTGTGGTGATGTTTCCTTTATAGTAATATACTATTTTTATTTATTGTTATAATCCCACAGAGTTTGTGACATGTACCCACGTTTTCTAAAGGTGTCTTTAACAAAAACTATCCCCAACAAACTTCGGTCAAGAAATATAAAGGTTAAAGGTGTTTAATATTTTTTTTATTTGCTTTTTGGGTCATACCCACTCAGCAATGTACAGGAGTTACTTCTGGCTCTGAACTCAGGAATTACTTCTGGTAGGGCTCAGGGGATCCTATGGGATGCCAGGATTACCAGGTTGACTTCGTGCAAGGCAAGTGCACTACGGACCGTACTATCACTCCGACCCCTAATAATACTTTGACACTTCAGAAGATTCTCCACTCATGGAAGCATTTTATTAGTTCATTAAATCTATTCAAATGTGTATGAGTTGTGTATAAAATTTAAAATACAGTTAACTCAATCCCTAGCAACATTATAAGAAAGCTTTATGGAAAGGGTAAGTATTTAAATATTCATCTGACTTGACAAGGACATTCCCAGTTTCTAGCTCTTTTTTATGATAATGTTTAATAACCCCTTGTTACAGCTTATCTGATAAACAATGTGGCCATACAATAATGTTTTGTTATTTATATAATATCTGTCAAACAACATAAATGAATTATTGTCTGATTCTTGTGGATGGAACTTCAAAAGCTGCTCTAGGAGAATATCATTATTACATTGCTATTTGCTGGTATGCTTTATTTCCCAGAAAATCTAGTCTATTCTCTTTGCTTTTCCTAGCTTCTTTTAGTTTGTTCCACCCTTCCAGCAATGACATCACTCTGACCTTTGCTTTGTTATCATATTTTTATGCCTAGCAATGACCATTTCACTTTCTCTTATTTATAGAACCTTGAAGATATATCAGCCACCCAGATAATCCTGGATATTTCCCAATTTCAAGTTACTAGCTAGTCATATTTCCAAAGTCTCTTTTTTTATAGATAAAGTGTTATGTTCACAAGTTTCAGGGGGAAAAGTATGGATGACTCAGGGAGATGACTATTTTTCCACAGCAGCCTGAATAATAGATCTCTAACAAGCATACTAAAAATACATCATAGTGTCTATTTAAAGAGTAAAGGCACTGAGTGAAGATTTTAATTCTTAGAACATATTACTCTTAGTAAGCAGTGAACCCTTTTCTACAGTTCATCCGACGTAAAGATATAAGAACAATTCTGAAATGTATATTATTTGGAGGTAATATGTGACAAAGCAATACAGGCAAATTTTATAAGCACAGTTTTATCTGTATGCATTCTAATTTCCTAACAGTGGAATGTGGATATTCAAAAAATATAGTGCAGATAAGTATATATATACATATATATATATATAAAATCATCATCATCATCCCATTGATCGTCGAATTTCTCAAGCAGTCTCAGTAACATCTCCATTCGTCCTAGCCCTGAGATTTTAGAAGCCTCTCTTTACTTGTCCTTCCCAAGGATGCCGTATTGGAGGCTCTTTCAGGGTCAGGGGAATGAGACCCAGCATTATTACTGGTTTTGGCATACAAATACACCGTGGGGAGTTTTCGAGTCTCTCCCATGTGGGCAGGAAACTCTCGGTAGCTTGCCAGATTCTCCCAGAGGAAGAAGTAGGCTATAAGATGTCACTTCCGGGAGCTTGGTTTTAAGTCTATAGATGTTGGCCGTTGGTGGGATTACTCGACGCAGGGGGCAGCCCTGGGTGTGACTGCCTAACTACTGGAAAATGGAAAATCTGGGCAGGGAAAAGGCCCAGTCCCAATTCAAACAGGCTTGGAGGTCTCAGCCCCGGGTCCCACACACCTGGGTTCCTCTGCCGGTACCTTCATGTGTGAGGCTCATATATATATATATGTATATATATATGTATATATATACATACTTATATATACATATATACTTGTATATATATACATATATATCAATTGTATTACTTGTCATCGCGTTGCTGATTGATTTGCTCAAGCGGGCACCAGTAAGTTCTCTATTCATCCCTGTCACATGCTATCATAGCCCAATGGTGTCTGCTTCCTCCAGGAACACGAACAGCCTCAAACCTTTCGTTCAGGGTCTTGACAAAGAAGTCTGACCATCTTGTAGATGGGAGACCATGCATTCATTTGATGTCCTGTGGAATCCAGTTGGTAACAGCTCTAGTCTATATGGTTCATGGCCTCATTGTGGTGAGAGGGTGACAACGGTGCCAACTGTGGAAGAGTGAACTAACAGGTGCTGCCCAAAGATGCAGGCAGGTTCAGGGCTGGACACCTTGCATCAAATGTGTCAATCTGGCCAGTACTTTCTGTACGTGAGCAGCACATCCATGACAAGGTGTGTGGTGTGTTTGTCAGCGTGCAAATTGTTACAACATGCCACCCACACAGCAGATCCTGGCAAGCTACCCATGGCATATTTGATATGCCAAAAACAGTAGCACTGTTGTCTCATTGTTTATTGATTTGTTCGAGCAGGCACCAGTAACGTCTCCATTGAGAGTCGTGTTGTTAATGGTTTTTGGCATACTGAATATGCCACAGGTAGCTTGTCAGGCTCTGCCGTGCAGGCAGGATACTCTCTATAGTTTTCCAGGCTCTCCAAGAGGAATGGAGGAATCGAACTCGGGTTGGCTGCATGCAAGACAAATGCCCTACCTGCTGTGCTATCACTCCAGTCCCCCAAAACAGTAACAATAATAATTTTATATAGATATATATGTAATACACTAGCTACAACTCTTTAAAATTTTATGGTCTTATATCATCTTACCAGTTTTCTAGTTTACTAGTTTTGTGACATACACATAAGTGATAGATATATATTCCAATAATTATATGCCTTTAATGAGTATTACATGGAGATAACTTGGTGGATTTCCCCTGGAATAACTGATGTAGAATAAAAGATATCTGCAGATGTAGAAATGTAGGCAAAGTGGTGAAAAAGTAAAATGAAATTTTTCTAAATATGCAAGATTTTTTAAACCAATATTTAATTTTTTACTTGCCACCCAAATATTTCCAAGGTGCAAAGCTCAGCACAAACTGTACACATATATTTTATATAAAATATATCAGAATACATTATTAGATAACTAATCATGTGAATATTACTCAACTTTTTGGTTTACTAAAAATTTCTATAAACGTTATGGACCTTCTGGTTATAAAATTTGTCATTTCCCCCCAGTCTGTTGCTGGTTCAGTGGGTTTCAACATCCACCCCCAACACCCCAGGATCTCTAGGAGAACTCATCAACCCCACATACACTCTGCTCACTCTTTCTTTTTTTTTCTCTTTATTTTTTTTCTCACTCTTTCTAATGGAGCGGTAGAGACCCTGACCTTTAGAGGTAGATCTGAGGGATCTTTTCAGACCTAAACTGCCCCGTACACTTTTTGTTTCACACTGCTCACACATTTCTGCCACTAAAAATCCATAGGGACTAATAGATGCAGCTTCCCCACGTCTCCTCCATACTATTAGATTCTATGATATTGCTCTATCCCTCCTACCTGAAAAATCTGCACAAGGCAGAAGTGATCGCAAGAAATCAATAGATGAATAAACAGTAGGCTGAGATATTTAACACCATACTGGATTAAGCACAGGCCACGTGAAATTTGAAGTTCCATTATGTGCACCCACAAAGCCTTGGAAATATTGAGAAAGTAAAGACACTCAGCTACTTAATCTTCACCTCCGTATTCAGCTATTTTTAGCAGATTCAACAAAAGTCTAGGTAAGTTCTTAAGTCCATCAAAACTCTCATTACCTTCCTTCCTTCCTGTTGGCAGCTTTGCCCTACTCGAAACAGAGGAACCAACCTGCTCAGCCAATCAGAGCTCCGGGAAGGAGGGAGAAAGGGTCCTCTTCTGCAGGTAGTCCTAGACTCTGTTCCAAATAGAAGCCTAAGGGGTCTGCTCCATGGCGGCTGGATATAACCTGCATATATTAATACTCCGGTACTCAAAAAAGAGTACTCTGATTTTTTTTTAAAAATTAACTGACTGAATATGAGTTCAGAAGAGCCATTTCTTTAACCATAACTGAAGTGAATAAAGTATCAGAAAAGAGATGAACTAAATGCACTGAAATATGCACTGAAACGAACCCGGGTTTGATTCCCAGCATCCTATAAGGCACCTGGAGCTCTGCCAGGAGTAATTCCTGAGCGCATAAAGCAGGAGTAACCCCTGTGCATCACTCGGTGTGCCCAAAAAGAAAAAAAAATAGATTATGGAAAGTTATTATGAACAAACATATGCCACTTAATCTAGAGCATCTAGGTTTAATATATAAATGTTGTTCATAATTTCCCCTAATTGAATAAGAAGAGCATAGAAATTCCGGTAAAACTAATTGTAAGGAAGTTAAAACATTAACGTCTTTTCCAGACCAAAATCACTGGTCCATTCAGTGGCGATCTCCATCAAGACTTCAGAGAAATTTACTACATATTCTTCTCAAGCTCTTTAAATCATTGAAGAAATAGGATTCTTCATAACAACTGCTAAGAAACAATTATCACATCAATACCTTAGTACCGAAAGTAGAGACATTACTAAAATAGAAAATTACAAACATGTATCCCTGATAAAAATCAATGCAAATTTCATTAACAAAACATTTTCAAACTGAATCCAAAAGAAACATACACCTTAATCAGGTAAGATACAGTATCATGATGAAAGGGCATTATAACCTACACAATTAATTAATTAATTAATTAATTAATGAACCATATCAATGAAAGGAAGATACAAATCATATGATCACATTAATTGATGCAGAGTAAGCTTTCAAAAATATTTCACATCCATTCATGATTAAAAACCTTTAACAAAAAGGATTAGCAAAAACATTTCTCAAGATATTATTGTCCAGTTACAACAAATATACAGCCAACATCATATTAGTGATGAAAGGCAACTAATCCTCTGAAATAATATCATTTCTCTGATATGGTATCACAAAAGGTGCAAATCAGAAAATCAGAAAATAGAAGTACAGAGCTGCCAGCAGATCGACCTGTACTGGAGGGTGAGTGCATCAGCAGCCTAATAGTGCCAGAGTAATAGTACAGAAATTAGGGCATGGACTTTGCATGTGGATGACCAGGGTTTGAAACTGAGCACCCTACTGGAACAGATTTCAGAGCATAGATTCAGAGATATGCCCTGGGAACTGCTAGATGTGGCAAGGAAACACAACAAATTAGCAAGGAATATTAAACTATCATTAAATTCTTTTTAACTTTTACTAAGTGAAAAAAAAGTATTACTTTCAGATTTATTGTAGGACATCAAACCATGTGTCAGCCATGTCTTACTCACTGAATTATTGTAGTGAACAAAATTTGTTTTAATCATAAAATTTTTATTGGTTAAAAATAAAAATATGCCCACAAACAGAAAACCAGAAAATAAATTCATAAATACAACATATTTCTGGTTGTTATTTCACTTATGGTAGTCAATGGTCACATGTGAATACTTTATTTTAATTCAATTAAAATAAAATGGAATACAAAAACAAAGTTCTCCAGTAACACTTGTGAAAATTAAAGTATCCAGCAGCGTTAGATACCCAGTGGCTACTTTATTGCCCAGTACAGATCACAGAAAGTTTCCATCTCTCTATATATTTTTCTTTCATAGAAAATAAAAAAGATTAAGTGAAGTTCTCATAATGATTTGAAATAGAAATAGGATTTTTCTTAGTCTATTTTATAATAGAGGTATAAACTCTCTTTGTTAACTGCCTCACAAAGACTAGAAAAGTCAAAAAAACTGACTTATAAGTCTGAGCAAAAGGAAGCATGAAAAGTTTTTTCTTCACCAATCAAGAAAAGCATAGCTAAAAATACTGCCTTTTCAACTAGAGAGAATTCTAAGTTAACTAAAATTGGCATATAAACTATGATCTTGTCTACCTGAGATGTATGTCTTATTTTTTATGTATGTAATATTAGTTAGTTTTGGATATTTATGGTTGATAATAAAAGATATGAGAATATAAGTGAAAATATTGAAGTCTAAACATATCTATAAGTTGATTCAAAATTGACTTTCTAAGGAAAATATAATTCATATATTATTTCAAGATATTAGAATTTTATTTATTTATTTATTTATTTATTTATTTATTTATTTATTTATTGGCTTTTTTGGGGTCACACCTGGCAATGCACAGGGGCCACTCCTGGCTCTGCACTCAGGAATTACCCCTGATGGTGCTCAGGGGACCATATGGGATGCTGGGAATCGAACCCGGGTCGGCCGCGTGCAAGGCAAACGCCCTACCCGCTGTGCTATCTCTCCAGCCCCAAGATATTAGAATTTTAATTTAGTCAAATAGTGTTGAAGAAAATAAATCAAATGTATCTGCATGACTAATTGGATTTTAATTGCTTTTTGCTAGTATCTTATGTCTTTGATTCATCAAGAAGATGTATTCCTGTACCTTATTTTTGTGAAGTCAATATTACTTTCATGTAAATATTTCTAACTTATGGTCTTCGATTTCCATCTAAATGTGTTTCAGGTAAAATACTAAGGAGTTGTAAAGGCTTACTGTTGTAAACTGAATAAAAAAAGAAAATATAAATTTTCACATTAGAGATTACAATGAATTATTTAGGATAGAATTTAACACTCAACTTGAAATAAATGGATGTAACTTTTGGTTATAGCTTTGTTGTGAGCCAATATGTTGCTGCTTGGTGAAGGAGATTCTCTGCATGAGAACTGACTCAAAGCCTCATTGGTCTACAAGTTAAGCCATATCTCTGGTTCCACAAGGGAACTTTAAACCAGACAAAGGTAGCCAAAATAAAGTCTCAGTCAATTATTTAGTTACTTATTTATATTTTTTGCTTTTTGGGTCACACCTGTGCGATGCACAGAGGTTACTCCTGGCTCATGCACTCAGGAATTACTCCTGGTGGTGCTCAAGGGACCATATGGGATGCTGGGAATCGAACCCGGGTCAGTTGCGTACAAGGCAAACGCCTTACCTGCTGTGCCCCGTTAATTATTTATTTGATCTTAAACAAGAAATAATAACAGTATACAGCACAAAATCAAAAATAGCTCTGAAGCACTGCCTTGTGTAACTGTGTATCCTTTTGCCCAAAAAATAAAATTTAAAAAAATGACTAATATTTTACTGGATTTCATGATTTAGTATTTAATAAACACATGTTTAGTACCTTGTTCAAATATCTTTGGTAAAGATGTTTATAAAAGCCCTGCATCTCAAACCTGTTTTTGTTGTGCTGATTCCATAATTGCTTTCTGAGGGTTGACTTATTCTATTTTATTTTGCTTAGCTTTTGTTTCACATTTGGCAGTGCTCAATATTCATTTCTGGTGATGCTTGGGGAAGTGCATGTGCTGTCAGGGATTGAGCCAAGATTGGTATTTTTGCACACAACTTCGAGTTATATTGCTTGCACAAAAGGCGCAGTGACCACTCATGTATAACTGTGTACAAGAAACTGTGTACTTTGGTGCATCCAAAGTTGAGCCCCAGAGACCCTGCTTGGTTCAGATCTTCACCAAAGATTTAGGACTCTTTGCCTCATGCTAGCAAGACAAAAATTTTGTTGCTGAGCCATCCCCTGGGCCCTGTTTCAAGGAAGAATTTTGTTTGTTACTGAATAAATTTGTCATTATCTAGGGAGTTTAATATAAGTTTTCACCATAAATGTTGGAGGGTTAGGGACCCATAAATGTTGAAGACCCTGATTGTTCTCTGCATTTGCTTGGATTAAGGGGTTAGGGACCCATAAATGTTGAAGACCCTGATTGTTCTCTGCATTTGCTTGGATTAAGATATATAGGGAAAACAGGAATAAAACATGCTTGGTTTTTCTGCAATTTCACGTCTCATCATCTGAATTCCTTGCATTCCAGGCCTTGTCCCAAACCACCACATTCCAACAACTAGGCAATAGCAAATGAAAATTATCTAATGCAAAGGAGATTGTTTTATGATGATATTATTGCAGCAAAATAATCAAGTAATCATAGTGTTCAAGGAACAAGGCAATATACAGTAGGGCATAAATGAAAGCTAATTTTAAAAATGAAGATATGTAATTAAAGTGCCTACAAACAACTCTTCTTACTATATAAACATATGGAAAAACAAGCATAAAGTTTTATGAGTAACTCTCTATTTTGTTGGAAAAATTGCTTCCTGCAAATAAGAATAAGAACCAAATGATCATATCTAACAAGAGATATAATAGACTTTAAGAAAACAATTGGTATCAAAGATATAGGAAATTAAACCCAGAATAAAATATTAAAGCATGTAAGGGTGAAAATGTAAAAGAAAGCACAAAATATGTTGAAGGTAGTTGAACAAATTGGCATGCAAATTACCACAAATATAGAAGGAAGATAGAAAACATAAAGAAAAGAGATACTTGAAAAAAGTATTTAAGATTGTTTTAAAACTAATTAAGAACTTCAAATTTTAAAAGGCTGATAAAAACAAATAACTCAGGACAAAAATTGCTGTACTTGACACACTTGGTAATAAAAACATGAAGATAAAATCTTAAATTAGCTATCATGACAGTAAAAGTTAATTTGAAAATGACTAACTTAACAGCAATAAGGGAAGCCAAAGACCAGAAAATAATAGCATCCCTTATGGCCGAAAATAGCCACCAACCATAATGAGATACCAGTGCAATATTATTAATGACTTACTGTAAAAGATGAAGATATAAGTTGAAAGTGCAATAAAACTAAAAATGAACTAAATATGATAATGATAAACGTTTGTACTAAAGACTAAATAAGTATTACCAATTAATTATTACTTCTTCTTAATTACAAAAAAGAAAAAGAAAACCTTGAATACGGTGAGGTTAACTCAGGGCAAAGGGGATGCTTCGGTGAATTTTCAGTTATGTGCATCTGAAATCTATATGCAACGCTATTTTGGTAAAAATATTTTTAAAAGAATTTTTTTGGAACATAAAAGAGGTAAATATTTATGTGCAAAGCAGTAGACCTCTCAGACATTGCTCTGTGGAATCTAAATCGTACATCAGCTTTAAAGAAATAGTTTGGGGATTTCATGTAAGTCAAACAACAAATCATTTTTTTCTCAGAGTTATTTCAGTTGTTTTAAGAAACAGTTGCCCCCAGTACTTGAAGATACCTCTAGTTCTTAAAAGAGGAGACACTTGGAGTAATCTGTTCCTGGGAGAGTTAATATTTACATACCAAAGAACTGTAAAGGTTCTTACAGAGCCTAAAGTGTAGCTGCCATATCTAAAGGTAGGGATACATTACTTTTTTTTTTCTTCATTCTGTGTCTATGGAGTATCTGGTTACTTGTGTAGAAAAATATTCATGAATTTTTTTTAAATGTAAGGTTCGATGACAAGGGGGAAAGCATGCTATTTATTACTCTCTATAAGGACAGTATAAGGTATCTGTCTTCAGAACACTTTTTATTCATTCCAATGATAAAAAAATTAATTTAGTCAAATAATATGAAGCTGATATATAAATGACTCGATAGTTCTGTATTAAAGATATTCTCAAATAAATAGCCCACACACATATTGGAATAGTGACACATAATTTTATTCCATCATATCACACACAAAATTATTATAATTAGTATTGTCACCGTCACTGTCACTGTCATCCCGTTGCTCATCGATTTGTTTGAGCAGGCACCAGTAACGTCTCTCATTGTGAGATTTATTGTTACTGTGTTTGGCATATCCAATACGCACAGGTAGCTTGCCTGGCTCTCTGAGAGGGCGAAGGAATCGAACTCGGGTCGGCCGCGTGAAAGGCAAACACCCAACCGCTGTGCTATTATCAACTGACTATTTTAATTATGACCTGCATATGGCTCCCTTTGTTGGTCTCCCACATCATATCTGGGACCAAGAGCTCACTATTCCTGAGTGATACTGTAGAGTCAGGACTACACCCTGAGCAGCACTACGATACCCCCAACCACCATCTTCATCACTTGTGCCAAAAAGAAACAAAACTGAAGGTGACAGTACATCACTTGTATCACTTGTCATCCTGTTGATCTTCGATTTGCTCGAGCGGGCGCCAGTAATGTCTCCATTTGTCCCTGTCACGTGGTCGTGTAGCCCAATGATATCTGTTTGATCCCAGAACAGGAAGAGCCTCAAATCGTTCATTCAGGGTTTTGACGGAGAAGTCTGACCATCTCGTTCGTGGGCAGCCATTTGGTTGGTGGAATCCAGTCGGTAACAGTTCTAGTCCAGCTGTCACCTCTGAATCGCATTACATATAATGCTTATATATATGAAGATGCTTATATATATGAATATATATATTCATGCCTAGAATGGCCTCTGATCAAAATTTGATACCCAGTAACAAATGATCCACCATCAGAAGGTGCAACCCTGGATCACCTTTAAATACCACTAATTATGGCTCCTGAGGCCTTTGGTAGTTCCAATGTGACCTGAGTATTTCTGATTGAAATCAATAGCCCACCCAGATGGGCAAGAATTCCTGCTGGGTCTCTGACTTAAACACATCTTGGGTTGGGAGAACTAACTCCCTCCCCAAAATGAAACAGACATCGTAACAGAGAAATTCTTGCATAGTTATCTCATAACAATGGCTTCCTGTTCAGGAGACATTTGAGAGCTCCTTTAATTTTTTGCTTATAATTATTCTGCCTAGGTTTTCTATTTCCTTGTGATTCAGTCTTGAGAGATAATATAGTTATTCTAAAATAACACTTTTTATTTCTAGCTTCTTCAGTTAAAATGCAAAAGTTCATAGGAGATTAAGAATTCTTTTTATTAGGGTATTCATTGTAACTCCTTTTCTTTTATAATCTTAATTATTATTAGAGTTTTCTCTGCATTAATCTAGCTAAAGTTTGTCACTTTTCTTTATTCTTTCATAGAATCTGCTCCTAGTCACATTAGTCTGTACTATCTAGGTATTTAATTTTCACAGATTTATATTATATTATATTATATTATATTATATTATATTATATTATATTATAATTTGTAGGGGTGATACTGAGTGGTGTGCATAGGATATTCTTGGCACATATAATCTACACATATAAATTATCTGGAGATGAAACCAAGGAGGGTGACATGTTACATCAGCACTGGCATCTTGGAATGAATCTCTTGCTCCTACTATTGGTCTTGTATGAGCTTATTTTACCTGAAAATATACTTTATATTATTTTAAATGGTAATTTTTCCCAACAGTTATATAAGGTCAATAGTTACTTATATCAAAAGGAAACAGGCATAACAAACTAGAGAATGATATATTTTCTGAACATGGTTTAAATATTAGTCAAAATAATTTAAGTTAAAATAATTGTCGGTTAAAAAATTCAATAACTTTCGGAGTTTTTTCAAGGATGAATGCATATGTTTCAAATAAATTATGTAAAACCAACAAAATTGGAGATGGAAATCATTTAATCATATCTATAAATATAGATAAAACTTTGAACATATCAACACCATTTATTATAATAATTATTAAAAAGATAAGAATAGTAGGAACTTATCTTAGCAAATGTCATATACAACCAACCCACTCAATGAGAAAAATCTCAAAACTCTTATCTGTGATCAGGTAGGAAACAATATGTTCACTAATGTCACTATTATTCCACATAATATTGGAAGTTTTAGTTAGAGGAATTATGTCAAAAACAGAAATAGCAAGGAGTTAAATTAGAAAAGAAATAAAAATATTAGTGTTTGGTGAAAACCCAGAAGTACACACAGCCCCTTCCCCCATAAATATATATTAGAGACAAGCAGGCTAAAAAGTCATTATACACAAATTTCTTGAATTGTATACAATTTTATAGATGAGAAAGAAATCGTCAAAAAATCAATTTTCTGATTCTATCAAAGACGTGCCAGAAAGATAGTATAGCGAGTAATATGTTTGCCATGCATGTGCCCAAACAACATTGGATCCCTGGCACCAGACCTGCCATGCCTGCCAGGAGTAACCCCAAATTTCAGAGCCCAGAGTAAAACCTGAGAACAGTTGAGTGTGTCCTAAAAGCTAAAATATTTAAAATAAATAAATATGAAATGAAACAAGGAGAAAGACAATGTCTAATGCAGACAAATCCTTGATTCCGTTGTGACAGAAAGTAAATAGCAGTGGAGGTCGGAGTACTGAAAGAGTTGGCTGAAAAGTTCTTTTATCCTATGGTGAAGGTTTAGTGGCGTTCTGATGAGGAGAGTGGTGGGATAACACCTGTTGAATAACATTGGTTTACTCTTCCCACAAGGAGCTTAGGTTTACTGACTTACTTCCATAACAGTGCCCCTGAGGCACACCCAATTCCATGAAGTACTAATAATCCTATATTGCTTTTCTCTCTTTTTCTAATGTCCTATTGATGGTTTATTTAGCAATGTCATTATTTTTGTAGACAAAGACAGTTCATGCTATGTTATTGTTACATGGGAGTTAATTGACTCCAAATAATATTTACTAGTGGACATCCATCATATTTACCTGACTTAAACCTCAGTTGCTCTAACTTAATCATCATCACCATCACCATCATCATCATTCCATTAATTGTCTATTTTCTCAAGTGGTCTCAGTAATGTCTCCATTCGTCCTAGCCCTCAGATTTTAGAAGCCTCTCTTTATTTGTCCTTCCCTACAGTGCCACATTGGAGGCTCTTTCAAGGTCAGGAGAATGAGACTCAGCATTGTTGCTGGTTTTGGCACATGAATACACCACGGGGAGCTAGCCAGTTTCTTCCACGAGGTCAGGAAGCTCTCAGTAGCTTGCCAGGTTCTCCGAGAGGGAGAACTAGGCTATAAGATGTCATTTCCAGGAGCTTGGTTTTATAGTCTCTGGATGTTGGCCATTGATGGGAATACACAGTGCTGGTGCAGTTTCTGGATGTGACCTCCTAGCTACTGGAACATGGAGGATCTGGGAAGAAGAGGCCCAATCCCAATCTGAACAGGCTTGGAGATCTCAACCCAGGTCCCACACACCTGGGTTCCTCTGCCTGTTCCTTCATATGTGAGGCTCATCCGAATGGGTGGAGAGGGGCCTTGAGCATAAATATGGCTGGGTTCTGGAGGTCTTTGGCTGCCGGGGCTCTGCTCAGGGTGGGGAGGGAAACTCAACCCACCCCCTCCGAAGGGCCCTGGTGAAGACAGCCAGGCGTGGAAGCAAGAGACTGTCGCTCTCTTCCGGGAGCTTGGTTTTATAGTCTCTGGATGTTGGCCGTCACCGTAATTTCATAACACCCCCAACAGGAGGGCTGGAAGAAGAGACTGGATGATCCTAGGGCAAGTAGTAAGCTCCCCTGGCATCAGAAAGGAAAAGCCATACAGAATCAGAAAGATGAAAGTGCCATAAGAAGTATAGTAAGTTAAGATTATGGTCATAGGACAAACTCTGTCATGACGCAAAAAGAAGTAACTGAGTAAGGACCCTTCTGGGGTTAGGAAAGAGCTACCTGGCCTGAGGACTGCAGTGTGAGATGTACAGTGAGATGTTCCCAGGAAGAACCAACTTTTAAGCTTAATATATGTCTCTCTGTGTTCATACAAAATGACTAGAAATATAAAAAGTCAATTTACTATGACTATTTAAATGGATTATTAGCTGAGGTAAAGAAAAAGCAACACACCCTGGTTGGAATCCTGCCCTTGAGTGGATCTCCTAGTAATTTGGAGTGATAAACCCGCAAATGAGATTTTGTCCTTGAGTTAATCTTCTAGAACTTCCCCTGAAGTGGTGGCTTTACCTGTTTGTTGTTATCACGAATCATAAATCACGAAATCCCATTAATTGTTGAATTTCTCGAACAGTCTCAGTAACCTCTCTATTTGTCCTAGTCCTGAGATTTTAGAAGCCTCTCTCCACTCGTTCTTCCCAATGATGCTGCATTAGAGGCTCTTTCAGGGTCAGGGGAATGAGAACCAGCTTGTTACTGGATTTGGCATATGAATACACCATGGGAAGCTTGTGAGGCTCTCCCATGTTGGTATAATAATGCTTAACCCCACCTATGTGTGCCCCTACCCTTCATCACTTCTGTATAACTGTGCTGTAAGGGCAAAGTGAGGATGAGAACACCATGCTCAAGGTCCCTCTCCACACGTTCAGACGAGCCTCACACATGAAGGTACCAGCAGGGGAACCCAGGTGTATGGGACCGGGGATGAAACCTCCAAGCCAGCTTGGGTGGGGACTGGGACTCTTCCGCCCAGATTTCCCATTCTCCAGTAGCTAGGTGGTCACAACCAGGGACTGCCCCCAGCACCGTGTAACCTCACCAATAGCCAACATCCAGAGACTTAAAACCAAGCTCCCAGAAGCACATGTCCTCGAAGACATAAGGACATCTTATGGCCTACTTCTCCCTCTGGGAGAACCTGGCAAGCTACCGAGAGTTTCTTACCCACATTTAGAGCCTTGCAAACTCCCCGTGGTGTATTCATATGCCAAAAACAGTAACAATGCTGGGTCTTATTCCCCTGACCCTGAAAGAGCCTCTGATGTGGCACCATTGGGAAGGACAAGTAAAGAGAGGCTTCTAAAATCTCAGGGTTAGGATGAATGGTTACTGAGAGGTAACTGAGACCGTTTGAGAAATTCGACAGTCAACGGGATGATGATGATGATGTATTAACTATTTATTTCCTTTGACTGAATTAACTATTTCCATTGACTTGCCTCCTTTAAATTACAAAAAATAGACTATGAAGTCTCTGAGTAAAAAAAACTCGAATGATGGAACTTATTATGACTGGGACTACGACCAAACCTATGACTACAACTGTGCTGTAAGGGGAGAAATTGGCCTAAGCATCACTTCTTTGGAAGCTCACAAACACTATTTTTAAAAAGAAAATAAAGTAATCATTTTTATTGAGCTACATAGATTTATAATACTATCATAGCACAGCAGGTAGGGCATTTACCTTGCACGCAGCCAACCCAGGTTCAATTTCTCTGTCCCTCTCGGAGAGTCTGGCAAGCTACCGAGAGTATTCTGCTCACACAGCAGAGCCTGGAAAGCTACCTGTGGTGTGTTCTATATGCCAAAAACAGTAATACAATAAATGCCCACAAAGAGCTAAAGCAATCCTTGGGAAAAAGAAGATGGGTAGCATCACCTTCCCAAACTTCAAACTCTATTACAAAGCATTAGTAATTAAAACAGCATGGTATTGGGCTAGAAACAGTCCTGCAGACCAATGGAATAGAGTTGAACATCCTGTCACAGACCCCCCAAATATATGGCCACTTGATCTTTGACAAAGAAGCAAGAAATGTGAAGAGAAACAAGGAAAGCCTCTTCAACAAGTGGTGCTGAAAAAACCGGATAGCCACCTGCAAAAAATGAACTCTGACCTCTATCTAATGCCAGACAAAAAAGTCAGATGAAAGGGGATTAAAGAAAGACCTCAATATCAGATATTAATCTATAAGGTACATAGAGGAAAATGTAGGCAGAGCCCTCCATGACATTGAAGCTAAGAGAATCTTTTTTTTTTTTTTTTTGCTTCTGGGTCACACCCATTGATGCACAGCGCTTACTCCTGGCTATGCACTCAGGAATTACTCTTGGTCGTGCTCAGGGGACCATATGGGATGCTGGGAATCGAACCCGGGTTGGCCGCGTGCAAGGCAAACGCCCTACCTGCTATGCTATCACTCCCCCCCAAAGCTAAAAGCATCTTTAAGAATGAAACAGCATTGGGGGCCGGAGCAAAAGCACAGCGGGTAGGGCGTTTGCCTTGCACGCGGCCGACCACGGTTCGATCCCCGGCATCCCATATGGTCCCCAAGCACTGCCAGGAGTAATTCCTGAGTGCAAAGCCAGGAGTAACCCCTGAGCATCGCTGGGTGTGACCCAAAAAGCAAAAAAAAAAAAAAAGAATGAAACAGCACTGACCATGCAAATGGGAGCAAACATAAACAAATGGGACTACATCAAACTAAGAAGCTTCTGCACTTCAAAAGAAACAGTGACCAAAATACAGAAAGAACCCATAGAATGGGAAAGAATATTTACCCAATACCCATCTGATGAGGAATTAATATTAAGGATATACAAGACACTAGTAGAATTGTACAAGAAAAAAACCTCCAACTCCATCAAAAAATTGGGAGAAGAAATGAACAGAAGTTTCCTCAAAAAAGAAATACAAATGGCCAAAGGCACATGAAAAAATGCTCCACATCACTAGTTATCAGGGAGATGCAAATCAAAACAACAATGAGATACCATCTCACACCACAGAGACTGGCACCTAGTCAAAAAAACAAAAGCAAGAAGTTCTGGCATGGATGTGGGGAAAAAGGAATGCTCTTTCACTGTTGGTGCAAATGCCGACTGGTCAAGCCTTTCTGGAAAACAATATGGACAGTCCTCCAAAAACTAGAAATTGAGCTTCTATATGACCCTGCAATACCACTTCTGGGAATATATCCAAGGATGCAAAACAGCACAGTAGAAATGATATCTGTACCTATATGTTCATTGCAGCTGTTCACAATAGCCCAAATTTGGAAGCAACCCAAATGCCCTAGAACAGATGAATGGTTAAAGAAATTTTGGTACATCTACACAGTGGAATACTATGCAGCTGTTAAGAGAGATGAAGTCATGAAATTTGCTTATAAATGGATAGACATGGAGAGTATCATGCTAAGTGAAATGAGTCAGAAAAAGAGGGACAGAAAGACTGTACTCATTTGTGGAGTATAGAATAACATCACATGAGGCTGACACCCAAGGACAGTAGATACAAGGGCCAGGAGGATTGCCCCAGAGCTGGAAGCCTGGTTCATGAGCAGAGGGGAGAAGGCAGATGGAATAGAGAAGGGATCACCAAGAAAATCATGGCTGGAGGAACCAGTTGGGATGGGAGATGCATGCCTAAAGTAGATAATGGACCAAAATTGATGGCCTCTCAGTGTCTGTCTTGCAAGCCATGATGCCCAAAATAGAGAGAGAGTATGTGAAATATTGTCTGCCATGGATATAGGGGGAGGTTGGGAAAGGGGAGGGTATACTTGAGATATTGGTGGTGGGGATGTGCACTGGTGGAGGGATGGGTGTTTGATCATTGTGTGATTGTAACCCAAACATGAAAGCTTGTAACTATCTCATAGTGATTCAATTAAAAAAAAAAAAACAGTAACAACAAGTCTCACAATGGAGACATTACTGGTGCCCGCTTGAGCAAATAAGTGAACAAGGAGACCACAGTGCTACAGTGCTAAACCATTTTTATTTTATTTTGTTGTTGTTCTTTTGAGTTACAATTGTTGGTACTCAAGGTTTACTCCTGATTCTGTGTCCAGGGATCACTCCTGAACCGCATGCTGTGCCACAAACAAGCCAGATTGACTCTAAGCAAGGGTCCTTGCTCACTGTACTGTCTCTCTGTGGTCCCTATTAAATATAATTTTCATGAATCCATTATACCAACACTTCTCCACTCATCAGAGAACCCACCTCTTTTCAACAGTGACCGAAGGAAACCTCCAACAACTTCTAATCTAGTAACCTCAGCTCTATAGACTAAAACTCCATTCTGAACTTGACTGGCTCTTGTTCCCTTACATATCACACCTCCACAACATATTGTGTTGTGGAGGTGATAACACCTACACTCATGTAGATAAAAAAAACTGAACTTCCTAAAAAAATAGACCCTGTCTAACAGTTCACAGAATTGTAAATCAAGTTGATAAAATATTTTCCCTAAAACTATATATTTTATAGGTATATAAATATTATGAATTATTCTTAGTCAATACATTTGAAAGTTTTCAAGAAATAGGTAAATCCCACACAAGTGTAAAATTTAGTAAGAAATAAGAAAATTTTGAGCAGAAGGTCAGAAAAAAACTAATAAAAGTTGAGTGTTTGTTGTAAGAAGAGGAACAGTGGTTCATGCTTAAAAATCATACTATTTATAATGTTTACATATCTGCATTAATAAGAAAAGTATTGTAATTAAAATCTTATGGATGTTGAAATAAACAGTACCTGATCATAATTGATCATTCAATATAAATTAAACATCAATCATATTGGAAACATGTAAAAATCCCTTAGCAACATAGGAGTAAGCATTTTTATTATCTATCAAACCATTTTTAACGTATTATAGGAAAATCATAAATGTCACAAAGAATGTCATACTCAATGTCAAGTCCGGGAAGTTTGTCTTGTCATGTCTGTTATCTCCTTTAATGATTTTTTAAAATTTGGTTTCAAAACTATGAACTCCTTGAACTTCTCCCAGTCCCTGAAATTCTGTATCTTTGCTCCAATTCTGAATGATAATCTTTCTAGAGTATTCTTGATTGCATTTTTATTTCATTATGTGTTTAGACTGCAACAAAGTAAAGTTCACTTGATAATCACTTAATATTTAAAATAACTGTTAGAAAAAGAATAATGGACATAATATTTGAACTATGTTCAATATTTTTTTCCTTTATTTCTATATTCAGAAGTGATTTCAGTCTATTTCATATGCTACTTGGAGCATTTTAGACAGAAGACTCATGCTATCATATGTTTTATATAATTTTCATTTAGTAAGGATTAAAAATGGTAATTGAGTACAGTTTCATGAAAAAGTCTAGTTTTCAAAAAGTATAGTTAGGGAAAGTGACTCCCTGCTAGTAATTTAGAGGAAACCATGTGAATTATGCTCTTAGAACCAAATTTAATGAAAGTCTGTTAAGATATGTTTTATCTAAAGTATTCTGCATAATTTTAAGCCTATGAATACATAAACACAATTATGATTCCAAGTAAAAATGTTCTAGTGTCAAACTTGGTGCTACTGCCAAAATATTAACGGAAAACAGAATATTTGGCAAGTAGAATCTATCAGTATTTTTGAATAATGCTGAAAATTATGGGAAATAGAAAATATTTTTCATCATGTAGTAATGTTGACATTCAGTTGTTGAAATAACAGAGACTATAAAATAAAATGAGTATAATAAGCTTCTTTGCTGAAATTTTAATGAAAATAACACAGAAAAAATATCTATATTAAAAATATTAAAAAGCCTCAGTTATTATGCATGCTGTTTAATGAGAACTGAAGTAACTTTCACAGAAAACTTGACTTTAAGAGAGTTTCTGGAATTTTTAACAATTCTTCAACTCACATTAAGAATATAAGGCAGACGATATTATTGTTTTTTTGTAATCAAGTTCTTAATTATAGTCACAGAAGCAACTTAGGAAAGTTAGTCAGCTAACCTTTCTATAAATGGAAGTCCTAACTACAGACAACATGAAAAATAATAATTGGCAAAAAGATATGAATTGTTAAAAGAAAACACTTAATAGAACTGAAAATGCACAATTAATTTTGTAATTCAGCATAATATAATTATATATTTTGCAGTACTACATTATTATCTTATTTTATAATATAGTAAACTAAATTAGTTCCATAACCCCAATTTATGTCAGAAATATGTATAGAAATGTTCAAGATACTTATAAAAATATTTATTCTAGAACTATTAAGAACTTACTATATTTCTTAGAAAATAAATACTTCACAGTAAAAAATAATTTTCTTTATCATTACCATGCTCATTCTTTTCTGGTTAATTAAGAAAAAAACATGTGAATGCTCTGTATGCATTTTATATGTATTTTAGTAACAATATATTTGTGTTTTAATCGCTATACATATATATTTGTGAATTCTGAATAGTGGGACTACATTATTTTTCCTAATGTTCACTCCCACAATATGTCAATCACTGTACTTTTTGTATTCTGTTGAAATTCATAATCATTTAATATTGTATGGTTGGTTGTTATCTTCTTTATCACATTATAAAAATAGTTTTACTTGATTAAAGAATATGACTAGAATCTAGCTAAAATTAATAACAAGTGAAACTCATTAAATATAGGGTTACCTTATTCCAGAATTTATGCCATTTTTTGGCCTCTAGGTATTTGTTTCAGGCTATCCTCTTACATAAAGAAGTTAAAGTGATTATATATTTATATATATATATACACACACACACACACATATATATATATATACATATATATATATTTGCTATTTTGTTTGTTTCTGTGCTATACCTGTTGGTACTCAGGACTTACTACCAGACTCAGCTCAGGGATTACTCTTGACGATGTTCAGGTGACTATTAAATGCTAAATTCAAATGGGCTTGCTGTGTGCAAGGTGCTATCCCTGTACTTTTATTTTTTATTATTTTAATGATGACTTGTTTAAGTAAAGAAGCATGTTTTAGGTCAAAGCAATAGTATAGCAGGTAGAATGCTTAACTTGCATGCAGCTGACTTAGATTCAACCCCAGACACTTCACATGGTCCCCTGAGCTCCAGTCATCATGATCCTGGAATAAGATCTGAGCAGTACTAGATGTGCGTCCCCCTATAAATAAATTAATAAAAGTAAGGCAGCTTGCTTTGCAAGTTAAATCAAATTGAGTTCTTCTGAAACCATGGGCCAGATATAACCTAGAATCATGAATAGAAAAAAATTATGAAGCCTTTCCCAGAATCCTGAAAATAAACTAATTTTGCTATTTTTGAGGCCCTCCGATAAATATTCTTTTTATGTTATTTCACTTATTATCACTAATATTTATAGAGATATTGAGTATATCTAGCACAAAAAAATCTTCCTAATTCACTTTACTGTTTGTGAATGCATTTATTAAGATGAAGGAATTTAATAATTTAAATTTTTTTCATGAATAGTTGCTTGGTATAGCACCTATACAAGAATCATCTGTTGATATGCTAAAATATATATGAATGAATATGTAATGAATTAACTTTACCTACAAAAATAAATCTGGAGGGTTATGTTTTCCACATCTAGAGTTAATTATCTAAAGAAGAACCAGTAAAATCCTTGGTACAATAAAGGAGATTGTGGTGTCCTGGCAACCTGAAAGCTAGAGCATTAAAGAGCAGGATGTGTTCAACCTTTTAAATGTCATTAGCATGGCTGATAATAAGGACAAATGAGAGCTCCATGGGGCTTATTGGTGTCTTTGATGAACATTTCAACTGAATAGTGGATTTGAAAATAGTGAGTGGAAGGCTTAAGATAGATGCATTAGACAAAAGAAAATGACTGGCAAGAGATGAAGTGGATAGAGGGAATTTGCGGAACTCTGGGCTTATTGTTGGCTTTGATGAACATTTCTACTGAATAGTGGATTTAAAAACTATGAGAGGAAAGGTTAAAGACAGATGCATTAAGCGAGCAAAAATGACTGGTAAAAGATAGAATGGAGAGAGAGAGTTTGTGGAACTCTGTGGGCACTATAAAGAGAACTGTATTAGAAGAAGATAACCAACATATTTTTTTGGGGGGGGATTAGTACAGGTCATAGACCAACTAATCAATAATTGAAATTTTGAAAGTACAGTAATGGGGGGTAAATTGGTGCACATTTGAGTTAAAGAGTTGTTTTTTCTAATGACAACAAAAAATGTAAATGATACTTAGAGACAACTGTACATGGACCCTCAAAACAATGCTTATTTTCATACTCAGTTGCAAATGCTACTCCAGAACCAGGGGTAGAGGCAAATTCACTATCTAAATTAGCCGGAGTAAATTATATAAATTCCTTAAGTGAGACTTAAACCACTCAAACTGGAAATAGTGAAATCACTTTATAGAATTCTAGTATTTTAATGCAAGATTGTTGAATGTACCTGAACCACCCTTGAGGTGCATTAAGAACAATAAAGGATTGTGCTGATATGATGGTCAGAGGATGCAATCCAATGAATTTATGTGTATATATATGGCATATATAAAATAATTATTAACATACTTTCTGAAGTATTTCTAAAATCTCAATAACATATTTTATTTAATACATTAATATATTATCAAAATATATCATTTTAAATAGTTCCTCCACAGTGGTGCTCCAGACATGAGTAAATGTCCTGTGTTACAAATGATTTAGTCTATTTTTATGGTTCTCTTTTGACTATAATTAGTATAAAGCATCTCTAATTTACATACTTTATACAAGTGCATATTTAATCAATTATAAAAAACAGCTGATAATAGTACACTAACATTCTCTATAAAATGACATTTTTGCTTCCTTTCTGGAGATTAAAAATTGCCTAAAATAAATATATACTGTTTTTCTGTGCGGAAAATGGCGGTGGCAGCAACATTCACGTGACGAGAGCCACCTTCTAAGACTCCCAACCCAGAGGTATGAATTTTGCAGTTTTGTGGCTCATAGGCAATCATAGGAAGCAGGCATTACTGGCACACCCTCGGCCCAGAAAAGATCTGGAGCTGGAGGACGAGACGGTCCCTCTGCTCCTAAAGACTATGATCCCAGAGGTCTTCTAACCCATTTTGGCACCCAGAGCGGCTTCTTACAGAAATGCATCTAGACTGTGAACTGAGCTAAAATATCAGAAATCCAAAACTCATAGAGTCTTCATAATCAGCAATGAAAAGAAATTATTAAATGATGACTTTTCAGCAGGCCTGATTGTTGGGGGAAAATTCCAAACAATAATAGTGAGTTCTCTATTGAAATATTGATTGTATTCAAAGTACAGAGAGAATAAAGTGAAGATCATTAGCTACTTAGGTGGGGGCTGGGTGGGAGGGTGGCATTTTGGGGTTCTTGGTGGTGGAACATGTGCACTGGTGAAGGGATGGGGGTTCAATCATTATATGACTGAGACTTAAACCTGAAAGCTTTGTATTTTTTTCACAGTGATTCAATAAAATGAAAACTTAAAATAAAATAAAATAAAATAAATATATAGAAAAATTTTCCCTTTTTTCATATTTTTCAACACAGTTGGTAATTTTCAATTTTGTACAAACAATTGAAATAACGCTGGAGCTTTCATATTTTGATATCTTATCACCATTCAATTACAAAGAATCATGTTTTTATTATGATACCCTTTTAACAAGGAAGATAAGTTCTTTTAGCTGCATGTCAATTGAAATTAAACATCAATTATTCAATGGAGCCTATAGCATATAAATCTCCATTCTCACCTTTATATTGTACTTGTATTCTAATTTGTCTTACATGTAGAAATATAAAGTCTTGGTTAAAAATTGAGTTACACTATTGGAATTTTGGAGGCATGCTCAATGTTTAGTAGATTGCAACTCTGTATAGCAGTGTGGGCTACAATTATAAGAAAAAGTACTTGAGGGACTATAAATTTACTCAGAAAAATTCCTTCATTATCAAGATATCATTTTCCAGCATGATGAAATTATCCAGAATATAAGACAGTGGTATTGAGGAAAAGACAGTAGTTCAAATAAGCATATTTTAAAAATATTTTCAATTTAAAAAATAATTAAAGTATAAAAAATTATGCAAATTTAGACTTTTTCTTTGAGAATCATGCCAACAATACAAACTCCTAGAAAAATATATAGATAATAGTAAGGTTAGGTGACACCAATATCTGACTTTAACAGTTTCCCACAAATGTACTCAGTTTAAATCATTAGAAAAGCCTTTTTTCTATTTTAGAGAGTAAGCTGAAGACACTGTGTTTTAGTGAATAATGTGAAAGCTGTTTCAGTAGAAAAATTTTTTTAAATGTCCTTTGTAATAAAATGAAGATATATTATTTTGGCTGAATGTTAAAATGAACTATACGATCTCAGAGTGCTGACTAGGAGATAAATGCAGTAAAGTACATTGCAGTAAAAGTTCACGAGTAGGAAGTACAATATGTTTGTGGAGTATTTACAGTTAAATTGAAGCAGTTCTGAAAAAGAGTAGAAAACTAAAGTAGAAATTTTGGTTTAAATTATTTAAGTTTACAATTGTTCTTCCAAATACCAATACATAAAGTAAATAAATTTGGAACATATTAATCAAGTTTCACATTGCTTAAAGATTTTCTCAAAATTATTGTTTACTATTTTAATATTCATGGTCATGTTTATATATATTAACTAGTTATATAAATATCATCTATGTACATTATAAAAAGTCAAATAAATAAAATCATAATAATTTTATTTATTATATATTTTCTTATTTTAGATGCATCAACATATTTTAGGTAGTACAATTCAATATAGTTAATTAAAATGAAATTTGATTATCAGCTTTTTCTCCCAATTTATCATGGATTTTATTCTATATGTATATGTATACATAATATATATAACTATGCATAATATATATAACTAAATATTTATAACTATTGTGCTGCTAATCTTGAATAACTTCTATACGCAATAGTCTTTATAAATACCATGATCTGAAACAGCATTTTAAAGACCAAAATATTCTAATATTACTTTTCCTTCAAATATGGTCAACAATTAGTCTTAATATTTTAGACTGCTTTGATGAAGTTTGTATTCATTCTCTTCATATTTAACTCTTAAAAAGAAAGGAAGTATATACAGTATTTTTTCTAAGAAAATG
This sequence comes from Sorex araneus, assembly GCF_027595985.1. NCBI lineage: Eukaryota > Metazoa > Chordata > Mammalia > Eulipotyphla > Soricidae > Sorex > Sorex araneus. The sequence goes on from NC_073305.1 coordinate 167,481,629, forward strand.
ATTCAAAATTAAACTGTCTTCTAAATAATTATAGACCAGTAAATTCTCAATAATATTTTGTATAAAATATTAGATGTTGAAAATGTTAAAACAGGTCTAACACAAAATAATTGGTGATTTTCCATTAAAATTGAACACAATAGTATATTCAAATAATAAAACAGCATCCTTGAAACAATAAGTCAGTTATCTAGGTGCCCACATCCTTATTTTATCTACCCCAAATAGTCCCAGACAAAGATTTTTCAGATTATTTTTACCAGCCTTTAAAATGTAGACCATCTGGTTTGTGTACAAAATTCTACAAAGCATAAAAATCTAAAGCTTTCTATACCATTTAAGAGTTTTACTGAAACATAAATGGCATTAAAACACTACAGATTTTTAAAACATGTGACAGAGTATATTTGACATTTGGTTGTACTCATAAACAGTAACCATAATAAAGATAACAATCCCATCACTCCTAAGGCATATTCTACCATTTTGTAATCCCTCCCTTACCACCTCCAGCCCTGTCTCTAGGCAACCATTGATCTGCTTTCAGACAAAATAGCTTAGGTTTTATTTTATAGAATATCAAATAAATGGAATCATGGAGCAGGTATTCCTTGAGGAGTCTAATTTCAAAATAGGCAGATCATTATTTATAGATTCATCTATCTTCTAATGTGCAATAATAATTAGATATATTACTGAGTAGTATTTTTTTACAGTATTGTTTTTTAAAAATCACATTTCCTTTTGTTTCATTTTAGATCTATTCGATTGTTGAACTTTTGGATTGTTCATAGTTTGGGGATATATTTAAAAGCTATAAACAATTATGTATATACTTGTAATGTATAAATAATCTCATTTATTTTAGCAAAGGCCTATAAGTAAAATTGCTGGTGTTAAATTATGAGATTCTTTATAGCTGCTAAATTGTTTTCAAGATGGTTTCATCAGTGTTATATTATAACCAGTAGTGTTATACTATAACCAAAATTTCAGATATCTCCATATAATTGGTTCTACAGTCAAATTTTAGCTTTTAGTTTGAATGATGTTTATTTATTACCAGTTATTCTTTTAAGTATTGGATTTTGACAAAAGATTTAGCAGAAATAAATTAGGAAGTGGGGCTTATTGAGTATCACTCAGCTGTAATAAAGATTTACTGTTTCCTTTGCTCAAAGATTATGCCTGATGGTTCCAGGTTACCATATGTGATGCTGTTGATCAATCCGGATGGAAACAAGGTCATTTAGTGAATAGGAAGAAGGAAGAAGGACAACTCATTTTTATGGCATGTAAAGCAATAGGGGCTAGACATTATCAAATTATGACAATTCCTTGGCTGGGAATATAAAACAAAGATTGCCCGGTAATGAGTCTAGGAGGGAAAGAAAAAAAGAGGTGAGTTAAAAGTAAAACTAGTAGTGGAGAATCCTGGTAGTTCAGTGTTGGTGGAAATGCAGTAACGTTGCGCACCAAAATCCATAAATTTAACGATATTATGGCCATGTTACTTAAACTGCAAATGAAATTAAAAATAAATTAAAATGTCTATAAAATTATTTTGCAAACTTGGAAATAAAAAAATTAAAATAATGCCAATGACCCTGGCATACTATTCTTGGACATGCAATAACACTGAGAAAATGAATTTATGTTCATTTGGTTGTAAATTTGCTAATTGTAAACTATTAAATAAACACTATCACTTAAATGTACATTTTTATAAATGTGCACTTAGTTTAGGTGGTTGGAGTGATACTTGCATAAAACTATGTAATCTCCAGGTTCTGTCATCAGTATTCCTTTAGGGTTTCTTTTACCATACACTAGAAATCATCATAGTAAATCAATTAATACCTTAACTAATCAGTATCCAATTGAATACTCAGGGATAAACATAGTAAACCTCTGGAATTTTCTCTCACTGTAGTTCTTGCCTTTCAGGTATTTTTATGATGAACTATAGCTGTTTTTATTTTTGAACTTTTAATTCATGTGTCTAAAGTATCCTAGTAAGTTCTACCCTGTTCCACATACTTGCTTTATGATTTGGGACTCTTGTGAAACCTTTATTTTCCCCCCAGAGATCTCACTACTACATTGCTTGATGTCTAGTGACTTGAACCCATTTATGGTTTGTTATATTTTCATGGTTGTGTTAGCTGCAGTAATATTCTTCATAAAAACAAATATTTGATAATAGTTATACTCCAATATGCTATGTCCTCCTCAATATTTATTATATGCTTTGGAATATATAACACATATATAAACCTTTTTATAAATGGAAAGATGAGAAAAACTATTTGCACCATTTTAAGATTCTTGCAGTAGAATTTTTACATTGGCATACTGAAACCTTTAATGTTGAAACCATATTGAAACCATTTAGAACTTTAATGTGAATATTATAAATTATAAATAAATTTATTATAAATAAATATTACAATATTATATATTATAAAGCGAGTAAAACTGAAAGGTTGAAAGTGAAGAGAAAATTAAAAATCAAAGTATGAATTAATAAAAGCAAAGTGAAGCAGAATGATGGTGTGAGGAAATCCAAGGATACTCTCTACACCAAATAGTGACTAAACTGTTGATTAACAACCATAGCAACACAAAATTAGCCTCAGAAATGTGCATACATTAAACACTTAAACATTTCCAAACAAATCTATGTTTGTGTAACTTAATGTCGCATATGAAAATTTAAGCAGAGCTCTATTTATGGGTATAAGTTTTCTGAAAGGCCTCAACTTTCTTGAAAAGTATAATAAAAATATAGAGCATCTTGAGACATAAAAATATTTGCATCTTGAGATATCATATAGTGGTTAAAAGAATCACTGTTGTATTTTTTAAAAGAGACCCACACCAGGTAGTACTCAGGGGAACACGCATTACCAGGGTTTAAATTCAAAATACAACATACAAAAGGCCTTGATTCTATAGCATCTCCACAGCCCATAATGTTTGCTGTATTTAATACTATAACTGATCTCACAGATATAATGCTATGAAAAATATTATACCAAGAATTCATAGATAATCATTCATTTTTATTTTAAGAACTGTCAATATAGAAATCTGGTTGGCTACATGTAAGGCAAGTGTCATATCTGCTGTACTATCTTTTTGATAAATTGCTGGCTAGATTGCTAAGATAATATATTGAGATATTAAAAAATTTGTGCTTAAGACCTTATGCTCTAAAACTGATGCAAAAGAACTTAAGCATTTTAAAGCAAAAATCGCTAAGAACAAATGACTGAAACTATTTTTTGAAAGTAAGATATCTATCTGTATTGAACTTAGCTACATGAAAATCATTAAGAACATTTTGAGAGTAATGACAAACCATCAGACTCCATGAAATTGTGATATTTTAAATTTTTTTACAAATATAAAAATATAATAGCATATAGTAATAAAATTAAAAGTTCAATATTCTTATTTTTTAAAGATTTATTTTACATATATTATAAATACAATTACATCTTGTGGGATTTTTTTTAAATTACATTGTGAATGAAGATTTAAGCCTCAAATATGTAACACAAAGCTATTAAATTAATAAGTTAGTAAAAATATCGTCAAACTTAGGTCTAACACCAAGAATATGATTTAAATATTTATATTCATTAAGGTAGAAAAAATTATCCATTATATGTAATAATTAAAAAAATTTAGACCTGGTATAATAATATTGTAAAGACATCATTTCAGTCATGGTTATATTTGGTGCTTGGAGAGATTAATTTATCACTACTTACAGGCCTGAAGCTATTAAATATAGCATGCAAAATATGTCAGTATTTTAATTTGTACCAAATTACAAAGTGAAAGAAACTATACCAAATAAATATGTCATGAAGTTTCATAGTTTAGCCCTATAAACTAGTATAAGCAGGATAAGTAAAACAGCAGTAACAGAAGTTTTCATTGTCAACATGTGAAAATAAAGGGATAAAGAGACAAGTATTACAAGAAATGCTATGCTTTCATGTTGTAGGTGAATTTTTATTATAATTTCAATATGCATATTTTAATGTGACCATAACAAATCTATTTTACCTATATTTATACTATCAACATGTTATAAGTCAGATATATTTATCATTTAGGAACATGAAATAATATACCATTAGTGGAAGAATAATACAAGGGTATACATATTCATTGAATTCTATCTTTTTAAATTAATTTTATTCTTAGATTTTTGTTCTATTAACTTTGTAGGTAGTTCTTTGTAGTTATATATACTGAATACGTATAGAGAGCTTGGCAAGCTACCTATGTCATTGTCATCCTTCTGCTCATTGATTTGCTCGACTGGGCATCAGTAACATCTCCATTGTGAGTCTTGTTACTGTTTTTGGTATAGCAAATATGCCACGGGTAGCTTGCCAGATTCTGCCATGCGGGTGAGATACTCTCGGTAGCTTGCTGGGCTCTCCAAGAGGGATGGAAGAATCAAACCCGGGTCAGCCGCGTGCAAGGCAAATGACCTACCCACTGTGCAATTGCTCCAGCCATATGAAATAAAATGTTTTAGATAGCATAGGTGACCCTGATCAAGTCTTCACTCTTTGAGGCTGATGAATACAGACTTGGTATTGCTTAAAATAATCTTCATTAATTTACTTGCTTAGATATCAATTTTTCAATTTATAGTATTATGCCATATTTCAACAGGACCTTCTTCCCCCACACCAGGCTGTCTTCACCGGAGTCCCTCAGAGGGGGGTGGGTTGAGTTTCCTCCCTGACCTAAACAGAGCCCCGGCAGCCGAAAACCTCCAGAACCCAGTCACAGCCATGCTCAAGGCCACTCTCCACATGCTCGGATGAGCCTCACTCATGAAGTAACCAACAGAGGAATCCATGTACGCGGGACACATGGCTGAGATCTCCAAACCTGCTCGGATCAGGACTGGGCCTCCTCCACTCAGATCCCCTGTTTTCCAGTAGCTTGGAAGTCATACCCACAAACTGAACCCCTGCCCTGCCAACTCCCCACCCCGTGCCATGTAATCTCACCTACAGCCAAGATCCAGAGACTATAAAACAAAGCTCCCAGAAGAGAACAGTGCAAAATCCTGCATGGCAGAGCCTGGCAAGCTACCCTTGGCATATTTGATATGCCAAAAACAGTAACAATAATGGTCCTCATTACCCTGACCTTGAACCATTGAACATGATAGGAATGAACGGAGACGTTACTGGTGCCCACTGAAGCAAATTGATGAGCAACGGGAAGACAGTGATACAGTGATATGCCATATTTCCCAGAAATACAATCTCAAATAGAAATATCCACATTTGCATTTTTGACAATAATTAATGAAATAAACGATGCATACAGAAACTTAAATTTCTAGTTTGTATAGGAAATCCTCTCACTGTCACTGTCACTATCATCCCATTGATCATAGATTTGCTCTAGCGGATGCCAGTAAAGTCTCCAATCATCCTAGCCCTGGGATTTTAGCAGCCACTCTACTCATTCTTCCCAGCGGTGCCGGTGCCGCAGTGGAGGATTTTTCAGGGTAAGGGGAATGAGACCCATCATTGTTACTGTATTTGGCATATCAAATACGCCATGGAGACCTTGCCAGCCTCTGCTGTGCAGGCAGGATGCTCTTGATACCTTGCCAGATTCTGAGAGGGAGAACTAGGCTATAAGAGGGAGAACTAGTCTATAAACGTCCATATATGGAAGTTTATTAGGATTTATTCTTTCTTGAGAAGAGTGGGGTCATACCCTATGGTGCTTAGGGTTTATCACTGGCTCTTCACGCAAGGATCACTCTTGGTGGAATTGGGGGACTTATATCATATTGGAGATTCAACCTGGATAGGCTGCATGTAAGACAAGCACTCTAACAACTACACTTTTGGTTTGTCCTCAGTATGTTTCATTATTTCATGGAGGCTTGAAGAAGACAATTGGTCAAGAAGCCATTAATTGTTGTATGCTTCTTCTGGTACATGGTACAGTATATGTTTATCTCATTAATTTTTCACAAAGGCTCACAAAAGATAACATCAGCATTTTACCTGTGAATACTCTCAGGAAGCTATAAGTATATTAACCAATTGGAAAAAGGGATATAATTTTTAAATACTACTTTGTGCTTTCATATCTTGGTTTCTCTAAAATATATGACAGCTTCATTCAGATAACAGGGGATATAAAAATGGCTTTGGCTATGAATAATAGGATGCAGAATGTGGCCATATATTAAGTTAATATGTTTATGCGTCTTTAATTTAGTGCTAATAATTTCCTTAGTACTCAGTTCTTTGTTTGTTTTATTATTAGTGGAATTAAATACACTCTAATTTGCTTTGATCAAATATTAAATTATTTTATTATAGCAATACTGTAAGCAGTTTATTAATAGTTCACACACCAAAGAAATTACATTTTCATTTAGATTCTACTCAACACATTCCAATTTCACATTTTTTTTGTATTGTTTCACCTCTTTTCTGTTTTGTATTAGGGAATGGCATTTTCCTTAATTGGTCTTTTTAGGTTAAAAACAGTAATAAATTTTTTATAGATTTAAATAAGTATTTTATAAATGACATACATTATAGCATTGACTATTATTTTTATATATCCTAAAATATTGAATTTATTATCAGTGCATATTTATAAATCCATTGCATATTATTGTTATAAATAAAAGTAAGCACATTTCTATATATAAGTAAAAACGTTTTATTTTGAGTGAAAATAAATTTTTCAAAGCACTTTTTTTAACAATGCACAAGGAAAAAACTTAAGTGGTATGTTAAACATGCACATTTCTAGCTTCTCTGAAATTTCTGAGTTAGAATAACTTTGAGTAGGTCATGTGTTTGAAGTTTTAACAGGCCATATAGAAATTCCTATATACACAAACCTTTTATGAAAATAACTGCTGAAACACCCTAAAATCTTTATTTACATTTTTGAAATTATCAGCTCTCTGTGAATGAATTTGATGATGAGAATTGCTATCAGATAAATAGCCATGATAGAGATGCATTCTTAACCAGGCATCTAGGTGCTAAGGACAGCTTCCATTGAAAGCCATGAAACATTCTTTTTTTTTTAATTTTAAATTTTTATTTTTATTGGTGAATCACTGTGAGGTACAGTTATGGACTTACAACTTTTTATGCTTGTGTTTCAGTCATACAATGCTCAAGTACCTATCCCTCCACCAGTGCCCATTCTCCACCACCGATGGCCCCAGTATCCCTCCCACACTCCTCCCCCCGTCCCAAGTCCTCACCTCACCCCACCTCTGTGGCGGTGCATTCCCTTTTGTTCTCTCTCCTTTTAGGTGTTGTGGTTTGCAATAGAGGTATTGAGTGGCCATCGTGTTCGATCTACATTCAACTTTCAGTGCATATCCCCCATCCCCAGTGGGTCCTCAAACCACACTTTACCTGGTGTTCCCTTCTCTATCTCAGCTGCCTTTTCCTCCAGCATATGAGGCCACATTCCAAGCCATGGAGCCAACCTCCTGGTACTTATCTCTACTATTCTTGGGTGTTAGTTTCCTATTGTGTTACTTTATATTCCACAGATGAGTGCAATCTTTCTATGTCCTTCTCTGTCTCTCTCTTTTTGACTCATTTCACTTAGCATGGTACTTTCCATATTGATGCACCTATATGCAAATTTCATGACTTTATCTTTTCTAACAGCTGCATAGTATTCTTTTGTGTAGATGTACCAAAGTTTCTTTAACCAGTTATCTGTTCTCGGGCACTTGGGTTTTTTCCAGATTCTGGCTATTGCAAAAGTGCTGCAATGAACATTCGAGTGCAGATATCATTTTGACTATACTTTTTTGCTTCTCTGAGATATATTCCCAGGAGTGGTATTGCTGGGTCAACTGGGAGCTCAATTTCTAATTTTTTGAGAAGCATCCATACTGTTTTCCAAAAGGGCTGAACCAGTTGGCATTCCCACCAGCAGTGAAGGAGAGTCCCTTTCTCCCCACATCCACGCCAACAGCAGTTGCTTTTGTTCTTTTGGATGTGTACCAGTCTCTGAGGTGTGTGGTGGTATCTCATAGTTGCTTTGATATGCATCTCTCAGATGATTAATGATGAAGAGAATTTTTATGTGCCTTTTGCCATTCATATTTCTTCTTTGAGAAAGTTTCTGTTCATTGAATGGCCCAATTTTTTGTTGGGGTTGTATGTTTTCTTCTTGCAGATTCCAACTAGTGCCTTGTATATCCATGATATGAACCCCTTATCAGACGGGTATTGGGTGACTATTCTTTCCCATTCCATAGATTGCCTTTGTATTTTGATCACTGTATCTTTTGCGGTGAAGATGGTTCTTAGTTTAATATAGTCCCATTTGTTTATCTCTGTTTACACTTGGTTGGTCAATGGCATGTCATCTTTGAAGATACCGTTAGCTTCAATATTGTGGAGGGTTTTGCTAACCTTGTCTTCAATGTACCTTATGGATTCTGGTCTGATGTTGAGGTCTTTAATCCATTTTGTTCTGATTTTTGTGCATGGTGTTTCAACCACAACTAAGTGACTTCTGGCAGCAGACTGAATGGGCTTGAAGTTACATATGTTCCAAGTCCAGCTTCTATGAGGGTTCAATTTGATTGGTATCTGGTGAGATCCTGAAACAAAGAAACCAGTGGTTCCATACTCAACCTCTCTCCTTTTTGTTTGTTTGCTTGGGGACCACATCCAGTTGTTTAGGTTTAGAGTTTACTCCTGGCTACGTGCTCAGTAACCAGCTCTGGTGGGTTCAGGGATTATACAGATCTGAGGATCTAACCCAGATCAGCCATGTAGAAGGTAAGCACTCTACTCTCTGTTCTATTGCTCCAGCCCAAGAAACTTTTATGAAAATTAATGTACCAGCTGCGTGATACATCATCATAGAGGGAGATAAATATATATGCCTCTTGGGCACCCCGGCAAGCTACCGAGAGTATCCCGCCCACACGGCAGAGCCTGGCAAGCTCCCCGTGGTGTATTTGATATGCCATATACAGTAACAATTACAGGTCTCATTCCCCTGACCCTGAAAGAAGCCTCCAATCATTAGGAAAGATGAGTAAGGAGAGACTACTAAAATCTCAGGGCTGGGACAAATGGAGACATTACTGGCGCCCTCTCAAGTAAATTGATAAACAACAGGATGACAGTGATATAGTGATACAGTAAATGTACCCTATATTAAACCATATAGTTTATGGTCAATTGTTATAAAATAATAGAAAATGAATAGGAAGCATAGTGTGATAATACTTTATCACACTATACAAAATACAGAAGTTATATTTGATTAAAAAAATTTTGGTCCCCACCTCACTTTTCAAAATCTCTTAACAAATGGAAGAGGAAAAGAAAAAAAACTTATTGATTCATGTACTGGTTGGTGAAAATTTCCAATAATATGGTTTTAACACTTTTTGTACATGTTAAGATTATATTAGAGTCACAGGAAAAAGAATTTTTATACTTAACAGATTTATAGTAGTATAAATGCAGATTATAATAGTGAAAGGTAGCATCTCTGTCACATATCTGCCTACCCAGTACTCAAGAATTCCAGGTGCCAAGTATAACATTGCAAGTTTATATAGAAAATACCTAAGGTCCATGCAACGAGTGCAGAAGTTAATATCTCTGTGTGTCTGTCATCAACCTACTGAGTAGTCAAGAACTACAAATTATAAGTTTTACCTGACTAATCTATGTGAAAGGAATCTAGGGCCCGTGCTAGGTATGGAGACTACACTGTACAGTAGATCAAAATACAATATAAAGTAGGAAGTAGTTGCTTTTTAACCCAGCATTTTAGGCACCTTAATTTCAAGATTACTTTGTCCTGGTAAAGCAAAAACTTTAAAGATGAATCAAGGTCATAGATTTCAATTTATTGAGATCTACAGAACATTATATGAAGCAATGCATGTCAGTAAGTGCAGAATGAAGTGGTGCCAGCACACTAGTCAATCTAAAGTAGGATTGGAAAACTAAAATATTAGGGGCATGTATAGCCCCATAATTGTTTTAGTACTAGTAGTGAGCTAAAAATGTTTTATTATTAGACATTCTAGAAAAAAATACAGATAAATGTGCTATGTAATAATTGTACTAACTTTAAATTTCAGAATTCACCAAAAAGATTTTTTGGAACACATGTAATTATTCATACTTTTGGGGAAATCGTTTAATTGTATGATTGCAGTGTTGAGACATTCCAAGAAAGATGATGGAATGTTATAAAAAAATGTTATTTCAGCAAAAAAGTAACATATTTTATAACTTTGCTGAAGTACCCAGCAGAGTTTTATTTGTTTCTTTGTTTTTGTGGCCATACCTAGCAGAACACAGCGCTTTCTCAGTGATCCCTCGGGTAGGACCCCAGAGGTGATGTGGATCAAACCTAGGTTACCCATGGGCAAGACAAGCAGCTGACAACTGTACATGTATTTCCAGCCCACAAAGTCTAAGCTTTTTACAGAAAACATGTTACTCCATTTCTAAATATATGCTGGTTAGACACGAGCCAATACTCTAGTTTTCTAGATTTAGGTGCCATTGGTTTGAAACTGGAGATAATTATTTTAAAGTTAAAATCCTTATTACTTGAAATTTGAGGTAGTAAAGTATCATCATCATCATCATCATCATTGTCATCTTCCCGCTGATTGTCAATTTTCTCAAGCGGTCTCAGTAAGGTCTCCATTTATCCTAGCCCTGAGATTTTAGAAGCCTCTCTTCACTCATCATTTCCAATGGTGCCACATTGGAGGCTTTTTCAGGGTCAGGGGAATGAGACCCATCATTGTTATAGTTTTAGCATATGAATACGCCATGGGGAGCTTGCCAGGCTCTCCTATGTGGGCAGGAAACTCTAGGTAGCTTGCGAGCTTGCCACACACCTGGATTCCTCTTCCAGTTCCTTCATGTGTGAGAATCATCTGAACATGTGGAAAGGGGCCTTGATCATGGCTATGACTGGGTTCCAGAGGTCTTCAGTTGCCGGGGGCTCTGCTCGGGGCCGGAAGGGAAACTCATCCCACGCCTCCGAAGGGTCCCATGAAGATAGACAGGCGTGGGGGCAAAAGACTCTGCTTCACTCTCTTCCGGGATGTAAAAAATATCTGCCAGGGGGAGACCCGGGGAGAGTCCTGGCAGCTCTCCTTGTTGGCTGCCCCCGGGTTCGAGGGTGTCGGTTCCAGACCATTCGCACAGCTGCAGCTGCCCAGGCCATGGGGCAAATGAAAGAGGAAATGAGGGCCAAGCCAGTTGATTGATCAGTTGCTGCTTATTTCATTCACTCCAGTCTTTCTCAGCTCTCTCTTCCCAAACCCACTCTTCCAACCTAATTAAATCCCCAAAGCATAAGGGGTTAGGGCTGACACATAGGTGTGGTCACAATCAATAGGGTAAAAGTTCTTTCCCTCAAGGGACACTGCTTCTAGGACAGATTTTCTTTCAGCAGGACACCCACCCAAGAGGGAATCCCATGAGTGTGTTTCTCTTCTCCTCGTCCAGCAAACATATAAGCATTCATAATATTAATCATTTGTATGGACACAATAAGAGATGCATTAAGCTTATAGAATTGCTCTCCTGGGGCCATCTCGATCTAAGACTACAGTGCTCAGTCCAGATTAGTCTTTCCTATCCCTAGCAGGGTCCTAGTTTCATCATTGCTTTTGGATCATGACAGCAATTGTCCCTGATCAAGCTCTTAACTTTTAGTTAAGAATCAGGCACTTTGGCCAGGCCCATCTCAATGCCAGGATAGCACATAGGTCACCGCTTGCCCTGGGTCCTTCCCATGCCTCGTCAGGGCCCTGCTTTTGGGGTGCTAGGAACTGAGGGCAACTGAGGCTTAAGTGGAGAAAGCAGATGCCCAGGAATGAATAATATTCAAAGCCAATTAAATCCCAATTTACAAAAGCATAATATTGTCTTCTTGTGTCTATACAAAAGGGACATTGCTTTAAAGTAAACTATTCAAAAGACACTAGGAGAGGAGAAAGACAATATTAACTTACAATATAAGTTCAGTGTCCTAGAAAGATCTGACCTTTCAAGTTAACAGAGTCTGATTAGGGGAAAAAACTGATTAACCGATTTACATTTAGCTAACTGGGGTACACAATTCAATTCTTCGGCCCAGAGGTTCAGTAAGCTTAGTGGTACTGGGATCAAACCAGGGGCTTTTTGAATACAAGGTATTCAGTCTAGTTGGGTGAACTTTATTTATTTATTTTTATTTATTTATTTATCTTGCCTATTTGATAAATCTTTTAAAAATGACATCTTTATACATCAATTTTTGTCTCAAGTAAACCTTTGTCTCAAGTAAATCTAATTTAAAGCAAAATCTAGTGTTCACAGGTTTTATAGTCACAAAATTTTAAATCCATTTGTCAAGCCCCTCCAGCCATTGACACTTATAATCTCACTTAGCTAACTCTGAAATTATTCTTTAAGTTAGTTAATATCAGTTTAAAATATATGCCTTAAAATAAATTTAATATCTGCCTTAAAGGTGACTATTGTTATCAAGATATAATACAATGCACTTAGAGTGAGAATATTTTAAATATACCGAAAATGATTTTACTGAAAAAAATAAAGGTTAAGTTTCTGTGTTACATCCCAAGTAAACTACATCCCAAGTAGACCCCAAAGAAAATTCTTCTTGACACTAACAAAAATCCCTGGTAATAATTTCCAAAAGACTAAACTGAATAGAAATAAGTAGACTTGAAAAATTATCTTATTAAATATGAGTTTCTTGGATTTTGTAAATATATCTGAAAGATAGTATTGAGTTTTGTTTGTTGAAGATTGTGAAAATACAGAGAAATTGGAATATTTAAAACTAACAACATTCTATAGATACATAATTAGAAAGCCAAATCTCTATCTATCTAAGGGAAAATAAAATTGCCCATATCAAAATTCATAGTTTATTACCATTTCTAGGGATAGAGCAGAAGGTTTCCAAATTTTTTGGATGACCCATCCTTAAACAGGTATGCTCCTCTGGAAATGGCATGCCTTATTGGAAGATAACAAATCACAGCAAATCCCCATAAACCATTAGAAGAAAAACAGATTCAGTTCTGGAGCTATTTATAGATATTTTGCTGAAAAAAAAAAAAACAGCCATCTGGAGTTTACCTTGTATTTAGAAAATGACAACAACGAATTTGGAGGTTCAGGCTTCTAAAAGCTTGTTTGCTGTGTAATATTTACCTAGGTTTTGAGGTCAAGATTCCTGTGACTTAAATCCTGAAAGTGGAAGAGTACTTAAATATGCTATATCTTTAGTTTTTATTTAATACAGTTTGATTAAAGCTATTTTCTGTCTAATTTTGTGCATATATTAACCATGGCAAAGTGAGCATTGCACATTACCCTTTTTATTTTTATACTGCAGAGATTGTTTTAAGCTTCAGTTCATTATGTCAGACACATTTTTTCATTTACTCAGGTGGATATAACAATTCCAATTCCAGCCTTTATTTTTTAAATATACACTTGGCACTGTGAGTCAAATCCTTTTGAATCATTTTCTGAGTAGATTGATAATTTTATTCTGCTGACCTAATTCATTCTAAATAGTTTTCACTGCAGTGCAGTACAGGATTTGGATTCAATACTGTTTTCTAAGGAAAGTAAGAAATCTGCTTTGCATTTAAGACTATGATGTAATGTCTCACATTTGCAGATTATTTAAAATGGAAAACAGGTTTGCACCAGTTGGAGTCCTGTATTTTTCATTGGTTCTCATGACAGGCAAAGAACAGCTGAGGCTATATAAATGTGTACATATACATATGTATATGTGTTGTACACTCACAAGCACACATATATGTTCAAAAGGTGATAACAGGTAGCATTAAAAAATGACAAGTTATTTTTCAGATCCACACTCCATGTTTTAATTAATATTCTTCCTTGAAATAAGTTGTTTACAACGCTGCCTCTGCAAGCTGATCAACACACACACCCCACATACACACACACACACACACACACACACACACACACCCCTCCACCACCACCAGCACCAACAACAAGAACAACAACAACAAACACAAACCTTTAAGACATCTCTGAGACAAGTCTATGCCCAAGGGATTGCTTTCACTCCATTGTTTTTAATAACTACAAACAAAGAGCTGCAAAAGCTCATCTCACCATGAGACATCCTGACAATCTGCCAGTTTAGTCACCAATAATAATGAGATTGGCACCAGCAATCAGCTCAGTGCTAATCTAATGAGGGCCTGTTTCATTTGCCCATTGATATTACAGCAGCTGCTAAGCAGCCGATGTTTAGGACATACAAACAAGAGGTGTGTCTCCAACCAGTTGAAAGATAATTATCCCCACAATATGGCCTTGATAGCACACAGAAGCAGCAACTTTTTATTTCACCGTGCGATTTGTTAGAGATAAAATATCATGTTCGGATTACAAAATTAATGAGGTCATCTGCATACGCTAAGTTTGGAAAAGGCTCAATTAGTTGTTATTGTGGCTGGTGGGTTTGTTGCTTCTCCACTTTGCACCCCTCAATCCATGCATTTAAGAACATATATGTGATTTACAGACTTGTGTATATAAGGACCATGTGATGTCACTTCCTTCACTTAGTTCCTGGGGTGAAAGCAATTATGAACAGATGGGCAAATGACATGATTCTACTGCTAATGAACTTCCCTACTGAGGAAGAGGACAGTGCATTACCCTTTTGTACTTCAGATTCTTAATTATCACTTTTTTTTCCAGTGTGATTATTACACATGCAAACATCTTTGAATTTAAGTCATGTTGATGGAGCATTATGGACATCATTAACTGCCTCTCTTCTGGCTAGGAAGCATCACATGCTTATGAATGCTGTAGAATAAGACATCCAGCGCAGGAACTGTCACACCGGATTCTAAAGAAAACATCTACAAGGGAGAAGTAACCTTAGGAAGCATGTCAATCGCTTGATAGGAAATAAATACTAGAAAGCCTGCTTTGTTTTTTGTTTCTTTTCTCAAATAAGGTAAATAAAAGGCAAATACATAATGAAAACAATGTGTCCAGAGTAAGGGAATTGTGTAGATGCATACATCCATATTTAGAAGCTTATTTTATTTTTAATTTGGCCACAGTTCTAATCCAGTAGTTATCACCAGAAATTATTCATAATGCACTTACCATTCCTGTCAGTAAGTATAAAGCCTTTCTGTGTCAAGATAACATAATTATCCTGTTAATAGGTCTAGAGAATTTGGTCATTTCCATAGCAGCCTGAGAAATTCTCACAAAACCCAGGTTGTGTATTTATTTTAAAAGTATAATGAATGGAGAAATCTATAAACAAGCCTATTGAACATTCTTCATATACCTGAGAAAATTACAGCAGGGTCTACATTAAATAATTTATACATAATACCTACTTTGAAAGCTAGTCTGGATTGCAAGTATTAAAGTTATGTCATGTTTGGATAAAATTCTTAAGCACTGGGATTATTAGGATAAAATTGTTTTCTGTTTTGTTTTGGATAATATGCATCAAAGCTTAGGACTTATTCCTGACTCTGTGTGTGGGGCTCATATGGTTATGAGTTGTCGACCTGGACCAAACCAGAGTGGGCTGCATGCAAGGCAGGTACCCAACTCACTCCCTAGGATAACATATTTTATCCCTCCATCTTAATGACATACTTTTCTATCTTTCTCAGAACATAAAAACCTAATATTTATCAAATTTGCATCTAGGATACTCAATTAAAGTTTAATTTCATATAAATATTGCAATCTATAAATTGATAAAATTCTATGGATTACCTCTCTATGTTTTAAGATTTTAGATGTTAAAATTTAAGATTTCAAATAATATATAATAAATGCATTATTCCATATTATCATACATCTTAAATTGAAAGATATTAGTGAAACATTATTAATATGAATATTGCTAGTGTGAAATATAAATTAATATAAGTATTGCAGGATATATTGAATATATGCATAAAAACTTATGAAGTATAAGTTTGCCTTGCACATGACTGACCTGGGTTCGAGTCCTCTGTCCCTCTCAGAGTGCCTGGAAAGCTACCAAGAGTAACCCACCTTCATGGAAGTGGCTGGCAAGCTACCAATGGCATATTTGATATGCCAAAAAGAGTAACAACAAGTCTCACACTGGAGTTGTTACTGGTGCCCGCTCAAGCAAATCGATGAGCAATGGGAGGACAGTGCTACAGTGAAGTGCTATTATGAGAAAAAATAACCTAAAGTGGTATGCTAGTTTTAAAATTCTTTAATCAGTAATAAAAACAAAAGGTCTCACTTGCTGGGGAAAAAGGCAGCTCAGATGGAGAAGGGAACACCAAGTAAAATGTGGTTGGAGATCCCGCTTGGGAAGGGAGATGTGTACTGAAAGTAGACTAGAGACTGAACACAATGGCCACTCAATACCCCTATTGCAAACCACAACACCCAATTGGAGAGTGAGAGAGATCAAACGGGAATACCCTGCTACAGATGCAGGGTGGGGTGGGGGGGAGATGGGATTGGGGGGAGGGGTACTGGGTTTATTGGTCGTAGAGAATGGGCACTGGTGGAGGGATGTGTTTGCGAACATTGCATGAGGAAAAAACAAGTTCTAAAATGTGTTAATCTGTATCTGTACCCTCATGGTGATTCACTAATTAAAGAATAAAATAAAAAATTAAAAAAAATGTGATGGCAGTAAAATATTCTTGTATAGTTTTATTTCCTAGTTCTGTGGTATAACAATATTATAATAAGCCACTATATCATCTTTCCATTATTATAACAAATTCCCACACATTTATTAACTGATTATGTCATACTTATTATCATGTACATACAAAGCTTGTAAATTCTAATTTACTTTCACCAGGCTAAAATCAAGTTGTCTGAATGTTTTTTTTTTTCTAAAAAGTTTTGGTAAGTCAGCTTCCTTAACCTCTTTTAGTTTCTAGAAATTTCTGACTTTCTTCCCCAAATTGTTTCTTATTTAGATCTACAAGTTACATTATCAAATATCTCTGACACATTTGCCACCTTCTTATAAATATCCTGTGATTTCATTGGATTTTCTGAATAATCTAATCAATAGTCCATAAGGGTGAACTGTCATGTGGCCTTATTTGAAGGCACCTAACATTCTGAAAGATATAGTACTGAAAGGATTATTATCTGAGAAGAGATTATTTCAGATAAGTTATTAAGGCTAAATCGATATTCTTAGTTGAAAAATATAGGGCAGGTAATTTCCAAAGGCAGCAGAACAAGCAAAGGCAAGTGGGCCGGGCTTCTTCAAAATAATAATAAATAGTTATAACATGAAACTTGAGAGTGGTGTGAGTAGTGACAAATAAATTCGAAGATTAAATCTAGATTACATAGAAGAGACAGTAAGAATATTGAACTCTATGCATAAAGATATCTACAATTGGAGAATAAATGACCAGATATCAATTTAAGAAAATTATTATTGTTCTTGTATCGCTTGTCATCCGTTGCTCATTGATTTCTTGAGCGGGTGCCAGTAACATCTCCATTCATCCCTGTCACATTCTAGTGTAGCCCAATGACGTCTGCTTGCTACAGGAACATGAAAAGCATCACAGTCTCTCCTTACTCGTCCTTCCCAATGCTGTTGTACTGGGGGCTCATTCAGGGTCAGGGGAATGAGGCCCATTATTGTTACTGTTTTTGGCATATCGAATATGCCATAGGGAGCTTGCCAGGCTCTGCTGTGCAGGCAGGTACCCTCATTAGCTTGTCTGTCTCTCTGAGAGGGACGGAGGATTTTAGTGTGGCCTCTAATCATCCTTACAATTGCTCCCAGTCTACTTAATGCAATTGAAATAAATTTCACCCACCTCCGAGGGGGCCCCGGGTGAAGACAGCCTGGTGCAGGAGCAGGAGATTCTGCGCCACTCTCTTCAGGGAGCTTTGTTTTATAGTCTCTGGATGTTGGCCTTTGATGAGGTTACATGGTGCCAGGGGTAGTTTGTGGGTTGTGACTACCAAGCTACTGGAAAACAGGGTTCTGGGTAGATCCGATCGGAACAGGTTTGGAGATCTCAGCCACAGGACCCGCATACTTGGTTTCCTCTGTTGGTTCCTTCATGCGAGAGGCTCGTTTGAGTGTGTGGAGTGTGGCCTTGAGCATGGCTGTGACTGGGTTCTGGAGTTTTTTGCCTCCCGGGGCTCTGCTTGGGAGGGAAGGGAAACTTAACTCGCCCCCCTCTGAGGGGCGCCAGTGAAGACCGTCTGCCGACGGGGCAGCAGGTTCTGCCAGGTGTGCTATACACACTATACTGTATAATGGTTTTTTTGGCAGGCCACACCTGGCAGGTTATTATTGTCATAAACATAAATTTTGCATGAAAGAATCATTTCATGCAAAATTTTATGATTGATATACTCGTTTTGCATTTTCCTGATATAGCACAACCTACTCAGGTTTTATCTCAAGCATCCCGTATGATCTCCTGAGTCCGCAGTGAATGATCCCTGAGTACAGAGGCAGGAATAAATCCTGAGCACCTCTGGGTGTAGCCCAGAAGGGAAAATGAAAAAAGGAGTCAGCCTGATGTACTTGGATTAAATAGTGATTTAATTATTTATCTAGGTTACATATGAGTGTACCATTATTTTAGGTGTGGCAATGTGTATCCAGAAAAGATGGCGGGTTTTACTGAAGCAGATAAAAATGTATTTCAGAAGCAATTGAATATTAAGTTTAAAGTATTCGGCTAGTAGTTTTCATATTGTTTACTTAAGCAAAAAGAGTGTCTATTCATTGACATATGAAATACATAAGGGCTGAATTATGATGCTTGGATTCTTGGTGTACTTTTGAATATAGCTTAATAGTTTATTCATAGATTATAATCAGACTATCAAAGACTGACACTGTATAATGTGCATCATGGAAGTCAAGACCAGGGATATGGATTTTAAATGTATCTAAAAAACACAGCTGACAGAAGACATGGAAAGAGATGAAATATTCCAGGAAACCTATCTAGAACAGAGAGTGAAGAATGTTGATTGGAGAAAGATGATGATAACTCGTCAAGTAAAAGACAGAAATTCCATAATGCTGGTTGAAGAGAGATTTCCAGAGAAGGTAAGAACAACAAAAATCATGAAATCAAAATTATAATAAGAGAGAGGTTTATGGTACTGATAACGGTCTAAACCAAGTATAGATAGAGCCAGTAAAGTTTATATTTGAGGGCTAGGTAGGTAGGTGTTTTAAAGGCCTAAAACAAGTGCTTGAGGACCCAGAGTTTAATCCCTGGACATAATGAACTCAGTTCTTGAGCAAAAAGCAAAGGCACCCTTAAAGTCTCTGAGCTCCTCAGGGGGGACCCTGGAGTAATCCAACATCTGGCTCTGAGGACTACAATTTACCAGATTCAGACTCTGAACCATGATGACCTCAGTGCTGATCTGTGTATCCCCCACCAGGGGAAGGACCCTCATCCACCCAAACCAGAGCAATCCTTTTGAGACTTCTCCCTTCAGAGATGGGGGGTGGGGTGGGGGTGGAATTGACTTACTTAGAAGATAAAGATCACTAGTCACCTTGTTAAACTGATGGGACTAGAGTGGTAGTACAGAGGAGAAGGCGCTTGCTTTTCATGTGATCTTCCTGGATTCCCTCTAGAACATTCTATATTGTCCCCAGAGCACTGCTAGGAGTGTTTTCAGAGCTCAGTGTCAGGAGGAAGCACTGAGCACAGCTGGATGTGGCCCCAAACAAGCAAATAAACACAAAGCAAAGAAATTAAAATAAGCATGAGTTGAGATAGTGTAAAACTAATGGATAGTATACACACACAAAGACATACACACATATTAGAGCATACACAAATAGACAAAGTATATTTCACACAAACTTGAACTGTACTATGAATAAAATACCTTATTTGTTATTTTTCTGATACCTCTGCCTTCTCCCTCCATTTTCACCCTGGTGTTTCATTTATCAGGTGATTCAATGCACTGTTAACTGAGCTGTTTCCTCTTTTCTTTTGCTGTTTCAGGATATGGTCAATTATCCCCTCATTTCTCAAAATAACAGGTGTATTTTCTTCTTGGAAGAACATGAATAATATGTTGGTCTTGCTATTTCAAAAATATACATTATAGTTGGAATTACATGGTTTCAAGCTTGATCTGAAACTTCAGTCAAAATTTTATCAGTTTTTAACCCAAGGATTCTTTAAATTAATTCACCTCTAATATTATACTGTCCTTTCTAGAAGAAAATTTTTCAAAAAATTACTTTAGCAATATAATTTGCTTATGTTATTCAACTAGAGAAGAAGTAATTGCTTTAGAGCTGAAAAAATATTTTCCCTCATCATATTTTCTCCTTGTGAGCAATCATTTTTAAGAGATCATTCAGAGGTCTCTCACTATACAAGAATAAAACACATTTGTATTTTAATACATTGGTTCAAGTTTCCATAACAACATAATAACTGGAAACAGTAAGCTAAACAGCATTTAGAAAATTTAATTTTCAATCTACAATGATATTTCTTATGTGAATTGGAAATTATACTTGATATACAAAGCATTTTAAGCCTGTAAATAACAGCAAAATGTAAAATAACCTGTCAGTCAAGCTATTTTCCTTAAAAGAACATCATATAGCCAGTAAAATAATCTTATTTATAATCCATGTATTTTTCTTTAAAAATATGTCTTGTTAGCTAAATCCAACATTTTGACTCTAGAGTGGATTTGTACAAAATAAATTGACTTAATTCTCTATAGAATTTTGTGAAAGTACACAAAGTGTTTTAAGTATTTTAATGTTTTTAAAATAGTTATTCAGTATTCACAATTTTATGTGATATTAAATTAGACACATCTTATAAATGAATGGTTATAGTATCACATCAATATTATACAAATCAATACTAGACCACACACTATACATATGCAAATTTAATAAACTGAGGCAGAGATAAACTTATCAAAGTTGGGGATATGATTCAGTGATGGTACACATGTCTTACACATGGTCAATGGCACTGAAAAATAATAATAAATGTAAGATTAATAATATGGGACTGGAGCAATAGTACAGTGTGTAGGGCATTTGCCTTGCCCGCGGCCTGCCTGGGTTCGATTCCCAGCATCCCATATGGTCCCCCGAGCACCGCCAGGAGTTATTCCTGAGTGCAGAGCCAGGAGTAAGCCCTGGGCGTTACCGGGTGTGACCCAAAAAGCCAATAGTAATAATAATAATAATTATGATGATAATCATGAGAACAATAATAGGCTGCAAAGGCAAGAAAGATAGTCTATTTTGACCACTATTTATAATATGGACCAGACTCTATTAGCTAAGAATCAGTCGCCTTGAATTATGAGATATTTCATTAATGCTAGTTATGGAATTAGGTAGTGTGAATGCAGAGTTTTCATAGTATTTCTTCTTACCTTGTATATAGAAATGAAAACATGCAACCCCAAGAAAGAAGCTTTTACTCTTCACTGTCTCCAAATTAGAAGCAGGCAAGGATATTGAGGTTGTTGCTCTGGCGAAGACAATGACAATAAAGCCATAGTAGTGCCTTCTCACTCTTACTCCTGAGTAGAATTTTTTCTTTTTCATCAAAGAAAATGATGGTATAGGCCTTTTGCAAGATTTAACGGTAAGATGCAAGAATCAAGGCTAATGCATGTGTATGTGGACAGTGAATGTAAGAATGATCCCATA
This sequence comes from Sorex araneus, assembly GCF_027595985.1. Lineage (NCBI taxonomy): Eukaryota > Metazoa > Chordata > Mammalia > Eulipotyphla > Soricidae > Sorex > Sorex araneus. The sequence continues at coordinate 167,503,439 of NC_073305.1, forward strand.
TAAGAATACTTGAGAAAATGTGCTTCAAGTAAGTTACAGATTCTTTTTCAAGATTTGACCCAGGCTCTAGAGTTCTCAGTTTTAGTGTCTGAATAACAAAGCATAAATATATTTTTCTCTTGACATGCAAAAATGCACCTCTGGCAGTGGCAGACCACTTGCCTTTCATATTTGAGGACCTGAGTTCAATCCCTAATACTGGATGGTCCCCTGAGCACCATTAGATAACTTCCCTGAAAGAAATTTATATTGGTAGTCCTTCAGGGTCTTTGTGGGGCATTTAGTTGATTTAAGTCTAGCCTTGTGAAAGCACACAGCTGGAAGTTTCCCTTGGACTTATATCTATCACCCCAAACACTAACATCACAGTCATCCTGTTGCTCATTGATTTGCTCTAGCAGGCACCAGTAACGTCTCCATTTTTAGACTTGTTACTGTTTTTGGCATATTGCATACACCACAAGTAGCTTGCTAGGCTCTGCTGTGTGGGCGAGATACTCTCGGTAGCTTGCCAGGCTCTCCGAGAGGGGAGGAGGAATCGAATCTGGGTGGCCAAGTGCAAGGCAAACACCAATAAAACATTAAGTGTCTAAGTTACATTCAGATTGCATCTCATAAATGTATTCTGTTTTCTTTTTCTTTTTTTGTTTTTTTGGGCCTCTCCCAATGGTGTTTAAGGGTTTCTCCTCACAGGCTTATGTGTCCATGTAGGATGCTAAACATCGAACCCAGGTAGCCATGTGCAAGGTAAGCAGTGTCCTGACTATACTATCTCTCCAGCTCAAAATGTATTGTGTTTTTTTGCCGCCAAGATGTGATCCGGGGGGGCCACATGTGTCTGCAGCCTCTCCGCAGCTGCATGAGCATAACTCCAGACACCAGCTAAATTTTTCAGCATGGGCAGCTCCTCGCAGAATGTCCCCAGACTAAGCCTCGGCCCCATGCCCGCCCAGGTGGGGAAAGGTATTTCTCTCTCCCTCTCTCTCTCGCCTCTTCCTTGCCAGGGATGAAGGGCGTGGTGACTGCCATATTATGACGACCATAGATGGGGTTTGCAAGCTTGCAATGATCCAATATCTGGAAGAAATCTCCCTGGACTTAGTTGCTAAAGTACAGAAATCCAAATCCAAGAGACCTCATTTCTCTTCACAACAGGTCTGACTCTAGTGGGGTACTCCTAACAATAATAGTGAGGTTTGTGTTGAAATATTGAATGTAACCATAGTAAATAGAAAGTAAAGTGAAATTTATCAGTTACATAGCGGGGGGGGGGGCTGCGGGGTGTTTTTTTTTTTTTTGGTGGTGGTGGTGGGATATGGGCACTGGTGAAGGGATGGTTGTTCCAGCATTGTATAACTGAGACTTAAGCCTGAAAGCATTGTAATTTTCCACATGGTGATTCAATAAAATAAAATTCTTAAAAAGAAATGTATTGTGCATTTTAATAAAAATCTTAAAACTCACCTCATCATAATTGATTTTTCTTGCATTTTTAGAACTTCATTACTTCTTTGGCTCATTTCATTCTAATTTCCTACCTCTATTGAATTATTTTACACTATGATTGATCATTGTTAAAATTTTCATATATTTATTTCTTTAGGAAAGTAAAATAGTAAAAGATTAAACTTAACTATTTGATCTTGGATCATTATCATCATGACAGATTGATTATAAAATGCAGTACCATTTCATGTCAGAGCATTCTGCTTTCTAAACAAATAAATAATAAGTAGCCATAATAAAGGGTTTTCTTCAGAAGTGCACTGCTATGATCCTACTAAAACATCTCAAGTCTTGTCATTATATGTATTAGCTGCTTAATGACTGAATGGGAGCCATTAGCACTAATAAACTGAAGAAGAAAAAGCACTTCAATTGTCGACCTCAATTAATCCTGATTCTTAGCTTCCTCTCTATTTAAATAGTTTAATCAACAGAATCTTTGTTGAAGGTACTCCCTTATTTTTTTTATATACTAAAAATAGTTTCCTTAACTGTATCATTTAAAGTAAAAAGAATAATTCTGTATCTTATAAAAATCTACTTCACACATAAGTCAATCTATACACATATATGCACATATGTATAAATACTGTTATGAATAGATAGATATATATACATTACAGTTACATTTCAAAAGTTGTCAGTTAAAATAATTTAGAACAGCAAGTTGGAACATATTAACCAAACTAGCTAAGATCTTATTATTATTGCTCTATTTTTAAATGTTCCCAGTAATTTATTCTTACCTGTTTTAATACTCCAGCAATTGAAGTCCTCAGATATTTCTTTCTATATCATGTCTAATATTCTGGTATTTATAATATAATTAAATTATACACATATAGGAAAAATATTAAAAATGTATTTGTGGGTGAACATATATTAAATGTACATAGAAGGGCTGAGGACATATTTTATATGAGTTCCCCTGTATTGATCACCTATATTGCATGGTCCCACCAGTGAAATCAGATATAGTTTCTCCGCGCCCTTTCAGGAGCAGCCTTTTCTGCTAAGGGTGTTCCCAAAACCAAACCCAAAATTAAATAAATAAATAAATAGATAAATGAAGAATGGCATGCAAATTCAGTACCGTTTAGAGTCAGTGCTGTGCAATTTAGTTCTTTATGCAAAATCTAAATTTTGGCATGTGTATCATAATTGATTACTGGATGTTTCTGTGTTATAATAAATATTAGTCAGACTTCTGAAATCAGCAACTATCATTATGTGGATAATGCCTTCCTGTCCACTTTTTAAATATCTCAAAGACATGTTCTATAATAAATCTTAGTCTTTAAAATGATTGACATTTTTAAAGGTGGATTCATTAAATTTAGAACTATTTTAGTAACACAAAATTGTTATAGATTGAATTCTATAAGTAACTAATATGCAAAGAAAATAGATGTTACAAAATGAAACATTCTATGCTCAACATTGTTACATACCTTTATGTATGAGTCAAACCACTTGGTAATATAATGTGATATGCTTTTCAATTTTTTGGGGGGGAGATTTGACCTTACCTGGAAATACTCAGGGGTTATTCCTGTCTTTGCACTGAGGAGTTACTCCTGGTAGAGCTTGGAAAACCATATGGAATGACCAAGAATCAAACCCAGGTGGACCTTATGCAAAAAAATGCCCTACCCAACCCTGTTGTATGCAATTTATTTACATTAATAAGGCAAACCTATCTATTTTTTCTAAGGGTATATATGACTAAAAAAATTTCAGTCACTCATTCATATGAAAAATAGTTTACCAAACTACTTTGATATTCTGAAAAATCTTCCAAACTTAGTTTTTGAAGAAGCAGAACAAGATACTGGCCCTCAAAGAAAATGGAACAAAATAAAAAAGAAACAAATATATAAATATATATAAAATATATAAATTAAAAATATATGTAAAAGAAGTTCAGAATTATAAAGTCTTTATGAATTTCATATCAATAAATTTATTTATTTATTGATAAAATAAATTTTATTTATTTTTATTGCAAGAACAAAACATTTGTGATTCTTAAAGTGACTTACAGTAATTCTAAGTAAAAGTATAAATACACTGTATCACTGTCATTCCATTGTTCATCGATTTGCTCGAGTGGGCACCAGTAATATCTCCATTTATCCCAGACCTGAGATTTTAGCAGCCTCTCCTTACTCATCTTTCCCAACAATTGGAGGCTTTTTCAGGGTTAAGGAAATGATAACTGTTATTGTTACTAAGGGTATGATAACTGTTATTGTTACTGTATTTGGCATATCGAATACACCATGGGGAGCTTGCCAGGCTCTTCCGTGATGTTATACACAATAAATGTATATATTTTACACACATATTTGTAAAAAATTTTCAAGATAAATAACACATGTCAAACTTTGTGACTGAAGTATGTTTGGTACACCAATAAGATACAGAGACTGATGAGCCTAAAACACAGAAAGTGAAATAGAAATAGCACAATGGTTGGGCATTTGCCTTTCAGGTGGCCGTCCCAAGTTGGATTCTTCCACCCCTCTCAGAGAGCCCAGCAAGCTACCGAGAGTATAGAGCCCGCAAGGCAGAGCCTGGCAAGCTACCCCTGCGTATTGGATATGCCAAAAACAGTAACAATAAGTCTCTCAATGAGAGACATTACTGGTGCCCGCTCATTGCCAGACTAGCGATGGGATGACAAAGAACAAAGAAATTAGAAAGATAACCAGGGATTAAATTCTTTTTTTTTTTTTTGGCTTTTTGGGTCACGCCCGGCAATGCTCAGGGGTCACTCCTGACTCTGCACTCAGGAATTACCCCTGGTGATGCTCAGGGGACCATATGGGATGCTAGGAATCAAACCCGGGTCGGCTGCATGCAAGGCAAACGCCCTACCCGCTGTGCTATCTCTCCAGGCCCAGGGATTAAATTCTAAAAGATTGTTTAGGTCATTGAAAAACTACTTTTACATAAAATAATGTGGGAAAATCAATGATTTGAGTAGAGGAAATATACCCCAGTAAATACTTTTAGTATACTACTGTTGGGAATATCATATAAGATAAACCAAATGATCATTAGTCATAGTAAAATCTATATGCTATGCTACACTTTATATTAATAGATAATTCTTTATAAAAACAAATAAATATGACAATCCTTTTCAAATAACATGCTGAATTAGATTGATAAAATACTTTTCTACCAGATAGTTTGAAATTATGCATTCTTTATTTTAAAAGCCTACTGTTTAATAATAATTAGTATACATGTTTCATGTATTTAACCTTGAAGTGTAATGAACCACAATCTGAAGTCACACCTCTTATATTATAATGGATGATTTCTAAAATGAGTATCAAATATTTTTAAGATACTGGTAATGTCATAAAAAGATATAAATTCTGAAAACTCTGAAAATGGAAGTTCTTTTATTTATTTATTTAGCTTTTTGGGTTACACCTGGCGGTGTTTATGTGTTACTTCTGGCTCTACACTCAGGAATTACTCCTGGCAGTGCTCGGGGGACCATATGGGATGTTGGGAATCGAACCTGGCTTGGCTGCGTGCAAGGCAAACTCCCTACCCGCCATGCTATTACTCCAGCCCCGAAAATGGAAGTTCTTTTAAATTGAAGTATCCTGAGGCAGGAGAAAATATATTCAGGATTAGGCACTTCACTTGGATGAACAGGTCTTGGTTCAATCTCAAAATCACATGGTCCTTGGAGCATCACTAGTTGTAGCCCTGAAAGAAGCCTTTTCCCCTGCACTCTGGCATTGAACTGCTGACCTGACCCTGTTGGACAAGTACTGCATGGAGGAGCAAAAACACCTCCTGAAAATCTTTTGGGAGACCTTCCCCCACCCAAACACAAAAAATTTAACTTTAAATGAGTTTTCTCCAAAAAATATGGGTAAGGAAAAAAAAATCCATGAAACTTATGACTTCAGGTAAACTGGAAACCTGTGAGTACTTATCTTACCTATCTGTAGTTATAAGGAACAATTTTAATAAAGTTCTTTATCAATCTTTATCAATGTATCACTGTCATCCGGTTGTTCATCAATTTAGTAGAGTGGGCTCCAGTAATGTCCCCATTTTTCCCAGCTCTGAGATTGTAGCAGCCTCTCCTTAGTCGTCTTTCCTAACTATTGGAGATTCTTTCAGGGTCAGGGGAATGAGACCTATTATTGTTACTGTCTTTGGCATATAAAATACACCATGGGGAGTTTGCCAGGGTCTGCCATGCTTATCAATCTGTAACCAGATTAAATTTTATTTTGGGGACACAACCAGCTATGCTCAGAGTTTAGTCCTGATTCTGCTCAGTGATCACACTTGGCAGTGCAGAGAGACCATGTGGGTTACGGGGGTTGAACACAGGTTGGTCTCTTACAAGGCAAATACCTTACCCACTGTACCATCACTCCAACTCTGTAACTCATTCTTAATAGAACTGTTTATTACTTTTTTTAAAAAGGAAAAACACAAAAGGGGAATTAGTGAATGCCATACCAAGTGTCATTTGCTATATGAAACTCTACTCTTCAAACAAAGGTCATAAGTCATATTATATCTGAGCAAATTGAACAGTTAGAGATATGTAAAGAGAATATGGTATTACTAGAGAAAATGTTTAAAGTAACTTCCTGGAGAGTGGGGCTAAGGCATGGAGAATCCTTTTCAAATTTAAGCAGAAAAGGTGAAAATAAAAAGTGACAGCAGAGTAAGTTCCTACAGAAAAAAAATGTATTAAAAACCAAATGTGAAAGAACTGGGTGGTAAAAATGCATATTTGAACAAAATATTTTGTTTGTTTGCGGGACAGATCCTGTGATGTGCAGGGATTATTCCTGGCTATGGACTCAGAAATGACTCCTCATAGTGCTCAAGGAGCCAGGTGGGACCCTGTGGATTGAATGAGATCTTTCACTTACAAGGCAAGCACCCTACCGGCTGTACTATCTTCTAGGTCCTCAAATAAAAATTTTTTTAAAGCATTAGAAAATGGAAAGAAACTGTATGAATAAAAATTAGGTGGAGAAAGAAGTTTAAATGACCTGATTAAAAAATGTCTAGGAAGACAAAGGAAAAAATATCAAGTACTTGTTATTAAATTCTGCACAAAAGAAATGTAAAGCTAGCCAACAGAACAGAGTAGTTACCTACTAGCATAATCTCAGAAAATGTTCCACCAATTGAAGAAAATACTATTTTTCACAGTACAGTGTCCAACAAAATTCCAGGAAAATCACCCTAGGATGCTCAACTCGAGTGACTTACCTAGATGTTTTACATAAAATATCCTTTTGGCAATTATATACATTAAAATCAATTATTTTATGAGATTATCAACTGATACTACATTTCATATATATATATATATATATATATATATATATATACAAACAAGAATATAAAAGAATTTCCAGGAAACTCCAACCTTAGCTTACCTTGAAAACATGATTCTTGTTTCTGCCTCAAAGAGAATTGGTCACTCTATGGTTTATACAATAAGCCATTTCAAACAGAGTTGAGCAAGGTACAAACAGTATGAAGCAGGGTTTAAGTTTTAATACCAGACAAAGCAAAGTTCCACTCAAAAACATGAAAGACTGCAGCACGATACTAAAAATCACATTTCACTGTGACAATATGACAGGTAATATCTACACAAAATAACAAAAAAATTGATTTAAGAAGTAGAAAATACAGACATTTATAGGGAACATAGAGACACACTAAAAACACAGTTAATGCAATACCCATAATAATGTAAGAGTGACCAAATGAAACTATAAAGAAACAATATAATAAAAATGAGCTGATTTTGCCAATCATCCTTATATCCTAATAATTGATGTATTTTTAACTTGTAACAGTATACATGGAATCTAATAATACTAGTTGGTTTGTTTTTATGTTTAATAAGACACACATTACAAACAAAATGACCTTGACAAAATCAAAATGAAAAATAATAAAGCAACATTCTGTGCAGAAATTTGAAACATTCCATACGATATGTTTATAAATGGTAAAATAAGCCAAGCTAAAATTTTCTAAAATTTAATGATGATAAAATCATGAGACACAATAATGCATTGAGTATGCTAATGGTATTCAGCATAAGATAAAAATTAAATTTCTCTTATCAGTGAAAATGTGAAAGATTATAAATAACCTCATACCTTAAAATCTAAAGTAACCCAAAGTATGGCAGTCATAACACAATATAGCAAATAATAAAAATAAGAGATAATTTAATGAGTAAAGAAAAGTAGTAGACGAATAATCAAAATAATATTTGGAAAGTAAGACAAAAATTGATTTCGGTAAGAGTGCACAATTGTCAGGTGCTTGCCTTATATGCAATCTAATTGGTTTGATTTCCCCCGAAACACCAGGAGTAGTCAGAAATATGCTTGGAGCACCACTAGGTGTAACCCAAAGCCAGACAAACATAAGTTTGATAAAGCATCTTAAGAAAATGGGTAGAAAACACAAAATTATAATTGAGGAGGGACAAGTAATTATACAAAGGAAAAATATGAACTCATTAATTATTAAATTACAATAAGATTTTTGTACCTATGTATACATTTGAAAATCTGAATGAAACAGACAATTTTCTTAGGAAACAATTTGCTATATTATTGCTCAGAGTTTATAATATACTAAAGAGTTATTTTCCATATGGTTCCCAGGTACTATTGGGAGTGACCCCCAAGTAATGCTTAGTGTCATCCCCAAACAAAAATCCAATAAAAACAGCCTGTTTAAGATATTTTCAGTACAATTTCTTCAAATAGTCATCGTATATTAATATGATCCATATGCCACATAAGTTGTTATGTAGCATGAACACATTTCAATACTTTTATGAAATTATATATTAAACATTTGGTACAAATGTAAAGAAATTGACATGTCAACTTAATGAAAATTTCTATTTTTCCTGACTAGGTAGTTTAGAATACCAAAAAATATTCATTCCTTGTTTCTATATGTAAAAAAAAATTATAGTAACAGCTCTATTGAATGTGAGCAAAAAAGTGAAAAAGCAAGCTGTAAATAATATAAGAGAAGCACAAATTCTCCCACATATTAAAAGCACTATAATATTTCTATAGCAAAGCATATATAATTGCATGTAAAATAGATGGAGAATGGGAAAGAACAGAAATGAAAGAGATAGAAAAAAGTGTATATGAAAGTCTATATGTGAGAAATGTACATTCATTTCTCAGGGGCAAAATAAGGTTTAAATAAACGCTACTCGAAAAAATAATCATTAGAAATGACACACATAAATACTTCAAGCCTATAGTTGAATAAACACAATATGAATGATGCATAAAACTTAAAATATATTTAAAATTAAGTCAAGCAAGTGCTAGAAAAATTTTATTAAAATAAATTTAACTAGGAGCCAGAGAGATAGTAATGTGAGAAAGGTAGTTGCTCTGGATGTGAATGATCAAGCTTTGATCTCTGGAGCATCTAATATGGTCCCCAGTATGCAAGTAATTACTGCGTGTAGAGACAGAGACAAATTCAGAGCTCTGGGAGGTGCAGAATAAAGCAAAAAAAAAAACCCAAAAAGTAAATGTAATTAATTAATGATAAGATATTAGTACATTAAAGTATTCAATAATAAATTGAATAAAAATTTTAGATGGAATCCAATTCTAGATGCAACGAAAGAAAATAGCTATTAATTTGAGTATGTTAGTCAAAGTGTTTGACATGTTTAAAAATCATACAAAAATCTGGGAAAATATGATTTTACTAGGAGGTATCTAATTTTACATGGATAAAATAATAAAAATTATAATCATTCATTAAAAAATAACTTAATTTACATATAGTTAGTAAATAAAAGAAAATATTCATTATGTAAATTTTCGATAGCATAGTGGTAGGGCGCCTGCTTTTCACACTGCCGACCCGTGTTCGATTTCTCTGCCCCTCTCGGAGAGCCCGGCAAGCTCCCAAGAGTATTGCACCTGCACAGCAGAGCCTGGCAAGCTACCCATGGTGTATTGGATATCCCAAAAACAGTAACAACAAGTCTCACAATGAGAGACGTTACTGGTGCCCGCTGGAACAAATCGATGAGTAACGGAATGACAGTGACAGTGAATGACAGTGATATTGCACAAAATAACTTGGCTATAAATATCACTTTTATCATCATCATAATAATGATTAAGAAAAAAAATACAGATTTTAGAAGGACTTTAGAATTTAAATTAGACTTTAATAAAATTTATGAAATGATAATTAGAAAACAAATAAACTAATCAAATAAAAAATACAGATTCTTAAAAATAAATACAATTAAAATTGCAGATGTACTATAGAGATATTATTTAAAAATTGGAGTTTAACTTTCAGAATAGAGAGAAACTTGTGTTAGGTATAGATTTAATGTATTGCAAAGTTAAACATTATACAAATTCAGAAATTATTTACATTATACTTCATTCGAAAATCTTTTGTCCAAGATAGGGGTGTGTAATTTTTATTCTTTTCCTATATTGGACTCTCTTTTCTCTTCCATATTTCTTAAATATTTTTACTTCACAAAAGAATATTATGTGAAGCCATAGTTTTGATAGTAGGAAACATACTCAAGCATCATACCTACATCTAATATAAGTGGTTTAGAAATATGTAAAAGTTATACATAGAAAATCACAAGGAATGTGGGGGCTGGAGCCTTAGCAAAGCAGGTAGGGTGTTTGCCTTGCACGCGACCAACCCGGGTTCAATTCCCAGCATCCCATATGGCCCCCTGAGCACCACCAGGAGTAATTCCTGAGTGCAGAGCCAGGAGTAACCCCTGTGTATCGCCAGGTGTGACCCAAAAAGCGAAAAGTAAATAAATAAATAAAAAATCATAAGGCAAATTTCATACATGTTAGCAATTGAGAATGCTAGACTTCAGAGATAGAGAAGTTTTATATATTATTTATATAAGTTTTTCTAGATCTAAAATCATTTTATTTAAGTTACAAAAACAGAATAAATCCAAAATAAATAAATGAATCTTCACAGATGACCTAAAGATGAACAGCACAGCTTAAAATGTATGAGCAAGTATTCTTGAACCAAAGTTTGTTGGCGAGTAACAATACTAGTACTGTCACTTATTAATTGTTACAATCTTGTTCAAGTTACTGTACTGACTTAGTCTGTTTCCTTGAGTTTAAGTAGAGTTGTTTTACATAGAGCTATTGTGAAACTTAATTAAATTGTTATGTATGTGTAAAGCATTTGGACAGCGGTTGGCACAGAGTGAATGATATATAAATGCTTGTACAATAAAATGAGTTTTATTTATTTTGTCATATGTACTGAATCAAAGCAGAAATTCCTCCTTATACTTAATATCTATAATCAGCATGAACAAAATAGAAACCAAGAATAGGGCATACTGTCTTAATTTTAAAAGTAGGAACAAAACTAATGAGGATTAAGACAAATTAAGTAATAGCAACCTAGAGCCAGACCATCTGGTCCAATCAAGAAACAGCATTTGTATAACACATTAAAAATCAAGTGTCTTCTTGGTTTCTAACTAAATAGAAAAGATATATCTACCAATTCAATTCGGAACATAGTTTTGACACTAAAATATGAGGAATAGAGCTCTGAGAAAGTGATTAAAATGGACAAAATTATGTTAGGGTAACAAATGAATACCACATACCACCATTCATACAAATGTCATATAAAAGCTGAGAAGAAAAGTTTGGAACATAAGCATGAAATCTGTGCATATTGTGTTGTATGTTATGTACGTTTTGGCGTGGAATAGATAGTTTAGTCTGGACATAATTTGTTTATAGATTTTTTGAAACTGTATAGTATGCATTTAGAAGCAATACATGTATGCATGTATTTGTATATGTATTTATGTATAGGTATTACTTTTGTTTTCGTTTTCTATGGAATCAACAAAATAGACAAATAGAGGCCAGACATTAAAAAGAGAAAAAGGAAACATTAGCTACAGCAGGGGAAAGTTTAAGCAAAGATGAAAGGAATGCTTTTGAAACTCCATCACTTGAAAGGAAACGAAGAAATAGAAAAGGTATGGAGTGGTTAGAAGGATTCTGGGGAAAGCGCCCAGGGAGTGTAATGCTGGAATTCAATCTCAAAGAGCCAGTGGACTAGGGCAAGAGGCAGACATGAGGATGGCGGTACATCTGCATTCAATCAGTGCCTTTTTTTTCCCCCTGAATTCTGTTTCCCTTCTTTCTCTGAAATCACCCATCCAAAATCCCCGAGGCCATTGGAACATGTGTGCTTCCTCCTTACAAACTTCACTTTGCATCAGGAGACCTGTCCTTGTTAATTTAACACAAACCCTAAAGTGGACATAGAAAATACTTCCTAAACTTAGTTCTAGTACTTAATAATATCAACCTAAAAGTCTTGTCCTCAGTTGTGATATTTAGAACATGGCTAATTCAGTCATTTGTTAACCAGTGGAAAAGGTGAAAACAAAAAAAATAAATTGCAATATATATTATCTGATCTCATTCATGGTTGATAAGACCTCATTCAACACTCTTAATGCTTTCTTCATGTTTTTTTCACAACTATATTCATTGATAATCACTAATCATTAATTTTTGACAAAAAATCTGGTTTTCTGGTTTCTGTTTTCTTGATTCGACTGCCCACATTTTTTTCACCACCACTATTCAAATGTACATGTGGCATTCATGGTCCTGATGCAATAAATTTCTTTTAAATGACAAGCTCTTAAAATTTCTCTACCATATAGAATAATTTATATACTATATCATCAAAAATAACTATTTTTATGAAGGTCAGGTTTCTAAAATTAATTATACTTATTTCTGTGTAATTGTAATGACCCTCCCTATTCAAAAAATCCCAAAATTCTATGTAATATAAAATCTAGGGTACTGAAAGAAATTCCTCTGCAATCTGGTACAAACAATGATATTTACTTTCTTTACTACTAATCTGTATAGTTTTGGAAGTATTTACCACCACAATCAGGCAAGAGAAAGAAATCAAAGGGACCCAAATTAAAAAGAATTTAAAATACCACTGCAAACTAGCACTGTTTGTTAATGACATGATAATAAACATTAACTGCTTCACTAAAAAACTCTTAAAACAGTGAATGTATTCAAAAAGTCTCAAGGTACTAATGAATGCACAAAATCTGCTCTATTTTTATTTGGAGTGAATTAGAGGAGATATAAAAATGAGAACTCTGTTTAAAATAGTGTCCAAAAATGTCTAATACCTAAGGTATTAACATAATAAGCACCTCACTGTAGCACTGTCTTCCGGATGTTCATTGATTTGCCCGGGCAGGCACCAGTAAGGTCTCCATTGTGAGATTTGTTGTTACTGTTTTTGACATATCGAATACCCCATGGGTAGCTTGCCAGGTTTTGCCTTGCGGGCGGATACTCTTGGCAGCTTGCTGGGCTCTCCAAGAAAGACAGAGGAATTGAACCTGGGTTGACTGTGTGCAAGGCAAACACCCTACCCACTGTGCTGTGCTATCGCTCCAGCCCATTGACATAATAAAGGATATTGCAAACTTATGCATTGAAAACTAAATCACTGTTGAAAGGAATCGTAGAGTGCATTCAGGAACTGGAAAAATATTCCTTATTCATGATTTGGGAGAATTATCCAAAGTAGCCATTTTTATGAATATAATAATGTATATTTAGTGCAATTCCCATAAAAAATCCAATTATATTCTTTAAGGAATAAATTCTACTACAATTTGTTAGTGTCATAAAACTCCCTGAATCCCAAAGCTATCAAAGCAATTCTTTAAAAAAAAGGGGGGGGGAATATACTGCATCTCCTGACTTTCTAATATACTTTCTAATATACCACAAAGCTACAGCAATCAAAACTGCATTCTAGATTCTGGTTATTGTGAGTTGTGCTGCAGTGGACATGCAGTGAACATAGATGTGCAGATGGCATTTCTGCTGTGTGTGTTTGGACCCCCACTGTATATTTCTAGAAGTGGTATTACTGTAGGTTTTTGAGGAATATCCATACTGTTTCCTAAAAAAGGCTGAACCAAGAAGCATTCCCACCAGGAACAAAGGAGAGTTCTTTGTCCCCGCAGAGGCTCCAGCTCTGGTTGTTCTTATTTTTTTGAATATGTGCCAATCTCTATGGTATGAGATGATATCTGATTTTTTTTTTTAGTTGCATCTTCCTGATCATTAGTGATATAAAACATTCTTTTACATGCCTTTTGGGCATTTCAATTTCTTCCTTGAAGAAGTTTCTGTTATATCTTCACCCCATTTTTTGATGGTGTTGGATATTTTTTCCTTGTAAAGTTTCCCTAGTGCCTTATATATCTTCGATATTAACTCTTTATCAGATAAGGATTGGGTAAATATCTTTTTCTATTTTGTGAACTGGCTTTGTTTCTTGATCATTGCAGCACTATTCACAGTAGCCAGAATCTGGAAACACCTTGAGTGCACAAGGTGTGCACTTTATCTAATCATGATAGATGATTAGATAAAGAAATTATGGCACTGTAGCACTGCCATCCCATTATTGATTTGCTCGAGTGGGCACCAGTAATGTCTCCATTGTTAAGACTTGCTGTTTTTTTTTTTTTTTTTTTTTGCTTTTTGGGTCACACCCAGCGATGCTCAGGGGTTACTCCTGGCTTTGCACTCAGGAACTACTCCTGGCGGTGCTTGGGGGACCATATGGGATGCCGGGGATTGAACCCGGGTCGGCCGCGTGTAAGGCAAACGCCCTACCCGCTGTGCTATCGCTCCGGCCCCAACTTGCTACTGTTTTTGGCATATCGAAATGCCACGGGTAGCTTGTGAGGCTCTGCCTTGTGAGCGGGGTCCTCTTGGTAGCTTGCTAGGTTCTCCAAAAGGTACGGAAGAATCGAACGTGGCTCGACCACATTCAAGGCAAATGGCCTACCCCCTGTGCTATGACTCCAGCCTACACATGGCACACCTACACAATAGAATATTACACAGCAATTCAAGAAAATTATGTCATGAATTTTTCTTATAAATGGGTGGATATGGAGAAATGATAAGTAAGATAAATCAGAAGAAGAGAGGCAGATATAGAATGACTACACTCATTTGTGGGATATAAAAAAAAGTAGTATAAAACTAATATCCAAGGTCATGAAAAACAGGTACCTGGAGGACTGGTCAATGGTTAAAAGTTTGACAAAAGTGTGTGTTGGGCAAAGGGCGGTTAGGATAGAGAAGGGACCATTATGATAACAACACTTAGAAATGATCACTCTGGACAAGAAATGAGTGTTGGAAGTTGGTAAAGGGATATACATAATAAAGGGATATACTGATACTTTCAATATATGCATTTCATACCGTAATGCCCCCAAAGAAAGAGAGACAGAAACAGACAGACCAAAGCAGACACAGAGAGAGACAGAGAGAGGAAGAGAGAGAGAGAGAGAGAGAGAGAGAGAGAGAGAGAGAAGTTCCTGTCATTGAGGCAGGAGGGAAACTGGGGACAATGGTGGTGGGAAATGTACACTGGCGAAGGGACTTAGAATATTATATGACTGAACTCCCCGACCAAAATAAATACCCTGCATCCTACTAGAATAAAGACACACTCAAATAATTAAATAGAACTGAAACATCAGAGGTAAATCCTCAGCAGTATGAATGGATAATCTATGTAAGTGGAGTAGAATACATGAAGTAGAACAAAGAATATTTATGCAAGGAATGCTTTTTTGGATAACTTAAGAGTTACATGCAAAAATATTAAACTGAATTCATACCTCTGACCATGCTCAAAAGTTGATTCAAAATAAATTAAAGCCACAATATATAGATCAAAATCCATAAAACATATTGAGGAATATATAGACTGATCTACTCAAAAATAGATACACATCTCAGCGTTATCTCAACAGTTTCACTTTATTAGTAAAGCAAATAAAAGCAAAATGCACAAATAAAATGAAATGTACTCTAAAAACTTAATCTGAAAAAAGAAACACTTGGATAGACATTATGGGACTGGAGAAATAAATACAAGGGGTACATCATTTGCCTTGCAAACAGCTGACCAGAGTTTGACCCTCAGCCTCTCACACAGTCTGCCAAAATGAGTCAGGAGGAGCCCTGAACCCTGCCTGGTATGATTAGGAAAACACAAAGAGCACATACTCAATTAATGAAAGAAATAGACACACACCACAGATCAGATACAAGATATATGAAGTGCTCACAAAATTTCAGTAGAAAACAAGTGATTCCACAACAAATGAGGAAAGATGAATAGATACTCCTCCTAAAAAACATTTAGATGTACGGTAGGCATATGGAAAAGTATTTATTGAAACACAGCATCAGAGAAATGAAAACGTTTGATATATTATACCATACAAGTATATACTGGATATATCAATAATATGGGAATTATCTAGTGTTGGTGGTGGTATGGTAGAAAAAGAACTCTAACTCACTGCTGGTAAAAATAACATCTGGTCTAGTCTTTGTGAAAATCTGTAGGTTAAATACTCAAAAAATATTAATATAGTTTCCATATGACCCCAACTTCAACTTTTGGCATCTACCCTCAAAGAAGTAACATCAGTTTAAAAAGATACATGCACATCTATGTTCATTGCAGTGCTAAGTATAACTTCAAGGATGTGACAATAACTCAAATATCCAATGAGGTGAATATATAGAGAAACTGATACAAAACATAATGAAATACTATTCAACTTTGTGAAAAATATAAAATCTTCTAGATCAATGCAACTTGGATAGAATTGAAGGATGAAGCACTATGTGAAATGAATCAGGGAGAAATAGAAATATCAGACAATCTCAGTCATCTGGCACAGAGAGAAGTATAAAGGAAATAGTATCAAATGATGCCAAGCCATGCCCTTGGAATCTGAAATTTAGATTACCAACTAGTGGGGGAGGGGGAGAACGTGCTGAAAGGGACAAGTTAGGTGGATTAGAAATAATATAGGGACAGTAGTGGAGGGTCTCAGTAAGTTTGGTGTGGTGATGATATGCAGGAAATTTGTACATCAAAAATATAAATGTTGGAACAGAACGAGGTAACCTAAACTAAAATAAAAAATAAAAACATAAAAAGAATATGCTATACTTCATTCCTCCTTATAAAATAATCTACTGTGTTTACTGTGTTTCAAATACTTTGGTGAAGACCTTTACTTCATAAGGAACAAAAGCATTTTAAACCTCTTATTGTCAATTCTTTATAGCAATTAATTGAGTCTTAACTATTTTATAATCACTAACTTAGGTGTTTATAAATTGAATTCATAATATTTATATTATGTGTATGATTAGTTATGTTGATTAATAATGACATTAAACAACTACTATTTACTCTATAACTACAGTTCATTCTCTGATCAAACAATGAGATCAACTCTTGATTCAAATAATGTGCCATTTTCTCTTATTGCATTTTCAATTACACAATTTTCAATAACACAATTCATACACATATTGCTTCACAGTTTCTTCTCATTTTTCTCACTGGCATGCAATGCCACTTATATTTTATTATTTTTATATTCTCTACCTTAGATTAAGATGCTAATTACATGAAGTCTAAGGCTTTAATTTGCTTAATTCAATTATATATTCAAATACCTATAATTTCACAAAATATTAAATAAGTAGCTCTCCACATATTTTATCAAATGCTATCCCTAAGTGTTAAGAATTCTTAAGTATTTTACCAGTTCCTTAAAAGATATTTAACAAGCTCTATTAATTCAAACAAATAGTATAAGACAAGTTTAAATTAGGAACAAACTGGGAACACATTCTGGATACTCTTAATGAGCCTTGAAGTAAGTTAGGTAACAGCTTTAATTCTTTTGAGCCACTCTAGTTTTATTTAATGTATTACAAGTTCAGTGGTTAAACTGTTCCTTAGTGGAAGGAAGCTGAAACAACTCTATTAGACTAATGACAAGGGCTGATTTGATTTTTTTTTTTCTTCCTTAAAACTGAGAACAAATTAGGTCATAGTGATGGATTAGATCCAAACACAGTGCCTTGGTTTGACATAGAGGAAATTTTCTAGTCCAAAATTACTTGAAGGAGAAAACTTGTGATCATATTTAGAGTTTGATGCGTATGGGGGAAAAATAGAAAAGAAATTAGATGAGTCCCTTAGAAAAGCTAATCAGAGAAATCCATTTTTTTCTAGGGTTTATAAATCAGGTTTATTTTAAGAACAGAAAAGGCAGATATTTTGCAGTCATTGAGCAAGCCGTGAATACACAGGTCCCACGACCTCTCTGGAGCGTTTGCAACTTTGCACAAATCTTGTCATTATAAAGAAGTATCTTTGACTCCTATTAAGCTCAATAGAACTCGACTTACTGCCTCAGAGCAAATTGATGGCATAGCATTGCATTCTGCACTGATCAGTAAAACGTATGCTGACAAACTGCCCTAGCTAGGTCTGTTTTTCTTTCAAATGGCTTCAGATTTCAGTAGGTCATGTGCTGTTGGAGCAGACCAAACAAGGTTTCAAACCTAGTTCTGCTAAGGAATAGGAAACCTGGGACTCATGGGAAGTTCACCTGGAGTTCCTCATCTGAGCAAGCAACTCTATTAAATGTTCTGGAATTGTTTTCCAGCAGTTTTGTCAATGTGAGCAGACAAGCACGCCGCTAGCTTTTCTGGAAAGGACAGTGTGATCAAAAAAGGTTCAGAGGAGTTTGAAATCTCCCTGATGCTGGCAAACATCGTCTCTCAGACCTGGTAAAAAGTAATTCTTGGAGGGTGCTACCTGGAATTATGTATGTCCTGGAGGACTGACTGGAAATTTGACCAGTTTTTAACTCTTAACAGAGCGTATATTCTAATGCCTCTCTGATGCATAGCTTTGCTTCTGGAGAAAAAGATTTCTTTATCTCTGCTATAAGTCAAATTGAAAGATTTTTCTTTCCCTCTGCCAGCAGTGTAGACATCTTTCCATTAGCAAATTCTCATCTCCTTGGTTTTATGCTCATTTATCCAAACACAGACAGCAAATTTCAAGTGATTACCAGCATTATTATTATCATGAACTACCTTTATAAAATTCAAAATAATGCTCTCTTTCCATCTGTACTCTTTATTCTGATTTTCTACTCTGAATTCTAAAACAAACAAAACTAAACTCCAAAATTTAATCAATATTTAGGACCAGAGCTGTAATACAGTGGGTAGGTCAATTGCCTTGCATCCAGCCTGCCCAGGTTGGTTTCCTGGCATTACACATGGTGCCCTGAACCGTCAGGAGTGATCCTTGTGCTCAGCGCCAAGCGTAAGCCCTGAACACCATGGAATAAGTCCCCCATCCCCCTGCCCAAAAGAATTGCTTTGTAACTTCTTAAAATTCAAATGTAAGAAGAGGACAGATACATAGTACTGGGGTTAAAGTGCTTACCTTGCATGTGGCTGACACCAGTTCCATCTCAAGCACTACATTGTGTCCTGAGCAGCACTAGTTCAGAACTTGTGGTGACCCAATCCTTACCACCCAAACAGGAAGTTGCTTTGAGCCAAAGAAATGGTACAGGGTTAGGCAGTTACATTGCATTTGGCCTGTTCCAAATTGACCCAAAGCATCTCATAGAAATCTCTAAGCATAGCTTGGAATAACCCCTGTGCACAAAGGCAGAGTAGCCTCTTGAGCATCACTCTGGATGAGGTCCAAATCTCCCTCCACATACATACACACACACACACACACACACACACACACAAATACACACACACCCCTAAGATAAAGCAATTACATACTAAACTCATGTAAGCATTAAAGCACAAAAAATTAGTGTAAAGAAGAACTAAAACTAGGTTCAACAATATGTTTTAGATGTTATAAAAGTTGTTTCAATAAAAATAGTAATTACATAGATTCATTAAATAATTAATTCCATTAACAATTAATAGAATTGTTCATTTGGGAGAGGAAAACGGAGATTGCAAATCATAAATATATCAAATAAAACATTTTATTAAACATAAAATTGTTAAGAACTATAAGGTACTATTTTGAATACTTTCACGTCAATATCTCAAAAACTATAATTTCTCAGAGAAAACTTCATGTTCAGATTGTTTTTACACGGAATTATATCAAATGTTAGTGACAATTAATAGACAAACACTTTCAGATATAGAAATAACAACACTTTGTAACTTATTTTCTTATCAACACTGTTCAAAAACAAAACCAGACTGAAATATTATAACAAAACTACAGAACAAAATTACTCAAAAATATGATGACAGAACCTGCTAACATAATACCAGAAAATAAATTAATAAAAAAGTAAGTAGAATTTCTCTAAAATATGCAGTTATTTTAAATCTTAAAAACCAGTCTGTCTCAATCACCATGTGAACAGAATATAGGTAGCAAAATGTTTATGAATAATTGTAGAAAATTTTGCTTAACAAAATTTAATGAGAATTTACAATGAAGACTGTTACTAACTAGAAATAGCAGAGTATGCCCTGGGTTTAATAGAGGACATCTATTTAAAAAAAAAAAACTAATGCTGACATTTTTAATGGCAAAGTATTGAATGATTTCCTTCAAAGATTGAGAGCATAGCAAGGTTATCCACTCTATTTTTATTCAATAGGTTACTAGAAGTTCAAATGTGTAACTTAAGACAAAAAAACGGAATTAAATATGTAGACACTGGAAACACAAGTTAAAACTGTTTTTGTTCATAGGTGATATGACATTGTCATAGAAATTTATAGGCAATTTTATTATAAATTACAAGAATTTATAAGTGAACATATTTAAGTATAAGATATAAGATAATTTACAAAATTTGGTTCTTTTCCATCATCAACATGAAATAATTATGAAAATAATTGCAATAAAATTTTGCTTACATTTTTATTAACAAATGCAGTAGTTAGAGTTCAATTTAATTAAAAAAATTTCAAGAACTTAATGTTGAAA
Organism: Sorex araneus; assembly: GCF_027595985.1. Classification (NCBI taxonomy): domain Eukaryota; kingdom Metazoa; phylum Chordata; class Mammalia; order Eulipotyphla; family Soricidae; genus Sorex; species Sorex araneus. The sequence continues at coordinate 167,523,962 of NC_073305.1, forward strand.
ATTATAATTAGAGGAATTAAACAAATAAATGATGAGATGTAAGAAGTATACTAACTGGGAACTCAATATTGTGAAATGTCAGTTTTATCTAATTAATCTATGAATACAAAGTCCTAGCAAATCTGCTACTTAAAATAACCAACCTGAATCATAAATTACATAGGCAATCCACAGGAACAAATCTTATATACAAATGAAATACCCACTCTACTTAATATTGGGTTATCTATAACTATAATAATATTGCAAGCATCAAACAGAACAATCAATTCTTATAAATCTACTTAATAAAGAAGTTTTATAAACAGATGGTGCACAGAAATCACAATAAGAGTATGAAAATAAAAGCATAGTTTTTTTTAACACCACTCTATATCTTTCTATAGTCCTAGAGTAAGATCCAGGAATATAGATTTTATTTTTTGAACTTTGCCTGGGTGACCATAAAACATTTAGAAGTTGGATTCCATTAAAAGTACAACAAAAGATTTCAACATTTTCTCAGAAAAATGAGTCATTTAAAATAAAATCACAACTTATGCTCAGTAGAATAACCAAAAGTTTAAAACTGACATATTTTAACCGCATAAATACTCCTTGTAAGGACCAGGGTTGGCAGTGTGCTTACTCTGCAGGCCTAGGAGCTCTGTTCACTCACCCGAACCTCATATAATCTTTGAGCATAGCCAAATGTTGCCCCCAAACAAAAACAAACTAAAATAAATTTTAAAAACTCATAGATGAGAACCTAAACTTTTACAAATTGAAAAATCTTTGGTAATTTTTATAAAGTTTAGCTACCTAAAGTTAAACAGCATGAAGCTTAGAAATCTCACACCTGGCATTTACATAAAAATAAATCGAATGCTTCTACAACAAATATCCACAAAATAATTTTATAGAAACAGCATACAAAACATCCTTTCCTTATCTGAGAACAGAAATTAATAAGCGAATCTTTATAAAATTTTCAAGTCCTTTCCAACTTAGAGAAAATCATAAATACTATATAATGACTTTTTATAATTTCTACTTATCACTGGATGTTACACATATTGTCCAGTGCAATCTAACTTATACATAAAAATTACATGGACTCCTATTTCATCTCTCTCTCTATATATATATATAATATATATATATATATATATCTCATTTTGGGCATTATGATCTGCAATTTGGATACTGAAAGATTATCATGTTTATCCTTTTATCTACTTTCAGCACTAATTCTTGAGTGCTGATTTCCAACTATCACTGTTATCTTGGTCCTTTCTCTATCCTAACTGCTCTCTTCCCGTTTGTGGCAAGCTTCAAACCATGGACCTGTCCTCCTGGCTTTTGTTTCTACGGTCTTTGGGTATTAGTCTGATACTATGTTTTTAATATCCCAGAAACAGTACAATCATTCTATGTCTGTCCCTCTCCTTCTGACTCATTTCACTCAGCATGATACTCTCCATGTCCTTCCATTTATAAGCAAACTTCATGACTTCATTTTCCTGCTTGCTGTATAGTATTTCATTGTATTCCATTGTGTAGATGTACTAGAGCTTCTTTATTCAGTTGTCTGCTTCTCACACACAGATTGTTTCCAGATTCTGGCTACTATGAATAGTGTCACAATGAACATAGAACTGCAAAAAATGAACAAAATATGAACTTTCAGTTCATACTGTATTTAAAATTCTATTTTTCTGTACTTTTTCAGAAACATTCGGTGTTATTTTAATTTTCTCTCAATTATCTTTTGATTAATTTCCCTTTCTGGAGCTTCAAACCATTTATTTAAAATGACAATAAGTTTAGGGGCTGGAGTGATAGCACAGTGGGTAAGGCATTTGCCTTGCACACGGCCGACCCAGGTTTGAATCCCAGCATCCCATATGGTCCCCTGAGCACCGCTAGGGTAATTCCTGAGTGCATGAACCAGCAATTACCCCTGTGCATCACCGGGTGTGACACAAAAAGCAAAAAATAAAATAAAATAAAATAACGATAAGTTTATCTGTTTCCATAGATAGACATATGACCTCACTTATAAAAGCCAGTGAATTATATTTCACTGTTCTCAGCATTTATTTTTAGGAGGATGTGTAACAGAAACCAAACCAGTGAATGTTATTATTGAGAATTTTACCATGAATATTATGGGAGATACATTCTATTTTTACCATGACTATTAGCTGTGTTATAAATCTGTAACTTATGGCAATCATTTTTCTCAGCATGTAGGAGATCATTCCTGAAAATTTGGAGAAAAATAGAGGAAATGAGCTGAGCAGGATAGAGTGCACATTTTTATCTGATGATGTATTTGAAGCCCTGGGATCCTATTTCATCCTAGAGTCTAATTCATTTCTTGAGTGATTGATTTTTTGAAGCCAAAATTCATTTTATCTCCAAAATTTTGGTAAGTGAAAAAATGAAAAACAAGTATATGAAAATTCAGTTTTCCAATAACTGTCATATATTTTTTTATTATACTTCCAAATGTCCAATTGGGTACTTATTTGGGGAGCTACTTTGATCTTTTCTATAAGAGAACCATGTTGACTAAATGACTAATAAATCATTGAAATGTAAGCATATATACCTGAGGTTACTTTTTTTCTACTGACAGTGAAAATATTAATACGAATACTTTCCTAGAAGACAACATTATTTTCATAACAATATCAGATGATTATTATACTGGAAGACAAAATTTGGATATCTAAATATAGACTTTGTATGCACGTTGGTCACTGTGCAAAAGAGGAATAGAGAGCAGTTTGTAATAAGAAAGAAAGGGGACGTCCATTCATGTTTATTAATACATATGCATATGTTTATAGAGAAATAAGATTCTTCGAATCAGTACTAACTAAGCAATCACTTGCTTTCAAATCTGTATAATTTTATGAATAGAGTATGTTTCCCAAAGTATAGAAACTATCCAAATAATAGTTCAAAATGTCATTAATAACAGCAGATGATCAAATTTATATGTATGTGTGTATTCTGTATTACTGAAAGGAAGGTGTAGAGGTTACTGAATTTTTAATTTAAAGCTAGAGGGGCATGAGCAATAGGGCAGCAGATAGAGGGCTTGTCTTGCATATGACCAAGAGGGGTTTGATCCCTGGCACCCATATGGTCCCATGAGCACTGCTAGGATGATCCCTGAGTACAGAGTGAGGACCACTTCTTGGTGTGGTCCCAAAGCCAAAATAAATAAGATAAACAACCATTTAATCAGTGTCTACTTCTTATGTCAGTAGCGTACTTTCTTAATGCAAGTATCTGTAAATGACATTATTATTGGACTTTTTAATTTGAAATAATTATGGGTTGATTATTTTTTGTCACCAGCCAAGATGCCATCCAGGCTGAGGAAAACCTGGTGACTCTGGGCCACGTGAGCTCTGGCCACAGCCCCATTGGCAAGCGCCAAAGCACCCAGGAGTTCGGGAGTAATGCTGCTGGGATCCATCACTATAGGATTATCTTTGACAAACAGTAAATATATCCGGTTACTTTGGGAAAGTGTGCATGAGGCATTGTCACTTACCAAAAAATCAAGACTTCTGCCCACCTGTCAATCTTGGCAAACCCTGGACCTGGGCCAATGAGTAGACACAGATAAATGATGCTGGAAAAAGAAAAAAAAATGCTGGGACCCTCCTATCACTGATATGGTGCAATCTGGCTACTATGAAGTTCTGGGAAAGAGAAAACTCCAGGAAAAAATTGTTCTGGTGAAAGCCAAATTCTTCAGCAGAAAAGCTGAAAAGAGAAGGCAATCCTGCTTCTGGATAGTTTGAAGCCACCTAGAGGAAGGGTCATTAAATGCTGCAACTGGTTATCTCTTAAGATGAACAAATAATAAACCATTTATTTGCAAAAGAAATCAAAAGGGTATGGAGAATTCCATGAACATTGCCCTCTTTTTTTTTCTCCCAAATTTTCCACGATTGTTCTTCTTACATACTAAGTGTACATATTAAAACCAGGTATTTGATATCAGCACAGCCCATGGATCTAATTCTTTTTGTCACATGTGTAGGTCTGTGTAACTATATCTCCCATCAAAGTAAAATGGATCCCAGCACCACGAAGATCTTCTATATGTTATTTCTTAACAGTCATGTAAATCTCTAAGTGGTATCCTTCTGGAAACTGCATTTTTCTCAGTATTATAGATGCACCATTTATTTCATGCATCAATATTGTGTTTCCTTGTCAATGAGTAGGATCCCATGCTATGCATGTGCATAATTTGTTTAATCAGTTCATTTTTGAGAGACATTTTTTATTTCAAGATTGTGGATAATGTGGGGTGAGGTAATAATCTTTCATACACTACTGATGAAAGGGAACATTTGTTCTAAATGCTTAGTGTCTTAAACACACTAAACTCATACTTTCCCTGTGATACCGTAAGTACATACTGTGAATTTATCACATTTTGAAAATTAACTGTGCCCACATAAGTAAATTTAATAAGTTAAGAAAACAATATAGGATTCCTCACTGTAGTTTATTTGTTATTGATTTGTTATTGTCAAAAACCTTTTCTTTGTGGTGTCTCTGGTTCTTCTCATCATTAGTGTAACAAATATTTCAACTTACATATTTTTTCTTTTGGGTCACACCCGGGGATGCAAAGAGGTTACTCCTGGCTCATGCACTCAGGAATTACCCCTGGCTGGGCTCAGGGGATCATATGGGATGCTAGAAATCGAACCTGGGTCGGCAGTGTGCAAGGCAAATGCCCTACCTGCTGTGCTATTGCTCCAGCTCCACACTTCAATTTTTGTGTAGTCATCTTATTATTTTCTAATGTATAGTTTTCCATCGTAGAATAATTTTTCTCCCACTGAGTCATTCAAAACCACTCGATAAAACATCCACACTACCACATACTGCATGATCAAGCATGAGTCTGTCGTGATTTATCTGATCTGTGAAGTATCTCCTGACTGCAAATCTTTGTGGAGAAGCTGACCCCTCCTCCTGGGTACAAATGCATTCTCATCTCCTTTATTTTACACATATTTTCCCATTTTAATGACTATTTGAGACGTAGGTCTGTGTTTTATTAGTCTCAATTTCTCTTATAATCAGTGTAGTTGAAAGAATAAGTGCATAAAATAACCTATTAATTGATTGTCTCTGATGCTGTGAATTAAATTCACTTTATGAACTTAACTTTAATGTTATTATATTTTCAGTTACATCAGGATCCTCTGTGAGCTGTGTTATGGATTCACCACCAGGATCTCATCATTCTACAAAGAAGTGATCATTGACATAAAGAGAGGGGTTCAGCAGGGTGATACAATTTCACGGAAACTCTTCAATGCCTCCCTCAGAATGTCATGCGACAATTGAAATGGGAAGGAATGGGAGTGAAAATAGACAGTCAGCAACTACACCACCTACAATTCACTGATGACATTGTTCTAATAACACCAAACATTAGCCAAGTGGCACGAAAGCTGACCGACTTTGACCATGAGTGTGTAAAGGTCGAACTACAGCTGAATCACATGAAGACAATGTTCATGAGAAACAGACTAGTTCCTGGTGTTCCAGTTGCCCTTAAAAAAAGGAACATTTTTGCATACAACAGTTATGTGTACCTAGGGCGAGAACTCAACCTTACACATGACCTGGCACCTTTACTTCGAAGGAGGATGAGAGCAGCGTGGAACGCCTTCAAGAACATTGAAGATGTGATTAAGAGGATGAAGAACCTCCGGCTCTGGGCACACCTTTTTGACTCCACCATTCTTCCTGCACAAACATATACCTCAGAGATCTGGGCCCTACAAAAAAAAACAGGAGGAAAACACTATTTGGGCATCCCAAAGAGGAATTGAAAGAGTTATGCTTGGAATATTGTGTTTCACTTAAGTGAGAGAAGGAACTCTGAGTTCCGACCTCCATCGATGATCAGGAGACAAGGGCCGCTGTCTCAATTGCCAAGGTCGAAAATCAGATGGGCTGGACACATAATTCGATTTGGAGATGTCTGCTGGACTAGAGCTGTTACTGACTAGATTCCATGGCACATCAAAAGACCGCATGGCCACCCACCTATGAGATGGTCAGACTTCTTTTTCAAGATGCTGAATGAACGGTTTGAGGATCTTCGTGTTTCTGGAGCGAGCAGATGCCTTTGGGCTACACTAGCACGCAACAGGGACAAATACAGACATCACTGGTGCCCGCTCGAGTAATTCAATGAACAACAGGATGACAAGTGGTACAAGTGATACTTTCAGTATTCGGGTTACAGTTGCATTACATTTCTGGTATTAATGCATACCACAGCTGAAGAGCCTATTTTGCTTCACATCCCAATGCTACCTCCCGTCAAGTTCCTTCCCCATAAACCTAAAACTGTATCTTGAAAAGTTATTACCTCTACTTTATAAAGAAGCATCAAGGATAAAAAAATAATGCTCAGGATATTTTAAGTGCTCTGAACTCAAATCATTCTGCAGTAAACTGTTATCTAAATCAATAGATTGGTATGTCCTCTAAAAATTATAAATTGTTTCTTATGACTATTTTATCAGTGATGGCTTTTAAAAAAATTATTAGTACTGTTTTTCAAAGAAGGAAGCAGATAAAAAGTCAGTGGGACTCAAGACCATGTAGGTGATGTTGCTATCCGCTAAGCCAGATTGTTTTCAATTAGGCTACAAGCCCTCCCTATGGAATACAGTGTCTACAGATAACTTAAGACATTTTACTCTCCACCATTTCTCTGAGAAAGATACCTTAAGGGATTTCACTGTACACATTTGTCTTAAATTATCTCTATAATCCTTGAGGCTCATTCTTTTTAATACAATTCTAACAAGGTCTTTAAACTTTAGAATGACTTTTTGCCAACTTTATTTCTTTATTACAGAATTAGAAAGACCTCTTTTTCTTCATTAAAGACAATAGGAATGCCAACTTGCCAATTCTCCTTTTTTTCCATTCTCTGATTCCTTCTTATTTAAGAGTTCAGTAAGTCATGCCAGACAGCTTTTCTACATAAACATTAATTCTTTTGATTTGACTTTGAGTACCTTAAAACATGACTCAATATATCGCATTAGTTTTGTTTATGGGCTTGTCTCATTAATTTTATTTAAAACATAAAAAGTAAAATCAATTAAATACCCTTTCAAATTCTTTATCTGGTTTGTGTCTAACCTACTAACTATACACCTGCAAATTATTCTTAGCTTAGATGTTTTGCCATCTGCATTACATTTCTACACTGGTTACTATCTCTACACATAGTGAAGTTTACCATTCAGTCCCGACATAGTGTTAGCAAAGGAGAAATCAGTGTTATCTAATGATTCAATATGGGAGGGAGGACAGGAGGAAGAAAGGAAGGAAGGAAGGAAGGAAGGAAGGAAGGAAGGGAGGAAGGAAGGAAGGAAGGAAGGAAGGAAGGAAGGAAGGAAGGAAGGAAGGAAGGAAGGAAGGAAGGAAGGAAGGAAGGAAGGAAGGAAGGGAAGGAGGGAGGGAGGGGAGGGAGGGAGAAGATAAGGAAGGAAGGAGGGGAGGGAGGGAGGCAAGGAAAGGAGAGAGGGAGGGAAAAAAGAAGTATTTGAAGAGAAAACGCGCAATGATATTGTTAACATATACTCAAATGGAAATTGAAGTAAACAAAAAAAGTGTCATATTTAGAAGGCATTTGAAGTGAGGAAACAGTGATAGAAAATACACACCAACAATAAAGGAGCTGGCAGACTTTGTTTCTACATATAGACATATTTTATTTCAGGGAAGGCATGTTAATATAACTAAACTCAAAAGGATCTGATAGACAAGAATAAATTTTCCTTCACAATAAATTGAGAATATAAGAAGAGGAGAGAGAAGGCAAAAAAAAAAAGAGACACAGAGTACAGAAATGTGACAGAAATAACCACTTTATTTTAAAAGATAGTTGATTTCTTCTCATGGGAAAGAACAACTCTCCTTTCCTCTTTTTAATTTGGTTTACATAGTGCTTTATCAAACAAATTTAGTTTATAAATTTGATAGCATTAAATTGTGGGATACATTCTCCTAAAATACTCTAATCGGCTATTTTTTGGATAAGCTTTGTCATTTGCTTATCTAACAAAGACTTTTTTCATGTAAGTATGAGTTGGTGTTTGAACTTCAGCCAATATACATATTAATTGTCACCCCCATGACCTTCTCAAAGGCATGGTGTATCCAGTGTGGAGCTTAGTACCAATTTGGGAATTTTGAGCCGAATACTAGCATAAAATATAAATGATGTGTGCTATTTAAAAATGACTTATTCTTGGTGATAGAGTATTTTGTCTTATGTTTAGGAATAGAAGTTTTATGTTCATAGATTGTACATTGTAAAAGCTGGAGATTTTTTTAGAATCAAGACTTAAGTTAAAGTTTATTTTTTCCACAAAAAGGAGGAAAGGAATTAAATGATTACTTTCTTTCAGAAATTCTTATTCTTGGCCACTGTAAATGAAAGTAAATGTAATTCTCAATAATACAAATCAGAAATGCATAGTTAAATAGAATCTGTTCTTATTTTAGTTTACAATGATATATCTTTATATGCAATATTTTTGTTTCAGAAGTTCACCCTCTTTAGTATATGAGACCTATGTGAAGTAATTTGCAACCAGAATTATTCCCCGCATGAAAATTGAATGAATTATAAATTTACTCTCTTCATTTTAGAACCTTCTGTATCATCTTAATATCCTATCTCCTCTTTTGACTGTCTTTCTTTTCAGACTTGTTATAGCACTTTGCATATTCAGGTTACCATGCTAATCAAATCACAAGAAGAAAAAATCATGTGTAAGAATCTCAGCCCAAGTTCAATGTGAGTTTTAATTGATGCTGAAGGTTTCCAATGTTTATATTTATTGTGTTAGATAGATAGCATGTTCATTATAACAAGTATCTCTAGAATTGAAGACAATTCTCTAAATATAAGTCTGTGTCATTGACCTATGAACTATGTCTTTAGGAGTAAGCTTTTATGTTGTTCACTCTAAACATAATCTTCTAAATATTTATCTCGATGTTAGAAAATGTTTTAATTCTAATTACATATAAATACTTTTTATTTTGGGATGTATCAGATTCATATGTATGGGTAATATCTCTATTTGCTCAGAAAGTATGCACTATTTCAAATATATTGATAACTGTTCCTAATAAATACACATGATTTATTTATAAGGATTAATGGAAAACCAAGGAAGTAAATCTAATTATATACACATACATTTTATATATAAACTCATATATAAACCTATATAAATGTACATTCTTTCATATTATTTATTATCACATGCAATTATTATATATACAAATGAAAAAACAAAATTACTATTTGAATTTGGAGAGAAGAGAATAGAGACAATTTTTGATTCAATGCTGAAAACACTAAAAGGGAGTTTTTCTCTTTACCCTGTTACAAAAAATGATTCATTTATGGTGATCTATGCAAATTTTATAACCCCACCTTTGGTTGGATGTTTATAGAAATATTTAAATGCAAGGCTATTTTTAAAATCAGTATTTCTTTTCTAAAAATTTCTTTGACCTCATTTTCTTATTTGAATGCTTACATAATTTTATATAACCATTATATTTATAGCAAAGTGGGGTGATAAAGCATAGAGTATGATTTGTTACAATAAAAAAAGAAACAGCAAGTGTTACTTTTTATGTAGGACAAGTGCAGTGCCAGTGACATTGCCTGCTGTGTCAATGACATTGAAAGAAGATGTTGCAATGAAAACACAGACATACACCAAACCATTCAATGCTTGTACAGTCTTTTAAAATTGAGATTACATTGCATAAGCAAGGAAATAAAGATACAGTAGAAATTCTTATGCTTTATGTTATAAGTATAGATGATGGCCTGTTCAGAATGGTAAGGCATATGAAAAATAGAGCACTGTCACTTTAGCACTATCATCCCCTGATTTGCTCCAGTGGGCAACAGTCTCTCATCATGAGACTTGTTACTGTTTTTGGCATATATAAAAGATAAGATGGAAAATTAACTCTTAATTAATTTTAACAAGCTAGAAGCCTGGAAATAAATGTCAAAATTTAACGTTCCTAAGTGGTGTATGTTTTTTTAAAAATAAATAAAAAAAATATTTAAAGTTTAAGAATGCTAGAATGCTTGGTTTTTGTTTCAAAGGTATCTTCCATTTCTCTGACACTTGAGTAGTATTTATTTCAAGTTCCATTGTTATTTAAATGTGGACATATAGACCTCTGCAAGGTTACCTTTTGTAAAATTTTATTAACATTTCAGAAACTACTGGTTAAAAACTTCAAAGCAGTCCTCAATCTTCAGTTGTTAATGTTCAGCAAATTTACCAAATTGTAACGGATCATTTAGTAAATTGTAATACCTAGCATGTGAGGTATGTTTTTATGTATAAATTAATTCACTGGTATCCTTTGGTTAACAAAGGATAACTGAGGAAATTTGACTTAATGGTGGGGTAATAAATTTATTATGATTTCAAAGCAAGCAAATAAGGCATTTGGTCTTAAATAGCATCATGACACCGAGAAGAGTTAGCAAGAGGAAAGAATCACTCTTGTCATTTTTTTTATTTTTTATTTTATTTAAAAACATTTTTTATTAGTGAATAACTGTGAGGTAAGTTACAGATTTACATATTCTCGTGCTTCTGTTTTAGTCATACAATGCTCGAGTAACCATCCTCCCACCAGTGCCCATTCTCCACCACCGATGATCCCAGTATCCCTCCCACCCACCCCCAGCCCATCCCCCTCACCCCACCCTACCTCTGTGGCAGGGCATTCCCTTCTGTTCTCTCTCTCCTTTGGGGTGTTGTGGTTTGCAATAGAGGTATTGAGTGGCATCGTGTTTGATCTGTAGTCTACTTTCAGCCCGCATCTCCCATCCCGAGCGGGTCCTCCTATCAAAAGGAATACTTGGTATTCCTTTTTCTATCTGACCTGCCTTTTCCCTCAGCATGTCATGCCGGTTTCCAAGCTGTGGAGCAAACCTCCTGGTACTTATACCCACTAATCTTGGGTGTTAGTCTCCCATTCTGTTACTTTATATTCCACAGATGTCATTCTTATTAATTTTTTTTAAAAAGTGGAAGAATAGCTGGAAGAAAGATGGGGGGGCATGAGAATGCCAGTTGTCTTAAAAATATAAGCAAAAAATACAAGAGTGGAAATATAGTATCTTAAAATATGTTAGGTCTATTAAGCAATTGGATACTTGAGTTGGCTTTATAACAATGTAATCTCTATGTTGCTTCTGATACCAAAAACTTTTCATTCAGCAAATATAATATGCAAAATACTGACTGACACATAGTAACAGTTATTAGTCAATCAAGTGTGAAACTGTCAAATGATAAGGGAATTGTTTCATCTTCATATAAAAAGAAAGAAAAAAATCAGCAGTAAAAGGAGATTACTGACCATGGCAACATCCAGTCAAATATTTTAGCATACTTGTTTTCTAATTACATACAGTTACCACGAATGACTCCCAGACTCCCTGAGAACTTCTTAGGGACTGGTATAAAACATTGTCTGCCTGAAGCCTATCATGAATCACTTTATAATTCACGATAATTCAATGAAAATGCATTTTTAAGAGATGACTCTGCATTAGACTTACCTTCTGCAGCTATCTCTGATACAGAATCACATTTTGTTCTACAAAAAGAAATTTTCAAATTGTTTCATCGATGTACAAGGCTGCTAAATTTGAACAGGATCACTGGAAGTGTCAAGTTTGTCAATCTTCTAATTTGTCAAAAATATATGAACCTAATTAGCAAGAGGAAAAGAAATACTTGTGGCAACTAGAAACATTCTGAGAAAAAAAATAAGCTGATAACAGCTGACAGTTGTTTAGATAAACAACTAAAAATGAGTTGAATGTATCTATCACCTATAAAACAGTTGATATCTGGGGTGCTAGATGTGTATTAATAGCAATGTTTCCTCTAATGAACCATAATGCTAATAATAAAAGCATTATACCATATTCTTACTTTTTCTAACAAAGGACATGCAAAATGTTCTTGGACTTAAATTTACAAGGGTTAAAGACTGAGAGATATTATAGGAGTAAATGATCTTAGCTTTAAGTTTAAGAAATAAAACTATCTTGGTAGATGAAGAAAATGCATGTGACAACATCCATTAACTATTATATAAATTCTCAATAGACAACAAGTAATATTATTCTCAACTGCCAAAAGCCTTACTTAAGATTAGGAATAAAACAAAGATATACACTTTAATATAAAATAGTATTGGAGTCCTATGCAGACAAATTTGACAAGAAAATAATTTTCAACTAATAAAAACATTCAGTAACGCTGCAGTTTATAAAAAATAAGCTCTATTTCTGTAGAGTAATAACAAATTCTCAGAAAGATAAATTAAGAAATCAATGTCATCTATATCTGCAGCAAAAATAGCAAAATGCCTAGGAATAAATTAAACTGCATTAAAAACAGTGAAATCATAAGTGGGAGGATATTCCAGTTCATGCAAAATATTAATACAACTAAAATCAATCTTCCAGTAATATGATCCCTGCCACTGTTTAGCAAGACAGAACACATGGGAATTGGACTCTCATACATGCATATGCTTGACCACTTCACCCATATGCCTGGAACTTCAAATATTTTCATAATGAAGACAAAATCTAGGAATCTTAAAAGAAAACCAGATGATACATTTAACTACAAAAGTATTTTGAGCTTTTGCTCCTTAAAATATTGATAAGGGGCCAAACAATAGTTTAGCAGCTAAGGTGCTTGTTTGCATGTGGTGAGCCGGGTTTGCTCCCCTATAAGATCTGTACTCCCCCAAGCCTTGCCAGAAGTGACCCGAAAACAGAGCCAGGAGTCAGCCCTGGGTAATGCCAAGTATTGCCCCAGCCCCCAACACGTTGCAAAAATAAACAAATAAATACATAGTAAAGTTGAAAATATTTTAGACTAAATAGTAAAGCACTTAGGTCTAGAAACCAGAAATAACCCTTGTAAATTGGCAAAAATATTTTAGATGAAAGAATAAAGGTTTGATGTCTAAAACCTAGAGTTAACCCTTAGAAATTTGCTAGAACTCAATCCATATAAGAAATATATGAAATATTTCAAAATAATTTACTAAAGTAGGTATGAAAATTATCAGCAAGTTCAGAAAAGCATGCATAGGGTTGATAATTTGGGAAACAATTTAATCCATATAGTTATGCTGTAACTGTTGAATAAGAAAAGTTAGAAAGACAGTTTCTAATATTTGTTTCCTAATAAACAAATATTAGGAAAAAGAGCAACCAGAGCTCTCATACAATGTCGATGAAAAGATGAAATTTGGCACTTTTTCAGAATATTCAAACATCTTTTTAGGCACACACTTGTTAAATGAAGTATAATTACCACTCAGGTTTATAATAGGGAAAAATAAAAACTGAGATATATGTTTACTTATGCATATATATGCATATGTACATCAAATTACTCATAGCTATTTTACTCATAATATATTCCACTGAAAACAGTGAAGATGTCTGATCAATTGTGTATATTGATCAATTGTGTATACCCCAAACTTAAATGTTAACATTCTCACTGTCAATACAACAGAAATTAAACTAGAACTTTGCAGATATGATAATTATTATGAGACCTCATTGGATAGATAGTGTGAGCATTGTGACAGTAGTCCTAAATATGGGGGGAAATTTGAAATACATCTGCAGAGTGTAAAGTGTTGGCAAAATTGGTGACATTATAAGAAGCCAAAAAGCATTAAATATGGTAACCCAAGGAAATTTGGAAGATACATGTCCTAGATTCTCAGAGCTCCTCTCTCTCTCTTTCTTTTTCTCTCTCTCCTTTATCCTCTCTTTCCTTCTCTTGCTCCCTTTCTCTCCCTCTCTCTCTTTTTCTTTCTCTCCCTTTCTCACTCTCCCTCTCTCTCCTCTGCTTCCTCTCCCTCCTTCTCTCCCTCTCTCTCCTCCACTCACTCTCTCTTTGAAAGTACAAACCAGTAACATATAGGTATTGACCTTTTAGCTTGAAAAAATAATTTAAAATTTATTGTTTTATAAACCATCCAGTCTGTTGGACTATTCTTATAAAACTAAAATAGGGGCCACATGAGCCTGTGGCATATAATATATTCACTGGACTGAAAATGTCTTTTGAGAGTTTATTCAGGGTCAGATCTAGGGCATGTATATCATACTTGAAAAACCTTTAAAGCTTTTACAAAAATATTTTTTTTTTTTTTTGCTTTTTGGGTCTCACCCAGCAATGCTCAGGGGTTACTCCTGGCTCTGCACTCAGGAATTGCTCCTGGCAGTACTTGAGGGACCATATGGGATGCCGGGGATCGAACCCAGGTCGGCCGCGTGCAAGGCAAACGCCCTACCCGCTGTGCTATCGCTCCGGCCCTACAAAAATATTTTAAATATATAAATAATTCACTCTATTTGGGAGGAAGGAGGAGTTGGTGCAAGGCACAGAAGGCACACCCAACAGTGCTCATAAATTGCTCCTGGCTCTGGGAACCCTTCCAATATCACTTGGAGGTCTATATATGGTGTCAGGGATCAAACTGGGGTAAGCCTGTGCAATGTTCTAGGTGCCTTCACCGCTGTACTGTCTCTCCCATCCCAACATAATGTAGGTTAAATAGCCCTTTTTTCTCATAAAAACTATTGATGTCTTAAATTACAGTTGTGTTTTGTTTTTACAAAGGACGCACTCACTTTGGGATGTAATTTAATTTAGTCTTTCCTTCTTCACATGTTAGCTGTAAAATTTCTGTGAAAAAATTAATCAACTCAGAAGCATTTGGGCATAATTTCCCAAGAGCACCAACATCACAAATTTCCATTTACTTACTGAAAATTTTGATGATCACTGCACAAGTACATGGTTCATATAATTTCATGAATATTTGGATTACCAGAAGAATTGCAAATGCTATTATCCAATTTTCAAATTCAGAAATTTTGGCATATGGTTCTAGGATACAAGATTAATGCTTCAATAACTGTTTATTATAATAGCTATTACTTACTCTTAATTGAATATTTAGATGCTTAGTTACTTTAATTTATTTAGGTTAAGTAGTTTACTGCATACAGATATTATATTCTTTAGTTTATTTGCATAGAATATCTTCATTTGAGTGCAGGCAGAAGTAATTTTTTAAATTTTGTTTTTCAGTATACTCATGTACTTATATAAATCTGCTTAACAGAATTGAGTTGGACGATTTTCTGATTCTTGTTGTAGCAAGCAGAATATAGTGATGATCAAAATGACTAATGAAAGGTCAGAAATACAAAAAGATCTGTTGGACATAAAATCTTAAAAGTCACTAGGGGTGAATAATTAATGTTCCTTGGATAATGTCTGGTTGAGGTAATATAAAATCATGAAAGGAGGCCTCAATTGTAGTTCAAAGTTTGAACATAAAATGAATGTTGACAATGTGGAATTAGCTTTGCTACCTTTTATTTTTAAATAATCATTGCAGATATAATTAAAATATAAAGAATAAATTTGCTCTTGCAAAGATTAAGACACAAACTGGTGTAAATAGATATAAGAAAAATGCTTTAAAATAATTTGCTTCTGCATGAAAATGACACTATTCCATTTCATGCTCAATTAGTTTTTGAATACATACTAGCATCTTATTATTGAATACCTTTTTTCAGTTTTTGCTGTTGTTGATCATTGAAGTTATGAATCACCTTAGTTTCCAGGTAACAGAGCATCTGGTTTTTGAGAAAAAATAGATTCAATAAGACTATTTCTAGTGAACCTTGGCTTCATTAGCAACTTACAAAACAAGTAAACTACTAGATTATAATTGGAAATTTAATAAGCAACATGTATTATAGGTGAGAATTTTGCTATGAGCAAATTGTTGATGCTCCTGCTTTTACTACCCCAAAGGGACTATAATGAAGATCTTTTTTTTCTTTTTAGCTGTATTGTCTTTAGGATGAGAGTAGAGTTGTCCAAATTAATGTTTTCATGCAGGTCCAGTCTTCTTCTGCATACCTTTCTGCTTATTTTATTCTCTGTGCTATGCCTTTTTTTTCCTCTTCTGCAGAACCAGTTCATTGCTTTGCACTACTAGTAAACAGGCTAAAATGTTATAACAAAGATAAATAACTACCTATCATTGGTATAGCTTGGTCAGTTCTGACAAATTTAACACTCCTGTAAATGATGCCAGAGTGAAAAACAGAACACTACCACCTATTTCAGAAATCTGTGCTTAACCAGTTTCAGTTAAGACCCCATCGTAAGACAAGCTAGTATGCAATGATTACTTTTTTAAAATTTTTTGAAAACTGGAAAGAAGGGGACAGTGACAGTGTGTAGGGATGGCCTGGGCTTGAGCTCCAGCATCCCATATGGTCCCCGAAGCTCACCAGGAGAAATCCCAAAGCACAGAGTTAGGAGTAAACCCTGAGCAGTGTGGACAGGCAGTGTGATCTAACCCCTCCACACACACAAAAAAGAGAAAAATATGAGAAATAATAACAATGAGAAAGAACACCAAAGAGGTAGTACTGTGGCTACATCACTTGCCTTGCACACAGCTTACCCAGGTTCAGTCACAGACTCGGTATATGATTTCCGGAGCTTCTCGAGCAGTGACCTCTGAGCACAGAGATTTGGGTTGAAAGATGTGTGCCAAAAATAAACTATAGACAGAACATGAAGGCCGCTCAATACCTCTATTGCAAACCACAACACCCAAAGGATAGAGGGAGTAAAAGGCGGGGCGGGTTGGAGGTTGATGGGGTGAGAGGTGGGAGGGATTCTGGGACCATTGGTGGTGCAAAATGGGCACTGGTGGAGGGATGAGTACTTGATCATTGTATGACTGAAACGCAAACATGAAAGTTTGTAAGCCTGTAACTGTACCTCACAGTGATTCACTAAAAACAAAAACAACAACTAAGAACAAAAAGAATAAATCCTGAACATACCTCCATAACTTCTCTGAGAAACAAACAAACATTGGAATGATAAAATATATACTTATGTATATGTATATATATATGCCAATCTATTTCATTACTTTGACAAGAATTACCTATAATTTATCATAAAGTTTTAAGGATACTTATTTTCTTAGTTTTAAGCTATTCTGTTAATGAGAGAATTATTTACCATTGAGGGTTTGCATAATAAATGTAGTGTTAAAACGCTCTGGTTTATTCATTGTTGTCTGATCATAGTAATATGTTTATCCAATTCTAAGATTTAGAAAGCATATGGAAATTATATACAGTATGTATGTCAATCTTTAACACACTCTCTATATATACTCTATAGTATTAGGGAGTATATGGATTGTTCCTTTGCATCACACTTCAAAGTCAAGTTTTCTAAGACTATAAAAGTTTGGTCTTGCATATTAGAGAAGAATATATTAATTTTGATACAGAACCCCTGAGAATTGGGGTAGATATGATAGATTGACCAAATTCTAATAAAAGGGAACAAAAGTAACTCTTCTATATGGGCAACAAAATAGTACTTGCCAGAGGAGAAAGAAAAGGCAAAGAAGTGAAAGGAATGAATATGAGAATATCACTGTCACTGTCATCCTGTTGCTCATCGATTTGCTTGAGCGGGCACCAGTAATGTCTCCATTGTGAGGCTTGTTGCTACTGTTTTTGGAATATCAAATATTCCATGGGTAGCTTACCAGGCCCTGCCGTGTGAGTGGGATAGTCTCAGTAGCTTGCCGGGCTCTCTGAGAGATATGGAGGAATCAAACCCAGGTCGACCATGTGCAAGGCAAATGCCCTACGTGCTGTGCTGTGGCTCCAGCCCAAATATGCAGAATAAGATAAATTTAATATTGGTGAACGGTATGAGACCAGTGGTAACTGTGTCAGGGAATCTATATATTTCTAAATATATGGCATATATCTTGAAATATATACTAGTAGTTAATATTTAGAATATCTAGTAGTACAATTCAAAATATAACTTGATGAACAAATCCTAAGTAATTCATCATCATCATCATCCCATTGACCATCAAATTTCTAAAGCAGTCTCAGTAACGTTTCCATCTGTCCTAGCCCTGAGATTTTAGAAGCCTCTCTTTACTCGTCCTTCCCAACGATGCCGCATTGGAGGCTCTTTCAGGGTCAGGGGAATGAGACCCAGCATTGTTACTGGTTTTGGCATATAAATACACCGTGGAGAGTTTGCGAGGCTCTCCCTTGTGGGCATGAAACTCTTGGTAGCTAGCTAGGTTCTCCCAGAGTGAGAACTAGGCTATAAGATGTCGCTTCCAGGAGCTTGGTTTTAAGTCTCTGGATGTGGGCCATTGGTGGGATTACACAGCGCCAGGGACAGTCCCTGAGTGTGGCCACCTAGCTACTGGAAAATGGGAAATCTGGGTGGAAGAGGCCCAGTCTCGATCTCAGCAGGCTAGTAATTAATTGACAAGAAATATCGCAGACTTTTGTTTAAATTTAAAATAAATTGAGAAACAAATTTACCAATACGTTAAATCAACAAGTGTCCCATCACATGCCAAGAAGTTAACTTACCCAAAATCTTAATATACTAGTGAATTATATGTATATATGCATATGCACATAGATATAAATAAATATAATTCATATTATATTTTACACAGATAACTGTAGAGTAGTTTTATGTTCACAGAAAAATGGTTCAAAATACTTGCATAAAATGTTCAGATACATTCATATATCCAATGTCTGACATATCCACTCTCTTCCAGTAAGAATACCAACCCCAAAGTGACAAATCTGTTATACTCGTGAATCAATATTGATGGGCCATAAACAGTCCATAGTTTCTATTAGTTTTACTTATTTTATTTTTCTACATTTTTTTAGTTTAGATAAAAGCAAAAAGCCATAATAATGTACATCATATTATTAGAGAATAGAATCACAACACCTCAAATCCTCTGCCTATTCATCTACCCCTTGACAATGAGTGGTCTTCTTATTTTTTGCATAGTTTTCCTATTCCCAGACTTCAACTGCAGTTGAAGTCAGAGATCATTTAGCCTTTCAGAGAGATTCATTTCACTTATTTGTTTCTATATTTAATTTGTATGGCTTGTTAGAAATTAGTATTACGTATTGCATTGAGTAATATTCTATTATCACAGAATAGAAGCAGCACAGGCTATTAACTCGTTTCTTAAGGAAGAATCTATCTTTGTAAATAGGCTACTTTACTATAGTTTTTGTTTCCTTGTCCCAGGTAAGTATTGTTGAAATAATTTTAAAATTAAATGATTTTCTTCAATGAAATGATCCATAATTTTAATTTTCATTGTATTAAATTGGGGGTATTTTTATCTTGTATCATATATTTTATTTTATTGCTTTGGGGTATAATATAAAAATTGATTTTTTGACCATTTCAGTGAGTACTGCAGACGGATTCCCTGTCGAGAACATTCAAGTTTTGCTCATGAAGAGAACAAGAGGATTTTAACAGCTCAGCCTGAATTCTTTGTAAAAAGAATTAAGCATTCTTATATATCATAACAAAAAGTAGTCTTTTATTGTATTCCATTTTTGGTATAATTTGCCATTATGTACATTAATATCCACATACATTTTTCTTAGATCTTATTAGTAAATTAAGACATAATCTTTTCTTAAAACAGCATTCTACAAGTGTTGGTGACATTTAGAATTTTTAAAAAGTCCTTTGATATATATATATATATATGTAGCTTTGGTAGTTTACCCTATTTTGCAATTCATAAATTTATAAAAATCCAAATTTTCTTGAGAAATTTAATACATTCCGGAGTCTAAATTTCTTTTATTGTATTTATTTTTGCATAGATGTTTCCAAGAAATAATATTCACAATCTTAATTTTTCTGTTTTGGGGCCAAAGTTGTCAGTGCTCAGGGCTCCCTTCTGGCTGTATGTTCAGGGATCACTCAGTCCTGGTGATCCTTAAGGGACTATAATTGGTGCTGATGATCAAAAATAGGTTGGGCACATGCAAGGCAAAAGGTGCTATACCCACTGTACTATCTGTTCCGTCATATCATCTTATTTCTATTGTATTATCCTACCCTAGACTGGAGCAATAACACAACGGGTAGGGTATTTGCCTTGCACATGGCCAACCTGGGTTTGATTCCTCTTTACCTCTCAGAGATCCTGGCAAGCTATTGAGAGTATCCTGCCCACAGGCAGAGCCTGGCAAGCTACCCATGGCATATTCAATGTTAAAAACAGTAACAACAAGTTTTACAATGGTGACTTGTGCCCGCTTGAGCAAATTGATGAACAATAGGATGACACTGCTACAGATTATCCTACCTTGCCAGATTTGCTCAACTATTTATATACCTATTTTTAATCAAAATTTGACATAATGTAAAGCTCCGATTATTATCTTATATACCTAGTGTAATCAACACGCTAGTCCTATAAATATATGTGACCATAAAACATTTTAATAGAAATTATACATTAAATATATACCAAAGTGTCTTCTTTGAGAGGTGAGAGAAATTAGATCACAAATTCTATTGAATTGAATATGCTGAATGAGATTACAGTATGAAACAATCTTTCTTGTTCCATTTTTCAAACTTAATCAAGTAATATATCTCATATTTACTTGGCATATATAAGAAATAATTAAGTATAAAATTAAATTATCCCAGTATCTGAGGAGTGTATATTTAAATATAAATTGATAAGTTTATCAGTCACAAATATGTTATAATACTTTCCTACCATCAATCTGCCCACATTATCAACAAAGATACTGGACAAAAAAATGTATCATGGTATTTTACTTGATGTAAGCATTTCTTTATAACAAAAGAAATACAATAAATAGGAGAAAATATATACACATGATATGGCATGTAAGACAGAGACAGGGGACTAATTTCCAAGGTACATAAAATTATACATAATACATAAAATAGAAGTTATAAAATTCAATGAAAAAAAGAAATAATCTCATCAAAAATGGCGAAAGAACTTGATCACACACTTACCTGAACAAGAAAAACAGATGGTCAGTAGGGAAATTAAAAGTGTTCATAATAATTTATTATGAATGAAATGAAAATAAAAAATTAGATATCACCTCATGTCTCTGAAGATGACATATAAAAAGAGATGAAATAAGCAATGTTGGAGGGATGAGGAGGAAAAGGAATCCTCATTCTCTGTGGGGCTGTCATCTGGTTCAGCCCCTATGAAAAGCAGTTTAGAGATTTCTCAGCAAAAGCAAGAATTCACTTCCATATACAGAAATTTGACTTTTTTTGCATCTTTCCCAAATCACAAATCAATAATTTAGAAAGATTTTTACACACACCCATGTTCATTTCAACACATTTCAATAGGCAGTGTATGAAACTAACCCAAGTATCAATGACAGATAAATGGGTAAAGAGGTTGTGGCATTTGTATGTGTGTGTGTATATTCAAGAAAATGTATTCAATAGGATTCATTAAATATATTCAATGTAATATGAAATCATGCCACTTCTCGCAAGGTGGTTAGAACTTGAGAGTATCACTTGTCATCCCGTTGCTCATCGATTTCCTCAAGCAGGCGACATTAACGTCTCAACTCATCCCTGTCGCTTACTAGTGTAGCCCAATGGTATCTGCTTGCTCCAGGAACACAAAGAGCATCAAACCATTCATTCAGGGTCTTGACAAAGAAGTCTGACCATTTTGTAGGTGGGAGGCCATGCCTATGTGATGTCCTGTGGAATCTAGTCGGTAACAACTCTAATTCAGCAATTGTTTCCAGATTGCATTACGTGTCCGGCCCATCTGATTTTTGATGCCTTGGCAAATGAGACAGCATCCTAATTCTTGATCGACCGTGGACGAAGGTCAGAACTCTGTATTCCTTCTCTCACTTGAGTGAAATGTGATACTACAAGCATAGCATTCTCGATTACATTTGGGTGACTAAAATAGCGTTCTTTTCTTTGGGGGATGGATCACACACAACGATGCATAAGGGTCACTCCTGGCTCTGCACTCAGGAATTACCTCTGGCGGTGTTCAGGGGACCATATGGGATGCTGGGAATTGAACCTGGGTCGGCCGAATGCAAGGAAAATGCCCAACCAGCTGTGCTATTGCTCCAGCCACCAAAATAGGGTTCTTATCCTATTCTCATAGGGCGCAGGTCTCTGAGGTGTATGTTAGTACAGGAAGAACGGTGGAGTGGAAAAGATAAGCCAGGGGCTGGAGGTTCTTCATCCTCTTAACAACTTCTTGAACACTCCTGAAGGTTTTCCACACCACTCTCTGTTTCCTGTGCAGCTCAGGTGACAGGTCATTAGTCATGTTGAGTTCTCGACCTAGGTACACATAACTGCTGCATTCGGAGATGTTCGTTCCATTGAGAGCAAATGGAACGTCAGGAACTAGTCTGTTTCTCATGAACATTGTCTTGGTGAGATTCAGCTGCAGTCTGACCTTTCCACACTCATGGTCGAAGTCTGCCAGCATTCATAACCACTTGACTGATGTTTGCTGTTATTAGAATGATGTCATCAGTGAAGCGGAGGTGGTATAGTTGCAACTGTCTATCTTCATTCCCATTCCTTCCCATTCTAGTTGATGCATGATGTTCTCTAGGGTGGCTGTAGGATAACATTGGTTTGTCCCTCCTCCCTTGCCACAAGGAGTTTAGGTTTAAGAGCTCTGGAGACACTCCCATTCCTTTGCTTATCTGTAAACTCTTCTCTGCACCCTCCTTCCCAACCAGTTAATCACCTTTTCCCTAATCAGATTATCTTTTAAGATCAGATCCTTTGAAAAACTCTAAACTTGAACTGTAAGTTAGTGTCTCTAGCATAGTTTACTTTAAAGCAATGTCCTTTCTGTATGGACACAGGAAGACAGTTAATATTATGCTCTTGTAACTTGGGAGCTGATTGGCTCCAATAATATTCACTCCTGGGTATCTGCTTTCTCAACTCAGTTGCCCTTAGTTCCTAGCCCCCAAAAGCAGAGTCCCGATGAGGGACGGAATGGACCCAGGGCAACCCACCTTTGTGTCACCACCCTATGTAATTTGCTATATAAACTAAGACTGTGAGACAGAAGAGGAGACAGAAGAAGACAGGGGAGACAGAAGAAGATGACACAAGAAAAGACACAGAAGACACATAGGAAGACACAGAAGTGAAGGAGACAACACAGACAGAAGAAGACACAGAAGCAGAGGCAGAGCGGTCAGAAGAGAGCAGTGGAGAGACTACAGAGACAGAGACAGACAGACAGACAGAAGCAGGGGAGACACCGAAGCAAAGCTCAAGGCAAAAGAAGTGAGAGTGAGTGGGGACGAGAGAGAGAAGCAGAATGGGAAAGCATATTGGAATAAACTGCAACTGAGACCAACCAGCCTGGCACTCCTTCCTTCCTTCTCCTGCCTTGTCATCACCACCAACCTTCCAGGCGTGGGGGAAGTGGCTAAATGCTGGCGGCAGGAGAGATAGAGCCCCACTGGCCCCCTTCCCTTTTTTGTGTTTACACAGGTGGCACTGAAGGGTTCCAGTGAAATGGTATCACCCTGCTGAACTCCTCCTTTAACGTCAATGATCACTTCCTTGTAGAATGGTGAGATCCTGGTGGTGAATCCAAAAGACAGCTCACAGAGGATCCGATGCACTGAGTTTGAACACCCTGTTTGGCTAGGGCTTCGATGGTCTCTTCAGTCTCAACATAATCAAAGGCCTTCTTTAAATCGAGTCTCAGCCCGGGCCAGAGCCCGGGCTCCGGCCGAGTTTCGACCCAGGTGCCCATGCCTCTGCACAGCCGGTGGATGTGGAACGAGCAGGAACCAGAGACAGCTTTAGGATTTGGGTTTCCAGCAAGTGCTTGCAACCATGTATGGAGACTGTGAACTAAGCTTTTGCTACATGCTGTTCCAGGAAAGGAAATGATTCATTTTCCAACTTAAATCTTGCGGACTTAATTACTAGAATACAGAAATTGTAAAACGCGCGGCCGCAGTAGCAGCCGCGCAACATTTTATCTCGTCATTCTCATCAGTGGAAAACTTATTAGCAAATATCTCCCTGTTAATAGAGCTGTATTCTTGGGGGATAAATTCCAACAAAAATAGTGGGTCTGTTTTGAAACTCCAACAACAATAGTGAGTTGTGTGTTGAAATCTGGAATGTAATCAAGGTAAAGAGAAAAGGAAGTGAAATTATCAGTCACGCACGGGGGAGAGGTTTGGGGGGTGAGGGGTGGGATGTATACTGTTTTGTTTTTGTTTTTGTTTTGCTTTTGTTTTTATTGGTGGTGGAATATGGGCACTGGTGAAGGGATGGGTGTTTGAGCATTGTATAACTGAGATATAAGTCTGAGAACTTTGTAACTCTCCACTTGGTGATTTAATAAAATAAATTTTTTAAAAAAGGCCTTCTTTAAATCAATGAACGTTATACAGAGGGGCATTCTGAATTCTCACAAAACCTCAATAAACTTGGTCACCATGTTGATATGGTCGATTGTGCTGATTCCTTTTCAGAACCTGGCTTGCTCAAATGGTTGTCCTTCATCTAGTGTTCTGCCAATCCTATTCATGATGACTGGAGTGAATAACTTGTAGACGACAGACAACAAGCAGATCGGGTGGTAGTTGCCAATGCCATGGATGTCTCCCTTCTTGTACAACAGGACAGTCCTGCTGGTTTTCCATTGGGACGGAACCTTGCATTCGGACAGGTAGCGTATGAAGAACCGAACCAGTGTATTGATAAGTACTGGCGGCAGATTCTTCAGGTGTTTATTTGAGTCTGACCTTCTCTGGGCCAGGTGCTGTACGTGTCTTTACCGATGAAATGGCATGTAGTTTTTTGGAAGGGAGGATGTTGGGAACAACATATCCATCCTCCGGAATTTGGTATGTGGGCAGGTGGTCATGGCTATCGAAGAGATCTGCGTAGAAGTCATGGATAACCTTTTCCATTGCCCTTCTGGAAGATGTGATAGATCCATCAAAATGTTGGAGGGCAGTCATCTTTGCTTTATACTTGGCAAAAGGGGTGAGCATTGCAAATACTTTTCCCAGGTTTTGTTGCATCAGCCAACACTGCTTGTCTTCTCTCTTTGAGGTCTTCCATTATTGCTTCTCTGCACAGCTTTGTGAGCTCAGATGTTAGCATGTGATTGCCTGAGGTTTGCGCCAAACCACATTGGCGAATGAGCTCAAGAGTTTCCGAAGACAGGCTTTTTTTTTTTTTGTGGCTTTCTCTCTGTCGGTGTTCCTCACACAATCATGGAGTTGCTGAACCAGTGGATCGTTTTCCTAGTCCTAGTCCATGTTCTCAGTGAGGGCATCTTTGCATATTGCCGCAATAGTGCCAAAAAGCTCCTAGTTGGTGGTCATTCTGGGAGTTCTCTTCTTAAACTTTGCAGCCTTTTCTTTGCACTATGTGAAGTAGAATTTCGCATGAAGGAGATGGTGGTCTGATCCCATTTGGAATTTTGGGACATAAGTGACATCAGTCAGACAAAAACCATCGATTGAATATGATGTGGTCAATTTCGTTGTGGAACTGTCCACGAGGAGAGTATCATATTAAGTAACAGAAGACAGAGGTGAAAGAACAAATGCCAGATGATCTCACTTGACAAAAGAACAGAGTCAAAATATGGGAATAGACAATGTCAAACAGCAGCAAGTCTCTACTCTGATGTTACAAAACTGATTACCAATCAGTCTGGTGGGAAATGATGATCAGACTAGAGGTTATATGCATTGGTGGTGGGTTCATGGAAACTCTGGTGGTGGTGAGGTACAATAACTTTGTGCATAAATTCTATTATAACCATGTTTCCAAAACAATAATAAAAGCAATAAAAGTTTTCAAAAATTCAATTCTTTCACCAAACAGTATGTGTAATTATTTTCCATTTCTAAAGCAAATTGAACAAGTGATCCTTCGGGTCCAAAGAAAGTATTAACAATTTTATAGAATTCCATATTCTTCTTTCTTTAGGACAAAGGTTTATATTTTTAGAAGGAAATCCTATTATTCTTCACGATCCTCAGTTCTTATTTTGAGGAAGAATGCATCGGACTTATATAAAATATTGATGCAAGGAATTTAGTTACAACATTGATTCCTTTTTTATCTTCAGTGTAATCTTGAGAAGTCTGTCAAGAAGTCTTCCTAATAGCAAGAAGAAGAAAATCTAGAACTTTTATTTTTTAAGGATAATCAAGTTTAAAAAATTATGTCAAGTATATCTGTAATTTTAAAATGTGTATCAATTTTATATCTACTATGTATTTCTAAGTGCTTGACAAGTTTACAGTTATTCCTGGATATTGTTTACAAAAAAAAATATGAGATGTGTATAGAGTACAAATTGTGCACATGAAAAAATAAACAATAGGTCTCCTAAGCTATAGAATGCTTGCAATTTCTTCCACAACTACATTTTCCTTTGGAAAAAATATCTCATTTTGTGCATGAAGAGACAGTTCTAATTTCAAGAAAACATGTTATCATAAATCTTTTTACCTCCAAATTTACAATTTCTTCAACATTTTGTTACCTGCTAAGGTAATCAGCATGTTTCACTAATCCCAATCAATGTAGGCATCTCACTACTTCAGTTGATTAAAATATTTTTCAGTAATTTGACCTATATCTGGTAGAATTGCAATCATTTGCTATCTTCTAATATGATTTTGTATAATTACTATTTATTAGTAATCCATTCTTTTTAAAAGTATGTATTTCTCCCTGAACTATAGTGCAAAACTGAAGAAATTTACTTTAATAAAAATTACAGTAATAAAAATCTTTATTCTTTGCCAAAAATATATTGATATGCAATTATTTCCACTGCTCACATTTACTTTAAAATTTTTCACAATATTTGATATTAATTTTAATTCTAAGACATAAATAGCAAATTTTACATTTGTACTAGGAATTAGGTGTATAAAGAGAATTTAGTAAAAGTCTTCAGTTCCTAAAATGGGCAAAATTTAATCAGACTTCATTATTACATTCCAAAAATACTCATTATAAGATATAGAAGAAAAAAAAAAGAAAATATATCCGTTGAGGGTTTTTTCCATGTCTGACTAAACTCAATAATCATTAGAAAATCGATATTTAAATACTCAACCACAATATATATTAATATTTTAGTAAAACTATTCTGCTGGACTAAGGTGAAGTTATAGTTATGGTTAGAGCAAGGTAAAGAAAGATTATATATAGTTGGAAATTAAATGCTTTATCAAGAATAAAGTATTGTATCAAAAGATTTTGTTTCAGAATTACATAGCCATCATTGCCTTTGATTATTTTACTTAGTTATATTCTTTGACTATTCTTTATCTGAGTCTTTTATCACTTCTTCGATCTTGAGTGATAACTTTGATGGATAGTGTACTCTTTGTTGGAGGTTTTTTTTTTCATTCACGAGTTTGGCTTGATCATACCAATTGCTTCTTGCCTGTTGTAGACTAAGTTCTTAGATTTGCTTTGAGTTTTATGAAGATTCTCTGATATGTGAATTTTTGCTTCTCTATTGCTGCTTTTAGGATTCTATGTTTGGCTCTTACCACGATGATTGCTAAGTGTCTTTGTATTTGTCTATTTGGATTTATTGTATATCTGTCTCTAATTTTCCTGAGCCTGACTAAGAACTTCTTCAATGAGTGAAATAAGTTCTCAGTTATTATTTTTCAACCTATAATGCTTCCCCATCCCACGTCTTCTGGAACATTTATGATGTCAATGTTATTCTTGTTGAATAAGTTTCTTATGTTTCATTTTTTTGACTCTTTGTTCTTATCATTAATATAGATATTGTGCTTATTTTATCTTTCAGTGCACTAATGAAATCTCTGGATACTTCTGCTCTTCAGTTCTGTCCCTCTATTATGTTTCCTAGTCCAATGACTAAGTAACATAGTTCAATGATTTGGGGTTTTTTTATACTTTCTCTTTACTTATTAAAGTGTTGTTTCATAGTTTTCATCATTTTAGTGAACACTAGGATAGATGTTTTGACATCATCAGAGTTCAGAAAATTCTGTCTTTCAATTCTCAATTTTAGTCCTAATTTTGGCAAAATATTAAATGCCTGTAGAAAAAAATCATATACAAAGAGTAGATTTAATGTTTTTTTCTGGCCTACCTATCCTTTTAAGTTGATCATTTGTATGAATTAACATGAATATAATTGTTTTATTGGCCTTCTTTCTGAAAGAAGTTCAGTGGTCACTTCACTGGTAGATAATTGTGTTAGAGAAATAGATAACATTTTTTAAAATTTCAATCACTTAATTAGATTCTAGATAACTTCTTTGCTTTTTATTTTGATAGAACTAACGTTTTACTTTTTAAAAGATGTACTTACAGTTGTTTTATATATCACCAAATTTTAATGGTTAGCGTCAGACAACAATTTAACTCTCCTAACAAATTTTAATGCCATCTAAAAACCAGAAAGACATCTCTGATAATTCTCTTAGGGATAGTAATATAAAACTCAGATATTTAAGTAAGTTTGTAAAGTCAATTTAAAATAATAAATATTATAGAAGATATGTGGCTATGTTTTTAATTATGTAGAAATAATTAGATTGAAATTATTCTTCTTTTTCAAACAACCAACAAGCAAGAGCAAGGAAAGAATTAAGTTATTTTTGAAAGAACAAGAACACAAAGAAAATAAACCATATGTGTCTATACATATAGTTATTTGATAAAAATATATGTTTTTTTCACTGTCACTGTCACTGTCTTTATTCCACAATATTATTTTCCAGAATGAATGCAAAATAAAATTTAACAAAGCAAAATATGAAGGAAGTTTGGATAATCACACCTTCTACTAACAGAAATCTTAAGGACCTTTCAGAATTAGAAAATAATATCCAAATAAATATGTCTCTAAGATCAAAAATAAGGATAACCTTTTATCCTTATAATCTACTTAACTATGTCAGCTCCCCCACCACTTTTCAAGTATCTTTAAAAGGCAATTCTTCATTTGAACAAATATAGAAATAATGTTATATGGAGTTTATTGTGTAAGTAGAAGTCAAATGTAAAATCACATCACAGGGACCAGGGAATGAGAAATGAATTATAGTGTTATGAAGTATATCATTAGATATAGATATCATTGGAAATAGTTGAGACCTTAAAGTCTGATGTGATACATATTTAAATTCATTTATACAACACAATGTATAATTATAGGGACTGTGGATATGACCCAGAGGTAGAACACTTGCCTTGGATGTATGAGGCCCTGCATTTAATTCCCTGCATTGCATGATTCAGTGCACATGATTCAGTGTGCATTTAATTAGTATTAATTTGATAAATTATATGATACAGTTCAAAATATTAAAGTAACCTGCTATCCTGAAATAAACCTATAACGCACAAAGTTATTATGTATTGTACTTTCATATATATGGGATTTAATAGGCCAATAATTATTTTAGGTTATTTTAGAAAGCTGCTTTTTCTCCTAAATTCCAGTCCTATTAACCACTAATCTATTTGTCTGTAAAAATTAGTTATTTTTTAAATGTCCTATAGAAGTGGATGTTTACAATATGCCTTTTGTAACTGACACCATGCAGTTAACATGTTTGTAGATTATTTTTACATGTTTATGTTTTGTATTAGAGATTTATTGTAGAAGAGCACTTAGTAATTTAAGGTTTTTTCCATTAGAAAAGAGTGGATTGTGCATAATGCAGCAAGATATATTTGTGTACATCCTTCCGTGAACATATGTTTTAATTTATCTAGAATATATACTAAGAATAGAATCATCATATCACATAGCAAGGCAAACATTTCAAATGTTTTAATTGAAATGACACTGGCTTACAATACTGTGTATATGTTAAGGGTACAACGTTGCACCTCCTTAAAATATATTTTAGCACCCCACACTAGCACTGCGATACTAATATTCTTCCAATGCACCATAATATTCTTCCAATGCAGCACATTAAACCTCCTCCATTGTTGGATTATACTTCTAAGTATTTAAAAAGTAGCATTGGTTTGTCCTTTCTCCCCCTGCAGTTTATTGAGTTATTCTCATTACAGTGCTCCCACGGCATACCCAAGCCCAGCAGGGTACTCCCAATCCTTTGTGTTTATCTTCAGCCTCTCCTTTGAGATCCTTTTTCCCTATCTGTTAATCAAAACTATCCACAAACCAGTCACTTAAATTGTAAGGTCAAATCTTCAATGTCCATTTTGTATAGACACAGGAAGATAGTTAATGCTATGTTTTTGTAACATGGGGATTAATTGACTCTGAATAATATTTACTACTGGGAACCCATTATATTTATTTCACTAAAGCCTTCATTGCCATTAGTTTCTAACACCCCACAGAAGGATGGCACCAGGGAGACTACTTTGGCATTGAGAAGTGACAGGTTAAGCATCATAGAAATATGATAGTTAAGAGCATGGTCAAGAGACAAACTCTGTCATACCCAAAAAGAAGTAACTAAATAAGGACCCTGGTGGGTTTGGGAAAGACTAACCTGGCCTGAGAACTGTAGTCTGGGATATATAGCGAGATGTCGCCAGGAAGAGCCACCCTTTAAGCTTAATATATCTCTTACTGTGTTCATAAAAAATTACTATAAATATTATTACAAAGTAAATTCAATATGATTATTTGTTGATTACTAACAAAAGAGTAAAAAATACATTCTTTGATGAAATTGTGTCTTGGGCAGATCTTCTAGCAGGATCTAGAGTGCCGGATCCTCTAGATAAGATTCTGTCCCTGGGTGGATCTCCTAGAAGAACTTCCCCTGAAAGAAGGGCTTTACATATGTTCATTGTTTATGATAATGTTCAAACATAATTATGTGCAATTGTTACCCCCAACTCTTCACGGTTTCTCTATAACTAACATTGTGAAACTTGAATAAATGGCCACTGATTACCATCCAGCCAGTGGCCCCCATTTCTTCATCCTTCATCTGCCTGGGAGGGTGATGATTGGCCCTGAACACACCTGGGAACTTCCAGGTCACTGCAGACCATGACCCCAAATGACAACACTCCATATTTCTTTGTTCTCCTTTTTTCCAACCTCTGGTAACTCCACTAGGTGATCAGTCTTTGTTTTCATTTGACTTTGTCTACTCACTGACTTTGCTTCTTTATATGCTTTGTATGCCACATACCCACCTTCAGTTCAATGCATGTATTGCAAGGAGCAAGTGCAAGTGTTTAGCTTTCAAGTAGCTGAGTAGCAATTCATTGTTTAATTACAACACGTTTTCTTCCATTTTAATGGGAGGAGAGGTAAAGAGATGGAGCATTTTAGGGCATGCCTTGAGGTGCTGCTGGTTCTGTGAGCAGGGGTCTCTCTTGGCAGTGCTTGGGTGACTGGATTCCTTGCAAGGCAAATGTCTCACCTATTTTTTGTTTTAAGCAAGAACAGATTTTTTTTGGAGTTTTTTTTTTTTTAGGAAGGGGAAGTAGGAAGAGAAAGTGAGAGTAATACACCTAGAGAGAAGGACGTTTCTCCAAGAGCAGAAAGAGAGTCCTTACATATGTACCAGCATAAGATAGCTCTTAAGAGGGAAGATGCAGATGATCATATGTGCAGAGGAAACATATGTGCTTGGCCACATGAGCACTAATAGCACATGGACTTGGGCAGCATATGCGGCTCATCTTTTATTTTTTAACCCTCTCATTATTTAATTGGTGAGTGCTTTATTTCTATATCTTAGTTCCAATGAACACAGACATTCAAAATATTTTTTTAGCGTTAATTTAATTATTTATTTGTTTGGGGGCCATACCAGGCAGTATCAGGGCTTACTCCTAGTCTTACTCAAGACTGACAACTGACGCAGGCATTGAAGGACCATGTGGCTTGCCAGGGATCAAACCTGGAGTGGTGCAAGTCAAGCACCCTACTCACTGTACTATGGCTCCCTCGCCGTAGAGTGCTTTTGTTTAACCATTCCCACAACACTTATTTCTGCCCTTCTTTGAATGTCCTACCTTAAATTTTAAAAGAAAAAAGAAAATATTTCTTTCAAAATTATTGTTTTCACAGTCTTGTTAGCAGTTCTTGAAATTTCTAATTTCCATCTGTCAACTGATGTTTCAAGTTCCCAGCGAAGATAAGGCAATGCTATTACTCATAATGAATGGTAACACTCATTGATAAATTATTTGATATGCCTCTAAGAATCCCAGTTGAATACGGAAAATTATAGTTTGTATTTTAGGTATTCATTTTCTATTTATGGCTGTGATAGTAGTGACCATCTTTTTCTTTTTCTTTTTTGTATCAACATTGAGGACAAACAATAATTTTAACTAGACATCTTCTCAAAGTCCACAAGCTAAAGATATCATTCCTAAACTAAAAACAGGGTAGATGCTGACAGCAATCTCTTTCTTGTATTTCATATTTTTTTCCAAATCCATTTTGCTCAGACATGTAGGCTCCTATAACTGCAAGATGGCTGAAATGTTGAGGTCTTATTTCTTACTTTTTGGGGTAAAACCGGCATTTCACAGGCTTTACTCCTGGCTCATGCACTCAGGAATTACTCTTGGAGGTGTTCAAGGGACCATATGGGATGCTGGGAACTGTCTGGAAATGTGTAAGAAATGTAGCACACTTAAATACTGATGAAAGTAGTATATAAAATATAATACTTATAAATGACATAATGAAAGAGATCAAGAGAAACTGTTGGAATTGTGTCCTTGGGTGAATAAAGAAAGCAGATATGTAGTGAAGCTACTCCAGATGGGAGAACAATATCATGTCTAAAACAATATAACTTATGGCAAATCTATGAGAAACAGATATTCTTGTAGATAGAGTTTGCCTATAATCTAATCTTACTTTTTTAAGATCTTCAAGAGTTAGAAGCTTTACCACTCACTGAATGAAAGATTGGGAAACTGGAGAGAGAATGTGAAAGAACCATCTTGACTAGAATGTACCTGGAAGATTTGACTTGATAGTCCACAATCTTTCCCAGCACACTTGGATTCATAGTCATTAATTTCATGTGAAACTACTCACAGTATGGCTGTGTAAGTTGTCTTCACACATGATGTTCTGTGTGTATATGAGTGTTTGTTTCCAGTCACATTATCTAAATTCATGGAGAATTTGGAAAATCTTATTAAATAAGGGTTGTCTTTTGATGTGCAAGAACCAAAATGGGAAAATAAGGTAGCTTGATGTGTAGTGATATGGCAAAAACACGAAACAAAAGCCTAATTTTGGGGGAAAAAAACCAACAATTATACTGGGTAGTGCAATTTGTGGGGATACAAAGTGTATGTTAAAACCTGAAATCCTAACTTTAAGCAGCTGAAAGGTTGCCAAAGTTTGCTATTATTTTGGTAACACATTGTTGGAAATTCTCCCACACCAACTGAGCTCTGAATCAAATCAAATTACCACCCTACACTGAGAATAGAGATTTCCCAGAGATCTAAAATCACAGACAAAGTATTTACTGTGCTATGGCAATGATTCTTTTACCAGAGTTCTGAAAATAGTTTTCTTGTGTGTGTGTACAATCTGCTTATTTTAACTGTTACGCTACTGAACTGGGAAGAAAGAATCAGTAGAAAAAACTCAGGTCAAACTTTCATAGTCATCATTATCTTACTGGTCTAATAGC
Source organism: Sorex araneus (assembly GCF_027595985.1). Classification (NCBI taxonomy): domain Eukaryota; kingdom Metazoa; phylum Chordata; class Mammalia; order Eulipotyphla; family Soricidae; genus Sorex; species Sorex araneus. The sequence goes on from NC_073305.1 coordinate 167,557,743, forward strand.
TTATTTTAGATAATGTTTTACTTCATCCTCAGTCTTCATTAAGAAATTGTCAGAAATTTGAAGGGTTTTATTTTCAAATTTGTATCTGTATTTTTAAGTCGTAATTGTCATGCATCAACTGTTCCGAAGGAAGAGTTATTTACTTAGGTCTTCTTTTTTGCCATTTCATTACTATGTGAAATTTTGTTTTTACATTTTTTAGGCACTGTGATATAGAATGCTGTCAATAATGCCCAAACAAAAATTTAAGGGCTTCAGGTATAGTGTTCCAACTTCACGTGTACTACTAGTGTTAGTATTCCTTTACTAAACTTTCTACACCTACCCCTACCCCTCTGGCAAATACCTTTCTTTTAAATTTAGGGTTTTTTTTTTTTTTACTTTGGGTGACATGTTTACAATAGTGCTAATCTATGTGAGGAAAAGTGTGAGTTGGAGGGTTTCTTGGTACAACGTGTTCAGTGACCTAGAACTGCCTCCCCGGCAGAGAAACAAAGAAACAGGACTGCAGATTTCCCCAGGTCAACTGAACAGTGGACATTTAATTCAGAACCCAATAGCATAGTTAGAGAACATGAGGGGGTTCGAGGTACAGGACTGCTCGAAGGTGTGATTGATTGTTTACAGAAGTAACGTGTTTCAACAGAGCTAATTCTTTCACGGGGGATTAACTCAAGGAGATGTTCTGTCTGAAACTATACTGAGAAATTCACTCAGGGGATATAAGAATCTCTACTGTTTTTCTCTTTCCCTTGCTGCTGTACATATTAAGCTATTAAGTATACTTCTTATTAATATTTTCATTTGTTTGGATAAACACAGTAAGAAGTATAGATTCCAAAACTTAATTCTCTGGACTCCAGAGGATAAAGTTATAGATCAGCTGGGCTTTTACTGTAAATCCCAGACTAAGTCCATTTTACCTTTTTCTACTCTTTGGGGGTCCTCTCTTTTAGGTTATTAAGGGTTATATGAAGATCATGCCTTATGATTTCTAGACTGTCCTAAATCAAATCTGGGGTAGCTTTGTTTCTTGCCCCAGGTTCATCCAGAGATCCCTTAGTAGGACCAAGTGTTTAGGAACTACGGCAACTAAAGCCTAAGTAAATTAATTATGATGGATGCCCAGAAGTAGATTTATTTCAGACTTAATTACTCCCAAATATTCTGGTTTTAAGCAAAGACCATTTTTCTACAGTAAAATATGAAAAGGTTATAGGGGAAAAATAAAAATAAGTCATTCACTACGGATGCAAAGTCCAGAGTCACCAAAAGGTTTGACTTCATAAGTAACCAAACCTGACTTGGGGATTTTTTTTTCTTTTTGGGTCACACTTGGGGATACACAGGGGTTACTCCTGGCTCATGTACTCAGGAATTACTCCTGGCAGTGCTTGGGGGACCATATGGGATGCTGGGAATCAAACCCAGGTCGGATGAACTCAAGGCAAATGCCCCAGTCTGCTGTGCTATCACAACAGCCACAAGACAAGACTTATAGAATTTGGTAGCTAACAGATGAGGTCAAGCACAAAGGAAAGGTTAAAGGTAATCTCAGGCAATTAGGGATGCTCATAGTAGCTCTGTAATCTTCTCTTCAGTGAGGAAGAAGGGCAATTTATTTATTTTTTTTACCTTTTATTTACTTATTTATTTATATTTTTTTAAATTTTATCACCATGTGGAAAGTTACAGAGTTCTCAGGTTTATGTCTCAGTTATACCGTATTCAAACACCCATCCCTTCACCAGTGCCCATATTCCACCACCAAAATCCCAGGTATACCCCCAGCCCCCCACCCCAACTGTATAATTGATGAATTTCACTTCATTTTCTCTTCACCTTGATTACGTTCCATATTTCAACACAAAACTCACTATTGCTGTGGGAGTTACACCCCCAAATAAGATAACCCTAATAAGGAAGCATTTGATAATTAGTTTTCCATTAAAAGATTGTATGTTTTCAGGTTTTAGAAAAGGTAGCGCGGCCGCGTTAGCTCGGATGTGTCCCAGTCCCAAATCCTGGAGCTGTGTTAGTTACTGCTCAGTTTCGCCAGGGCTCCATCTGGAGAAGGTGTGCTGGAGGCACCTCCTCCTTCCGGCTCCCCGGTGTTGCTGGCCCCAATTCGGGTCCGGAGCATTTTCCGGGCCGCGTTGCTCACCAGAATGCCTGCCGCTTCTCTGTTGACTGTGGCAAGATGGCGCCGAGGGTGGGTCGAGGCAAGAAGGGCAATTTAATGATGAAGCTTAGAAACTGACCTCACATGCTAGGGGACAAGGCAGCTCAAATAGAGAATTCTGGGAACACCAAATAGAGGATGTCGGGAGGACCCAGACGGGTCGGAAGATACGAGCTGAAAGTAGACTATAGACCGAACATGATGGCCACTCAATACCTCTATTGCAAACTACAACACCCAAAAGGAGAGAGAACAAAGGGAAATGCACTGCCACAGAGGCAGGGTGGGGTGGTGGGGGATGGGGTGGGGGTGGTGAGAGGGATACTGGGATCATTGGCGGGGGTGAATGGGCACTGATGGAGGGATGGGTAAATGATCACTGTATGAGTAAAATGCAATCACAAAAGTTCATAAGTTTGTAACTGTACATCACAGTGATTCCCTAATAAAAAATTTAAAAAAATACTTTGGGCTAATATCCAACACTAACCCTTGTGATTTGGGTTTGTAGTTACCTCTTATCGCTCCCAATAAAATGTCCAAGAACCTTTGGCGTTGTCCTTATGTTATGTTCAGTCCAACTCATTATTCCCAATTTCTTAGTTATGTTGTCTAGGACAAAAAGTTTGTCATCAAATTATACCTTCCATTCCCATATTACACTTTTATATGTAACACAGAGGAATGAGATCATCTAGCATTTCTCCTTCTCCCTCTGAAGTTATTTGCTTACCACGATGGCCCACATTCCCATGCAAATTATAATAAACTACAACCACAGCACTTTTTCTTACTACTGCACGTTATTCCATGGTGAATTTATGCCAAATTTCTTTATGCATTTATCTACCATTGGGTATTTTGATTGCTTCTTTATCTGAATATTATGTATTCATCTTTTTTAATCAATTCTTCTCTTTTGAGGGAATATGTACCAAAAGAGTATAGTTACTTCTCTATATGGAAGATTTATTCTTGCTTTTCTGAGAAATCTCCATACTGTTTTACATAAAAGCCAAATCAGAAAACATTTTTTCCAACATCAAATGGGTTTTTTTTCTTTGTTTAGTTTATGTTCCTGACAAATGTTTCCGGTCTTTTTTTATATTTACCATTCTCACTGGCATGAGATAAGGCCTTGTTTTTATTTTTATTTCCCTGAAAATATGCAACAATGAACACATTTCATGCACCTAAAGATATCCATTTATCCTCTTTATAAAAAATATCTGTTTATCACTTCTCCCAAATTATGCTGGGATACTAAGATTTTTGGTGTTGAGTTCAATAGCACTGAACTAAAACACTTTAATTCTCAATTTAGTATTACTTAAAGGCTCTGAAGTAAGTTGCCAGATTTCTTCAAAATTTTCTTTTCTCATATCCATTTCCAATAGTTTGAAACTAAAGTAGTATTTCTAATTCTTACATTATGTGATGATGTAAAAGGTTTTTATAAGAAAAAAATTTCCTAGAAGTTAAAAAAAGAATTTTTCTTCTGACATTCCTTTGTTCTATACAGCTACTTAAGACTCACTCATTAAGGAACTAGTTTTTCTACTATAATTTTGTTTTTATGGTTTTAATATAACTCATTCTTCAGCATTAACTTTTCCCATAGAAATCATTTATATTTACATGTTCAGTCAATTGACTCCTTTTCACATCCACATAACTTATATGTGCAATATAGAAAAGAATGAATAAACAAAAATTGTTCAAAATTTTATTACACAGAGCCGACTTCTTATTTATGATAAAACAATGTAGATAGGGAAGTACTCAATTCCTTTAAAAAGACTTCAAGAAAAAATATAACTCAATTGCCTTATAAGAAAGATCACTATTTCTTCCTTCCTTGGAGATAATGTAGCCTCTCCTTTATTTATTCAAATATTTATTTATTATTTATCCTCACTTATCTACTGTAGCTGGTCCCTCCCTACTGTATACTGTACAATCACTATCATGAAATCCCTTAATCGTCAATTTCTTGTGCGGGCTCAGTAAACTCTCCATTCATCCTTTCTCTGAGATCTTAGAAGTCTCTCTCAACTCAGCCCTTCCAACAATGTTGATGTTGCACTGGAGGCCCTGTCAGGGTAGGGGGAATTGTGTAAAAACACAAAAAGGAAAAGAGAGGGCTCACGGGGTTCTATCTCTCCCACTGCCCGAGTTTGGTAGTCTCACGCCATGCCGCTTCCCCACACCGGGGAGGTTGATGGCGACGATGAGGCAGGCGAAGGAAGGAATGGAGGCAACCTGGTTGGTCTCAATCACAGTTTATTCCAATCTCTCCTCTATACACTCCCGTCTCTCTCTCTCTCTCTCTCTCTCTGCTTCTTCTGAGTCTCCCCCTCTGTCCCACAGTCTTAGTTTATATAGCAAATTACATAGGGCAGTGGCACAAAGGTGGGTTTTAATATCAACAAATCAACAAAGAAGGGTGAGACCATTTCTTGAGGAGATTAACAAAATCTCATCTAAGGAAATCTCATCTAAGAAGATCCATTGAAGGGTGGGGGTCCAAACAAGGGTGTATCAGGGTGTGAGCTAGTAATTTACTTAAATAGTTATAGTATATCTACTTCTAATATTTCTAACAATGTTATTCTGTATGAGTACAGTAAGACATATAAAGTTTGTTTTTTCCTGAGGACATCTCCAGACCACAGTCCTCAGGCCGGGTTAATCTTCCTAACCCCAGCAGGATCCTAATCTCATCGTTACTTTTGAATCATGACAGCATTGTCCATGATCATGCCCTCAACTTATAGTTGAGTATTGTGGCACTTTGGCCTGGCTATCTCCATGCCAGGGTAGCACATAACTCACCAATTGCCCAGGTGAGCCATCCTGTCCCTCCTCGGGATACTGCTTTTGGGGTGCTAGGAACTGAGGGCAACTGAGTTGAGAAAGCACATGCTCAGGAGTAAATATTATTGGAGTCAATCAACTCCCAAGTTATAAGCACAATATTAACTCTCTTCCTGTGTCCATAGAGAAAGGACATTGCTTTAAGGTAAACTATGCAAAAGACGGAACTTATAATACAAGTTCAGAGCCCTTAGAAGGATCTGATCTTACAAGATCAGAATCTGATTAGAGAAAAGGTGATTAACTGGTTGGAAAGGAGGGTGCAGAGAAGAGTTTACAGATAAACAAAGGAATGGGAGTATCTCAGAGTGTCTAAACCTAAGCCCCTTGTGGCAAGGGAGGAAGGATAATCAATGTTGTCCTAAAGTATTTAGAGCTACACTCCAACAGGGAATGAGATCCAGCTTGTTACTGGGTTTAGCATATGGATACACCATGGGAAGCCTGCAAGGCTGTCCCATGTGGGCAGGAAACTCTCAGAAGCTTGCCAGTTTCTCCCAAAGGGAGAAGTAGGCTACAAGATATCTTGTAGGATATCTTATTTCTGGGAGCTTGCTTTTAAGTCTCTGGATGTTGGCCGTTGATGAGATTACACACACCTGGGTTCCTCTGCTGGTACCTTCATGTGTGAGGCCTGTCGAAGGTGTGGAGAGGAGCCTTGAGCATAGCTCTGGCTAGGTTCCGGTGGTCTTTGGCCACTGGGAGCTCTGCTCGGGGCGGGGAGGGAAGCTGGAACCCATTCCCTCCGTGGAGCCCCGGGGAAGACAGCCAAGCATGCGGGACAGAGACTCTCTGTACAATATTTTCTATAATTTTATTTAACATTTAATATGAGTTAGAACAATTAACTTTTTCAAAATATTGGCCAAAGCTAGTTTTTAAAGCAAACAATCAAACAACTTTCAGACTGAAAAAAGCATTTATTTAACAGTTAAGGAGAGCAGCTCTGTTTTCTAATAATTATAATTGTAAATTAATATAAATATCATATTTCAATGTCTACTTTATTTAGAATATCAAAGATATTTGACTGTTTGATATTTTTCTCTGAGGAGTGTCATATATTCTCTATGTTCACACTGATTTCTCATAAATTTAGTGTAAGTTAATCAAGAAAAAGTATAGAATGTTGATTAGCAAATTTCTTTTAGAAAATTATTTGTTCCAATTTATTACATTGAAGCATATCTTAATAGATTTTATTCCAATCATTAAGAAATTTTAGAATTGCAATAAAATTTCATATTTTAATTAACTAGTTGCCTGATGGTTGCAAATGTATTTTAGACTGTTTCCAATATTTGCATTTTAGATGCAAGTATTGCTAATGAAATTTCTAAGAGTAGCTATTTTTCAATTACATTTAGAAGAATCATAATTTTATATATTATATTTGAGATCTATATTCTACTCTTAAGAAAAATAAAAAGAATGACGTAATCATTTGTAAATTATGGTAAATATGTAGAAAATATCAGAAACCACAGGGATATAATAACATGAAAATCACTTGCATGTGGCTGAACTAGGTTCAATCCCCAGCACCCTATATGGTCCCCTGAGCCTTGCCAGAAGATATCAAAGTCTCAGCACTGTCAGGTGTACCCGCACCCCATGAAGAAAGAAAATATAATAAAGTGCTAAGCAAAATCACTGCTACTTAATCAGAGTTAGTATGTTTTACTTATTACTTATGTAAGCCTTTCATTCTCTTTATATATTAATATCATAGGGTTTTCTTTATATCCTCTCTTGATCATTATATTTTTAACTAGGACTCATTGTAGAAAAAACACACTAACAAAACCCATACAAATATGTATTGGATTGATGAAAAACATACTTAAAATATATTTATAACTTGCCAAACTAAATCTCCTATGAGACATAGTGAGGAAGAATATGTGAGACTTTTAAAAGGTCTTAATAAAAGATGCCACTAAATAAATCTGAATAAGATGATGACACTAATTTAGACATGGTTTCTGAGATTGAGCCTTCAGTATCTGGGAAAAAAGCCCATGAATTCTGTGAACTGTGTTAGCATGAAGTTAAAGATAATCTAAATGATAACTCATACTCAAAAGCACCATAATGTGGCAATTCTCATTTTATATTATTGAAATAGGAATTGAAAGACTAAAAATGTTGAATTTCAAGAATAGTATTCTACTTAGGACAGAAAAATCAAACAGATGTTTCATGTAAGACCTAAAGGTATATCACATTCACTGGTAAATGTTTCCATCATCTCTTAGAATTTCAGTGGTTATTTTCTTACTTCCTGCTGTTAAGAAACACTGAAACCAGTATAAGCTTCATTTATTGCAATAAACATTATAAGCTTATAAAATAAGAAAATTAAGGTAGTAGCAGTCATCTGTAATGATGCTACATGGAAGCAAAATTGAAGTGTCGCCAAAGGAGGTTGAAATACATATACTTATGAAGCTAGTTGGCAAAATAAAGAATCCCGTATGAGTAAATTAAGTGAATACCCAACAAACTCAAAATATTCAAGTGGGACAAATGGTTTAAAAATTAGAAGATAAAGACCAGTTTACTCAATAGTTTAAAAAATCACTGTCCTTAATCTGTGGCTAGGTCTTAGCCATTTTTTTTTCATTTGCAAGTGATCAATTGTATAAAAGACCACATGACAAAAAGGTAAGACGTTATAATAATCTGTCACATGTACACAATAATCATTCAAGTTCCTTCCCTAAAAATATCTATAACCTATTTTTAAAAAACTATGCATAGGAGAAAGTAGCTAAAACTTTAATGAATTTTAGACCAAGTGTGCAAATTAATATTTGTTACTCAGAAACTTGGGACATGATTTTTTATTATTTAATGTCATACAAAAATAATGAACTGAATAAAGTCTGCAACATAACTATTTTGCTATTTCTAAAGTGTCAATCAGTAGATACTTCTGCCCTAAACTGTGTAATCAAAACACACATACTTGGTAGTCGGAAGAGTCTCACTATGTCTCTGTGAGATGAAATTCTATTAAAATGTAGGATGTGGAAAATCTCTCACAATACCACTACTCTTCCTTAAAATTAAGTAAGTTAATAATGATATTATATCTTTATAACATCCAGAAACAGTCATCTTGACATATTTGTAATGGCAAAGTGAAGTACTGGTTTCAGTTCTCCATATCATCTTCAAAGACCTTAAATCCTGCTTTATATTTCATGATAATACTGCCTACATTTGGATACATACAATCCCCTACAGATAACCACAAATCAATTAATACTGACAATTAAATCCCATTAGTTCATTGAAGACCTTGATTAATTCAAGCAATTTGGTAAGATGTTTTGGGGACTCCTCACAGTTCTGGGCTTAGGGGATCATTTCCAGTAGTGTTCAGGGGAACATGTGGTTTTGGTAATCAAACTGGGATTGCCCACATTCTCTAAGCTCTAAAGATTCTCTCAAGCCCTGATGCACACATTTGTTTCATTTAGTGGCTAGTTGGTCATTGATTCAGGTGATAGAAGTAGGAAATAAGAAAACTGTGGGATTGACAGTGGATTACTTGTGATGAGAGAACAATCTGGTGGAGAGCATGTATTTTGGTGAAACAAGAAAACCATAATATCCTTAAGTTGAGTGAATTGTAATGTTTCATGTTGACTGAACTTTGGGACCAGTTGTTCAGGTTTAGAGAGTGTTATTGATGATGAGTGGGTGGTGGAGAATCACATCACCAGATCCTGAACTGTATGAGACTGAAGAAAAAGAAATAGCAACTAAATGTGGAGATCTAGGGATCTGGAAATCAGGTCCCTGTCATGACTGGATGGTGTAAAGACCAGTGGAAACATAGTTTTCTTATCCTGAATTTCCCTGTTCAGATATAATAAATCTGATATTTGGATTCCTGCCTCCTCTGCTGCTTGGAATGGGGCAAGTGGGGAGGATAGGTAACATACAAAGATTGCCTAAAGAGGTTATCATCAGATTCTTAGAATAAATCATTCTATCACCCAGTAGAGTGAGGAATGACATATTTAAAACTGAAAAAGAAAAAAGCTACCACGTGGAAATACTGAATCCTCTTGCAAAATTATAGCAGTAACATGATAGTGAAACAAATACCTCCTCAAACCAAAGCTAATAATATGCCTGAAAACCTGACTTGAACTCTAAAAGGAATCTTTCATATGAAAAGAAGAAATAAAAGAATACAAATCATTAATGAAGGCATGGTTATACACAGCCAGAAATCTACGATTATTTTACACAAACATAAATAGGGTAATATAAAGCACCAATAAAATATTTAAAGAAAACTAGGAAAGAAGAGATTATCCCATCACATGATGATTCAATACAAGCACAAAGAAAGGCAGTATATATTACAGAAATCTGGAATAAACCCTTCACAAGAAAAAATAAGTAAATAAAGGACAAATATGAGAGAACTACTAAGGAAATCTGCCCAAATAAAAGTAAGATAGCAACAATGGAAACAGATCCCCATAAATACAAAATAATGTGAAAGCAAAAGATATCTGGATAGTTAAAAATCAAAGAAGTATAAATTTGTTATATTCCTGCCAATGGGACAAGCAAGGGAAAGGCTGGGACCTTGGGGACACTGGTATTGGGATTCATGTTGCAACAATGTATTCCTGAAACAATTCTATTATGAACAGCTTTTAAAATCACGGTATCTAAATTTTAAAAAAAGGATTAAAGAAAAAAATATCTAAAAAAAGTAGAAAGGCAGTCTTAGATACAATAATAATCTTAAGTGTAAGCAGCCAAAAATGTCTCATTAAAAGACAGAAACTGGATGAAATTCAAAACCATATGTATGCATATAGCATGTGTTAGTCCCTCAGCAGATCCTCGAAAATATGAAAAATAAAGGTAGACCCCTGTAAAAAATCACAAAGGCGGCTCTCGAGGGAGGGGAGACAATATGACGTGTTGTGTTGTTCTGTTGTCTGAGGGCACTCAGGACAGTTCTCTCTCGAGTGTGCTGCTCGAGTTCAGTGTTCTCAAGCCGCTGTGTAAGGACCAGAGCACAAGGGGATGGCTCCTCCTTGTGCTCTGCTTCTGTGTGTGCCGCTGTGCTCTCTTTCTGTCTATCTCTCTGTCTCTGTCTCTCTAGTCTCTCCTCTGGTCTCTTCTGACCTCTCTCTGTCTCTGCTTCTGTGTCTTCTTCTGTCTCCTGTGTCCTCTTGTGTGTCTCCCTCTGTCTCTTCTATCTTCTGTCTCCCCTTCTTCTGTCTCCCTTGTCTTCTTCTGTCTCCCCCATCTTCCCCCAGTCTTAGTTTATATAGCAAATTACATAGGGCAGTAACACAAAGGTGGGTTGAAAATTAACAAATCAACAAAGAAGGGGAGATTAACAAAACCTCATCTAAGGAGATTGCTAGGAGATTCGTTCAAGAGTGGGGTCCAAATAAGGGTGTGTCTCTTTCTTCCTTCCTCAGCTAGTAATCCACTTAAATAGTTATAGTAAATTTGCTTTAATATTTCTAGCAATGTCATTCTACATGAGCACAGTAAGAGATATATTAGACTTAAAGTTTGATTCTTCCGGAGGACATTCACTATATATTCCAGACCACAGTCCTCGGGCCATGTTAGTCTTCCTAACCCCAGCAGGGTCCTAGTCAAGTCATTACTTTTGGATCATGACAGCATTTGTCTATGTTCATGCTCTCAACTTATAGTTGAGTATTGTGGCACTTTATGTGGCCTGGCCCATTTTGATGCCAGGGTAGCTCACAGCTTGCCCTGGGTCCATTCCATCCCTCTTTGGGACCCTGCTTTTGGGTTACTAGGAACTAAGGGCAACTGACTGGAGAAAGCAAATGCCCAGGAGTAAATATTATTGGAGTCAATCGACTCCCAACTTACAAAGCATAATATTAACTGTCTTCCTGTGTCCATACAGAAAGGACATTGCTTTAAGGTAAACTAAGTTCCTTGTAGCAAGGCTAAAAGGACAAACCCTATGTTATCCTACAGACACTCATGTTTATAGAAGAATTTATAGTAGTCAAGACATGGAGTGATCTTACACATCGAGCTAAAGGTCATTATACAGCTGTTCTTTTTTAAAAAAACCTTAGTGGAACTCAAGTTGATCATGCTAAATATAATATCATGTAGTGAAAGAAAATAAGTAGGTGGTATCTTTTATATGTGGAGCATAAATGGTCAAAGAAGAAACCAAAATACACCAAAAAGAACCAAGGTTCTATGGAGGAAATGGTTGTTTCTACTAGGGAAGAGGAATTGAAGAAAAAGAAAGAAGGGATAAATTTGATTTTGTAAATGGCAGTAAAACATAGGTTTGGGATGTAGTGAGGTGGATAGATATATCCAGATTTTTATTGGGGTTTGAAGCCATACTTCTGAATGATACAATTAATAGTAAATAGCAAATAAACCAATAGTATATAAAATAGTAGATCGAAAGTAAAATAGTATATGTAGTAGCTCTGTAGCACTGTCATCCCACTGCTCATAGATTTGTTCGATTGGACACCAGTAATGTCTCCATTGTGAGATTTCTTGTTACTGTTTTTGGCATATCAAATACGCCACAGGTAGCTTGCCAGGCTCTGCCATGCGGATGGCATGTTGGTTCACTCTTTGCCAATTGGTACCATTGCTACCCCCTCACCACAATGAAGTGGTGAACCATCATACTGAAGGAAATAGAAGAAAAGGGTAAATAAAGAAAATAAAGCTGAAACTCTTCAGTGCCACCCATGAGAAGGTCATGCTATGACTGGAATGAGAAGGAATGGGAGTGAAAATAGACAGTCAGCAACTACATCACCTCCACTTCACTGATGACATCATTCTAATAACACCAAACATCAGCCAAGCAGCATGAATGCTGGCCAAATTTGACCGTGAGTGTGGAAAGGTCAGACTGCAGCTGAATCTCACCCAGATAATGTTCATGAGAAAAGGACTAGTTTCTGATGTTCCATTTGCTCTCAATGGAACAAACATCTCTGAATGCAGCAGTTGTGTGTGCCTAGGTCAAGTATCTAACATGACTAACAACCTGTCACTGAGCTGCACAGGAAGAAGAGAGTGGCGTCAAACGCTTTCAAGTGCTTCTAAGAAGTTTTTAAGATGATGAAGAACCTCTGGCTCCAGGCACCTCTTTTTGACCCCACCATTCTTCCTGCACTAACATATGCATCAGAGACCTGGGCCCTATGAAAATAGGATAAGAATGCTATTTGGGTCACCCAAAGAGGAATCAAAAGAGCTATGCTTAGAATATCACATTTCACTGAAGTGAGTGATAGAATCTGGAGTTCTGACCTCCATCGATGATCGAGAAAAGGGACGCTGTCTCGCCTGCCAAGGTATCAAAAACCAGATGGGCTGGACACATAACATGATTTGGAGATGACTGCTGGACTAGAGCTGTTACCAACTGGATTGCACGGGACATCAAAAGACTGCATGGCCACTCACCTACGAGATTGTCAGACTTCTTAGTCAAGACCCTGAATGAATTGTTTGAGGCTTTTTGTGTTCTTGGAGTGAGCAGATGCCATTGTGTACAGTAGCATGCGACAGGCACGAATGGAGATGTTACTGGTACCCGTTTGAACAAATCAATGAGCACTGGGATGACAAGTTATAGACGATAAGTTGTACAAGTGATGAGATACATATGAGATACATACATTTCTTCTATAGAAAAAATGCCCAATAGATATATAATATTTATTGTAGTAGCAGAGTGCTAGTAGAATTTATGTCTCCAGTTTAATCTTGGCACTAAATAAATAAATAAATAAATACACAAATTGCTAAGATACAGATATGAGTGGTACATGAGATGGACTATGAAACGTATAACTGCCTATCCATTCAAATAGGCTATCTATTCATAGCGAGGCATCTGAATACATATCCTTTAGCTCAAAACACTTTAGGTATTTCTTTTTCTTTTTTTTTTCTTTTCTTGCTATTTGAGTCACAACCAGTGATGCTCAGGGTTTACTCCTGGGTTTGTACTCAGGAATTACTTCTGGCAGTGCTTGGGGTTTCCAAGTGCAAGGATTGGCCATGTGCATGGCAAATGCCTACCCGCTGTACTATAGCTCTGGCCCTTTTAGCTATATCTGAACTTCAGAGAGTTACCATCTTTAAGGTCATGTCTTTTAGAGAAGTTCACCTTTAAAAAAAGTGTTTCAGACAGGGATTCTTCAAAGGTCTAGTTTCATACTTTTAATGTTGGAGCAGATTGAAGAATCATATTAATTTGCCTGTATACTTTGCCTGTGATAGACAGGAAAGTACTGTAGCTCGCTTTAAAATCATCTTGTCTCTTATTCTGCTTCCTGGAGAATTAACCTATGTTTATAATTTATAATGAATTTACTTCAAGTTAGATTTTTAAAACCTTCTAGAAAAAAGTCAATGAGCATTCTAGAAAATGTGAATATCATTGTTGGTTGAAAAAGTTATTTTGCTTCTTCTTTCTATTATTTTGTTGTTGGGGCACATTGGGAAATGCTCAGAGAAAACTTCTGGCTCTGCACCCAGAAATTACTCCTACAGGTGCTCCTGGCACCACATGTGATTCCAGAGATCAATCCCAAATATCTAAGCCAGATCAGCTGAATGCAAGGCAAGTACACTACCCACTGTATATATTTCCAGTTCCTAAAAGGTTATTTTGCGTTCTTACTTCATGAAAGGACTACAGTACTAAAGATATTGATCAAGGCCTTTGCTTTTGTTGAACCTGAAATCTCTTGGAATATACAAGTATTAAACAAAATAATTATGCAAATAATTATAAAGTGACAACATGGAAAGCACAACCTATTTGACAATCTAATACTGAGGTTAGTTTCCTGAAAGATAACATCAAATAATTTTCTCTTAGTCTATTTCTTACCTCTTAGGCTCTCGCTAGTATGAGTGAATGCAAAAGTATGGAAAATTAAGGTCTCGGTTTTGTAATATTCCCATTAAGGGTGCTCAGGAAAGACACCGATAGCACTAATGCCTCAGGTTCAAGGTTTATCTGAAGAGCTGCACTTTAACTCCATTTTCTCCCCTCTTGGCAGAGAGTCTCTTGCCCACATGCCTGGATGTCTTCCCCGGGGCCCCTCAGAGGGAATGGGCTCCAGCTTCCCTCCCCACCCCGAGCAGAGCTCCCGGCAGCCAAAGACCACCGGAACCTAGCCACAGCCATGCTCGAGGCCCCTCTCCACACGTTAGGACAGGCCTCATTCATGAAGGTACCGGCAGACGAACCCAGGTTTGTGTAATTCCATCAACTGTCAGCCCCCAGAGACTTACAAGCAAGCTCCCAGAAGCTATATCTTGTAGCCTACTTATCCCTATAGGAGAAACTGGCAAGCATTTGAGAGTTTCCTGCCCACATGGGACAGCCTTGCAAGCTTCCCATGGTGTATTCATATGCTAAATCCAGTAATAAGCTGGATCTGATTCCCCTGACCCTGAAAGAGCCTCCAGTGCAGCATCAACATTGTTGAGAGGGCGGAGCCAAGAGAGACTTCTAAGATCTCAGGGAAAGGACAAATGGAGAGGTTACTGAGCCCGCTGGAGAAATCGACGATTAACAGGGATTTTGTGATTTGTGATTCTCCCCTCTCTCCTGAGGAATCATATGATACAGGACACTTATTGTCTGTTTACTAATCAAGCTGTGAAAACAGACTAAAAAAAAAAAAAGTTGATTGGGTTTTTGGGTTTTGCGGGGGCAGGAAACCAGTTACTTAAAAACTACAAGCATCTAGAGAGTATCCATTGGTGTTAGCAGGTACTGAAAAAGAGCAATGTTGGGCAGAAAAAAATGGAGAAAATCACTATAATTAGCCTTTTCAGACTGTGTTGTTAGTCTGCCTGATACATGGAAATACATGTTATTATAAAATAACTTTAGTTCATGTCAGTTTTGTCACCAGGTCTCAAACCTAACCTAGTTTTAAGAAAACTATCTTTTATCTACAAGTATGAAATCCTTGTGTGTTTCATAATAATTTCACTGTATCACTGTCATCCTGTTGTTCATAGATTTACTCGGGTGGGCACCAGTGACGTCTCCATTCGAACAAGCCCTGAGATTTAAGAAGGCTCTCCTCACTGTCTTTACCAACAACTGGAGCTCTTTTCAGGGTCAGGGGAATGAGACTGTTAATGTTACTATATTTGGCATATCAAATACACCATGGGGAGTTGCCAGGCTCTTCATAGTAATCTAAATGTTTTAAATCCTTTAATCTGGGTGTTCGTAGAAATCAGAAATCAAAGACCAAAAAAATGAAAGTCTAGTATGTTCTGGTTAATTTACAAGGTGAAGCAAATTTCTTACCAAATGTAGTTTGTGTTATGTGATCTTTGGTTGTGAAATTTCTGAAGTCTTTCACAATTTTTAGAACTGTTTTCATGCTGTATTTAGAACATTAGGCAGCAAGGCCTTTAGTAAGTCTTGCAAAGTACAAAGGTGTCATGGTAAATAAAAATTACAAGAAATCAGGGTTTTCAATATGGGTCCAAATTGACTAAGCAAACAATCTTTTTGTTTAAAACTATACGTTCAACCTCTACAAATTTTCATATATCTTCTGACCCACAGCAAATAGACAATTTGCATAATGTATTGTGATTAAGTAAAACATTTGTTTTTCTTTCTCCTTGACTCCTTTTGTATATTTTTATTACTACATGGCAATTATGTTTGCTTGCATAAATTCAGAAAGGTAATTCTTCCTTCATGTAGTAGGTTTTGCCCATAATATACATGGATAGATCAAGAGCCAGTTATGGAATCCCAAAACTTAATTACAGGGAAAGTGTCCAAAGGAATGCAGTTGACTAGCAAGAACAGGTCAAGTTTTTTTACTTCTTCCTTTCTTTCTTTCTTTCTTTCTTTCTTTCTTTCTTTCTTTCTTTCTTTCTTTCTTTCTTTCTTTCTTTCTTTCTTTCTTTCTTTCTTTCTTTCTTTCTTTCTTTCTTTTTTTTTTGGCTTTTTGAGTAATACTCGGTGATGTTCAGGAGTTACTCCTGGCTCTGCTTCAATACTTAGGGGATCACAGAGGATGCCGGGGATTGAATCCTGGCTGTTGGCTGCATGCATGACAAATGCCCTCCCCACTGCACTGTCACTCCAGCCCCAGAAACAGGTGCAATTTTAATAGTTATTATTCCTATTGCACTGAAAATATTAGGGAGACCCTAAAGGCAGGATTGACTCAAGGAAGAACTAGAAACAAGTAATGTTCAGGAGTTTGACCACCACTCAGTGATCACTTCTGGTCAGGGGACCTTATGAGATGTCAGAAATAGAAACCATGTTGGCCACCTCCAAGGCAAACATCTTATCTGCTATACTATATATTATTGTTCCAACCCCAGTAGTGTTATTCTTAATATGAGTCATCTGCTCTGTTCTTAGTCAATCCCAAGGACTTCTCAGCAAATAACAGGGTATGACAAATGGAGAATTCATTCATCTTCCTGTATTTTTGAAAAATAATGAGCCAAGTTCATGAAAAGCAAACCATTGGGTAAAGGTAGAGAGAAAACATGTTTCAGTAACATGACTTTTTGTAGAAAAAAAGCTTTTCTTCTATAGAAGTATTAAACTTTCTAGAGAAACAATGATGTAAAATCTCTTCTTAGACATGAATTGTCAAGCAAAAGGTTAAATATTTAGGATATGTTTGTACTCCTGAGGGATGATTTCTGTCTAAACAATATAAGGAAGCTATTCTTAAACTCAGAACTTCAAACTTAAAAGCAATTGGAGAGCTTTTTGAGGATGACAAGATTCTTTAGACTTTGGATTTAATAACATGACATTATTGAATAGCCTCTTTATGAGGAGTTAAAGGTAGCTTATAATTGCAATGGAAAAAACAGAATTTGCCTATCTCAAAAGGTTACCAATTGACTAAAAGACTTAGGGTAAACATCTATACTGATTCTAAATATGCTTTCTTAGTCTTACACGTTCACGCTGAATATGGAAGGAAAGGGTATATATAACAGAGAAAAATAGTTCAATAAAGCATGGAGAGGAAATTTTAAAGCTATTGAAAGCAATGCAAGCCCCCAAAGAAATAGCAGTTATGCACAGCTGGGGCCATCAAAAAGGAGATACTGAGATAATTAAGGGAAATAGCCAAAGGATGTCAGCACTAGGAAGACTGCTCTTAATTCTTGTTCAATTATGGGATGTAAGAAAGGAACAGAAGTATGTGCTATGGACATTATTTTCTCGTTTCTTTAAACACTGTCATCAATAGGCCACAGAAAGCTTTTCTCCTTGGGGTCTAATGTTTTGAAAAGGTTTTTAATCTATCTGATTTCTCTCTATCTAACAACTCTGCAAACCAATAATCTACTGCTTATGCCACACTGATGCTAAGTTACCATGAGATTTTACACCCTTCCTTTGACATCTGTCCTTTGACAGTGCCCAAGATGAACTTTCTGTATGCAGAGAATACCAAGTCAATACTACTTGAATGGGTTGTATATAATCTTCTCACAAAAAGCTATTCAAGGCTTTTCTCCAAATCCTTACTCTCTCTCTGTCTCTCTCTCCCTCTCTCTCTCTCTCTTCCTCTCTCTCTGTACTGTCAAGTACAAATTCATGTCAGTGGAGTAAGAACACGTTTTATTTGGAAGTTGGGAGAAAATCACTCAAGAGAGAATGAGGTTTTCTTCAGAGTAGAGAAGAGTCCCAGTACACAACCCAGCATGGAAGCATGACAGTACAAAAGTACCCACTCAGGAGGGGAGATGAGGCACACATGTGCTGGGCAGTAAGACATGCAGTTGGGTAGCACATAAGCTGCACACTCTTCCTTTGTTGAAGTTCACTTATATAGAATTTATCCCAACTGGCCCCATGTGGAGCTTTCTACCAGGTATGAATCTGTTTGGATGGTTTCCAAGGAGAAAGAGTTGGGAGCACTTTATGTGTTCTTTGATAGTCCTTTCCTGGTCTTTGTGTCTGCTTGAAATTCTTTCTGATAGGGGTCCAGCCTTCTCTGGGTCTATATTGGATCCCAGTAAAGGTCTTATCAGGCCTAGTTCCTGTGCTCACAAGGTACTTTTTTTTTTCTTTTTCAGCAACCTCAGGGCAAGTTGTTTTTATCACTTCCCAAGAACTCATTGCAATGGAGGGGTCTTTCTTGTCTGCCTGCTTCTTCACTTGAAACAGAACTTACTAGGGAGGAGTGTTTGGGAAGATCCTAGGAACTCTGACGGAGGGAAACAAGTTCTCTGCTTATGGGTGCCATATTACAATGAAGGATGCATATAAAGTACTATTAACAGTACTGCAAATCCCATTAGTTCAACAAAAATGTTTGTTGAATTTTTTGATAAAATAACAGTGAGAAAAAAGTCACTGAGAACAAAGTCAATAAATATATCACGTTGAAAATATTTGATAATATCAATAACAGTATCAATCAGCAACCCATAGTGTCACCAAAGAAAAATAAAAAGGTTATCACCATACTCATTTAAGGTCGCCTTTCATCTATTCCTGCCAGAAAATAAATTCTAGCTTAGGATGAAAAGAACTGCAATTTGCTTTGGGGAACTTAAGCAATATTGATTTGTCACACTACAGACATGAAAGTAGACGATCTTTTGTAGTATTTCTTATGTCTTCATCCTTATTCACTGTTGAGGTTTTTTTTTTTTTTGCCACATTATGTAGCTTGTTTTGTGGTTTCATGTTCAATGCTCCATTACCCACATTAAAGCAGTACCTTTCTATTCCAGTGAAATGAACAACCACATCATTTGTGAAATTTTGCATATGTTACATCAGGAAAGTGAGAGGAAAATTCATGAATGATTAAAATGTTCTAAATAAATTAAATTTGTTGAGACTAAAATTTATGTAAAAAAATTATTACAAGCAGCACCAAGACAGATCAAAAAGAAGGATGAAAGATGGGGATACAGAACAATGTTTTATCCAAAATTAGCTATTTTCTGTTCTTCCATTAAATATATTTCTAGTATATGCCTATTAGTTTATTACAAATTTTGCTTGTTAAAGTTTACTTTTAAAAAAGAACAAGTAGATATAAAATATAATAGCAAGTAAAATACATTTGCAACAAATAAAGAATTTCCTATTCTCTCAAACAAAAGTAGAATAATTCATATTAAAACTTTTTGTTCTAGGAAAATAAAATAGCAGTGTAAGGCTTGGTACTATGAATTTATACAATTCAACATTTCTAAGAAATAACATTTTTATTTGGTTTACTCTCTTGAGTACTATTTAAGTTACAATATGCCAAACATTTGAATGTTTCCATAGTAAATTAAATTCAAAGAAATCAACATATTCTAAGGAACACTTAGAATTTTGGGTTGGCACTCAACAACTTAATGACTCATTTTCCCCCATTTCTCTGGCAAGAGAATTATCATATTAGTACAGTTAGTCCAAGTTTCTTGGCAAGACTAGCCTTATAAAATATCTACTGACAATTATGAGTCTACTTACTATCTGTCCAGACTAATAGGTTTTCTTTTTTACCAACAATTGATTTAAATGCCCTAGTCAATTGCAATAAATTGTTCTTTCTTTGAAGACTGTTGCAAATTACTCTTGCAACATCCATCCTTGAAAACTATTCAATAGCTTTGAATCCTAATTTAATTTTAACTACATTCTGTATTCTTGATTCTCTTATTTTTGTCTAGAATGATATAAATTCAAATTGAATTATTCTTTCCATTTTAAAGATCAATTTGATTGACTTTAGTAAAGCCAAGGTGAAAGATAAACTGAGGTTTTTAAATCATGCATTTGGTATAAAGTATAAAAATTATTTCTGTATGCATAGAATAGCACAGACCAAAAGTAAAACAGCAAAAGACAGGTAGATCTGTATTCCATAAACTGTATTGTGAAAATTATTAATTATAACAGCATTAATCTTACCAATAGTATTCTAGATGTGAGAAATATAGTTCAGTTAATTGTGTATCACCCAAGCTGAAATGAAATAAAAATTAATGAGAAAGGCTTCCTATAAAAACTTTGGGAGGAATCTAACCTTCAGTATTATGCATTTTCACATTTTTTTCTTTTTTCTCATTTTCTTCTCAAAACATAAGAATGCAAAGTATAAGAGTTTTTTTTTCTAAAATTTCTAAAACAGTAAGATTTCTCTATGACAAGTACCATATAGCACAAAAAACATCATGATAAGTTTCTACAAGTGGAAACAGATTGTAGACGGCAAAAATCTAATGTGTAGAATTTAGAGCTGTGTATCACAGTTTAAGATATTTTCAAATGAAAGCTATATGTATTATATATATGAAAGTTGGCTGGAGCGATAGCACAGAGAGTAAGACGTTTGCCTTGCAAGCAGCCAATCGGGTTCTATTCCTCCATCCCTCTCGGAGACCCCAGCAAGCTACGGAGAGTATTTCACCCACATGGCAGAGCCTGGCAAGCTATCCATGGCGTATTCGATATGCCAAAAACAGTAACAAGAATCTCACAATGCAGATGCTACAGGTGCCCACTCGAGCAAATTGATGAACAACGGGATGACAGTGATACAGTGATACAGTGATATGAAAGTTATATAAAATATCTACCAATCAAAGTTCATGCCATTATTCTTCCTTTTTTTCTTTCATTGGTTCTTTTTTGTTTTTGGTGAAAAGGTAGGTTTTATTGAAACTTATTAGAAAGATGTGAGGGGAGAGAGAAGGACAAGTACTTGTTCTACAGAGAACACAGACTTCTCTAGAGTGAAAATAGGCAAGCAAAGAAACATCAAGATATGTTTTCAAAATATGTTTTCAAAAACATATATTTTCAATGGATAATACAGGCTCAAAGAGGAGCAATCACATTCTTTGTGTTCTTAATAATCTACATTTTAGTTGGAATTTATATTGTGCCGTGTTCTTTAACTTTACATTCAAACAATATTATTAGAATTTAGCAATTTAGGACCTCACTAAATTTAGACAAGAGATTGTCTTACTTATTATCTATGATTGCATAAGTCTCATTAATTCATTTTCTTTCTTTGATACACAAAAAAGCTCAAAGAACAGGGAATTTTACTCTTTAAGTGTAGGATATCATTGGTTTGTCCTTTCTCCCTTGCCACAGAACTTATCTGGTAATAATCTCTAAACAATTCTAGACTACATTGGTATGTCCTGCTCCCCTTGCCACTAGGAGCTTAGGTATATCAGTCACAACCATCAAAGTGCTCCTGAGTCACTTCCATTCCTTTGTTTATCTGTAACCACTTCTACCAGTTTATCGGCTCTTCCCCTAATCAGATTCTGTTAATTTGTAAGGTCAGACCTTGCTAGGAGAGTGAACTTGTATTGTAAGTTAATTTTGCCTTGCTCGTCTCCTCGTGTCTTTTGAATAGTTTACTTTGAAGCAATATCCTTTTTGTATGGACAAAGAAAGACAGTTGTTAATATGCTTTTGTAACATGGGATTTAATTGGCTTCAAATATTATTCACTCCCAGGCATCTGCTTTCTCCACTTAAGCCTCAGCTGCCCTTACTTCCTAGCATCCCCCAAAGCAGGGTCCCGATGAAGGACCGAGGGACAGGACGGACCCAGAGCAAGCGGTGAGTTATGTGCTACCCTGACATCGAGATGGACCTGGCCAAAGCACCTAATGCTTAACTATATGTTAAGAGCTTGGTCATGGACATGTCATGTCATGATCCAAAAGCAATGATGAGACTAGGACCCTGCTAGGGATAGGAAAGACTAATCTGGCCTGAGCACTGTAGTCTGAGATCGAGATGATTCCAGGAGAGCAATTCTATAAGCTTAATGCATCTCTTGCTATGTCCATACAAAATGATTAATATTATGAATGCTTATATGTTAATTGGACAAGGAGAGAAGAAACACACCAAAATAGTAATTTTAAAAAATTGAATGTTGAAGGGGATTGTTCAGAATGATTGTCCTACAAATATAAGTACAAATTAAAATGTAGCTATAAAATATATTATGTATGTATACATAAATTATATAGGTGCACTAGTTTTTGGTGATAACAAGCATATAAAGGGGAAAAAAGTAGTAACTTTTTTTCTAAATATTAACGTTCTATTCATTTTGACAAATTGTTCCATTTTTCCCTGAATATTTCTGATTTCTAGCAAATATTATTTTTATATTGTAAAATGTGTGTGCTTAGCATGAAATTCTAAAATCAACACCAGTTTTAAATTTTCTATTCTCTTATATAGGGTAAATGTCTTTCTTAGTAGAATGAATAAATTGATAAATACATAACAGCAAAATTATTGATTATCATTAAGTCAATAACATTGAATTGTTTAATATCTCATGTATTTAACATATATTTTAATTATATTTATTATTTTTATATATTTTATATATTTTTTGTGTATATATACACGTTATACATATTATACATCTTACTATATTTTCTCTTTTGTATTTTTGTTTGAATATATCTTATATTGAGTGATGACATTTCAGAAAGGTTAATAAGATTAAATGAAGTGGCATATGTAATAATAATGTAATAGTGCTCATGACTAAGTAGATACTGAACTCATATGTATTACATCTCAAGAAGGTTTTATGGGTTTTGTCAATAATGGGTGAGTTTGCAAGAAATTTAATACGCCAAGAACTCAATATAGTGATACTCACTATCTTCATTTCTCTTCTGAATATGAATGCTAAGTACATGGATCATTAGATTTCTACTGTGTTGATGTTCCATGAGATCAGAAAATATTATTTCTAAGTAAGGTTAGGTTCTTTTCCCCTAAAATCTTAAATCTTTATCTTAATGCTACTCTAATACAAACATTTAAAACATTTCTCTGAATAGAACAAAAACATGATTATAATATAGTTTTGTCGTAGAATGTTTAAGATACTCATTAAGCTCAATTATTACCAAAATTTTATATGGAGTAAGTGTAAGTTTTCATGACTACAAGAAAAAAATGTCTACTTGGGAGGTAAATCAAGAATGAATAATTTGTGTTAAGCATTTTGACTAACTTTCTAGATTACACTTTTGTGTTTTACATATAAAATTGAGGATTATAAGTAAAAAATTTGTTACTGAGACCAGAGAAATAATTCAATGAGCAGGAGAACATACTTTCCATGTAGACAGCCTAGGTTTGTTCCCCAGAGTCTCATAGTCAACTGAGAATCACCAGGAAGTACCCTAAGCCCTGTGACAGGATTTACCCTGATCATAATTATGTGGCTGCAAATTTCACTCCCATAAAAAGTTTCTATTAAATTAGTACTAAGATTTCTATTAAATTAGTACTAAATTTTGATAGCAAAATATGAACTCTAAAAGGAAGAGTGAGTGAGGAGAAGGAAAGATTTTCTTATCACCAAAAGAATATTAACAATAAGGATGATGAAATCATTCCTATTTCTTTAATCTCTGAAAATATTTATTAGTATTGCTTACCTCATGACATGCTACAAAGAATAAAAGACTGATATTTTTATACCATCAGAAAAACAAGTGCTTGACAAAGAGTTTACTCACTTCTTTGTTTGTTTGCATTTTTGTTGGGATCTACCCAAGGTGCTCAGGGATTATTCCTGGCTCTGAATCTCAGGCATCACTCCTACAAGGCTCATGGGGCCATATGGGTTGCTTCCAGAGACAAATAATAAATGTCCCCATTATAAACTATTGCTATGATGCTATGTTATTAATATTCATTCTACTTTAGTTTTTGTTTCTGAATATGACCAAGAACTGCTAAATAAAATCACCATTAATAAAAATGTTTTCCTAGAATCTATAACTAGCAACTTACAATTTACATATTATTTATTAGTTTTCTTTTGGTGGAGTCACATTCAGTGATGCTCAGAGATTACTCCTGGTCCTGCCCTCATGAATCACTCTTTGAAAGGCAAATGCTTTACAATGCTGTACTCTCACTGGCCTCCTAGAATTTATGTTTTAAAATGAGATATTAAAATAGATTTTTAGTTACATTCAATGCCTTAGTGGTATTGCATGTAGTTTTTATGTGAGAAACACTGGGCTTGATGCTAGTATCATGACTGATAAGCAAGTAAAATAAGAATATAAAATATTACTAAAGTACATCTATCTTAAGTCAAGAAGGATTTATATTATGGTCACTAGTTACCTAGGTTCTATGACATCTTTTCTTTGAACATAAATATTAGTTATATCAAAGAGTTATTGCAAATACATGGCTGAGTGACTTACTTAGCTATTTGATAATTTAAGAGAGTGTCTATTTAAGCTTATAATTGGCTTACTAAATATATAATCAACATGAAATTATTTTAAATTAAATTATAACAAACTAAGGAAATAAATTTAGTCATAAATGTGTATGTGATAAAAGATTTTAAGAAAATGGAAACAAATGTATCTCTTTTAAAAGAGACCACCACTAGAGTAGCCTTGGTGACCCTCAATCATTGCTTGCAGTGCTTCTGGGCCACCCGTAGCATCCCCAGTATAGGTCCTATACTATAGCAGGAACTAACAAAAACAAGCAAAGCAAAGCGGATCCCCACACAAAGCTCTATGTAATAAAGCAATGAAATGTACAGTTAGAAAATCACTCATGAACAACTGACAAATATCAGTTTCAAATAGTTTCAAAGAAGCAAGAGTAAACAATTTTGGCCTGGTTTATAGCAGGATACAATTTAAAAATCATAAATTCTCCATTTCTGTTGTTTTTGTCTTTCTCACAACTCTACTAAGGGAAATAAAAGATAAAGTTCTAGAGACATTTAATAAACTTCGGGGCATTTTATTTTGCATTGAATGATGTCTACAATAGCTCTTGGAACAAACAAACAAAATAAGATAAAAGGAGCTAGCAAAACAAAACAGCAAATGAAGTAGCACACCAGGTCACAGATATTAACTGACATCAAAATAAAATAAAACAAAGTCATCTCAAATTTAGAGGATACTCTGTTTTCTCTTTTAGAAGTCAGGACCTTGCACTTGATAGAAAAACAAATTTCATTTTCATATAAATATACAAAAATGACCTTTCTAAAAAAATTTCAGAACAGTTGAAAGAGAATGTAATATTGTCAGAAAATAAAATAACTTTTCAAAATCAAAGTCTATGCTTAAAAACATTGAATATTTGAATGTTTCTCTTTATGATTCTATTTTCAAGTTTTATAATAGGTGTTTTTACAATAATGTGCTGAAATAAGCAACATTTTATACTATTTTTGGCAAAGATCCATTATATCTGAATTATTGACTTTGTTTTGTTAAGTTCTGTTTTGTTTTGTTTTTTTCATTTTGCGATGGCAATCTTTTCTGTTCCCCCCCTCCTCGAGAATTAAACTGAATAACTTTGGGGTATTGACTTCCAAAGGTAGTTAGGAAATAAGTGCAAAGGTGATCGTGGCAGGTTTTTGCTAGTTCTGTATGTTGAATTACATTCAGCCAAGTTTTGGACAGTTGAGAATATATTTCCTGCCACCTCTCACTGTTCAACTAATTCCTCTTCTTCGGCTGACACTGCTCACAGTTTTCCATGCCAAGGAATCTCAGAACCGATGATTCTTTATAGGTGAATAAAGCAAGGAGAGTGCATAATAGTGACAATGGCTAAGATCTGTCACATATCTTTGAATTTCCCCCATCAGGGCTCTTGAGGAAGATTGAGTCAGCTCCAAACAAGATAATCAAATATTATTCCCAAGTTTACACAGCTACTAGGTGACTAAGATAGCATTTGATTACCACCTGAATCAAGAATTGGAAAACTTTTTTTTTCTTTTTTTTTTTTTTAAGTCTGGGTATTAAGAAGCTTAGTGTTTGCAAACCACCTTTGAGTCTGATCTATATTCTTTCTCTGCTTTGTCTTTTATAACTCTGGAAAAGATGTAGAAAGAATACCCTTGTGTACCCCAGATGGAGCGATAGCACAGCAGACTAGGGTGTTTGCCTTCCATGTGGCCAACCCGGATTTAATTCTTTTATCCCTTTCAAAGAATCTGGCAAGCTATGGAGAGTATCCTGCCTGCATGGCAGAGCCTGGCAAGTTCACCGTGGCGTTTTCGACATGCCAAAAACAGTAACAACAAGTCTCAATGGAGACATTACTATTGCCCGCTCGAGCAAATCAATGAACAATGGGACAACAGTGCTACAGTGCTACCACAGATGGAAATATCTATTGGTTCGATCATTATGGAAAGTGTCATTGAGGGTATATCTAAATCCAGAAATTTATCTTATGGGTATATCCCAAAAAGAAATTAAATCAGTATTACAAAGAGATGACTTCCTATTCATTCTCACTGTGTATTGCAGTATATATTCATAATACTCATGAACCCAAACATATACTTTTAGACAAAAGAGATTACACCTATCATTTGTGACAATGTGAATAATTATGAAAACATTATGCTCACTGAGATAGACTTATACACAGAAACAGAAAGCTTGCTTGTAAATGGAATCTTTAAGTATAAAAGATCAAAATATAAAAACAATAGACCCTTGACTACCAAAATGGGAACATAACGCAAATAAGGAACTCAAAGGGTACAAAGTTGTAAGCACTGAAAGGAATATAGAAGTTTAATGTGCAGCATGATGTTGATAGTCTATTCTACACTTTAAGATATTTGTTCATTGCAGCATTATTCATAATAGCCAAGATATAGAAGCAACAGATGCATTAATGAAGATGAGATATGTTTATATGGATATATTCATAAACAATAGAATGCTGGAGAGTTATGAAATCTAGCCGTAGGTGTCAACACGGATGAACCTTCAGGAAATATGCTAAATATAAAATGAAATAATTTAGAAGAAATACAAAGAAAGGAAAAAGACAGAATCTTGAGGAAATATGCTAAATGTACAGTGAAATAAGTGAGAATTAAAAAGAAAGAAAAATATTATTTTACTCATATGTTGAATATAAAATTGTAAACGAACAAAGGCATTTTTAAATAAACTCATTTTCTATTTTTTTCTTAGTGGTTAATACTTAACATATTTATTAATTATATTTGTTTCTGCTTTTTGGGTCACACCTGGCGATGCACAGGGATTACTCCTGGCTCTGCACTCAGGAATTACTCCTGGCAGTGCTCAGGGACCATATGGGATGCTGGAAATCTAATCCAGGTCGGCCGCATACAAGGCAAACGCCCTATGTGCTGTGCTATTGATCCAGCCCCTATTAATTATTCTTATTACTCATCACATCATTCTTGTATTTCAATTTTTTCCCTTCATTAATGTTGATGAAGTCATAAGGACATATGCTAGTGAGTCATAGTTTCATTAACATTTTCTTTGTTTTTTAATTTATTTTAATAATGAATACCTTTTCCTCTATGCTTTTGCATTTTTCCAAAGAAAAATATTACTATATGATACAAATAATAATGTTGTTATACTCACTCTATTTTATGAAATGCTTCAAATTGGTATTACTTAAATTTCCATAATTGCCCTATTAATATATTTTATTGTTATCTGAAGTTTTCACTGTTGGTATTGCTCAATCCAGTAAAATAAATAAGAATCACACAGAGCATTTAGAAGTTACAAGTAGCTGCCATATTTTACTCTATTTTCATTTGGTTATTTTCTTTTTGCCCTCCATATTGTGTTGTTTTTTTATATTTTGGACCTATTTATTTGTTGAATTTCTAACAATTTTAAAAATTTTGGTGGGATATTATTAATATTAAGCTCCATGCCCAGTAGCACTGTAGCATTGTGATCCCATTATTCATCGATTTGCTCAAGTGGGCACCAGTAACTTCTTCATTGTGATACTTGCATATTTTGACATATCAAATACACAACAGGTAGCTTGCCAGGCTCTGCTGTGCGGTGGAACACTCTTGGTAGTTTGCTGGGCATACAGAGAGGGACGGAGGAATCAAGCCCAGGTAAATGGGGTGCAATGCAAGTGCCTTACCCAATATGCTATCACTCCAGCCCACCTCCATGCCCAGTACTATTTCTTTGCCTTTGGGCCATACCCAGCTGTGCTTACTCTTGGCTTTGTTATCAGGGATGATTCCTGTAGGTGCTCAATGCATTGCCAGGAATCAGACAAGAATGTGCTGTGTGCAAGGCAAGTGCCTCAACCAATATTTATGTCTCTGGCACCCTTGTCCATTATATCTTATGAATTTTTCTCATAAAATTGGTCGCAATATATGTTTGATCATCTGGCAAAGGCAATTTGACCAGAATTATCCATTATGAGAACCTTTCTCTAAATTATTGTCATCAAATAATTTATCTTTTAGACTAAAATTCTGTGAAGAAATTTTTCCCCAACAAAATTTCTCTGATATTTTAGTATTCAAAGATAATTTTTTCCTTAGTATTTTAGTTGTTGTGTATCAACTCTGATGATTGTTTATTATAAATGTATTTTATCTACAATGCGATCTTAATATAATTTTCTATAAATTGTAAGGTATAACCCAACTTCTCCATTATGTTTTACTTTTAATATTTTTATTGTTCATTTGATGTTCCTGGCTTTTTATATTTCTATATTTTTAAAATGTTCATACTGACCTTGTATAGGTTTATAGAAACTGTTCAGCTGGAACCTATAAAAGTATATAAGCTTTTGTTTCTTTCTTGGAATGAAAAGTATTTTAGATTCTTTAATGCTTGTCTTCCCAATCATGAAATCAATCATTTTTCCAAGGGTACCAAGTTTATTTGAACTATTAATGCAGTTATATTGATAATTTTTCATACTCTTCTCAAGGACACAGATATTGACATGCGTTTTAAAAAATGATTTCATTTTAATAATTAAAATTTTAATCCAGTGTGGTTGTTTCTCTCTTTGCCATTTTCACATTTTCAATTTCCTTCTATCAGAGCAAAATGAGCTCCCCCAATCCTTAATATACAAAATAATTTCCCTAAAATCACAAGATGAATAAAAATAGATTCACTTTACAATATACATATCTGTAACAGCAATTAATTTTCTAGATAAAGTGTTTCTTAAGTATTTAATATAATTTTCTTAAAATTGCCTTGGATTTTATTTTTTTCCTTCTTAGGTTATATATATTTTTTCTCCATTTTATGGTTAACTTCACTGATCTCTAATTTGTTTAATATTGTTTTCAACATTTTTTGATCTCTCTTTTGTCACCTTTAATGCTATTTCTAAAAATCAAATGTGTTAGACTGGAGAGGCAATATAGAGGTTAATATATGACCCTCCATGGCAAATTTTATTTCAATCCCCTTCACTGCATATGGTCCTCCCAAAATTGCTAGGAGTAATCCTTGAATACAGATCCAAGAGTAAACTCTGAGCATTGCTGGGTATAGCCAAGAAACAAACAAATAAACCAACAAGAATTGAAGTTCAGAGCAATAGTATAGCTAGTTCGACTGTTGCTTACATGCAATTAGCTGAAATTAGATCCCCATCATTCCATACGGTCCCCCATGTACACAGGGAGAGATCCCGGAGTAAGCCTTGAGTGCCTCGAGGTGTAGACAAAAAAAAACATACAGGGGCTGGAGTGATAGCACAGCGGGGAGGGCGTTTGCCTTGCACGTGGCCAACCCAGGTTCGAATCCCAGCATCCCATATGGTCCCCTGAGCACCGCCAGGGGTGATTCCTGAGTGCATGAGCCAGGAGTGACCCCTGTGCATCGCCGGGTGTGACCCAAAAAGCAAAAAAACAAACAAACAAAAAACATACAAACAAAAAATCATGGGTAAGGGTACAATTTAATTCCAACCATACCAACCATTTAAAAAATATGATTCGATGAGTTGTAACAAAATCATGCACATATATCAATTGAGGCAGAGTCTCTTGCCCCCATGCCTGGCTGTTTTCCTGGGGGCCCCTTGTAGGGGATCAGTTGAGTTTTCCTTCCTGCCCTGAGCAGAGCCCCTGCAGCCGAAGACCTCTGAAACCCAGCCACAGTCGTGCTCAAGGTCCTTCTCCACACTTTTGGACAAGCCTCACGAATGAAGGAACCCAGGTGTGTGGGACCTGGGGCTGAGATCTCCAAGCCTGCTCAGATCGGGACTGGGCTTCTTTTGCCCAGATCCCCCATTTTCCAGCAGCTAGATGGTCACACCCAGAAACTGTCATCAACGGCCAACATCTAGAGACTATAAAACCAAGCTCCTGGAAGAACTCGGCTGCCTAGTTCTCCCTCTCGGAGAACCTGGCAAGCTACCAAGAGTTTCCCGCCCACATGGGAGAGCCTGGTAAGTTCCCCTTGGCATACTCATATGCCAAAATCAGTAACAGTGGTGGGTCTCATTCCCCTGATCCTGAAAGAGCCTCCAATGTGGCACCATTGGAAGGACAAGTAGAGAGGCTTCTAAAATCTCAGGGCTAGGATGAATGGAGACCGCTCGAGAAAATCGATGATCAACGGGATGATGATGATGATGGTGATGATGATGATGATGATGATGATGATGATGATGGTGATGATGATGATGATGATGATGATATCAACTGGGAGTAGAATAGCTTCATATATACTAAGTATATATTTAACTTTTTAAGAAAGTATCAAAATGTATAAGAATATGATTTCCATGATCAACTACTTATTTCATTAATTATAAAATGAACCAAAGTCAGGTTTTAATTTTTTTCCAAAACATCATTGTCAGTTTTAAATCATTTGTTGTGTTCTGCTTTTTTATTTTGGTTGAGGAGCCACACTTGGCTTTGCTCAGGCTTACACCGGGCTCTGTGCTCAGAAATCGCTTCTGATGGTACTCAGGGCACAACATATGTGTCAGGGATAGAACCCAGGTTAGCAGTGTGCAAATGAACAGCCCTACCTAATGAACCATCTCTCAGCCCCAGTCATTTGCTTTGAAAAAAATCATTCTATAATCAGCTTTCCAATTTCTATGACAATTTCATTTTGAATAGGATATATTACTGAGCTCATGGTAATGAGCTTAAAATCATTGAATTATCCAATCTATGAACATTGTATATTTCTCTATGGGCTTATTTTTTAATTGATATATATATGTTTGAAATTTAGTCATAAAATCTTGAATATATTTATCCCTGTTGTTTTATTTTTGTGGATACTAGTATATAAAACTTTTACTAATTCTGAAATATGCTGTTACAAATGAGGATTCTGCGATTCCATAAAATCTAGTTACTTTTGCTAGCTTTTAAAAGACAACTTCTAATAGCTGTCTATGAGCACACTCCAATATCTACAAAGATTAAAATATGCTTTCAATATATAAGCTATTACTGTATCACTGTAATCCCATCGATCATTGATTTTCTTGAGCAGGCACCAGTAACGTCTGCATTCGTCCTAGTCCTGAGATTTTAGCAGCCTCTCTTTACTTGTTCTTCCCAGTGGTGTCACATTGGAGGCTCTTTCAGGGTAAGAGGAATGAGACCCATCATTGTTACTATATTTGGCATATTTGATATGTGTGTGTGACACAGAATCTCCTACCCCTGCACCAGACTGTCTTCTCTGGGGGGAGGCGCAGATGAGTTTCCCTTCCTGCCCCCTTCAAGCAGAGCCCCGGTAGCCGAAAACCTCCAGAACCCAGCCACATCCATGCTCAAGGCTACTCTCCACGCATTCGGATGAACTTCACCCCTGAAGGAACCTGCTGAGGAATCCAGGTATGTGAGACCCGGGGCTGAGATCTCCAAGCCTGCTTGGATTGGGCCTGGACTTCCTCCACCCAGATCCCCCATTTACCAGTAGCTCGGCAGTCACACCCCAAAACTGCCCCTGGTGCCATGTGATCTCATCAACGACCAAATCCAGAGACTGTAAAACAAAGCTCCCATAAGAGAGCGACACAATTTTTCCTGGAGCAAATGTGGTCGTGTGACCTCCTATATTGTACCCCACTGATGTGCCTAAAGCAGCACACATGTGTTTGGTTTTAACGTAATTGCTTGTATTGTTCCTCTATCCCTCTTGGAGAGGCTGGCAAGCTATCAAGAATATTCCGTCCCACACAGCACAGCCTGGCAAGCTACCCATGACTTATTTGACATGCCAAAAAACAGTAACAACAATGTGTTCTTCGTGTTCCTGGAGCAAGCTACATTGGGTTACACTAGCATGCAACAGGGACAAATAAAGATGTTACTGGCACCTGCTCAAGCAAATCAATAAACAATGGGATGATAGTGATGACAGTGATACAGTGAAGCTCTTATATCACATTTTTATGATATTGTTACAGCTAAGATTTATAATTGAGTTGAATTAGTAGGATTAAATATCCATACTTCCTTTCAGTCATTAATTTTAAAGTATTGATGTCATTGGTAACAAGTTTTGTCTTTTTTAGATTTTATCAAGTTGAAGATATTAATTTTTTCTGTTTTGCTGAGTTTTTATTGTAAATTGCAGTTGAAACGTGTCGTTACTAAGCTGAAATATGAAAGTAATGAAGAAATTGAAAACTTGTATAATAATTCAATCAGTGATATTGTAATCAATATTGTAAATCATGATATGTGAAAAAATGTATTGATAATAAAATTGAGTGTCTGTTGTTTGTGTAAATGATTCTCTGAAGTCTGAGTGACAAATACTTTCTGTAGAGGAAAAGATAGTAAATATTTTAAGCTTCAGGGTCACAGAAAAGTCTCTGTAGCAATTTCTTTCTTTTACTTTTTGTTTGCCTTTTTGTTTCTGTGTCTTTGTGCAATTCTTTAAAAATATAAAGCCATCGTTGACTCTCTGGCCTTACAAAAACAAACCCAAGCCATATTTTGCCCTGGGGTCTTAGTTTGCTAAGCCCTGCACTAAAGAAAGATAATGAAAAACTCCTCAGGGCCATTAATCACCAATTAAATGTTAAATGTGAAAGCCAGAGGGCCGCCTTGGCAACACAAGCTCTCTGCAGCAGCATAACAAATCTCCAAAACCCTCCATATTACAAAGTAACCATTTTATTTTTGCTCACAGATTCTGCAGTCTGCAAATCAGAAATTGCACATCAAATACTACTTCGTTCTACTCGATATTTTCCGGGAAAACAGAACAGAAGAAAGTAATGTAGCTAAGGAGTTTTGGAGTTATCTGCAGATATCACCACTCTTTATCACTTGATCTGGATTATTTGACTCTGCTAAGAATATTCTCTAACCTTGTGGCTGTGGTTTTTCACTATGTCCTGAATTTCTACAGAGCATATAGAACTCAGAGAAATGAACCTTCTTAAATTGTTACTGTGGGTGTGTAAGAATTATTTTTTGTTGTACAACATTGGTTGAAGTAGACACAGACCAATGATTGGATTTAAAAAAAAACAAAAACCTACCACTGGACACCACCTTAAGTGTCATGCCAATCATGCCAATTAAAAGATGGATAAAAAAGCCCATGGAGACTTTTGACTGTCAATCTTCCAGAAACACAAAATCTCTGATGATTTGGAAGGAGAAAGACAACCTTATAGTCTTGTAACTCCAGGCTTGGAATTGCAAGCTTGTTTTGATATATTTTGGATAC
The DNA here is from genome assembly GCF_027595985.1 of Sorex araneus. Taxonomy (NCBI): domain Eukaryota; kingdom Metazoa; phylum Chordata; class Mammalia; order Eulipotyphla; family Soricidae; genus Sorex; species Sorex araneus. Next base: position 167,591,386 of record NC_073305.1, read on the forward strand.
ATATGTACATTACTGCTTCTCACAAATTAAGACAATATACCCTGCACATTCTCTTTCGAATAGCCAAGTTTTTAGTTCTGTTTTGTTTTCTTTTCAATTTATTCCTTATTTCTGAAGTCTTTATAACATCACTGAAATTAGCTGGCTAGTTCTGTGAAGTCCTGTTAAAGTTGGTCTTTTCACTTCCAACTGTCTCTGGTGTCAGTTTAGCTATTTTAAGCCTATTGACACAGAAGTAGAGAGAGAGACTATCTCCTCTTCAAGTTCTGTCATGTTCAAAGAAATATGATATGGACTTCACCTCTCAGTGGTGCAGGGTCAAGAATTCTGCAGTCACTTTCTGTAGCTGCCAAAATCAAACCTCTTGTGACATCATATTTATTCAATTCATTTGCAAATAGCCTTCACCCTTTCAGGAAACCTCACCAAATTTTTATCTCATTTTTGTTTGGGACTTAAGACTAAATATGCAGGATAGTGTTAGTTTATCCATCCTATAAGTACATGGGACTTTGTGATAATCCTGTAAATTCAGAACTGAAAATTACTAACTCAAGTCAATTACATATAGCTGGGAAAGAGTTTTGTACTTTATGCCTCTTTTTACCCCCGGGAAAATTTAGAAGTTCTCTCACAGTTTATGAAAAGCTATAACAAACATATCTGATACTCCTCATTTGTTTTTTATTTGTTTTGTGTTTATTTTTTTTGTCACACCCAGCAGTGGTAAGGGGTTATTCCTGGATCTGCACTCAGAAATTGCTCCTGGCAGTGCTCATAGGGGACCATATGGGATGCTCGGGGTTTGAATTCAGTTCGGGGGCATGCACTGTACTCTCTCTCCAGCCCCTGATAACTTCTTGTTTGTGAGGTGTGAGAAACCTCTCTCCAGGATAAGCTAACCAATTATATTCTACTGACTGATTGGGCCAAGGCAGAACTTGATCAACAAGTTTCCACTGAGAAGGACAACAGGCCCCTGGCCAGAAAGTATAAACTAGTGGAGACTGTGCCATAGAGAATTTTTTAATACGTGGTCTCCTGAATTTTCATTATTATATGAAAAAACACAACCCAATAACATTTCTTTGTCATTTTCTATTCATGCAAGTGAGGCTCACTGTCTGTTCCTCAATTGTGTATCTTCAGAATTCTCCCAGGAGTATGTATGAATGCCCTGAAAAACTATGAGTAGATGTATAAGCTGTTATATGACACTGACTCTGCTCCTCCATCTTTTTGAAATTGTTCATAACCCTGCATTGCTGGTCATCTTCCCAACTTAAGTATTTGGCACCAAAAGATCTTCCTATTCAGTTATTCTGCTGATTTCTTTTACTGTGTTATTAGCACTGTAGTACTGTTGCACTGTCCTCCTATTGTTCATCGATTTGCTCAAGTGGGCACCAGTGACGTCTTCATTGTTAGACTTGTTGTTACTGCCTTTGGCATATTGAATATGCCATAGCTTGCCAGGCTCTGCCATGCAGGTGGGATACTCTTGGTAGCTTGCCAGTCTTTTGGAGAAGGATGGAGGAATCAACCCAGGTCGATCACGTGCAAGGCAAATGCCCCGCCTGCTGTGCTACTGCCCCAGTCCAATGTATTGTTACAAATGATTTATTTGGGGAACCCACTTTCTGTAAATACAAGCAATTTTCAGAACAATGGTACAAATCACTAAAACTAGGGAGATTATTTTGGAAGCAGGTACAGTTCCATTCAGAATTTTCCTATGGGGAGGATACTATAATTGGTAACATTAGCCAATCAGAGCCTGTTGTAGAACCTGAGGATATCACAAACTGGCCCAACTTGGTATAAAAATTTTTATCTTGAGGGATCTTATGCGTACTGGGTTAAAGAATAATAGACTGGTTGTGAATATAATATCAAGTTTCTGAAGTCAGGCCTTGTGCAAGAGATAAGGATCTGATATGATTAAATTTCCCCAGACATTTCTAATCCCTTTAGCTAATATCATATAAGTATATAAGTGATTTTATTAACATTTGATTGTCTGTTTGTTTTCTGAGTGCTGATAAGACTGTTCAATCTAAAATGTATCTCATTCAGTTAACATATTTTAAGGGTTTTATACTTTTTTTTTGGTGCTGAGTGTTAGTAGAGTTCTGGAATTATAGCAAAAACCAATTCATGTTTAATAGTTGTTTATGAATGGGTCAATTGTGGAAGGTAGGATCATGTTTTGCAGAGAAAACAAAACACATGTGTATGAGGTAAATAGAATTATCATCCCTTAATCTTCAGTGATAGCACAGTGGGTAGGGCATTTGCCTCGCACGAGGCCAACCCAGGTTCAATTCCCCCATCCCTCTTGGCAAGCTACTGAGAGTATCCTGCCCGCCTGGCAGAGCCTGACAAGCCACTTGTGGTGTATTCGATATGCCAAAAACAGTTAACAACAAGTCTCACAATAGAGACGTTACTGGTGCCAGTTCGAGCAAATCGATGAACAACAGTGCTACAGTGCTACAGTGCAAATTAATGGACGACCGTGCTACAGTGCTTAGCTAATATAACAATCTGTCCTGAACACAAACCCTTGTTAATTATCCTCTGGCTTCAGCAACAGTACTCTATCCTTATACCAGACGAATGCATTTTGAAATGATAACCAATAAAACCAAGCAGTGTAGAGGCTGCTATGACCCTGGCAAAAGTGCAGGCTATTAGAATCTCTCTTTTTGCAGACTTGATGTGTCAAGAATCATCTTTTCTTTCAGTGGTGACATTGAACTATTGGTCGGAATCCAGCAATAACTATTTTAGAAAATTTGATCAGGACCAAAGCAACTCTATCCCAATTGCACCCCACTTCTCAAGCACTCATGGTCAATTGCAGTATCAGTTCATTTTGATTCATCTAAAATTTATCATTAAGAAAGATAATCTGTTGTATGCAATGCAGAATTATGATGGAGTAAAAGATTGTACAATTGAGTTTTCTGTTCAAATGGAGATACAGAGCAATCACTAATTTATACCAAATCTTAATTGAAACAATATTGTTTAAATAGATACAAATTTCAATGTGGTATTTCTTATATATCATAGATCATTTCCAGAGCTGATTCTTCAAGATTTTATTCTCCCCTTTGAGACATAGGTTATTCTTATAATATATTCTTCTATTCCTTTATATGATCTAGTACTGAAGCAAAATTCCATGGAGTTTTATTAGATCTAAAAATCCTATATTTACTTTTGAACTTCTCTATAATTTTAATTTTATTTATTATTTATATTATTGGCTTTGGGGCCACACCTGCAGTGCTAACGGGTTACTCCTGGAGTTGTGCTCATAAATTACTCTGGTGGGCTCAGGAGACAATGTTGGATGCAGGGGAATTGACTGGGTTGGCTGAATGCAAGACAAAAGCTCTACCCATTGTACTGCTTCTTCAGCCCAGTTCTCTGCAATTTTTACACACAAAAAAAAACTATAGTTGCTTTTAAACAGTTTTTTGTGGCTTATAATTTATAATACATTAATTTAGACAAAAAACACATGAACAAATGTCTTCAGGATGAGATTATTTTTGTTTAACTTTGACTTACTATAATGAAGCTGAGTGACAATATCTTTAATAATCTCAGAAGTTCAATTTTAATGTAGGCTGAATAGACATTCCATTTATAATATTTTTAGTTCTTTTTCCTAACTAGTAAAATGTTTCTCTGCTGTTTCGCTTTTAATTTATTCAAATTATATTACAGTTTCATCCTATATTTTACTTTTTCCAACATCCATTTCTTAATTTGACGTTCTTTTTTGTTGACTAGAGAGACTGCATATATTATTTCAACTTTTTATTTAAAACTGAAGAGTTCATTTTTAGTTTATGTCATTCTATCTGTATCTTATCATATGAAACTAAAAGAACCAGCTGACATTTCCAACTTTTTATCTGAAAAATTCCTTTTATCAAATTAACATGTTTATTATTATAGTTTCTGTTTCTCAATTAGCAAAGGAAGTAGTTTCACTCAACTTTCTCCCATAGATCTCTTCTCTTGTAGCCTATATCTTTGATCTTCTTTGTAAGCCCCATTATTAGGTTATTTTAGGTCTCTCCATCACTTTTGACCGTTCTAACTCCTTAGCTATTTAAAGTCAAAGATAATGTCTATCAACACAGAATTTGATCTTAGGAATTCTATCTTTGCATAACTATTCACACAAAAACTTGGTTATTTGATAAATACATTTTATTGCAGTGCCTCATGTTGCTGGTCTCATGTCAGTTTGGAAGGATATTTTATTGATCTTGGCACTCCAAGTAGTCTGTACTTCTGATAATACAGTAGCCTATTTTGTCAAATTTCTTAAATTATTACTTAAGTTATGACACAGTGAGTATTCAAGGGGTCACAGAGCAAATGCTCTTGGACCAAAATGAGTGGACCTTCACTTTGAACACATAAATATACACATAAGAGTTCTACAACAGGGATATTTTCAACTTCCACATCTTGTATCTTTATAGAACTAGTAGAGTTCTGAATAAGCTGGACATCCTACATAACATAACACCTTGACACTCTATCCAAATATTCATCTGAGAAAGAATTGGGCAAAAAGTGAACCATTGATAATAAGCACATAATTAAGAAGGTAGAAAACATATTCTTAAAAAAATACGTAGGGGTTTATAACTAAAAAATTTCTAAGAAACACAACCATCTGTGACATGAAGGATAAACTCTTTATATAATGGACAAATTATTCCAACCTTGTACCTCTAATCGTGAAGGAAGGAAAACAAAAGCACATTTTGCACTTTTTTAGGTTGGCTATTTTATGCTTCTATTTTAAGGACCTAAGGAAGTCATAATTAAATAGTATTAATAGGATATCACTGTCACTGTCACTGTCATCCCCTTGCTCATTGATTTGCTCAAGCGGCCACCAGTAATGCCTCTGTTGTGAGACTTGTCATTACTATTTTTGGCATATTGAATACGCCACGGGTAGTTTGCCAGGATCTGCCATGCGTGCGAGATACTCTTGGTAGCTTACCGGCTCTCCGAGAGGGACGGAGGAATCAAACCTGGGTCAGCCCTGTGCAAGGCAAACACCCTACCTGCTGTGCTATCACTCCAGCCCATTAATAGGAGATAATTATAGGAAAGACTAAGTTTTAATTTCAGGCTGTACTATTAATTATTCCTGAAATTTTGACTATGAAAAATCCAATATTATTATAGATATAATTTTAATTTTAAGCTATACTGTGAACTATTCCCCAAAGCTTTGACTTTGAAAAATCCATGTTATTATAGATACGATTGGTAATAAAACAGCCAAACAGATTTTGTGAAGTTTATGGCAAAGTCCAGTGGAATGCTAACAGGGCGGACTTCTGTGCTCCTGAATTGGACTCTGCCATCTGTAGTTTTGAAAAACACAGCTGGTGAATATACAGGCTATATCCATGTTTTCATGTTAATTAGGATACTACAAACATTACTAGTCCCCATTGGAATTTATTAGCAATAGACTCATTCCTATGAAAATTAATAAATGGAAAAAATAAAGTATTTATCATGCTTTTCTAATGAAATATAACTATTAGAAAGCTAACAATATGATGCTTCATTTTATATTTAATATAAAAACTAATAAAATAATTTCAATAGAAATGTCACAATTGGCAATATCCATAATTTTTTAAAAAAACCATGAAGACAGAACCTATCAATGATTCTTAAAAGCATTACATGAAATATGAAAGAATTATCATGATATCTGATTAACAAAAGTTTCATATAATTTAACTTTTGATAGAGTTTTTAACATCATATAATTTTGTTTGATAAAATCTTGATAGGAATTATATGCTGTACCTGTAAATTATACAAGTAAATATATTTGAGTCAAATAAAGTATCCATTTTGTGAAGAATATAAGAATAATGGAGTAGGAGAATAAGAGTGTCAAAGTAACTAGGCACAAGCTAAACTGTGGACTATTAAACACTGAAAACCTGGTTTCTCAATTATATATATATTCCTATGGCACACATACATATACAAAAGAGAAAAAGTTAAATGTATTGTTGCAATTTTTATGATTTCACTAAACCAACAACAAAATTCATATGTAATATAGTTAGAATTTATAATCTGTGCTACTTATTAGGTGGGCATATTTATCTATTGATCTTAGTATAATAATAGTATTTTTAAGAAATGGTTATCATTAAAAAGTATCTAAAAAGGATGTGGATGATATGCCATGGCTTGCTTTAACATACTTCTAACAAAGAAGGGTATATTCAATAAATGAATTTTACAGGTGAACTAATGTAGAATTGTAAGAACGGCTGATAGGCTTCAGTATATTTATTTTCTATTCATGTATGTATTCAACGTTGTCTGAAAATGTAAAGTCAAACTAAAAGCTTGCTGGTGTGAGACACCAAAATGTAAATAAAAATTTAATTTATAAGAAAAAAACCTAAAAATTAAAAAAATAGTCATAATGTTTACAGGAGACTGAAATCATACTGGTAATGATGAGGATCAATTTTTGTGACTGTCAAATTCAGACACAAATGCTGAGACATGCAGATATATTTGTTTGTTTTAAAGAATACAAATGTTTTTTCGTACAGTACAGTTACTACAATTTTGAAAGTTGCTCTGTGAGGAAATGAAGGATCTTTTGTGCACTAGTCAGCAGATTTGTAATTGCCTGTCTTTACATCGCCCATCTTAGACACGTCTCAGTTCAACCTTTCATTTGACTTTAAAGCTTGGGTTTTTACTGAAATTAGCTAGATAGTGTAGCTGCTTGTTACCCACTCTTTCCTCCTACCCCTGGGTTTTCACATCCTTTTGTCTCCTATCTTCCATCAGCAAATCCTGTAAATTAGTGTCAGCAGAAACTGCAGGAGTGAATTCTCAACCTCCCTGCTGATGAGACCTAAATCAGCCCTATTTTGATATCTCTCTTATCAAAATGAAAAAGGCCATGCAAGACATACCCAGCTTAAGTCATGACTCAAAAAGTAGAAATGTAGGCCACACTTCAAGAAATGTGTAGTCATTTCCAAATAACTCTGTATATTTAAATTATACTGAAGTTTATTCTGACAATGTACTTGATAGTATTTTAAAAATTGTGTTTGCTTCCCCAATAGCTTTGGTTTTAAGACTTCTCAGTGTTCTAAAAGTGTTCTTTAGGACATTTGACATTTTGCATACAGATGATCAGATACCCAAGTTCTCCTTCTGTTTCCGCTCAGCCAATAAATATATGAGGTTCTGAACTCGGCACGCTTTTTCCAATCATCTCTTTAGCCTCAAATATTTGCTTACTTCAATGATCACTGTATCACTGTCATCCCGTTGCTCATCAATTTCCTCAAGTGGGCACCAGTAATGTCTCCATTCGTCCCAGCCCTGAGATTTTAGCAGGCTCTCTTTGCTTGTCTTTAACAATGATTGTAGGCTCTTCCCAGGGTCAGAGGAATAAGACTGTTATTGTCACTGTATTTGGCATATAGAATACACCACAGGGAGCTTGCCAGGCACTTCCGTGTGGGCAGGATACTTTTAGTAGCTTGCCGGGATCTCTGAAAAAAAAATATATATATATATATATAGTACAGCGGTTGGGCTTTTGCTTTTCACGCAGCCGACCTGAGTTTGATTCCTCCGCCCTTCTCAGAGAGCCCGGCAAGCTACCGAGAGTATCGAGCCCACGCGGCAGAGCCTGGCAAGCTACCCGTGCATATTGGATATGCCAAAAACAGTAACAATAAGTCTCTCAATGAGAGACATTACTGGTGCCCGCTTGAACAAATCGATGAGCAACAAGATGACAATGACAGTGACATATATATATATATATATATATATATATATATATATATATATATATTTCCCTTTATGATGATGTGTCAAAGCAGATCTGTGGCCCAGGAATACATTCACTCACGTGTGATGCTCGGCCCAAGCATGTGGAAAGCAGCCTGGAGTGAGGCGGTGGTTGGGTACTGGAGGTCGATGGCCAGGGCAGGGTCCCTTGGGGAAGGGAGGGCTCTCACCTGCCCCCCTCTGATTTGGAGTCTGATAGCATGGTCATGGGGGCCTCATTTTATGCTCCCTTCAGGGAGAAGCAGCCGTGAGTTCTGGAGGGTGGCCAATGAGGAGATTTTGTGGCGTCGACAGGACATCGTTTATAGGCGTGACCCCAGGTCACTGGAGGTTGGGGGAAGCAGGAAGAGGATCTCTGCTCTTGGATCCTATTGAGCCCAGAGTCCAAGATCACAAAGTTCCACATTACCTGGGTTCTGTGGGACTACACTCATGCATGAGGCTCGGTCTGAGCATGTGGAATGCGGTCTGGAGCGTGGTGGCGGTTGGGTAGTGGAGGTCGGTTGCCAGGGCTGAGTCCCTTGGGGTGGGGAGTGTTCTCAATCACCCCCTTCTTTGGCGCCCTTGGCAAGGAGTCCAGTGATAATATTTTTAAACAAAAAAAATAGGTTACTCCATTCTTACTCAAATGTCATCCTCATGTCCATATTTCTTATATGTATAGAAAAAGTACACATCTTGACTAAGATAAATATTTCACTGGCCGACCCCCACTACTTCCACTACAGAGCCACCACCATGCTCCAGGCTGCTCTCCGGACACTTGGGCCGAACCTCATGCACAAGTGAAGCCCCACAAAACCAGGTAAGCAGAACTTTGCGACCTTGGACTCTAGGCTCAACAAGACCCGCAAACAAGATCTTCTGTCTGCCTCCTCCAATCTCCAGCACCTTAGGGAGGGGGTCAAACCCAGACACCCCACCCTACCCAAGCCAGATAAATACCTCACCAGACGAACCCCACTACCTCCACTACCCAGCCATTGCCACGCTTCGCAGCCGTGAGACACACCATAAGACACTTAATACCCATTTTCCATAATTCCCGCACCATATTTGATAGGGTTCAAATATGGTGTGAACCATGGAAATACCTCTAAGGGCAATTAGAGGCCGCCGTAAATGCCTCCATCCCTCTTGGAGAGCCCAGCAAGCTGCCGAGAGTACCCCGCCCTCCCGGCAGAGCCTGGCAAGCTACCCGTGGTGTACTCAAAATGCCAAAAACAGTAACAAAAATGGGCCTCACTCACCTGATACCAAAAGAGCCCCCAGTACAGCAGTGTTAAGAAAGATGAGAAAGGAGAGGCTGAAAAAATCTCAGAGAAGAACTAGACTGCCAAAACTAAGAAAGACTAAAATGACTGTCTGTATTTTCAACGCACGTACGCTGGCATTGGAAGCATCCATGGAGGACCTGATGGTGCAAGCGCAGAAGATCAAGTATGACGTCATTTGTCTGACAGAATTGAAAAGACATCAATCACATCACTCCATTTTCGACAATGGAGAATTGTTCCTCGGAACATGCGACAACAGAGGCATTGGTGGCGTTGGTGTCCTTGTCAACACAAACTTGGCCACGAGCATTGATTCATTCAAATGCCTAACAACCCAAATCAGAAGATTACGCTTGAATAGCACCTGGTTCAGACAAGGTCAGACCTGAACACTTGAGGAATCTGCCCCCAATACTCATCAATACACTGGCTCAGCTTTTCACATGCTATCTGTCTGAATGCAAGGTTCTGTCCCAGTGGAAAACCAGCAGGATCATTCTGCTGTACAAGAAGGGAGACATCCACAACATTGGCAACTATTGCCCAATCTGTCTTCTGTCTGTCATCTACAAGTTGTTCTCTCATGTCGTCCTGAATAGAATCGGCAGAACACTAGACAAAGGACAACCATGAGAGCCAGGTTCCAAAAAGGATTCAGCATGATCAATCATATCTACACAGTGACCAAACTCAGTGAAGTTTCACAAGAGTTCAAGATGCTGCTCTGTTTGACATTCATTGACTTAAAGAAGGCCTTCGATTCTGTTGTGACTGAAGCAGTCATCGAAGCCCTAGTTCAACAGGGCGTTCAAACTTAATACATCAAGATCCTCTTTGAGCTGTATTACAGATTCACCACCAGAATCTCACTATTCTACAAGGAAATGATCATTGACTTAAAGAGAGGGGTTCGGCAGGGCAATACCATTTCATTGAAACTCTTCAGTGCCACCCTTGACAACATCATGCGACGACTGGAATGGGAAGGAATGGGAGTGAAGCTAGACGGTCGGCAACTACACCACCTTCGCTTAACGGATGACATCATTCTCATAATGCCAAACATTAGCCAAGCAGCACAAATGCTGGCCCACTTCGACCACGAGTGTGAAAAGGTCAGACTGCAGCTGAATCTCAACAAGATGATGCTGATGACAAACGAAGTAGTCCCTGATGCTCCATTTGCTCTCAATGGAAAGAACATCTCCGAATGCAGCAGCTATGTGTACCTGGGTCGAGAACTCAACATGAGGAACAACTTGGCGCCAGAACTACACAGAAGGAAGAGAACAGTGTGGAATGCCTTCAAGAGCATCGAAGAAGTGGTTAAGAGGACGAAGGACCTCTGACTCTGGGCACATGTTTTCAATTCCACCATTCTTCCAGCACTAAAGTACACCTCAGAGACCTGGGACCTACGCAAACAGGATGAGAACTCTATTAGGGTATCCCAAAGAGGAATCGAAAGAGCTATGCTAGGAGTATCATATCTCACTAAAGTGAGAAAAGGAATCTGGAGTTCTGACCTCCATCAATGGTCAAGAATGACTGGATTCCATGAGATGTCAAAAGACCATGTGGCCGCCCACCAACGAGATGGTCAGACTTCTTCGTCAAAACTCTGTATGAGTGGTTTGAGGCTCTTCCTGTTCCTGCAGCGAGCAGAAATCATTGGGCTACACTAGCACATGACAGGGACAAATGGAGATGTTACAGGTGTTGATCGAGGGAATCGAAGATAACCTGGAAGACAAGTCATACAAGTGATACAAGTGATCTTGACTAATGCTAATTTAGAATAGACTCTGTCATCTATATTTGAAGTGCAGTAATCATTTTAATATATGGTTCTTTTAAGTTGTCTGTATTTCACAGCTTTTAAAACTTTTGTGCAAAATTAAGTTGATTGATGTGGGCATATATTTACTTATCATTATAGAATACTTAATAAAAGTAATATGTACATATAAGACCTTGAGTTAATAAAAATCAATATATGCAAATGTAGCTGTAAATGTATTTGTGAAAATCAGCATTTCTTTATCTCATTCTAGTCATTAAATCTCAATAACCTGTTGGCAGCAATAGAAAGGTATATAAACATATTGTCAGGAAGACAAATCAATTTTAGACTTTTGAACTGTGTTGTATCTCTCATGAGTTCCAAAACTATTATTTCTCTTTGTGATGCCAGGATAATCTTAAGAGAATTTCTACTTGGAGTAATTTAATTGTATCAGAGGAGACAAATGGTAATTAACACAAAGTATTAGATGATAATGCAGAGAGAAAAGTACTCATGATTTCAATGTTTCAAATTCTTATGGATTATATAGTGCATAGTCATGGATGGTGTTGGTAACACTAATAATATGGATATAACTGTAACTGCATAATTTACAATTATATTTATTTGTTTGTATATGTGTATATATATAGTTATATATATTGTAGATGTGAAAAATGTAAATATGACAAAATACCCACAAAAAAATTCTATTACTAACATAAAAGTATCTGTCTGAATTATTGAGTGCAACAGCAATGAATACCAAATGAAAAAGAATCTTCAATTGATTTTCTTCAAAAATGTTTTAAAAAACTTCTAGGATTCTCTAGATCATTAAAATTTCTTTTTTGGAACCAAAGCAAACAAGCATATTAAATCAAACTATATTTAGTACTAATATTAAAAAGTTTTACAGTTAGAATTTATAGTTGAAATATATTTACAAGAAATTTCAGTTACTCCCTATTGTTACCCAGGACTAAACACTGGATTTCTAGGTGGAAAGCATGTGGCTTAGCTCTTACAGCCATCTGCCTGGACCAAAATGAGATAGTTTTCTGTTTTGTTTTGACTTGTCTTGCTGGTGGAGGTGGTGGTGTGCATGTGTGTGTGTGTGGGGGGGGGCGTTGGGCAGTGGAGTGAGGGAGGTAATGGTTGGGCACACTGCCATGCTCAGAGCTTAATCCTTTTTTAATACTTGCTTTGTGCTCAGGGATCACTCCTGGAAGGCTCAGGGACCAAATTTGGTGCCAGGGATTGAACCCAGTTGGTTGAGGGCAAGGCAAGCACTCTACCTGATGTAGATGTATCACTTTGGCCCTATGTTTTCTGTTGCTTATCAAGGAAATCCTGTTAAAATCTGTGACTTTTGTTTTTATTTATAATCCAATAAAGTAACCTTGAGAACATCATAGATATTTACGAGATAATTTACTTTTAAATTACTTGTATCACTTGTACCACTTGTAGTCCCGTTGATCTTTGATTTGCTCGAGTGGGTGCCAGTAACATCTACATTTGTCCCTGTCTCGAGCTAGTGTAGCCCAATGATACCTGCTTGCTCCAGGAACAGAAAGAGCCTCAAATCGATCATTCAGAGATTTGACGAACTTTTAAAATTACTATATCTTGTAATTATGCAAAAAGTTAGCATCTTTGAGCCACAGTATAAAACTGTATGGATCTATCACATTCCTTCTCTTTTCCAATAATGACACACTTTCCCTCCTTTTTTCTCTCCATTTTTTCTCTGAATGTCCGGACTGAAATCTTTTTGGCAAATACCAATGCTACTTTGGAATGGCTTGACTTATTCATACTAAGCATTGTTGAAGTTATCAGTTTTACTTTCATTTAAAAATATATCTCTAATAAATTTTTCTGGGCTGGAGCGATACCACAGTGGTAGGACTTTTGCCTTGCATGCAGACGACCTGGGTTCGATTCATCCGCCCCTCTCAGAGAGCCTGGCAAGCTACGGAGGGTATCTTGCCCACATGGCAGAGCCTTGCAAGCTACCCGTGGCATATCCGATATGCCAAACACAGTAACAAAAAATCTCCCAATGGAAACGTTACTGGTGCCCGCTTGAGCAAATTGATGAGCAATGGGATGACAGTGACAGTGATTATGACAGTGAATAATTTTTTCTATTCTTCCTAAAAATAGTATTATGTCTCATCTCCAAAATTCTCCTTTTCTTTTTCTCTTCTACTCATTACCTCTAACCTTATATTGTTAAATCCACTAAATTGGTTTTCTCTATTTTAAATTATTGATACGTTGACCTCAAGTTTTGTTTTAAATATAACCTATAGTTGTGCTAAAACTAATAAAGTAAGGAACATAACTAATCACTGTGGAGTTTTGTCAAGTCTTCAGTAAGATTAAATGACAAATTTTCTTGGAATCTTAAGTTTATGAGATGTTCGATAGGAAAAAGTTATTTAAATTAGACCATTGCAATGGGTTGCATATCCCTCCATCAAAAAATAAATGTTTCTACCTAGGATCACAGAAGAGCCTTTATTTGGCGCTAAGATCTTTTTGAATATATTTTAATTTACATAATATTATCATAAAGCAAAACTTATGTAACAAGATTAATATCTAGGTGCATAGTTAGAAGTTGTTTGTTAAATAATTGAAAACAGTATTTTTAAATAAATTAGCTATAAACCAATGACTGTAAGGATTTCTAGCAACTACTAGAAACAAATAGTAGTATATAGGATGATATCCCCCACAAACACCCCTTCTCCTCCCCCACCAAAAGAAACTTCCTTGTCAACACCTTAAATCACAATTGTTTTTCTATAAATATGATAGTTTTTTTCTTATTGAAGTAATTAATTATGATATGACAAGTAAATAAATGTGATGGTTTCAGAACATTATTTTCATATTAAAATATTTATTTTAAGGGCTGGAGCAATAGCACAGCGGGTAGGGCATTTGCCTTGCATGCAGCCGACCAGGGTTTGATTCCCAGCATCCCATATGGTCCCCTGAGCATGGCCAGGAGTAATTTCTGAGTGCAGAGCCAGAAGTGACCCGGAGCATCCTTGGTTGTGACCCAAAAAGCTATATATATATTTTTTTAAATGAAAATTTTCAAATGAATATAAAATAACATCAAGTATATCATAATACCACCATTTTATCATATACATTTTTTAATGAAGTAAAACTTTTTTAGTGAACTGTAATCAGAGTCAGAGAGAAAGTATACATGTAAAAATATAGAATGTGTTGTGGGGAATAGAGAATAGACTAGACACCAGTTTTAAGTTGACAGTACAATTGTCTTTATCATAGATACATTTTGGTGAGAAAGTTGAAAAATATTCTTTGAAAACTCACAATCTATTTAAAAGGGGAGTCTCTCGGTATTTGATATCCTCAAAATTTTAACATTAAAATCTATAGAATGAATTATTTAGAACAAAGATATACTTATTTTTCTCTGTCATGAAATCATATTTCATTTAACTCCTCATTGTCTGAATGTTGATGTTCTTGATTTTCTCTTACCTTTTGTTATTAACAATCTTAAATGTATTTCTTTGAGTCAATCCCAATATAACCTCAGTAAATTATTGCTCCAGGTGGTATTAACAATGGGCTTAAAGACCTCTTTAAAATACATTATTAAAATTTCTTCTATGATATACATACATACATATGTACATATTCTTTGTCACATCCCACAATGAACAGATTATCAACATTTTATGCTTCTGAATTCTCAGATTGTTCTTCTTCATACTGTCACTGTCACTGCCATCCCATTGCTCATCAATTTGTTCGAGCAAGCACCAGTAACATTTCTCATCGAGAGACTTATTGTTACTGTTTTTGGCATATCCAATACACACGGGTAGCTTGCCAGGCTCTGCCACATGGGCTCAATACTCTCGGTAGCTTGCCGTGCTGTCTGAGAGGGGCGGAGGAATCAAACTCGGGTCGGCAGTGTGAAAGGCAAACGCCTAACCGCTGTGCTATCGCTCCAGCCCATATTATGGCACCAGAACTCTAAAGTCAGTTAAATTAATTGAAATGTCATGTTATTTTTATCATCTTGCTATTCTTTCTGTTTTTTCTCCTTCTATTTCTCTCAGAGGAAAATAGATATATAAAAAGTATGATTAATATGTTGATGATTATGTGTATAGCAAATATTGAAATGGTTTCTTTTGTCTTTGTCATGATTTTACAAGAAACACTGTGTGGTCTCTAAAAGAATAGATGAAAGGAATTTAACAGAACTTCATCAGCAGGGTCAAGGAAAACCAAAAGGAAAAGTAGAGCTCCCTAAGATAGGAATATTTAGGTACTGATTTATCACTTTCAGACATGAAAAATCAAAGAAAAGAGTTGTTCTCACAATATAGAGCTAAAACTATAAAATAATTTTAAGACATGAGTAGCAAAACATGGATATGATTCTAAGCTATTTTCTGCAGGAGAAATCTCGAGGGAAAAAAAAAAAGCTTAAACATAATCTCCTTGCATCCACCTTAATTCCAATCTCTTACACTATCTTTGCTGAACCTGAACAGGAACTAGAATGCAATGAGGCTTCTTTATGAATCCCAATGGGCACAGAATCAGAAGGTAAATGACTACAAACCAGTCTTTGAGGAGCTCCTATATTTTGCATTCTTTACTTTTAGGAAAACTAAAAGTTAAGCTGTGAAATACACCACAGAAACACGAAACATTAAGACCTTCCTATTTCATGTGCCATAAAACTTTGCCACTATATGTTACTAACATTTATTCGTATTTTTTGATGCAACACATCTACAATTCAATTTTGTTTTGTTTTAGGGCACACTTAACACTTGCAGAGGCTACACTTGGTGTTTGTGGTACAAGAGATAGAACTAGGTTGGCCTCATGCAAGGCAAGCTCCTTACCTGCTGAAATAACTCTTGTGTCCAGAAATTTGGACTGGAGCGATAGCACAGCAGGTCAGGTGTTTGCCTTGCACATGGCTGACCCAGGTTCAATTCCTCCGACCCTCTCGAAGAGTATCACGCCCGCACTGCAGAGCCTGGAAAGCTCCCCGTGATGTATTCAATATGAGAAAACAGTAACAACAAGTCTCACAGTGGAGACGTTATTGGTGCCCACTCGAGAAAATCGATGAACAACAGGATGACAGTGCTACAGTGCAACAGTGCTACAGTGCCCAGAAAGAGAAATGGTATAACACAAGAACATTTGCAGCAATAAGTGACAATGCGCAGAGTCTCTTGCCCGTGTGCCTGGCTGTCTTTTGTGGGGCTCCTCGGAGGTGGTGTGCTTCAACTTCCCTCCCCGCCCTGAGTAGCGCTCCCTTGGCCAAAGACCTCTAGAGCCTAGCCACAGGCATGCTCAAGGCCCCTCTCCACACGTTTGGATGAGCCTCAGGCATGAAGGAACTGGCAGAGGAACCCAGGTGTATGGGACCCGGGGCTGAGACCTCCAGGCCTGCTCAGATCGGGACTGGGCCTCTTCCACCCAGATTTCCCATTTTCCAGTAGTTAGGTGGCCACACCCAGAGACTGACCCCAGCACCGTGTAGTCTCACCAATGGCCAACATCCAGAGACTTAAAACCAAGCTACAGGGAGCAACATCTTATAGCCTACTCCCTCTAGGAGAACCTGGCATGCCACCGAGAGTTTCCTGCCCACATGGGAGATCCTCTCAAACTCCCCATGGCATAATCATATGCCAAAACAGTAACAAGTTGGGTCTCATTCCCCTGACCCTGAAAGAGCCTCCAGTATGGCATCATTGGGAAGGACGAGTAAGGAGAGGCTTCTGAAATCTCAGGGCTAGGACTAATGGAGACGTTACTGAGACTGCTCAAGAAATTTGAGGATCAACGGGATGATGATGATGATGATGATAATGTGTTTTATGAACTAATTAATGGATTTTGCATAATAAAGGAAATATGTGTGCTTGAAGGCAGTTTGACAGAAACTTCTCAAACCAGAATTGGAGGAGAAAATATAATTAAACAATAACATTAATTGTAGAAGAGTTTCAAATTTTAACATCTGTCTTAATCAGAAAGAATTAGAATTCCACGAAAAGAGAGGACTATTATTTGAAGTAATATGGTTGAGAATTTGAGAATAAAAACACTCATTTTTTCCCTTACCTGAAAGTCATTATTCATTTCAATTTTACCTTCAAATAATTAGCTCTATAATAGGTTTCTATGTTTCGTAGATTTATTTGCATTAAATTTTACTGTTCTCTTCTGTACATTTAATATTTTCTCTATATATTTTATTCTTTTGTTGGAATGTAGTTTTGATTTATCACTTTGGCTTTCACTGTCATATGCTTCATCTAACCAAAATTTATAGTGATATAACATTTTATTTATACCGTAAATATGTTACAATTTGTGCTATTTATATCATATTGACGATTAAGTTTTGTCCAAATGATTGCTTTAAATGTGTTTTAAACTCCACTCTACATTCATATTTTAGTTCATACTCCTTTTTTAAAGATTCAGTAATGTTTTAAAGCATTCATTTTAAATAAGGGCAAATTCAAATTCTCAAGGTCATCATAAACAAGGAAATTCTCTGAAACTGTCACAACTGAGAATAAGAACATGATAATTAAATACAATATGTCATATGAGAATAAGTGTAGAGAATAAACCATTATGCAACCCAAAGGAATTTTAAATAAAATATATATTTGAATAATTAGTAATACATTGATAATACATACTAATTTAGCAATACAGTATACTAATGGAAGAATTTAATTATAGGGGTTTTCTATGATAGTATAAAGAAACTGTAATAACTATAATAGTCTCAAAACTTAATAATATTGTATAGTAATTATATGTAAAATGACTTCCACTAGAATGTGAATACAATTTCCTATCTCTATTATGAGAGAAATAGTCATACAATTTTCAGTTGTACATTTTTGATTTTCAGTTTTGTTTTCTCTTTTCTTTCCTTTTTTTTTTGAGCAGAGGCATGCTGCAGTATTAGATTACTCTCCTTTCGAGTGTGTGTGGCTGTTTGGGTCACACCCAGTGTTGCTCAGGGGTTACTCCTGGCTCTGGACTCAAAAATTATTCCTGGTGGTGCTCTGAGGACTGCAGGAAATGCTAAGGAACTAATCAACTTTGGATACATGCAAGGCAAACAAACTTGCTACAAGCTGTACCATCATCACCCGGGGCCCAGGGTTCAGTCTCCTGGTTCTGTTCTCAGGGAACACTCTGGCAGAGCTTGGGGAGTAATATTAGGAAGGAAACCAGTTTGGCTTTGTGCAAGGCCAGTGCCCAACATATTTTACTATCTCTCTGTCATCGCTTTGGTATTTCTAAAAGAAATTTTAGTAACACTTAATAAACTTAAATCAAAGTACTAGAAAAAATAATTATATCATGAAGAAATCAAAAGTGAAATAAACTATGAAACAACCTGCAGCAAAATGTTTGAGGTCCATAATCGCAGTTCTTTTAAGAGTGAAATAAGTTCTCCAATCAAAACAATCAAAAGGCAGAGTGACTGAATAGATAAAAAATAAAACATACAGACTGCGGCAGAAACCATGGTACAGTGGGTATAGAGTTAGCCTTGCATGCAGCTGACCCAGGTTCGATTTCTGGCATTCCACGTGATCTTCAAGCCTGCCAGAAATAATCTCTGAGTGCAGAGCCAGGAATAAACCCTGAGCACTGCCTGCTGTTGTCAAAAATTCATAAACAAACATACAAATCCCAACTATATAGTTCCAACACAGGACACACTTCAACTTCAATGATACGTTGCTTAAGTGAAGACACAAAATCATTTATGTCATTCAAATATAAACTAAAAAAAAAAGGCGGGACGTGAGGGAATGATAGCTATGTCTATCTAGAAAAACTCAACTAAAAAAGAGAAAATAAGAAAGGTAATAAATAATGAAAAGAAGAATCAATTCATCAAAACAATAAAACTGTATTTAGCTTATACAGGAACATTAAAATATTTTTAAAACTTAACAGACTTGAGGTAAAAATATTCAGTAATACAGTCATAGCAGGAGACTTCAATAAGCTCATTTTAAATGATCCATCATGCAGACAGAAAATCTATGATGAAATTTGAGCTACAGTGGACCAAATAGACCTTAAACTATTACAGAACAATTTATCTAACAGCATCAAAATACATATAAATATCAAATACACCATTTAAATAACAGCATTTTCAAGCTAATAACATAAGTATCAACTTAAAATTGTTTCTTATATTACAGACGTCTATTATTTTCCATATAAATAGTATCACCAACAATTTACTTATTGGGTTCATCCGACAAACTACCCATATACTAACAATCAGATATAATAAATAGTGAATTAATCCTACCTATTGTATCTTTTGAAGAATGAAATAATTAGAAAAGATTTAACCAAAGATTTTGGTATACTTGATGATAGTAATTGAAACAAATAAATAGATACATGTTTATAATAAAATATTCCAAGTTTATGAATTCAAAATTACTATAGCTATAATTCAAAATCATTGAAAGCTGTTTACAAAATTAATGTAATCCCTACTAACATTCTAATGCTGTTTTCCCAGGAAAAGAATAAGGGACCCTAAAACGCATGTGGAACTACAAAAGAAACTCTAAATAGCTAAAACACATTTAAGAATAGCTAATACACACACACACACACAGGTTTACACATATACATATATATATATATATATTTGGAACCACCACACATTCTAATTTCAGGTTACATAATAAAGATTTTATATTTAAACAGTTTCTTATTTGCATAAGGAGATTAATAGAACTTAAATAAAGCTCAGGCTTTTATATTCATTTTTTATAAAGCACACAAGATCATATAATCAGAGAGAATATTATGTTTAATAAATGATTTTGAGGAGGTCAGAGAGATAATAAAGTGAGATGCTTGAGGCAAGGCACCCCATATGGTCCCAGGAGTACCTCTAGGAGTAAGCGTGAGCACAGTTTGGTGTGCCCCCAAAAGCAAAAACAAACAAAAATAAATGTTATTGCAAAGAGTGCATAGTTGTAAGCAAAATAATAAAGTGGATCTCATTTTACACCATAAATTAAAAAAAAACTAGAAACAGATTTAAGACTTAAATTTAAGACTGAGACCAGAGCCGCCCTCCTCCAAGGCGGCCTCTCGGCTGCTGCACGACCATGACCCAGAGGCCAGCTAAACTACTTTGGGCACCAGCAGCTTCTTGCAGAAATGTCCCTAGACTGTGAACTGAGCCCCAGCCGCCATCTTATGACAACCACAAAAGGGAGGACCGAGCTTGCAGCGATGCAATTTCTGTCAGAAATTTCCCTGGACTTAGTTACTAAAATACAGAAATCCAAAACCTCATATCTCTTCATTGTCAACTATGGAAAATAAATCATCAAATGCTTCCTTTTCAACAGGTCTGACTTTGTTGTGGGGGGGGGGGACTCCAAACAATAATAGTGACTTTTTTTTTTTTGAAATATTGAATGTAATCCAAGTAAAGAGAAAAGTAAAGTGAAATTTATCAGCTACACAGCCGGGGGATGGGGGGAGGTCTGGGGGAAGATATACTGGGGTTCCTGGTGGTGGAATATGTGCACTGGAGAAGGGATGGGTGTTTGAGCATTGTATAACTGAGACTTAAGCCTAAAAAGCTTTGTAACTTTCCACATGGTCATTCAATAAATTTTTTTTAAAAAAAATTAAGACTAAAACTTTTAAAGTTCCTGCAAGAAACTTGTCACATCAGAATAAGCAAAGATTTTGTTTTGAGTAAAATAATAACAAAACCATTAACTGCATGACAAAACAAAAACTATGGTATTGAAGAAAAAATTTGCTAACTACATAGCTCCATGACCCAAACACCTGAAGAATCTGCCACTAGTACTGTCAGAGACCTGGGCCCTACGGAAATAGGATGAGAACGCTATTCAGGTATCCCAAAGAGGAGTCAAAAGAGCTATGCTTGGAGTATCGCATTTCACTCAAGTGAGAGGAAATCCGGAGTTTCAACCTCCTCCATTGACTATCAAGAGTCAGGAACACTGTCTTGCAAGATGTCAAAAATCAGATGGGCCAGACATGTAATGCAATTTAGAGACAACTGCTGGACTAGAGCTGTTACCGACTGGATTCCACGGGACATCAAAAGACTGTGTGGCCGCCCACCAATGAGACGGTCAGACTTCTTTGTCCAAACCCTGAGTGAATGGTTTGAGGCTCTTCATGTTTCTGGAGCGAGCAGACACCATTGGTCTACACTAGCTCGTGACAGGAATGAATGGAGACATTACTGGTGCCCGCTCGAGCAAATCGAAGATCAGTGGGATGACAAGTGATACAAGTGGCATAGCTCCATCATAGGTTAATATAACAGTATGCAAGAAACTCATTCAACTCAATAGCAAGAAAGCAAATAACCCATTTGAAAATGTACTAAGTACCTGCATAGACAGGAGTAGCTCAACTGTGCTCAGGACTTACTCTTGACTCTACACTCAGGCATTACTCCCGAGCAGGGCTTGGAGGATCATATGTGGTGAAGGCAATTTAACGCTGGTCAGCTTCAAGCAAGGCAAATGTACTTTTACTCCTGCTCCTAAAATTGAACAATTTCATCTCTTTGAATAATTTGTTCAGTTACTTCAGACATTAAGTGCATTCTGATTATTATAAAAAAATATGTGAATGTCATAAAATATAAATTTATGAGTGAATAAAACAGTTAATTTTAAATTTTCCAGTAAGATGCAATCATTGTAATTTTAAGATAGAATTTAAAATATCTTTTTGTTTTTATTGTAAAAGCACCCAGATTAAGCTAATACATAATATTTTCCTATTGAGAAAATAAGTCTATCCAATTAAAATACAAATGCTTTTGATAGAGTGTTGGAAACATTCTCTCTTACTTTCATGAATAATTTCCAAATGTAAATTATTTTATATAACATTTGCAAGAGAAATTATCTGCTCTAATTTGGTATGATTATAATTATTTCTGAAAAAATATTTGTTTTTCTATTTAATGTAGGACAATTTCTGCATGCTAAAAATAAAATAATAATGTTAAACATAATAGATAATTTAAAAGTGATTATAAACTTAAATGTAAATGTGGCACTGTATGTGATTAACTAACCATTCCCATGGAATAGAATGGAAAGTATTTTCCGAATTCCCTTTACCTTGAACAGGATTCATGTATTCTTTTAAAATCAAGATTTACTCTGTGTGAATTATTTTTTTAGGTTAATTTATTGTATATTTTAACATCTGAGATTTGTAATAACACTTGTAAACAAAAATCATTGGTATACAAAAATATTTGAAGATTTATATATTTAAAATACTTAGGGCCCTGGAGCCAGAGCAATAATAGCGCAGCATGTGGGGTTTCTGTTTGTCTTGCCCATGGCTGATACCAGTTCAATCCCTGCCACCTCATATGGTGCCTGAGCTCTTTCAGAAGTGATGTCTAAACGCATAGCCAGGAGTTTAAGACTTGAGCATTGCCAGACAGAGACACCACCCCCTCCCAAAAAAAAAATATTAGGGTCAGAGACATGGCATTAGAGTTAAGACACTTGACCAAATATGGTGGTCTATACCAATTTGACCTCTGCCACTGCTTAGAGTCCATAGAGCACCATCAGTGGTTATCCGGGAGCACGGAACCAACAATAATTTCTGAGCACAGCCAAATGTGACATCCCCCACCCTTCGCAAAAAAAGAATAAATAATTAAGGTATTCATTGAACACTGAATGAAATGATAAAGTAAATTAAATCATGACTTTTTACCAAAATCCTAAATATAATCATTGGTGTGTACTAGCAATATTAATGAAAATCGACCTTTTTTTTTTTATGGGGCTGGAGCGATAGCACAGAGGGTAGGGTGTTTGCCTTGCACATGGCCGACTCCGGGTTCGAATCCCAGCATCCCATATGGTCCCCTGAGCACCGCCAGGAGTAATTCCTGAGTGTAGAACCAGGAGTAACCCCTGTGCATCATCGGGTGTGACCCAAAAAAAAAAAAAAAAGAAAATCGACTTTTTATTAACATTAGAGTTACTGACATATGTTATATTATATCACAAGTATCAATAAATTTTATGGGGGCCTTTTCAGGATCAGGGGAATGAGGACCGTCATTGTTACTGTTTTTTGGCATATTGAGTACGCCATGGGTAGCTTGCCAGGCTCTGCTGTGCAGACGGGATACTTTCGGTAGCTTGTTGTGCTCTCTGTGAGGGATGAAGGAATCGAACCCGGGTTGGCCATGTGCAAAGTAAACACCCTACCTACTGTGCTATGGCTCCAGTTCTCAATGAGAACAATATTCAGAAAAAATATATAAATTTTGTATAAGGAGACATTTAATATTTTAAATATAAACTATTAGACAATTTGATGAAAAAATAACTAATGAACATTTTGAGAAAATATTATTGCTTTGTATAATGCAAAAGAATTATTTCATATCTTGTGCATGTGAAACTGGTATTTTAAAGAGAAAATGGTGCAGAAAATATGTTATAAAATTACATCACCGTACTTTGCTTACTCATTGATTGTCAGATTTGGAGAATGCAGGAAGTCAAAGATTATTCCTAATTTTAGATTTGAGTAACTGGATAGAGGTCCTGTCACCTGACAGGAGAATGGCAATAGATGGTGAGCTAAAGGGGTTGTTTGATTGCAAGATGAATTGATGACATACTCAGTGTGTGATGTTCAAAAGGGATCTGATGGAAATAGAAAAAAAAAGATATATCATTTGGATAAAGAGTGAAGGCAAATCTAGAAATCTGGTGAAGGAAGATAAGTGATCTCAAGAACGATACTTATTACCTTCTTTGCAAAAAAAATAACTGAAGTTAATAAGACAGCTCAGAGTCTAACGCTTACTTTTTATTTAAAAAGGGTGATTTATTAACTATATTGGGGAATACAAATATTGGCAGCTAAGAGTTATTTGAGGTTGGTAATCATAATTTTATAGTAATCTGGGTCTGTCTCATTATAAAAATTCTGCAACTATTCTTGGCAGCTCAAACACATGAATAAGGGAAAAACAATTAGTGCTTTCTGCCAATAGGGAGAAAAAGTTAAAGTATTTAAAAGAGTATAGGAAGACAAGCAATGGAAAAGAGAGTATTAAACAATGACAAACTTGGCTTTAGATGACAAAATTAATTAGCAAGGTAGGGGATTATGAAGATTTGACCAGAGGTGACAGTGGATAATCTTGGGCACTTTAGTGGAGTTAAGGTGTAGTAATTTTGTACATGAAAAGCATAAACTTTAATACTACTGTAACCATAGTACCCAAACTATAATATCAAAATAAAAGCACTAGCATGGTAAATGATAAGATCTCAGCTGTATCAAGTGGGGAGTGTATATATAAAAGGTTATCATTAGAGGGTCACTGGACAGGACAATTATTTACAATCAGATAATGGCTATGGTGCAGTGAATAATAACTCATTGGCAGAAGAATTTAAATAAAGATGCTTGAACTAGTAACTTTGGGAGTGAACAAAGAATCAATATTCCAGAGAAAGACAGACCCATGCATACAATGGAATATCAACTGTTGATAAGATTCAGAATGGGAACCTGTTTGAATGTTAAGTGCTAAGGCAGTTCAGTAGAATCAGCATAGCATGCTATCTAAGAGGTATGTAATAGCCTATCTTAGTTTCTGAAAAACATTATTTCAAACTCCATTTATATGTGGGTTTATAAATATAACACTATTAAAACTGGATTAATTATTCACAGTAAAGGATGAAAGAGAACATTGAAATTCAAAATTAATTACAGAAAATATAATAGTGTAGGACTGAGTAATTCTTAATACCTGAAGAACAGAAAAAAATAGAAGCAATGCCTGCTAGGAGAGTAAATGTTAACATTGTCAAACTGTTGAAACAACAATTGAAAAGAACATTTGTGAGAGTTAACCTAAATGTCAATGAAATAATGCACATATATGTTTGCTTTATGAAATTTTACAGTACTCATTTCTTGGTAGATTAATACTTCATGTTCACAACTTAGTTTTATAACCACATAAATTAAGAAAGTAAATGTAATGGTCTATCGCACAGTAATTTAATTAAAAGCTAATAAATAAATAAATTATTAAACACTGCTTTTTCAGGTATGTCTGTAAATGAATTTAGGAAGAAGATAATAAGATTACAGCAATTTTGGATAAATGCATGCGAGTGTATAAGTTTAAAGAAATAAAATGCAAAGGAAATGAAACTAAATAATTGAGATGAAAAGATGTCATGAATTGTAAATGAGATTTGCTTTTGAAATGCTGACTCACACAAGCAAAGCTTTCTATGAAAGCTTGAAATAAAATAGACCATAATTTTACTTACTAAGAAAAAGGTCTTATTTTTTTCTAATGCCATTTGGATAATTATGAAAAAGACAGAGTAATTTCTACTTACTTCTTTGA
The DNA here is from genome assembly GCF_027595985.1 of Sorex araneus. Lineage (NCBI taxonomy): Eukaryota > Metazoa > Chordata > Mammalia > Eulipotyphla > Soricidae > Sorex > Sorex araneus. The sequence continues at coordinate 167,616,893 of NC_073305.1, forward strand.
ATTTTAAGATTTTGATATTAGAAGAAAATGACTTGGGAAATAAGCAGTGAATGCTATTTTTTTCTTCTTTTTCTTTCTTTTTCTAAGCAAATGCAGTGATTTAAGGAGACTATCAGGAAGAGATTATAGTTGATTTATTGTCTCCAACCTATAGAGAGACTAATGAGGTCTCAATTTCATCAGATAAATAATTTAGTCTTAGAAGTTTGTTTTTTATCCTAGATGAGATCGGACATATTCAGGGTGGTATGGCTATAGATTGTTCTTTATTCTGGAAATGAGCATATATATCAAATTTAACAAATTCTCTAGGCACCAAAAAGAATATCTAATCATAGAAAATGAATGCAATCTTGTCATTCCACCTCATTCCATTTCCCTTGCCCTTGTATGTGCTCATATATGCACCTATGTCAAGCTGTACAGGGTACGTATGCCTACATAGGCTCATAAGAACAGATAAATCAACTAGAAAAAGGAAAAAATAATGAGACTCCTAACTTTCTGAACCTAGAATAAAATGTAGATTAAAACCCATCTCTTCTATTATATGGCAAATGTTAGTTAACAACATATGTTTAAGGAACCTATTACTCATTAAAATATTGGCCATTAAGTATGTGTAATGTGCATGTATTTGTTACATATCACTTACTGTCATCCTATTTAGAATATCTGTGGTTTTCTAAAGAAATTTCAGCTATTTTCCACTTGGCATGTACATTCACAGATGTCACACTGTGTGCTATAGTGATAATATACTGTTTCTGTAGTCACCTGAGTGACTCAATAGTATTTATAAGGTAAGATACTATGTGAATAGAGACATTGGCATTCTACCAAATAAGAACAAAATATTTCCAACATATTTTAAGAAATTTTTTCCTATTCTCTAAGGGAAGCTAACATTTTAAGATAGTGGTTTTCCAATCACTGCTTTAATACATTTCTATCCAAAATTCATTTCATTAGTTTCAATCAAATTTACTGAAATCATCAGGATTCCTCCCATGTATTCCCTTTTAATTTTCTGTTTGCATGTTTCAAATTAAACTAAAGATTATGTCTTATAATTAAAACAGTTTATAAAAGTGTTTCTGTTTCTTTTTTTTAGTGGGTATTTTGTGTGTGTGTGTGTGTGTGTGTGTGTGTGTGTGTGTGTGTGTGTGTGTGTGTGTGGTGGGGGCGGGAGGGGGGGAATTGGCCCACACCTGGCTATGCTCAGGGACTACTAGTGATAAAACTCCATATATTGACCAAGTATGGTCCAGAGGATGTAACCCAGATTGGTCTTTTTAGAGAAAATATTTCTAGAGTGTAGTCATCTGTTTTCCAATTTATTTAAACACTGTTGTTTACAAAGTTGTTCATGATGATTTCTCACAGGCATTTAATATTCTAGCACCAATGTCACCACCACTGTTACCTTCCCTCCACCATTGTCTTCATTTTCCCAACCACCCCTCAAGTTTGCATCAATCACAGGTCCACAATATTTTATTTTATATTGCTTGATGCCACTAAATGGATAATGGAACTTCAAAATTATTTCAGTAAAAGAAAATTTGTGAGAATTTTTGTATCTCACCATGGGCACATCAAGTACTTTTCTGAGGGTTTACTAAGATATTCTTGCAAGTTAAGCCTTCTGTGTTAATGATTTTGTTTGTCAAGATTCTTTGACATTACATTCCCATCTAATCAGGCATGCTCCAACTGGGATGTTAGTGTTGTAGAGTTTGGAGATGTTGTGTGACCATAAGCATGACTGCATGCTGCAGAAAATCCAGTATGTTTATTAGGGCAGTGTTCTTGGCAGCATGGTGGTGACATTTGGGGTTTGATTGTGGCTGTCAGGGCTTTAATAGGATTGAAAATTGGTCCCACCGCTCCTGAGATCACCCTGGAAGTCTCAGCCTGATCGGATATCTGAGAAATTTTTGTATTGGTTGATCCCATTCAAAATTTATTTATAAGTGTCTGGAACAAGGCAGGAAGATGGAGGATGTGAATATGTCTGCCAAGGCTCTCATCAATAAGGGGAGGTAGGGGAGGTCACCCATCTCAACTCCGAGAAGGGCTGGGATAATTTTTATCCAAAAACAAACAAACAAACAAGAAAACTGTGTACCTAAAATGTTAGGTAGGTTAGCATCTCTGTGGTCTGAACCATGGTGTGGGGGGAATCTATTACAGGTTGTCCTTGTGCAAAGCAAACACCTTGCCCACTGTATTATCTCTCTGGCCCCTCATTTGGTTCTAAAATTTTCCTATTGGTTTTCCTGATTTATTTGGATTGAATTCTTGTCAAAAGTTTTTAAAAACAAATAATCAGAAAAGTTAAACATTTATTTTTACTAAAATTTGGTGTTTGATAAATAATATACATTATTTGATTTCAACTTTATTACATAGAACTACAGAGAAACTCTTCATGTCCTATTCTTCAAAATAAACATATCCCAAATTTTATGAACATAATAGAGCTACTTTATCAAAAAAAAGAAAAATACAAAGTAGACACTACTCACTATTGACCTTTCAGTATAAAATAAAGAATCTTGCATGCATTATTTTGTCTTATTTACTTCACAACTTCTTGAAATTTTTTTTTCTTTTTGGGTTACACACGGTGATGCATCAGCATTACTCCTGGCTTTGCACTCAGGAATTAGTGCTAGCAGTGCTTGGGGGACCATAAGGGATGCTGGGAATAGAACCAGGGTTGGCTGCATGCACGGCAAATGCCCTACCCGGTGTACTATCACTCCAGCCCCTTCTTGAGAATTTTTATTGCATATGATTTGTTTTCTCTTTAACTTATTTTGCCTGGGGGCTGTTCATCTCTGTCCTATATGCACTGTTTACCATCCTGTTCTATAATTTTTTTCATCTCCAAGTCATAATTTTCTATGGTTTTTGTTTATTTGTCTTGGGGCCACCCCCTCCAATGTTCAACATTTACTCTTGGCTCTGGAATCAGAGAGCACTTATGATGCTCAAGGGAATTTATGTGACATTAGGAATTGAACCAGAATTAGCCACACACTAGGTAAGCACCACTACCCACTGTACTCTCGCCCTGGCTCTGTTTACTATATCTTTTTCTATAACTTTTTATGAAAAATACCTTCTACATTCAGAACCACAACTTTATAAAATAGTGGAAATAGTATTAACAGTATTGGTGATAGTGATATAAATAATAATGACAATAATTTGCATTAAAAATCTCCTCTGTTAAAAATAATTCTTTGCACTAATATGAAGGTAAAATTTGTTACCAATTTGACAAGACTTCAGCAATTCCCCATGAAGTCTAACTCTAAAAGTTAAATAACTATTAAGTATATTTCTAGGATCATCACATATGTGTCCCTTGTCTATAGTGTTGGCTAGGATTCATCATGCAACCAGTTTTAATCCATATTCAACCTCTCTCCCCAGGCAATAGTTCTTTATTCCCAGTCATCTCAAATGCTTGCTTGCCAAGTAATGAAAACTGCTGAGTATAAATCAGGAATCCTGTTACTATATTATGACTTTTTTACTATTTTTTCACTATCTTTTATCAAGTAGTCCATTGGTGAAAGAAATCCAAGTAAAGATAGCTAATAGCTTTATCAAATATTCCTTGGGAATATTAAATCATTTCTGAAATTACACTTTTTATCACTGTGTTTAATGTTCACTGTTTATAATCACTGCTAGGGCATGATTGATAGCTCCAAAATGAGCACAAAACAAGTTTTATCTCTCTGTAAATAGAATAGAAATAGTATTCTACACTAGATAAGAATGGATTCTCTCATAGTCTAGCATTTTATTTGCAAATGAATACACGGAGCCCTCTGACCTATGATCTTTTCCAATTTCTTCCTATACCTTGCTCTATACATATCTGGAGGAAACAGCCAATAAAACTGGCATTTACATGTATGTGGATACCCTAACCCACAAACCCAAACTCTGTTTTCTCAACTCTATATTCTCCAACAGTGTTTGACCCTCTTCAGCCCCTATCCAGGTGGATGGGTACATACACTGGAGAGATGGTGCCAGCCAAACCACCACTATTAATTCCCTTAGTCCCTTTCACTAAACCACTATGTACCACATTCCCCAGGTTTCTGTCTCTAAACTCGTCTGAATATTCCTATTTTCTGCCCTTCTGGAGTATTTTATGCCCCTTCTCACAGTTATCTCCAACATAACTATAGATTGTGCATACTATTTTCTCTCCCAAAATGCTGTTATTTAAAAATCCTCTCACTATTATTTTCTATCTTCTTTTTTCTTTTTAGCTGGTTTGTGTTTTATTCTTGGGCCATATTCAACAGTGCACAAGGATTGTGCCTTGTTCTGTGCTCAGAGATCACTCCTGGCAATACCAAAGTACTTTAGGGGATGCCTGAGATTTGAATGGAGTCAGATCAAATGCCTTTGCTATTATGATATCCTTCTTCTCCCTATTATCTTTTAAATATAAACAGTTCTTCTATTTCATAAACAAAAAATATGCAATTCATCTTTTGGTTATAATGAAATTTATTTATTTTTAATCCGAAGTACCTTGAAATTTTTTCTATTTAAATTGCCTCCATATCCATTCTTCACACTTCACAACCTGCCATTATCAAATTATATTATTTAATTTCCAGTTAATTTATCTTATTCAAGTTATTAGAATTTATAATGGCATTTGTATCTCTAATAATTTGTTTGTCATTTTATTGACTCGTGACAAAAATTTTCAGTTTAACCTGCAACTCTTTGTTTGCTTGAAGTTTGGGTTACATCTTGATCCTAAAAGTTTTTCTTAGTTTTTTTTCATTATTTTATCTTCAATTGTCTTCATCCATCTACACTTTAAATTATTGTAATCCAGAGAGGGAGAAAACATAAAGAGCTTTGCATATTGACAGTCTAGGTTCTGTCTCAAGCACTGCATATGTCCACCAGGAAAAAACAGTCAGGTGTTGTAAAACACACAAAAATTATTATCACTTGTATCACTTGTCATCCCGTTGATCTTTGATTTGCTCGGGTGGGCACTAGTTACATCTCCATTTGTCCCTGTTGAAATATGAAAGAAATAGAATTATGATAACAGAATGACAGTGCTACAGTGCTACAGATTTTTATAAATTTTCTTAAAGAATCCTGACATCTTAGATTAAATTCTTAATCTTTTTCAAGCATTACTATAACTTTTTATTTTCTTAATAACTAGAATCAGGACCCTCTGCGCCTAAAGACTTTGATTCTAGAGATGTAACACATTCGGGCATCCAGCGCAGCATCCAATATCAATGCACTGGGACTGCGAACTGGGCTACAACTCTGTGCTGCCAGGGGGTGGATTTCTTTCCTGCCCACCCTGTCTTCCTGCACGGAAAACGGCAGGTTGGTGGCACCCACGTGGCAGGCGCCATCTTCTGAGGCTCCAAACCCAGAGGTATTCGGTTTTTACTTTTGGGGCTCCCAGGAACTCATGGGAAGGGGGCGTAACCGGCACGCCATCGGCCCAGATAAATCAGGAGCCGCTGAGCGTGAAGTGGACCCTCTGCGCCTAAACACTTTGATTCCAGAGACTTCTTACAGCAATGCACTGGGACTGTGAGCTGGGCTATGCAATTTCTGGCAGAATTTTCCCTGGACTTTATACAGAAATACAAAACCGCGCATCCGCTCAACTTAAAATTTATAATTGTCAACAATGTGAAACGGTTCCTTTTGAACAGGTCTGACTTGGGAGGGAAACTCAAAATAATAACAGTAAGTTTTTGTTGAAATATTGAAGGTTATTAATGTAGCAGCCACCTCTCTGGACTGTGAACTAAGCAAAAGCCCCACGCTGCCGATGCGGCGTGGCGTACACCATACTATGAGGCGCGGGAAGGGGGATGAGGGGGAGAAAAAAAAGGGAAAAGGAAAAAGAAAAAAAAAGAGAGAGTTATGTACTTGTAGCAGTGGGGCTACATATCTCTTCATTTCCAGCAATGGAAAACTAATTATCAAATGCTTCCTTGGTAGTAGGTCTGTCTCTTTTGGGTGGAAACTCCAACAACTATAGTGAGTTTTGTGTTGAATTATGGAATGTAATCAAGGTAAAGAGAAACTGAAGTGAAATTCATTAGTTATACATAGGGGGTAGGGGGTGGGGGCAGGGGGTATACTGGGGTTTTTGATGGTGGAATATGGGCACTGGTGAAGGGATGGGTGTTTGAATATTGTATAACTGAGACATAAACCTGAGAACTTTGTAACTTTCCACATGGTGATTTAATAAAAAGTTTAAGAAAAAACAACTAGAATCATCATTAACGTTGTAATCATCATGTTTTTATAATTATTTACATTATCCTTAACCGTTCAATGAATGTCTTAATTCTTTCAGTCTTATACCTCATGGGCACCTTATGTATCTTTTCTTATCTAATATTTACTCATTTTGGACTTCAGTGATATTTTTTATTTTTTCTATTTTTTCCAATATTTATTAGTAACATGCTTATAGTGAATAGGAAATTTTACTTATTCATTTATATTTGATATGACAAGTTTTATTTTATGTTAGTAAAACTTATAAATAATAGTTAAAATCACAAGTATATTAACATGTTAACATCATGCACTTCCTATGAATAGCTTTCAAACTATAACTCCATTCATGCAAAGGTGAATAAATATCAATATAAGAAAACAATAAATATCAATATAAGAAAACAATGGAGGCCAGTTATAAGAACAATCTTCAAAGGATATCTTTCCTGTGTAATATTAACATAAATAAAAGAAGGTGAACATTTTTATGTCTAAAGAAAATTAATTCAATGTAACAGTAGCATGCAACTTATCATGATGAATTATATCTAACATTGGAGAGAAAATGCGTTAAATAGATGTGACAAATATGTATTTATTATTTTATTATATGGATCAATTATACCAATATTTAATTTTATGTCTAATTAATACCTTATTTATGCTTAAACTAAAATCAATTGTTCCTGGAAAGGACACAAGCATATGCAGGAAAAAGTGGTCATAATTTTCCAACTTACTCTCAAGTTGGCTTTACACTCATGACCCTATATCCGGAGATCAGACTAAAGAGCTCATCTGATTCTGGGAACGGGGTTGTTTCCATATCTCAATTTTTAATGTACTCAAGGCTGCAATGACATGAGTAAAATTTTTCTAAAATAATATTCTTTTGCATTTCTTAATTTTAAGTGATGATAAGCACTTTTTTTTATGCCTATCGGATGCATTTCTGTTTATCTCTTACCCCAATTTTTAAAGTATTTTTGTTATTTTGATTTGAGAGTGCTTTTTATACCTAGGTTATAAGCTTTAGTCTGATGCATATTGTAAAACTTGCTTCTCCCAATCATATATTTTTAGATGTTTACACATACAGTTTAATGAATTCTATTCATATGTTTATTATTATTATTGACTCATTTTTATTTGGCATACTAAAATCAACCTACAAGAATTCTTAATAATTTATTCAATGAGACAACATTGTGATATATATAAATATTATGAAGCATAAATACTTGATTTCATATTTCTTACAAACTTACTACACATAAATTGTGTCTTTTTATAAGTTGGAAATAATATCAGTATTGAACAGTATTGCAAGTTGTTTCAGAAAAAATATTGATTGTGGTATTTGAGATTGCTGAGCAAATAGTAGAAGTTGTCATATTTCTTTCATGTAAAAAATCCACATATAATTACTATTAGTTAAAATACATACTTTTATATTCAGTTAATCTAAGATTAAAGCTATCTGTAGAAATGCATTTGTAAGATAACTGTAAATAACTATTAGCCAGTTTTAATTGAGAAAGTTTGAGATTCCCAAAGAAATAGTACAAAAGTATGTTATAAAATAAAAATTAATTTACAGTGTAAAATTAACATGAGGAGATCTTAAAAATACTTACCTCCTCCCTTGAAGATTTCAAGACAGCAAAATGCATTTAAAAATATATTTTTTTCATTAATTACTTATTTTCTTAAATGTTTACTTACATTCATATATAATAGGTAAGAAATCACATGAGCTTTTACTGGTCAAGAGTTACAACACAGGTACATAACACAATAAACACAACAAACACAAGTTTAAAAGTAAAACTTGTTTATAATCTTCATTTGGTCAATCACATTTAATTTGCATGTGTGTTTATGTTATTTTTTTATAGGGGCAGGGTTGATCACCTGCATCTCATGTGGTTCCCTGAGCTCATTCAGGGGTGGTTCTTGAATGCATAGCCAGGAATAACCCTTTAGAATTGCTAGGTGAGGCCCAAGCGAACGACCCTGACTCGAAAATATCAGTACCCAGAGAGATAGTACACCCAATAGTAAAGCTGATAGGGTGTTTGGTGACCCCTGTATGATATCTGGTATTCCATAAGGTCCCCTGAGCCTATCAAGAGTAATTCCTGATTGAAGACCCAAGAGTAAACCCTGAGCACCTCCAGGTGTGCCCCCACCTACCCCACCCCCAAGTCCTCAAATATTTACCTTTATTGATTACATTCTATATTACTAGGAAGATCAAAATAATTGAAATTCCTAAATACTTGGCCAGTAAATCATTTCATTTAATTAAAATCCAGCCAGCAAATAACAACATAAATTTGAAGAGCTTACTCATGTAATTTCCACACCCATTTAAAGTAGCAGAGTTTAAAAGTAGATTCAGAATTAGCAACATTTAAAAATCAGGACAATATTGTCCAAGACTGTTTGACCAATAAGGAAGTTGCTCTACTCCTACGCCAGCTGCACACAGATTTTGCTGCAACAGGGATTTTGTATTTGTGTTCAATCTTCCTGGTGTCGTTGTAGGAATCAAACACGTTTTTAACCACAGTAGGGATCTTCGTGGAAATCTCTATAAACGCTTGACTATGTTGACAAGTTTTCTAATAGGATAAGGATGGTTAATTATTCCTTGGCAAGTTAAGCTCCTCCGTTCTCCAAAGGCAGCCACAAACTTCTGAAGGATGGAGTCAGAACATTTGGGTCATACTGTCTGAGGATCTCAAGCTCCAACTGGGTTTTGGGATTTTTCGACTGGATGGCAGCCAAAAGCATCACCTAAGGTACCAAAGCATCAAAGCCTAGGAAAGGAAGTTTAGGTCTGTTGGCCAAAGCAATCATCCTAAAATCTAGATGGATCACATTTTCTCTTTCAAACACAAATAGTAGAATTTGCAATATTGTGTCTTCCACCTCCAAGAATCATTTCACAATACTTAACCAGAGTTGCTAAAATGCAGGCTAGCTTTATTGGGGCTATGTGTGTCTCATCTACTACCAGAACATGGTCCAACTAAACTGTTTTAAGCAAAGGTGAGTTTGCATACACAGTAAAGCTGAAGAGTGAGGGCTTTAAAATCCTATTCCCATAAAGGAGACCAGATTAAAGAGCTTTGTTATATTTTTGTAAGAAAAATCAGAAGCTCTCAACTGTATGAAACAATCATGAAAAGATATTTAAATGGTATCTGTTTTACCAGGATAGTCTCTCTTTATAAACATATGCTTATCATGGTTAATAGCTGCTTTGTGGATTTATCTGGGGCAGTACATTGTTATTAATATGTAATCATATGCAAATGTATTTCAAAAAGTCCTTGAGTTTTAGCACCTTAAGCTGAGTTTTATTTTTCACTTTTTCTGATTCAAAACATTCATTAGTTAATGGGGTATTTATGTATCTTTGACTTGAAATTTAATAAAATGGGTACTAAATTGAGGATAGAAAAATATAGCTTGCACTTTCTTTGAAAGCAGAAAATAATGTATTCCACTGAACAGCTGGGTACATTTCATGATATGCAAATTAGCTCAAAAGTAACAAAAGTAGAGAAAATGTGAGTAGATGACTATTTCAAAGTGAAAATGAATGCAAATTTTGTACACATTTAAAATGTGTGTATACACTTATTTTGTATTATGCATTCTTTGACATAAAACAGGTTTTATTTATTTCTAAATAACTATAGAACATTCAACCATAGGATATGCAATTTTATTCCTTTGGAAATAGAATAAAAACAACATGAGGTAGATTATTTTATTTTTATTATTTTTTAGTGAAGAAAAATAGTTTTTTTAAATTTATTCTTTTATTGAATCACTATGTGGAAAGTTACAAAGCTTTCAGGTTTAAGTCTCAGTTATACAATGCTCAAACACCCATCCCTTCACCAGTGCACATATTCCACCACCAAAAATCACAGTATACCTCCCCCCACCTCCCACCTCCCCAGCCCCCCACCCTGCCTGTGTAACTGATAAATTTCACTTTACTTTCACTTTACTTTGATTACATTCCATATTTCAACAAAAAAAAATCTCACTATTATTGTTTGGAGTTTCTAAGAAAAATAGTTTTATTCAAATTAATTTCTTTAAAGGACTATGAAGAGAGAGAGATAGAGATACTTGTTCAAGAGAGAACAAAGATTTTCCCAGAGTGAATAAAAGCAGAGCTAGATAATTTTAAATGAATAAATTTAAGATAATATGGGGTTCTACAGAAACAAAAATTTAAATTATGGATTCACTTGATATTGTTATCTTGCAAAAATCAATTTGTATTTATTTTTTATTTCTATATTAATTTCAGCTGGAGTGATAACACAGTGGGTAAGGCGTTTGCCTTGCACGCAGCGGACCCAGGTTTGATTCTTCCATCCCTTTTGAAGAGCCCGGCAAGCTACTGAGAGCACTTGCATGGCAGAGCCTGGCAAACTACCCGTGGCGTATTCAATATGCCAGAAACAGTAACAACTCTCACAATGGAAACATTACTGGTGCCCACTCGAGCAACTCAATGAGCAACGGGATGACAATGATATAGTGATATTAATTTCAGCATCAATATCAGCAAGCATTTCTCTACCTTAACGGGAATAATACCTGAAATTTCCTTTCATCACTTTGTGAAACATATTTTAAATAATTTCTGTCCCTCATTATATGTTTTATGTGTGATTTTATTTTTATTATGTAAGTATAAAATAATGCAATGACTATACATTTAATCATTGCATTATTTTCTAAGTAATGTAAAATATACTAAAATACATCATATTTTAATGTAAAATTATATTTAAATTTTAATATAAAACATACTATGATATCAAGAATTGATATTCTAAATTTTCAACACATACATATCACAACTAAACAAATTTATACACTAGATCTGTCCTGTATTTTTTCAATTTATTAAATATATTTGAATTTGAACTTTATTGAATTTTTTCAGCAAGATGCTTTGAAAAGGATTTTTTTAAGGAGATAAAACTGTAAAAGAAAAAAAAGCTATGTCAAGAAAAACTGCATTTGTTTTAAGATATAGTATATCGCTATATATTGAAATCAATGGTAAAAATTAATATGAAATCACAGTAAAATACAAAATAGTAGCTTACTAAATATATATGTACCAAATGAAATTATCTGACTGTGTTGCATTCCCTAATTTGAATTTTTCTCTCTATTTATTTAAATAGAATGAACTTTTTCCTATCCTGAGACTAACAACCCAAGGACAAAAGAGACAGGGTCAGGAAGATTGCTTCCTGATTGGAAGCCTGCCTTATGAGCTGGGGGAGCATGCAGCTGGGAGAGATAAGGAATCACTAAGTCAATGATGATTGGAGGGATAGCTGGGGGTGGGAGATATGTGCTGAAAGTAGATAACGGACCAAACATGATGTCTTCTCATTATCTGTATTGCAAACCATAACACTCATAAGTAGAGAGAGAGTAAGAGGGAAACTGTCTGCCATAGAGGCAGGGGAGGAGTGGGACAGGGTTGGGAGGGCAGTGGAATAGGGACACAGGGGACATTGTTGGTGGAAAATGTACATTGGTGCAAAAATGGGTGCTTGATCACTGTATGACTGAAACTCAAACATGAAAGCTTCTTAAGTGTAGCTCACAGTGAGTCAATAAAAAAAATTATGAATCACAAAGCTGCATACCACAATTTTTGATGGATTCTGTTTTAATCGCTTTTTATTGCAATTTTTTTATATCCACATATAAATATAACTTGCTTTAAAGTTTATTATAATCATATACAAATTTAGGAGAGATAAGATAGTTTCTCTGTTCTCCAAAGATCTGTATAGTATACATTATTTGAGTTATATGCAGTATTTGTTATATAACTTAATTTAGTATTAACTTTTATGACTATAGGATATATTTCTATATGCATTGCTATGATACTGGATGCACACATCTCCATATGGCATTAAGTAAAGCTTAAAATATGTTTAGTTTATTTTAATGATATTTTAGGTAATATTTTCTGGTGCATACAAATACAGAAGCTGCTATTTTATATGTGACCATAATTCAATTTTATTCTTTTGTTGTTTATGCATTATAAAAATCTTCTGCAAATAACTGTAGCTGTATTTTCAATTTGTATAATTTTAAGACATTTAAAATATTTCTATCTCTGCTAAATTTAACACAGATGTATTTAGTAATTAAATGTAATTTAGCATAACATATTGCAAGAATTGATCTGTTGAATCTAGACTGTCCTCAAGTCCTGGAATATTAAATTGTTTTGATGATGCCTTATTATTATGATATGCTGATTTTTTAATTTAATACTAATTTATAATTTTGATTCTGTTATAAATTACATTATATTATTACATTTTTTATGCTGTAGACTGAATTGTATCCCTCTAACCTTCATATGTTGAAGATGTAATACCCAGTAGCTAATAAAAAGACTATATTTAGAGATATGAGCTTTAATGTATTGACTATACTTAAAAGAGTTAATTAGTCTGAGTTCTAATCTGTTTATAAGGACATGACTATTAACTTGATACTGAAACATCTAAACCTATTTCCTAAATTACTTTTTTGTGTACTTTTTCCTTTCTTTTCACAATTTAGAGTAATATACTTTCAGTAACATGGTGTCTTGATTTTACACTTTATTGGGACTTAATTCTCTTCAAGATAAAAATAAGGTGATGGAGAATATCTAATGAGGACAAACTATTGATTTTTGTTTCAAATTTGAAATTGCTAAGTAGTAGGGGATATGTGAGAACTAGTGTAGACAGTGGTGTCAAAGGAACAGTTCCAGAGGTTGTGACGTGTTTGTGGTAGTGAAGGTACTGTAACTTTGTTAATGAAAGCCATGAAAGTTACCACAATCAACATTTTACCAAAATGCCCATAATTTTAGGAATAAATTAAATGGATACAAAACAGAACTTTAAAGAGCACTAAACTCTTTACTAGAAGATAGCACAGGAGGGAATGGCTTGCTTCACTGTGACTGACTCTTTTAATCCCAGCACCACATATAGTCACTTGAGCATCTCCAGGAATAACTCCTGAGCACAGAGCGGGGCCAGTCCCCTGAGCACTGTTACAATACATAAAGTATTGTAAAGTCCTGCTAAGACACTTTATATTTATATATTTTGGGAATTAAATTTACCATTGAAATATTAAAATTCATTAATTAACATAAAATTCAAGGTAATGTATATTTAGAAAGGCTATGATAATTACTGCGATCATAATCACTGTCAGGAATGAGTAAAGTACATGCCATAAAATAACTGCTGAGTAAATATTTTTAGTGAATTTATACATTGCCTACTCTATCTTGGATTATTTTGCCATTTTGTACAGCTTTTCCTTAAAGTCAAATACACTTTAACTGATAAGAGACACTTATCTGATTTTGAATTGAGGAAATCACTACCCACATTTCATTAAATCAGATTTGCTTTCCTTTTCAGACACAGATTTGTGGGGCCAGAGCGATAGTATAGCATGCAGGACATTTGCCTTCGTGCCCCATATGGATCCCCAAGCACAGCCACTAGTAATTCCTGAGTGCAGAGCCAGGAGGAACCCCTGAGCATCACTGGGTGTGACCCAAAAGGTCAAAAGAAAGAAAAAAAGGAAAACAAAACAAAACAAACTGAAACACAGATTTGAGAGTGAATGAAATATCAGCAATGAATATGTGTTATTGTGTTGAACCTAGCAATTGATCCAATGTTATGAGTCTAACCCATCTTCTCAGTGAGAGACAGTAAGGCATCCTTAGATTGCATGAATATGGCAAATTATTTGAGTATAGAAGGCTAAACTATAGTCACTTTTGCACAAGGAGAAACCCTTTCTGAAAGTGAAATATACAGAAGATATAAATGGCTACGTGAATGAGAACCAGGAGATACTAATGGGAAATTTATCCTATGAACATAAAATGGGAAACTCAATCCCATCACAGTATCTTTAAATTATATAAATTATGTATACCAATAGATATTTTCTTATGATTGCTTTTGTTGAATTTTTTCTGTCATTTACAATCAAATACACTTTAACTGATTCATGTATTCTCTAATGTAAAATTTATCTGTTTGATCTTAGTTAAATCCTTCTATACATCACTAATACATTTTCTTTTATCTTTCATTTTTGTTCTTGATTAATAATGTAAGGTTTATCAGGGTATTAGCCTTTTCAAAGTGCTTTTATCTTTATTAATTCTTTCCACTTGCCTTTCTTAGAATAATTTAATTAAAGCATTTTGCTTGCTAGATATGAATATTTAGTTCATTTATTTCTTTCTTTTTGGATAATAAAAATTCATCTGAACTTCAAATACTTGAGAAAAAATTAAATTTATGCCATTAGGCTTGAGACAAAATTATGCTGCATCTATAATTTTTCTAAACAATGTTTTTATTTTATTTTTAGATAATTTATGATTAATTAGAATATTCTTTTCTAGAAATATATTTCGTGGGGATCAGTTTATTATTTTCACATACTGGATTTTTGGTATCATTGCATAGATAAAGTTTACTATTGTTTCACCATCATTTTTAAGATGACAATATTGCAGGCTAGTATTATAGGTACAGCATTCGTCTTGCACACAGGCAACATGGGTTTGAATCCTGGCACTCCATATGGTTCCCCGAGTTTACCAGAAGTGCTCCCTGAGTGCAGAAACAGGAGCAACCCTTGAGCATCACCGGTTGTGGTCCCCAACAATAAGCAAACAATAAAAAACAACATCAATTCATTTATAATTCATACTTGTCTTCTTCAGTTTGATTGCATATAATTTTCACCAGACTAATGCTATAGAAACTCAATATTACTATAACATATATAGTTTTGTAACAGATTTAAAATTGTTTTAAGGAATAGTTTTATTGAATCTGTTAAACTGAATTTCAACTTTAATTTCCCAACTATGGTCTCCTGAAATGCTGTCTTTAATAAAACTTGAACAAGTTTTATTTTTATGGTTTATAATTAATTATAAAATTGTTTATTTTAATAAACTATGGTATTAACCGCTATGAAGATAGGAAATCTCAGTATGGTATTAACCACTATGAAGATAGGAAATCTCAGTCACAGAAAGTGCAACAGTTTTCAAAACTGTAGTCATTTAACACTTTGTATAATTACTGTATTAAACGTATATGTATGAACACAAATACATTTTAAAGTAACTTTACTATGAAAGCTTAGAAAGTATTATCTACAGATTGATAATTATTGAACTTAAAGTTAACAAAGATATAAAGAAAATTGGATAAATAAATTGACTTTAAGGTAATCCACAAATGTAACATTGACAAAGTTAAATGAGTGAGGTTTTCCCACTAATTAGAATAAATGAAACATTAATAACCTTATCATCACCACCCTAGATAAAAAATGCAAGTATGGACACTTTCAGATTTTATCCAAGGAAATATGAATAAAATTTGTCTATAATTTTTTAATGACTCATGAAAGTTTAGCAATGGGAATAAAGTATTTCCATTTAGTATCCAAACCTATCTGAATGATTATATGTGAATTAAGAAAAGATACACATACACAGTACTAAAATAAAATTTAACACTGACATTAGTATACAAACCATCAAAAAATCCCAGATGAATCACGGACTATAGTCCAAAGGAAAACCTTAGAAATCTTAATGGAAAGAGCTGGCAAAGTAGATGACTAAGTTGATGTCTTTCAAATGTGTAAGAATTGAGCATTTTAAAAGCCAAGTGTGTACCACTTACCTCAGAATTAAGATAATTGAAATTTAACTCATCTCCAGAGCTATTAGATCTTTGTATATTGCCATAGTATTTTCCATCTTCAATCGTGTCATTCTAAAAAGAGTGCATTTTATGGACATAAAACAAAATATTTATAAAATAATTTACAAAAAGGAGAAAAATGAGAGGCTTTCAAGACAGAATTTTATGAGATATAAACTTTATAAAATTCTGATTTTTGTTGCCATATACATAAACATTCATTTATGAGAATATTCTCAAATTATCTTTAATCATTAATACAACTTCTTTCCTACTTCATTTTCTAAATCTTCATTCTTCAACTTTTTTAGCTGTAAAAATATGAATATTCCAGAATATATTTTATTTTATCATGGTTAAAGTCTTAAGTTCTCCATACGTGATCAGATGTGTGTGTGTATATATATATATAGACATATATGTACATACATATATGTGTGTATGTGTATATCTAAATCTCAGTGAAAGTATAGGGTTCTTTCCCTACATACTTCTTCACTGATAAGGACGATCAGAGTATAGAGTTAATTTCTCCCAGCAGTTAAATTTGTATGGATTAGACTGAAATTAGACCCACTCATACTTGCACTGCTTTGGGCTTCTCTGTGCAACTCCAGACCTCATCGTGCTGCTACATTGGTTTGCGGCCTGAAATAGCAATAAAACAAGGCCCTGACATCAGCTCCTCTCTCTTTTCAGAATATAATTGTGCATTAGAAAAATCTCTCCTGCTGGGCTGGCTCCTCACAGTCCATGTTCAAGGCTTCACCAGCCAAGACAAGGATTTGAATGTCTTGTTTAGTCACAGCTCCAATAAACCCAACAAATCCTGGGATCCTTTATATCAAAATTATTTATCCTGGATAGAATCCGCTTTCATTTCCTTCTGAGTTTCTGTAATTCAATTCTCATACAAGGCAGAGGTTTTAGACATGCTGTCCATAACTCCTGTCTCAGCTGCCTCTAATTCTATTTCTAAGATGCTTTTAGCTCAATGTTTTACATTCATTTCTTTAAGCAAATAAACCCTACATAATAATGAATATTTGAAATATGCTTGTTTGCTATGTACAAGGTAAGTTGAAATATGATATAATTGTATTTAATATAGAATTTCAGTGGATTTTATACAGAATACATAAAATTCTGTATATATATATATATGTACATACATATTTATGGGCGAATGAGGTAGTCGAAAAATAAGCAATCTAAAGAAAAGTATAATATATTCTGGGAAGAGAAATTTAAAATATAAGCAAGCACCATAAGGTCACACACGACTGCGTAGTCATTACCCGATTTGCTGCAAAGAACATGTGGCTAAACATAGTCTGCAGGAATAAAAAACATTAGGATAAGATATGACATTTCAAAAATACTAAAGGTGTGCAAAGTCAGGTCTTGAAGAAATGATAAAATATTAGGTGAAGATAATATGATACATTCATAAACGGAGATAATTCTTTTTTTATAAAAGAACTTCAGACCATGAGTATGACAAGGTCAAATAGGAACTTACTACTTTTTTTTTACAAGGATATGAAATTGATAAGTAAAATTAAGGGAGTCTAAGAGAGTACTCTTGCCCCCATGCCTGGCTGTCTACATCAGGGTCTCTCAGAGCAGGGCGGGTTGAGTTTCCCTCCCCACCTGAGCAGAGCCCCGGCAGCCCAAGACCTCTGGAACCCAGACACAGCCATGCTCAAGGCTGCTCTCCACACATTCGGACGAGCCTCACACATAAAGGAACCAGAAAAATAACCCAGATGTGTGGGACCCGGGGTTGAGATCTCCAAGACTGTTCAGATGGGGATGGGGCCTTCTCCACACAGACCCCCCATTTTCCAGTAGCTTGGCAGCCACACTCACAAACTGCCCCTGGCACCGTGTAATCTCATCAATGGCCAAGATCCAGAGACCATAAAACAAAGGTCCCGTATTTGAGGCCACGGAATGTCTTATAGCCTAGTTCTCCCTCTCAGAGAACCTGGTAAGGTACCGAGAGCATCTTGGCCCCACGGTAGAGCCTGGCAAGCTCTCTGTGGCATATTCAATATGCCAAATACAGTAACAAGGAAGGGTCTCATCCCCCTTACCCTGAAAGAGCCTCCAATGCAGCACCCCTGGGAAGAACGAATGAAGAGAGGTTGCTAAAATCTCAGGGCTAGGATGAGTGGAAATATTACTGATGCCCGCTTGAGCAAATCTATGATCAATGGGATGACAGTGATACAGTGATACAGTGATACAGTGAAGAGAGTACCTAAATTTCAATATCAAGTATATTGTGAAGTACAAGGGTCAGGTGATTGCTTTACAAGTGGATGACCTTAGTTCCATCTCCAGTACCACAACTCTTTTACCACACTGCAAAGTATCAGGAAAGATCACTGAGCACAGAGTCAAGAGTGAGTCTGAGCACAGCTGAGTGTAGCCTCATTCCCTTTCTAATATATATTGTGCAACTTTCTTAAATTTTGTCAGTTGATAATGATGAAAGTCTGTGGTAAGAGCATAAATTTGTGGAGATATTATAGATGACAATAAATATTTGTTTAATCAATGGAAACCACATATCACTGTATCACTGTCATTCTGTTGCTCATCGATTTGCTCGAGTGGGCACCAGTAACATCTCTATTATGAAACTTGTTGTTACTGTTTTGAGCATATTGAATATGCCACAGAATCTTGCCAGGCTCTGCCATGTGGGCGAGATACTCCCGGTGGCTTGCCTGGCTCTCAGAGAGGGACAGAGGAATCGAACCCAGTCTACCATGTGCAAGGCAAACACCCTAGCTGCTGTGCTATAGCTCCAGCCCACATATAACACAGTTTTGTCATTTTTGGTATATACTCCCCAAATACTAATGAAATTATATGCGCTCCCTAATTTTTACAGTATCACTTCTAATAACCAAAGTTTGAAAACAACTTAAGTAACTGTTGAAGGATTGTTAGAAAAAGAAAATGTAGAATGAATACTGTTATATAACAACAACACTACATAAAAATATAAAATCCTTTCAGTTAAAGGATGAAAGTGGAAAACATAATGGTTAGTGAAATAAGTCACCAAAGGTAAATAGTATGATTCTACTCATTTGTACTACATAAGCAAAGCAAGTGAATAAAATACAACAAAAATGAAGTTTTAGACTATAAGTCCAAAGTAATGGTTATATAAGGGAGAGGAAGAATGATGCAGGGAAATCTGGTAGAATGGGTCAAATGTATGGTGAGAAGTAGAATTGGACTTCTATGCAGATATTGATTTGTAATGATATACATAAAACCTGTCCGAAGCTATAATGCAATGTTACTTAAATGTTACTAAATTACTTAAATGTTATAATGCAATGTTACTAAAAATGAATATTTAAAACCATGTATTTATTTAAACATTACATATTCCTGGAAGAAGTGGTGGTATAAGGAGATGAAAGAGCTAAAGTAAACTTTAGAGTTTGCATTATATCATTAAGATTACATGGTATAAATAAACAAAGATATTTTGATTAATAAAGGAAAGAATGCAGGTATGTTACCTTCAATTCATAAAAATTGACCTTTCCTATAAAGTAGAAGTAGCATCTAAAATTTGTCCTGGATACTTTTTGATAAAATTGATAGCTAGAGATTCAAGATATAGTACTGTAAACACTGTATCTCCCTTGATTTTGGATATGGCTGACTCTGTTTGTTACCTGGCACCACATATGATTCCTGGAGCTCACCAGAAGTGATCCCTGAGAGCAGACACGTGAATAAGCACTAAGTAAAGCAAATGTGACCCAAAGACCCCTTCAACAACAACAAAATGATAGATAAATGCACCAATCCACTGGAATTTTCATTTTAAAGCAGCAACAGTTGAAACATTTGTAAGTGCTACTATGTACCAGGCACTGTGATACACATGTACATTAAATTTATCATGGCAAGCAAGTACTGCAGACCCATAATTTCTGTTACTGTCACTGTCATTCAGTTGCTCATCGATTTGCTCAAGCGGGCACCAGTAATGTCTCCATTGTGAGACTTGTTACTGTTTTTGGCATATCGAATACATCACGGGGAGCTTGCCAGGCTCTGCCGTGTAGGCAGGATACTCTCGGTAGCTTGCTGGGCTCTCCGTGAGAGGCAGAGGAATTGAACCCCGGTCAGCCGCATGCAAGGCAAACGCCCTACCCTCTGCGCTATCACTCCAGCCCAGACCCATAATTTATAATTAAAATATAACAAATTATGGAAATACAGGAGATATTGCTACCATTTGAAGAGATCACATTATTTTGATAGGATTAGCTAGAATTTTACCCGAACACACGGTCCGAAGAGACCAAATTTGCAACATTATATACTTTCATTCTTTGGTATTAACCTCTCTATCTATAAGTCCTGCATTCAAAATAGCCCATTAATGTAGCATCTAATGATTATGTTTGGGGAAGCGGGCACCTACCAAGCAGTGGTCATGAGGCTAAGGGTCCCACCAGCTATTCTCTGGTGAATGTGAAGAAAGGTTAATGTAGGGCCCGGTGACCTGAGGCTGCCCAGCTGTGGTGTTGGGATTTCCTCTACCATCCCTGGGGTGTTTAGGATTTCTAGAACCACAGGAGGTGGTGCTTAGGGCTTCAAGGCTCATCGAGTCTTCTGTGCTCTGGGGACCATGTGGTGCCTGTGATTGAACCCTGCTCAGCATGTGATAGCCATGATCTTCACAACAGTACAAACCCCTGGTCCATAATGTTTTAATTGTGATGATTTTAAAACTGTATTTCATTTTTGAATACAAATAATTAAGCAGAAAAAATAATAAATAAATAAGCAGAGACTTCAGTAATAAGTCTTGAGAGTCTAGTTTAGGATAACCCATTAGAGCTAAAGTTTCGGATAATCATACAATATCTGAAATAGAAACAATATGTGATGTTCTCTAAACTTTTAGATCCTCGGATGATGGAGCCTGAGAGAAAATACAGCAGGAAGGTATGTGCTTTAAATTCACTGATCCAGGTTCAAACCTGGGCACCCAACATGGTCCCTGATGGCTCAGAGCCAGGAGTAAGGCCAGAGACCTGACATGTATGGATCCAAAATACAAAAGCAACAAAACCCAGAATATACAATGACATAAAGTTTTGTCTATATTAGATGCAATTACATTAACTTCTCTGCAAAGACTTGTGTTTTATTAGAGTAGGGTAGTGTGGCATAGCTTTTCTACTACAATGACCTACAAAATTTGTTTTGTTTCTCTGATTAGATTCATAAGTCAGAATTCT
Organism: Sorex araneus; assembly: GCF_027595985.1. Lineage (NCBI taxonomy): Eukaryota > Metazoa > Chordata > Mammalia > Eulipotyphla > Soricidae > Sorex > Sorex araneus. The sequence continues at coordinate 167,638,350 of NC_073305.1, forward strand.
GAAATTCATAAATTTGTCAGATTGCTGAAGAGGAGTATTCATTACAATATATACAAATATTAATTCCAAATAAAACAAGTGAATGTCTGTTGTTTTACTGAAAATTGATACAGACCAGAAAAAAAGATAAATAGCCATGTCTCAAAGAATTTCTAGGAGAGTGAAGAGATAAATTCTTAAGATAAACATTTTTTAGAATAAACTTTTTCCCTTTCTCTTCTGTACTTGTATAAAGCATCTCCTTACTAGGATAAGGAAAGCATTTCCTGCACAAACTCATGTTTTAAAGTAGTCTTCAGTGAAGCTTCTTCCCCACATTATCCCCCCAAGTGATGTCATTTGATTCAATTACTTTTGTGGCTTAATTAAAAAATTTCTTCAACACATTCCCCCAAAATATCACTGATATGCAATCTTTATTTTTTAAATTTTTATTATATCACCAGGTGGAAAGTTACAAAGTTCTCAGGTTTATGTCTCAGTTATACAATATTCAGACACCATCCCTTCACCAGTGCCCATATTCCACCACCAAAATCCCCAGTATACCCCCCACCCCCAACTGTATAACTGATGAATTTCACTTCATTTTCTCTTTTCCATATTGCAAAACAAAACTCACTATTGTTGTTGGAGTTTCCCCCCAAGAAAGATAGCCCTACTAAGGAAGCATTTGATAATTGGTTTTCCATTAAAAGATTGTGTTTTCAGTTTTTAGAAAAGGTCGCGCGGCCGCCTTAGTGGCCTCGCGGTTCGGATGTGTTCCAGTCCCGCAACCCGGAGCCGTGTTAGTTGCTGCTCAGTATCGCCAGGGCTCCATCTGGAGAAGGTGTACCAGCTGTACCTCCTCCGTCTGGATCCCTGGTCTTGTTGGCCCGGATTCGGGTCCGGAGCATTTCTCCGGCCGCGTTGCTCACCAGACTGCCTGGTCTCTTCTCCAATCTTTTATCCCCCAATCAAAAATGGACCTTTTTTCTTTCTTTTCTTTTTTTTTTCCTTTCTTTATTCTAGACTACATTTTTCTTTATTATTCAGTGGAAAGTCCCCCTAGTATGCCCCAGAGTTTCTAGAGTAACTAAGAGCAATACTCAGCCTAGAAGTGAGTACTTCCAGGACACACAGATGGATGGTCCAGTGCTTGAGCTTGGTGTTGCGGTACTGCTGAACTCCCTGTGCTATGGGGCTCAGAGAAGATGCTGGACTCATGAGTGCTCCGGGACTACAGAAAAACACAGCTGGACTCATTCTTGCACTTCTGCTTCACCAACATATCCTCAAAACTTGTGTCCTAATCTTTTGCTGTTTTCCTACCCTTTATCCCTCACAATAAATTCAGCATTCCTTTTACTTTTTTTGCTTTTTGGGTCACACCCGGCAATGCTTGGGGTTTACTCCTAGCTCTGCACTCAGGAACTACTCCTGGCGGTGCTCAAGGGACCATACGGGATGCCAGGGATGGAACCCGGGTCTGCCACATGCAAGGCAAATGCCCTATCCTCGGGATGTATCATTCCAGCCCCAATCCTTAATGCTCTTCTGGAGTCACACATTCGATATTCTGTTGTGCAAATTCAAGCTCTTCTAATTGCACTATGCTCGTTCCTCCTCTGTTATACTCCTGAATTCCCGTTCTTATTTTTCCACAGGACATCTTGCTTCCAGAAGAGTGAGGACTACAGCCTCTTTCTAAACACTGCTCCAGAAGTCACAAAGTAAATATTCATGCTAATCTTAATTTTTCACCTGCTCTGACAAAAACAACAAATGCCTCAACACTGCCTAAAAATATAGCTTACGTATCTGAGAAATCAAGCTCGCACGTAACCTGAGCTTCATAAATTTGATTTGTATTTAGAATATGAGGTATGTAAAAGCAAGTTTTTCAGTTGTGATAGCAGATTATGAAGAGAGCATTTTTATTTATGTTAGAGAAGCAACATTATTCTTGCCTGGGGGTGAGGGGTGGGGCAAACCCAGCAGTACTCAGAGCTCGCTCCTGTATCTGCACTCCGGGATCACTCCTGGTCATCCTCAGGAGACCATATGTGGCATTTCGAACAAAACTGGTTTAGCTGTACACAAGGCAAATTCCCTAACCCTGAGGAATGCGATGAGAGAGAAAAAGAGAGATCCACACATGCTTAAGAGAGAACCCAGGTTTCTCTAAAAGATAAAAGTGGAGCTCTATCTTTTAGGCTAATTAAAAGACACAGCATTATGATTCTGAATTGCAGAGATGAATGCACGAACAGCTGGTGTTTAAAATGTGATATAATGTCTGAGCCTCTCACTATCTCAATGGATAGACTTTCTTATTTTAGGTGCTTATTTTCGCTCGGTGTTTCATAAAATAGTGCATATGTTAAATCCTTTTAAAAATGTTTTTCTTTTGAAGGGCAAACTTAAACATTTTAAGAAAATTTTAAAAATTCTGCAAACCATAATTTTTAAACAGGTTTCAGTGGATAAATCATTGAGGTGGAAATAAGCTTCTAACATCTAGTTATGTACTTCCTAAAGAGATAATTTTGGTTGTAAAATTCAGAGTATAATTATACAAAAAGTAATACAATTATGAACAAAAGCATAACAAAATGATGAATATGTTGAGTGATTAGTTATGTTTCAACAAAATGATGGATATATTGAGTGATTCGTTATGTTTCAACATTATTTGAATATAGAACAGTTTTATTTCATGGGCTATGTTTTAAAAATTAAGTTCTTACAATCAAAGAATCTAATTGTAAATAAATTATAAAACACTGTTTTAACAATAATTTTAAAATATTGTTTGTAAGGCTAACACTTAAATAAAAAATATTATTTACTAAAATAACATCTCTTTGGGCTGGAGCAATAGCACAGCAGGTAGGGTGTTAGTCTGGCATTCAGCCAATCCAGGTTCCTTTCCTCCTTCTCTCTCAGAGAGTCCGTCAAGCTACTGAGAGTATCTTGCCCTCAAGGCAGAGCCTGGAAAGCTACCCGTGGCATATTTGGTATGCCAAAAACAGTAATAACAAGTCTCAAAATGGAGATGTTACTGGTGCCTGCTCAAACAAATCAATGAGCAACAGGATGACAGTGACAGTGAAAATAAAATCTCACACGATATCAAAATAAATTCTGGGACTTCAATTGGGTTATAATATTCAATGTCTAAATTTTAATGTCAAAATTCTTATTCACAAATTGTTTAAAATGTTAGCATTAGGGGCTGCAAAATAGCACAATAGGTAGGTACTTGTCTTGTTTTTAGCCCAGCCAACTTTGATCCCTGACTCCCTGAATGGCCCCAGAGACCTGCCAGAAATGATCCCTTTAGCGCAGAACCAAGAGTAAGCCCTGAGCACAGTCTGGTGTGTCCCCAAAACAAAAAACAGAACAAAAGAAAACAAAAAAGTGAAATAGTTTTAAGTAATATTATTAGTTTTTAATAGCTCTTGGCATTTACCCAGAGTCTGTGCAAACATATTTTTCCATGGAATGACAGCAGCCATGGTGCCATATTACACTGGCCAAATTAGGAGTTGGGTACAGGTGGGCTATCATAGGACAGAAAAGCCAGCACAATTATTTCAAATTCTAATGATTCTTTTCCATCTCTACTCTCCCTTCCTGCCCTTCCCTCCCTCCCTCCTTCCTTCCTTCCTTCCTTCCTTCCTTCCTTCCTTCCTTCCTTCCTTCCTTCCTTCCTTCCTTCCTTCCTTCCTTCCTTCCTTCCTTCCTTCCTTCCTTCCTTCCTTCCTTCCTTCCTTCCTTCCTTCCTTCCTTCCTTCTTTCCTTCCTCCCTCCCTCCCTCCCTCCCTCCCTCCCTCCCTCCCTCCTTCCTTCCTTCCTTCCTTCCTTCCTTCCTTCCTTCCTTCCTTCCTTCCTTCCTTCCTTCCTTCCTTCCTTCCTTCTTTCCTTCCTCCCTCCCTCCCTCCCTCCCTCCCTCCTTCCTTCCTTCCTTCCTTCCTTCCTTCCTTCCTTCCTTCCTTCCTTCCTTCCTTCCTTCCTTCCTTCCTTCCTTCCTTCCTTCCTTCCTTCCTTCCTTCCATCCTCCCTCCCTCTCCCCCTCCCTTCCACTTTTGGTTTTGGGTCCACATCAGCTGTGGTCAGGGCTTACTCCAGGATCTGCACTCATGCATCTGCCCATCCCTTGGAGGACTATGTGGGATGTCAGAGATCCAGCCTGGGTCAGCCATGTGCAAGTCAAACGCCCTATCCCTGGTACTATCTCTCAGAACCGCTGTAAAATGTTTTAAAAACTTACTTTTCCATCTTATCTGTTCCAATTTATAAAGAGATGCCAAACTGAAATCTACATCAAACTTGCCCTTGCCTGGCCTGGCCCTCAAACAGGAACATTCTAAAACGTCCTTACCAGGGCCAGAGATATAGGACAGCACGGAGGGCACTTGCTTTGCAGGAGGCAGACCCAGGTTCAATCCTTGGCATCCCATAGGGACCCCTGAGCACAGCCAGGATTGGTCAAAGAGTGCAGAGCTTAGGTCTGATCCAAACACCAAATCCAAAACAAGACAAAAACAACAGAAAACCCCCCTACAGGCTCTGTCTCTAGGAAATTGAGTCGTTAGCATTTGCAGCCAGTCCTGGCTGAAGTGTCCCCTTGTGATTTGTGGAAATGCATTTGTCTGATATGTCTCAGCCCCTTTGCATGACTCCTAACCCAGCAATGGGCAAAAACCTTGCAGGCATAGCATTATCTGCTGCCAATCAGAAACCGCATACAGCTTTTTTTTTTCTAAGCCTTAGGCTATAAGCTAAGACTAGGATACAATCTAGTTTTGTGGTCATCTGAAAATAACAGATAAAATGAAAAAACAGTTCTGTGATTATATGGAAAAGATGTAGTACAAACCCTCCCTCAAGATCATTTGTCAGGTTGGAGTGTTGACTCAGCAAACTTTATAACCAAATCAGTCCACTCACCGAGAAGTTTTCTAAATTCCTGAAGGGAGTATATGACAAAGGGTGACACATAACCAGACTAACCATTAGAGGGAAAGAAAGATTCAGAAATAAACCTATCAAGAGCAGATGCTTATCTGGTAGAGATATAAAGCTCCAGGTGTAGAGTTATCAAGAAATAACATCCCAGAGGCATTGGCGCAAGAAGTCCAGGAAGTTAAATTCTGAGGGAGTATACATATATGTCATAGAAAACAGATGCACACAGCATCAATTAAGGACACTGATGTCTTAGAGGCCCAAAATTTTGTCTAAGAAAAATACTGGAAAGGAAAGTTCAAACCAGTTTCCTGATGCATATTTTAATCTTTGTTTTCACATTCTTAACACTCTAATCAAAGGAGAAAGATTACATTTTTAGTTTTAGTGAGTCATAAACTTGAATTTTAGTGCTTCTCCTATTTTCTCTAAACTGCAACATATTTAGAAGTTCATTCCCTAAGCATCATTAAAAGTCGAGTTTACTGAGGTCTAAGAATATGCTCAGTAGCAGAGTCTCGGCCTCACCTGTTTGAGGTATGGGTTGGATAAATAAAAAAGGAAGGAAGAAAGAAAGAAAGAAAGAAAGAAAGAAAGAAAGAAAGAAAGAAAGAAAGAAAGAAAGAAAGAAAGAAAGAAAGAAAGAAAGAAAGAGAGAAAGAAAGAAAGAAAGAAAGAAAGAAAGAGAGAAAGAAAGAAAGAGAGAGAGAAAGAAAGAGAGAAAAAGAAATAGAGAAAGAAAGAAAGAGAAAAAGAAAGAGAGAAAGAAAGAAAGAGAGAAAAAGAAAGAGAGAAAGAAAGAAAGAAAGAAAGAAAGAGAGAAAGAAAGAAAGAGAGAAAGAAAGAAAGAGAGAGAGAAAGAAAGAGAGAAAAAGAAATAGAGAAAGAAAGAAAGAGAGAAAAAGAAAGAGAGAAAGAAAGAAAGAGAGAAAAAGAAAGAGAGAAAGAAAGAGAAAGAAAGAAGGAAAGAAAGAAAGAAAGAAAGAAAGAAAGAAAGAAAGAAAGAAAGAAAGAAAGAAAGAAAGAAAGAAAGAAAGAAAGAAAGAAAGAAAGAAAGAAAAGAAGGAGAAGGCAGGCAAGCAGGAAGGAAGGAAGGAAGGAAGGAAGGAAGGAAGGAAGGAAGGAAGGAAGGAAGGAAGGAAGGAAAGAAAGAAAGAGAGAGGGAGAGAGAAAAAGCTCACTCTTACAGTAAATGACTTCCTTTAGGGGAAAACAACAGAAATACCATGCATTGTGACTGTAAAAATATTAGTATTTGGGGTTCAGAGTAATAATAGTACAACAAGAAAAGGCACTTGTCTTGCATGCAGTTGAACTGGGTTCAATCCCTGGAATACCATATCTCTCTCTTTCTCTCTCTCTCTCTCTCTCTCTCTCACACACACACACACACACACACACACACACACACACACACACACACACACACACACACACACACACACCGGCCTATCAGGTGTGATCTCTGTCAGCTAAGCCATGGGTAAGCCCTGAGCACCACCCAGTGTGACACAAAACCCCTTACAATTATTTTCTTCTGATGTTAACACATAAATTATATAAATTTAAAGCTGATTCAATACATTTATCAATTTCACAAAATTATATAATTATTTTTCTATTTGCTTGAATGCATGGAAGGAAAGACACTTGCTTTTGAAAGATTTATTTGAAACTTTTATAAATATATACATACTACAATTCCAGGATTTCTTATAAGAATTGTGACTTGAGGCGTGTTCCATTTCAATGATTCAATGGCTAATTTCATGCCTTTATTTAAACTTCACTTAAAGGAAACATTTCTCTCATTGGAATTGAAGAACAATTGCTGTCTTATGCCAAGAAGCGTATGTGTGTTAAGTGGTGGTTGGGTTTCACAAAGCTAGTTTCAGATGGAAAAGGAAAATTGACTTAGCTTAATGTTCATGGCTAAGCCTTATTGCCATGCATGCATGAAGAAGGCGTTCTGAAGCAGGCCAAGTGTCTTAGCCATGTAACTAGTTCTGGGTAAAAACCTCTGGTTCTTCCCTGTGTCTCCCCATTCACAAGCCCAAGATTCTGTGAGAGAATCATTTGAGAAAGTGCAAGTGTCTCATTTCTAAATCTGAATGTGACCCCCTTACTGGCAGTTTTCATGTTCAAAAGGAAAAAGTAGATCTTGATCATTGGGTTTGTTTTCCTTTCGACAACCTCTCCTTGACCAAGGCCCTACCGTTGCCTGCTGCACTAAAATCGGCACATTCTTTTTCTGGTTTTGAAATCCTTCATGAGCACAGCTATTATATTTCTTCTTTAAAAGTTTAAAAGCCTTGCTTATAAATACATTTGATAAAATCTATTGGATGACTGTATATCAACAAGTTAATAAACTTTCTCATGGAATAAGAAACTGGTGTGTTAAGCTGCCTAAAAAGTAGTGTGTATATTTTGACAATTTCCAGCAAACAGCAATGATTTTAGATTTGAAGAAAAAATATAGTGGACTAAAATCCAATAGTATTAGCAAACGAGGAATAAGATTGCCATGTTACTTTATAATCTATGTGGCAGTTTTAATAAAACGCCTAAAAAATACAAAACAAGCTATTCATGGAAATAAGTTTTATACACTATATTTAATGAAATAAATTTTACATACTTATATAATGTATACAATGCATATTTCATTACATTACCTTTCTAAAATTTTTATTTTTAAGCTCAAAATGTTGATTTACATTTCCTTTAAAACAAAATATTTTTAATTTTTTTCTATTTAATTACTAGTAGATCTTTAAATTTCAAGATTACAAAAAATCTATTTCCCTCAAATAACTAATATACAAACCAATTTTACTTTATATCTTTGACATAGCAGCTTATTGCCAATGAAAATAAAGACAATAACAACTCAGAAATAGAACATATGAAAAGCAGGAACTTTGATAAGATTAATTAGGAACATTCCAGAACTCATTAGAATAAATATACTTCAAACACATGACACATCAGATTATTTTGATATTAGGAAACAAATGAACACAAGTGAAAACATGGAATGTCAATTTTCACTACTGTTTTGAGACAGCAATTTTGTCAAATACATTGTTTTTTTTATAAGTTTACTATATCAGACTGGTCAGATTTATTCTAAGTGTTAAGTTTTTACTATTATTTTGTTGTTAATTTATTTTCAAACTTTTTCAGGCCAACAGAAACAAAACATTCTCATACGGATTTATTATTCTTCCTGTTCCTTCCTTTTATTCTCTTGCCATGTTGGAATTTTTGAAACTTTATCTAAATGCTACAAACCTCATTGTCTATGTCTTCTATTTATTCCTTTCTATAGATCTGTAGTTTTTCTAATGCCAAGTATATTATTATCATCTATTGTTTAAATAATGTAATAAAAAGAAAAAGTATTTTAAAATTCATAACTGGAATCGTAGATGCTAACTTTTTTCAGATACAGATTTGATACTTGGATATATTTACTAACTTACTTTAATTTTCATATCATCTTTTGATTTATATTAATTTTCACATCAAATTTTTCTTAATTTTCACGTTAAATTTTCATGTTAACTAAAATCTTCTATTTGGTTAGTACAATATTTGATTCCACAATTTTTCAAAACTACACTATCTTTCTAGCAAATTTTAGGCTTCCATCATTTCTCTTCTACCGGTATTTTGCTTACAATAGACAATTAATTTCTATTATTCAAATACTCATTCCTAGTAATTCACACTTTTCCTAACTCAATGAAAAAGGAATCTGAACATTAAGCATAAATTTTGTCATTTTGTAATGAATAACAAATATCTTTAGCAATCCATACTACTCTAGAGTGACCTCACTATAACTAACAAATGTATCAAACCTTATTTCCTAAAATGATCTTATCAAGGGATAATGATGGTGAAAGTCTTCAACCATATATTTGTGAGTAATCCGGTTCCACCCATAACACGTCCTATTGACTCACTCTTTTCTCTCATGAAGTATCACTTATATCACGTGCCATCCAGTTCCTCATCGCTTTTCTTGAGCTGGTGCCTGTAATGTCTCCATTTGTCCCTATCGCATGCCAGTGTAGAACAATGGCATCTGCTTGCTCCAGGAACACCAAGCTTCAAACCATTCGTTCAGTGTCTTGACAAAGAAGACTGATCTTGTAGGTGGGCAGTCTGACGTTCTTTTCCCGGGAATCCAGTCGGTAAGAGCTCTAGTCCAGCAGTTGTCTCCAAGTCACATTACATGTCCGGCACATCTGACTTTTGATGCCTTGGCAAACAGAAAAGCGTCGGTGATCCTCGATCCTCAATGGGGGTCATAACTCCAGATTCCTTCTTTCATTTGAGTGAAATGTGATACTAGCATAGCTCTTTCCATTCCTCTTTGGGATGCCCAAATAGCATTATCATCCTGTTTTCATAGGCCCAGGTCTCTGAGGCATATGTTAGTGCAGGAAGAATGGTGGAGTCGAAAAGATGTGCCCAGAGCCGAAGGTTCTTCATCCTCTTAACCACTTCTTCAGCGCTCTTGAAGGCGCCCCTCACTGCTCTTTTCCTCCTGTGCAACTCAGGTGCCAGGTCATTCATCACATGTTGTCTCATAATGAATAGTTACAAATACTTTTTAATCAGAATATTACCCATTAACCATTATTTTTTCATGTTTAAGCAATAAAACTTTGTTACAACACTTGCTATGAGAAATGTAACAAAAATTTAAAAAATAATTCTCATATCCTGTGTTTATGTATCAGTTGAGAAAGATTTTCCCCCATGATTAGCATGCCTCTGTAATTCTAAGCACTTCTCTACTTTATATTAACGTGCATGTTTCATAATATAGGTAGATATTAAAGCAAAAATTAAAAATCAGATAAAATATCTATCCCCTCTACTCCACCTCAAAGACTCATGAATTGATGAGAATAAAAGTTTATGCTTCTTAACATCCTCGGGTTCATTTACAGTCTGTTAAATCTATTTATAGTGTATAAAGTTATAGATCTTTAGAAAGAGTTGTTGCTTTCCTAATTTAACTCACTTAATACATAAAACACCTTCTGTTGTCTTTTTAGGGGAAATTTTTGACCTTTGAAGAAAGATAATCTGACTTTTTAAAAATGAAATCATGGTGAGATACACAGTTACAGGTTGTTCATTATTGAGTTATAATCATACAATGATGCAATGTTCAATACTCCTCCCTTCACCAGTCTACATTTTCTCCTGCCAATGTCCCCAGTTTCTTCCTGCCAATTCCCTCCACACCAGAACCTACCTCTATGGCAGGGCCTTCTCTCTCTCTCTCTCTCTCTCTCTCTCTCTCTCTCTCTCTCTCTCTCTCTCTCTCTCTCCCCTTTTAGTGTCACTGACCATTAACTTTTATGTAATGTTTCAGAATAAAGCATCTAACTTTTTAAATCCTCATTAAAAATGACCTTATGTGCAAAGTTTTCCTCGACCTCATCATCATTCACTTTATTCTTTTTCCGTGGTGGCTCTGTATTTTTAAATTTTCTTATCTTCATGAATTTTTACTTATTTAAAAATAGACAATTTTCAAGTGACTTTCAATATACCATTTTTTTTCTCCTAGAGCTCAGTTTTAGTCATGTCATTTAAAAATGCTTTGCATGTTTTATTAATGCTTCTCAGTGGGACGTAATGGAAGCAGACAGACATTGCTGAAGTGAATTAAGTAATTGACTGATAAACAAACAATCGGGTACTTTAGATTTCTAGAAAAGGTTGAATTATGAATCTTTTGACTAATTCTGTGTGTGAGCATCTTATGCTTTATAATCAAATTATTATGTTAAGAGAACATCCACAAATATATTTTTATCTTTGACATATTTTACCAATATCTGATAAACTAAAATGTGCTATTCTTTGAATAAAATTCATCATCCATAAAAAAAGAGATAGATTTCACTTTATTTCCTTATTTTTCTTTTCTCATAGCTAAAGGATGACAATTATTACCTTGGATTTAATTAATTCACAGAAAATAAACTTCCTATGACAGCTTGAAGACAGTTATTTGTGGGAAATTGTCCCCTTAATTTATATAATCCCAAGGTAAAAATTGTCCCCTGAGTAAAACAGGCAAGAAAAGAATACTTTGACAATATTTAATGTGTACCCAGCAAAAATATAATAGGAAATTGTTATGACTTTAATAATAACATACTTTAAAAGAACGTGTTGATTATGTATACCTGGTGACAGCTATGTAAATACCCCAGTCCTTGCTCCTAATGCACCAACTAATTGTCCTAACTATACCTGTTAACAAAACACTGGGCAGACTGTGAAGAGAACCAGTTAAGGGAAAAGGTTTGTTATTCAGTAGTTTGAGACACTACTACTTTGTTCCAGTCTGTCGAAAGTAACTTGCAACTTGAACACCCCATAGAATCTGTCTCATGCTTTGAGGCCATGCTAGACAGAGGTCAAAGGTACCAATTGAATTAGCTTTATTGTGGTAAATTACCACAGTTACTTATGTTTTGGTTTAACCCAATATATAAATTTAGATTTTAGAGAAGGAAGCAAAGTGATTGTATGACTCTATGTGTTCTGGCAGTGCAGATGTCCAACTATGCTTTTATTTTCTAAAATAAGTCAGGAAAATAAGGTGAAAAAGAACTGAATAGAGACACATCATTTACAAATGCACTATAATTATGATTGTTCAGCATTACTAAAAATATCTTCTAAACACAACTTTTTTTACTTGATGTTTTATACGTGTTTATGATAAATTTCAGGATGACCTCTAAAGATATGTTTTCATTACTTTATTATTACATTCCTCACAAGGATTTGTCACCTTTCTGTAAAGATTTATTTTCAAGAAACAAATTGTGTACTTCCTAGTCTCTATAATTCATAGAAACTTGACTCAAGAAATCATTTAATGGTTTATCATGGAAGTTCAGTCAGATTTTATTGTGAAATTTCTTTGCCTCCTTCTAAAAACCTCTTCCAATAATCAGCAAACACAGAACAAAATTTTCAATAATTTTATTCAAGCTATAAAAATGCTTTATTATAGTGTTGAAAATGTTAAATGAACATTAAAATTCCTTTGATATGTTAAGAAATTATTAATAAAAGAAACCGTCATAAGTCATCCACTAGCACTCTTGACCTAAAAATGTCTTAAGAGTTGCAAGAAAACTAAGGACAATCATTGAAGTCAATCCAGCTCATTAAAATTGAATGTCATTAGATACAAGGACTGGAATGGAATTAAAAAGAAAGCATATGTATTTAGAAAGTATATATGTTTCCAATAGCTAGGAAGTTGCACCAACAAACTACCTTTGGCGTCATATAATCCCATCAATGACCAAGATCCAGAGACCAGAAAATACACAAGTCTTCTGCCCGCCCCCCCACCCCCTCACACCTGGCTGTCTTCACTGGGACCCCTGGCGGGGGGGGGGCTTGAATTTCCCTCCCCGCCCTGAGCAGAGCCCCAGCAGCCGAAGACCTCTGGAACCCAGCCACAGCCATGCTCAAGACGACTCTCCACATGCTCGGAAGAGCCTCATGCATGACGGAACCATTAGAGGAACCAGGTGTTCAGGATCTGGGGCTGAGATCTTCAAGCCTGTTGAGAATGGATCCGGACAGGGCCTTCTCCACCCAGATCCCCATTTTCCAGTAACTAAGCAGTCACACTCACAAACTGCCCCCCCACCACCACCATAATCCCATCAACAGCCAAGATCCAGAGACTATAAAACAAAGCTCCCGGAAGACCTCTTATTGTCTAGTTCTCCCTCCCAGTGAACCTGGCAAGCTACTGAGCTTATCCTGCCCGCACTGCAGAGCCTGGCAAGTTCCCTGTGGCATAGTCATATGCCAAAACCAGTAACAATGATGTGTCTCATTCCCCTAACCCTGAAAGAGCCTCCAATGAGGCATAGTTGGGAAGGGCAAGTAAAGAAAGGCCACTAAAATCTCAGGGCTTGGACAAGTGGAGACGTTACTGGTGCCCACTTGAGCAAATAAATGAACAACAGGATGACAGTGAAACAGTGATACAGTATTACAAAAAATACATTTTCCCCCCACTGCATTGAAACCTTTTTTTTACAAAATATGCTTATAGAAAAATTGTTACATTAGATTTCAAGGTGTGAAGACATTTTCTCAAATGTAGACCAATAACAAGTATATCAATAAAAAATCAATGAAATTTTAATACTTTTTTTGAATAAGCATCTTATAATGGTTCTATGTCACAGTTAACAAAACCTATGAAAGTTAATCTATAGTTCTATAAATAAAAATTACATTTAGGGAGAAGTATAATAACTGAATAATGAATTGGGTTCCTAATATGTTAGTTGATTACTCTTTTTTATAATTATTTTATAATCTATTTTTGGTTTAATCACCTTGAAGTTTTGCTTTCTAAGAAAAACTGTTTTACTGTCTAAATATTCTAAATATCTTAAAATACATGCATCAGCAATTTTTTTTGCTGTATCACTAGACGAAAATTATAGTTTGTCAATATTTAAAAGATAGCACTGTAGCACTTTCATCCCATTGTTCATCGATTTGCTCAAGCAGGCTCCAGTAATGTCTCCATTGTGAGACTTGTTGTTACTGTTTTTGGCCTATTGGATACGCCATGGGTAGCTTGCCAGGCTCTGCTGTGCAGGCGGGATACTCTTGGTTGCATGCCAGGCTCTCTGAGATGGATGGAGGAATTGAATCCAGGTTGGCCCATGCAAGGCAAATGTCCTACCTCCTGTGCTATTGCTCCAGTCTGGAATGTAGTTTCTAAAGATATAGCTAGTCAAAGTTAACCCAGTGAAGGTTTTTAAAACTAGACGGATTTCCAGGTCTTACTCCATACACAGATTCAGAATCTCAGACATTGTTTAAGCTTCCTACTGCTGACCAACCATGCATGCAACTTGTGTGTGCGATCTTAATGATGACTAGGTATGTAATTATTTTGCTGGTAATGAGTACTTGAGAGCTGATGCGACCTGGAAAGGGCCACATCACTTAAGACTGTCATTCTCTAATGTCTCCAAAGGCCAACAGGGAACATGTGCTCTAGTGCATGTGGCATGAGGGTGACAGGGAAGCACTTTACTCTCAGAAATTTCCTAAACGTGAGAGACACATTAGTACTCCAGAAAAAAAAAACATATTCCAGCCTCTTTATTCTTTGCCATATCCTCATACTTTGTGGGCGCTTTCGGGGGCGTTGTTTGTTTGCTTTTTGCAAGTGTGGAGGGGTATCAGGCCACACTCTAGGATACTTAGGTGTCATTCTTGACTCTGTTCAGGACTATTCCTGGCAGTGCTTGGGTCAGTGGGATGCAGAACATGCACTTTGACAACCCTATCTCTGTCGCAGAGTCATAATAAGTTGCTTTTTCTTTAAAAAAAAACAACAGTATTTTTGAACTCACTAAATGACTAGTATGTAATGGTGGAAACTTTTGGCACTAGGCAATGACGCTAGAGAAATTTTACGTCTGAACTTGCATTCCCTTTGGCTTTTTGGGTTCCCCAAAGTGCACTCTCAGGAAACCACCGCCTTCTGGGCAGGCTCTCGAGTCAGAAACGTGGAGCAAGGCAGAGTCCAATAGATGAACGGATAAGAAAACAACATTTACTATAATGAACCATTGTTGATTAGGATGATGGGTGAGATGTTATTGCAGTAAAAGGGGGCTTTTAAAGTTTTTTTTTCAATTTTAAAATTTTTTTTAGGGTATCACCTTTTTATCTTTTTAGGGGTTTTTTGTTTGTTTTTTTTTAATTTTTTATTAGACAATCACTGTGATGTAGTTACACACTTATAAACTTACTGGATGAGTAAAAGGGGGCTATTAAAAGATGGTAAGGACACTCTGGGCTGGAGCAATAGCACAGTGGTAGTGCATTTGTCTTGCACACACTTGACCCGGGTTCGATTTCTCCACCCCTCTCAGAGAGCTGGGCAAGCTACCAAGAGTATCTCGTCCACACGGCAGAGCCTGGTAAGCTACCCGTGGGGTATCCGATATGCCAAACACAGTAACAACAAATCTCACAGTGGAGACATTACTGGTGCCCGCTCGAGCAAACCGATGAGCAACGGAATGACAGTGACAGTGACAGCAACACTCTGGAAAAAAAAAAACTCAAAGGGATATATATAAATTCAAGATTTTTAAGCAACACTGAAAAGAAAACTACAAAGTGAGCTTCTCTTGTTCTCTGGAGTAAAGCCCTCAAACAAGGAGACCCGGAGACAAAGCTTACAATAAACAGGAGAGCTAAAACAGGCACACAGCTAACCTGCTGCTGCTGCTGCAGGCCACCAGTGGCTCACAACTGAATGTGGCTTAGCACAAATTACAGTACCAACATGCCGAAGCTCCAGTCTTCATCTGTCATTCAGGGTGCCCCAACCACGAACAGATCAGCCCTTCCTAAGCCAGTTCCTGGCATTTTCTGGTAAAACCTTGCCCCTTCTCTACATCAGTACATTCTAAAAGATGGCTAGAATTTTTCAGTATTTCGACTAAGGATGAGGAAACTGACAACTCAACTGTGGAGTGGATATTATGAAACAATAAATTTGCAATTTATTTTCTGCATGTTATTTTATTGTTAGTTTTAATATGTTTCTCAAATACAGTAATGAGACAAATGTTTTTGAAACAAACAAGAAATTTTAAATCAAAAAGAGTTTATTGTGATTTAACTCATTTCATGCACTAAAGATGATTTCTTCACTTGCTCTTTATTTCAATACTTGAAAACCACTAACTGCAGAACTAAAAGCCTGTTAGAAATCACTTATGACACTTTTGAGCCAGAGAAATTGTGCAGCTGGTAGGGAACTTGCCTTGCACACAACAAATCTGGGTTCTATCCCTGGCATCTTTGTGGACTCATGAGCACCAAGAGGAGTGATTCTTCACTACATAGCCAGGAATAAGCCCCGAGCATTGCCAGGTGTGGTCCAAAAGCAAAACAAACCACACACACACACACACACACACAAAAAAAAAACCCTTTGGTGGTGGAGGGGGATGCTGTAGTCCACATATATACATGGAACACATACTCTGGAGTGCTCAGGGTTTACTTATGGCTCTGCACACAGGATAACTCCTGATGGGCATAGGATTAATCCCTTGTCAGTTGCATTCAAAGCTAGTACTGTACATTACGTGCTATCTCTCTTCCCTGCTAAAAACTTTACAAGTAAGAACGTGACTTGTTGGAACCAGAACCATAGTACAGCAGCTAAAGAACTTGATTAGCACACCACAGACCCAGGTTAAATCCCGGGTACCCCAGATGACTCCCTGAGCTCCTCCACAAGTGGCCCCTGAGTGCACATCCAGAAGTTAACACTATGTACTGCCAAGTGGGGTCAGAAAGCAAACAGAAATAACCACCACAACAAAAAAGAAGGTGACCTGTCAAAATTATTAATGATAGAGTATGGCTGATATGACTTTAAATGTTTAACTTTTATTCATATGTATATTCAGATGAACGCAGAATCTCCTACCCCCACACCAGGCTTTCTTCACTGGGGACCCCTAGGCGGGAGATGGGTTGAGTTTCCCTCCCTGCCCCAAACCGAGCCCCAGCAGCTGGAAACCCCCAGAATCCAGTCACAGCCATGCTCAAGGCCACTCTCCACACATTTGGAAAAGCCTCACGCATAAAGGAACTGATAGAGGAACCCAGGCATGCAGGACCCAGGGCTGTGATCTCCAAGCCTGCTAGGATCGTGCTGGGCCTCCTCCACCCAGACCCCCTATTTTTCAGTAGCTTGGCAGTCACATCCACAAACTGCCCCGCACCACATAATCCCATCAATGGCCAAGATCTAGAGATTATATTAAGAAAAAACTCCTGGAAGCGACCTCTTATAGTCTAGCCCACTGATGTGCCTAAAGCAGTACACATGAGTTTGGTTTTAACACAGTTGCTTGTATTCTCTCATATACATTCTCCATCCCTCTCAAAGATCCTGGCAAGTTACTGAGAGTATTCTGCCCACACGGGAGAGCCTGGCAAGCTCCCCGTGGCATATTTGATATGCCAAATACAGTAACAATAACAGGTCTCATTCCCTTGACCCTGAAAGAGCCTCCAATCGCTGGGAAAGTCGAGTAAGGAGAGGCTGCTAAAATCTCAGGCTGGGATGAATGGAGATATTACTGGTGCCCGCTTGAGCAAATCGGTGAACACTGGATGACAGTGATACACTGATATAGTGATACAGTGATATTCAGATAAATTATCACTGTATCACTGTCACTGTCATCCTGTTGGTCATTAATTCGCTCAAGTAAGGTCTCCATTTGTCCTAGTCCTGAGATTTTAGCAGCCTCTCTTTACTCATTGTTCCCAGTAGTGCCGCAGTGGAGTCTCTTTAAGGGTAAGGGGAATGAGACCCATCATTGTTACTGTATTTGGCATATACAATATGCCACGGAGAGCTTGCCAGGCTCTGCCGCGAGGGGAGGATGCTCTCAGTATCTTGCCAGGTTCTCTGACAGGGAGAACTAGGGTATAAGAGGCCATGCAGATAAATATGAAAGTCATACATTTACACTGTCACTGTCAATTAAATGGTTGTCACTGTCACCATCACTGTCATCAATATATATATATATATATATTGTTTTTATCTAAAAATATTCCAGATAAGAAAATAAGTTGAAAAATATATATTTATATAAAGCATCGTTTGTATCTTTCATTCTGTTGAACTGCTATTTTTATTTACTAAAATGTCAATATATAGGTCTGTACTACAAAATAAACAAAGTTTTCATGTTTTTCTTTTTCCTTTATACACTTTCACATTTATATGTGTGTCATTATCCATCTTTGTTTTGATACTTTTAGTACAGAAAGAAATAAAAGCATGAAAGGTTATTTGTTTTATTACCCATAAGTTTCAAAAAGATAATGGAGTAGTTTTAAAGATTGATTCTAATAGAAAAATAGGGCTTTTGCCCAGGTGGAAACCATCACCCGTCACAGGATTAGCTCTATGTTTGGCAGGATTTCAGTGTTCCTTTCTAAATAAGTTGACTTTTATGAAATGCTAATTTGGATACATGCCATATACTTCAAGGATTTATACTTTTTGTTAAATATTTAAAAACCACATTATTTAATTTATTTCTATTTCCAAATAAGAGAAAATATGTTTTTGGCAGCATGAGCAAGCTTGAAGAATATGTTTCTTAGAAGAGCTGCCAAAGATTTGATATGTAAGAGATGAATCCAAATAGGACAGTAAGACTGCTACTATTTTTTAATTAAGGAGGGATAAATAATTTTATGACTTTTCTTATGTTTCCTAAGGAAAAAGGATTATCAACAATTAAGCTTATTGGTAAAGCAATTAAGTATCTGTCTATTCCCAAACAATATTTCAAGTTGAAACCTTGATTTACTAAAGTTACATAATTCAGGCATTGAATGTAAATCACTTGCTATTAAGTAGTAATATTTGATATGTATAATAATAAAAACATTGGTAAGATACAGCTCTATTTATTGATTCAAGATATGTTAACACAACTGTAGAAACTTAATTTCATTTCTGATTAGGTTATTAAATTGAATATTTTATTTTACTACATAACTACATAATACGCTATTTTCTTTCAATGCTTCAAATATTAGATTATAAAAATTCCATAAAGTAAATCTGATTCATAATATTTTAAGCAAATTGAAATGTAAAATGATATAACATGAAATCTATCCAGCAATTATATTGTAACTATCAAATATAAACCATCAATGCATATATTATCAGTTTAACCAAATATATTTGAATAATACTAATGAGAAATAGATATTTACTAATGACCACATATGTTAACAGCAATGTAAAATATAAAATAGACAGTTAGAGTGGGTTCTACTCAGTAATTTCCAGATAGCTAATACACTTAAATTCACATGGAATTGTAAATAAATGAAAACAAAACTTATTAATATTTTTATCTAGGATGTACAAAAGCAAGTTAAATACTAAATGATATGCATTAAAATACATAGGAATTTGTACTACGGAATACAGATAAAATGGGATTTATTTATTGAATATATAAAGTGTCTTTGTAATCAGATTTTTTTACAATATGGGAAATTCATTTTAGGAAGACTTCATGGAATGCTTAATAAGCAAAGCAGAAAAAGAATTAAGTGGTGAACTCATGTGAAAAGGCGAGAAAAAATGTGAACTTGAGGGGCCGGAGCGATAGCACAGCGGGTAGGGCGTTTGCCTTGCACGCGGCCGACCCGGGTTCGATCCCCGGCATCCCATATGGTCCCCCAAGCACCGCCAGGAGTAATTCCTGAGTGCAAAGCCAGGAGTAACCCCTGAGCATCGCTGGGTGTGACCCAAAAAGCAAAAAAAAAAAAAATGTGAACTTGTATAAGAAATTTAGCTTAAATTGAATGTATTACTTAGGGAAATTGTAGGAAATAATATATGTAAAACTCCTGGAATTTTGTCAGCTGACCTTCTTAGGTAAAAGCATATAGCATAAGGGTGATTTGACTCTCATATTCAGATCCTCGGTTACTTATCTCAAATCTTTCGTTCATGTCAGTTACAAATTTCCACCAAATAGTAAGAGTTACAACCGAATAGCCAGGGATGTCACTGAATAGTAAAGTACCTGAATAGCATATGTCAATTTTCACCAATGTGTCAATTTTTAGCAATACAATTTTACCATTGTTATGTACACCTCAACCTCTCAGAAGCACTGGGGGTCACCCTGGTAAGGTTAGGCCTAGAGGACAGAGGCAAGGACTTAAAACAAACAGTGAAACAAACACTTACTCAGTGAAAAAAGTTCATCTAGGCACAATTCACAGAATTTTGCATATACCAATTTAGATTGAGACCAATACTCTTGTCAACAGTAATAAATAATGTATAATCTAGAAAAAATAGGAAAATACTTGCCTGAAGCTAAGTAAAATGTAACTATAAAATTCACTGCAGAATGTCCAGGGAATATTTAGGAGACAACAGTAACTTGAGTTTATTTTGAGTTTGAGTTTTAAAAAGTCCTTAAACAGAAAAATAATTTGGGAAAGCTAATTGCTTTAAGATTAGATCTAGTTTAAGTATCTTATATAAACTTTTCCAAAGTAAGCAGTACATATGAGTATTGTGCACATTGTAGACAAATGGAGAACTAAGCTAGACGACCTACCTAATAGAGCAGACCATGGAAGTCATGTTAAGGGTAGACTAAAGTTTCAGGAATTTTACCGGAAACTTGGAGTTATATTTATGAGTATCAGTTATTATGTATCATGATACATAAAAACGGAAGAACATTGTGATGTAAGATGGCATAATAAATTCCAAAAACTCATAGTACTATGGCATCCTTTAATCAGGAGATTTTATAGAAGTTCCAACTATCAGCATCAAATCTACAAAAACTTTATTGCCCAAGTTCTTGGTAGTAACATTCAAATATTATCAATTCCATTACTGTGCCAACAACAAAAAATGTAATTGGTCAGAATTTCCATTTATTGCTACTTAATTTTTCTTCACTTTATTAAAATGTTAATAATTGCATCCATTTAAGAACTTACTTTACTATCACTGTATCACTGTCATCCCACTGTTCATCAATTTACTTGAGTAGGCGCCAGTAATGTCTCCATTGGTCTCAGCCCTGAGATTTTAGCAGCCTCTCCTTACTCATCTTTCCCAACTATTGGAGGCTCTTTCAGGGTCAGGGGAATGAGACCTGTTATTGTTACTGTTTTTGGTATATTGAATACGTCACAGGGAGCTTGCCAGGCTCTGTTTTGTGGGCAGGATATTCGTTCCCCAGCACAGCATGGACCCCCGAGCCCTTCGTGGAGCAACCTTCAAGCACTAGCCAGGGATAGCTCCTGACTCCCCCAGCACTGCTGAATGTGAGTCAGAAACAAAACAAAACACAGCGGGTAGGGTGTTTGCCTTGCCAACCCGGGTTTGATTCCTACGTCTCTCTCAGAGAGCCTGACAAGCTACCGAGAGTATCCCGCCTGCATGGCAGAGCCTGGTAAGCTACCCATGGTGTATTCAGTATGCCCAAAACTGTAACAAGTCTCACAATGGAGACGTTACTGGTGCCCGCTTGAGCAAATTGATGAACAATGGGACGATAGTGCTACAGTGCTACCCACTGTGAAGGAAAAGTACAATTAATACAATATACAAAGAAAATAGGAGTCAGGCATATGAGATAAGGGTTAAGATATTTACCTTACCTGTGGTTGACCTTTCTATATCCCCAGCATCACAGGGCTTCCTTTGAATTTCTTGATGAAGGTTTGAAAGCATTTATACATGAAAACAGGTAGTGACCCTGGAGGTTCTAGCACCATTTGGGTGTTTTTTGGCAAATCCTGGCACCATAGGGCCCAAATTGCACTACATCTTGGGGACCTCTTATTGAGACCACTAGCCTGGATGGTGCATAATGACCAGGATGAGCCTCTGGGCCTTCTGAGCATCTTTGGAAATGTCCCCCATTCCACCAGAAAGAAAAGAAAACAAAACACACTAACAAGTGTGATGCCATGCATATGTTTAGGCTTATAAATGACAGCAGAAAAAAAATAAAATAAAATTTGAACAGGGGTTGAAATTTCTACCTTTGTGATAATATGGTAAATTGGGGTTGGACAGGTAGTGTAGTGGATAAGGTCATTACCTTCCTCAAACTAGACCCTGGATCAATCCCCACCACTGCATGGGGCCCTGAGTACCCCTGGGAATTATCGATTGATGAGCAAAGAGCCAGAAGTAAGAGCCTGAGCATGATGGATGTGGCCAAAAAACAAAACAAAGAAAGACAGCACATATATAGATTCAAATATTTCAATGAAATGTAAACAATAAAAAAGAAATATAGGGGCTGGAGGGATAGCACAGCGGGTAGGGCGTTTGCCTTGCACGCGGCCGACCCGGGTTCAAATCCCAGCATCCCATATGGTCCCCTGAGCACAGCCAGGGGTAATTCCTGAGTGCAGAGCCGGGAGTAACCCCTGTGCATCGCCAGGTGTGACCCAAAAAGCCAAAAAGAAAAAAAGAAATATATATGAGAGCATTATAATCAAATTTGAACAAAATGAAGGGAAACTATCATTTATATAATTGATCACAAATGATTAAAAAAGATCAATTATGTAAATGATACAAATCATCAAATTATCAGATGATGGTGGAACCCCTATACAAAACACTAAACCCCCAAAAGAAGTTGAAACAATGTTGCAAGATGCAAAGAGAAAAAGACCCCAAATTCTACAACAATCAAAATTATGTTCTAAAAATATGACAAATAGCATATTATAATCCTATTATAGTACAATGCAATTGTATATGATGATGAAGTTGAAGTATTTATTCTCATCTTCAGTAAACATGTACCGTAACACGATTTGAAAATTACTTTTCAAACTGAAAGAAAATAATCTAAACTAAATCAAGCAATTAATTAAAAAATTACATTTTATAATAGATTTTATCCATGAAGGTATAAAATATTCGTTACTAATAACAAAACAATATGACAGTGAATGGGAGTTAAGTGTTGTGAATTTTTTTAATAATGACACATTTATCTCCTAATTAGTTTGCAATGAGTCGACATTTGAAAACAAGCATTACTGTGTACAAAATATAGGTAAAAATGAAAGTGGGAGGCAAAATGAAATACTTGGAAATATTAAGAATTCAGAATAAGTAGGTAAAGAAATATAGCAGGAAAAGAAACCAGTTTGAGAATTGTAGATTACAAATACAGTATTGTGAAATTAAGCACAGAATATTGATCATTTTGTATTTTTAAATAAAACTAAGTGTTGATTTATACTGATGCACATTTGAAATCTATATAATGTTATAATGAAGTGTCACTCCAATTAAAATGTACATTTGAAAATAAGCATTATACGGTTAAAAATTCATATTTTAATTGTATTCGTATTACATTTAGGTAATATGTTTACAGTGTTAATATTTATGGTTTTTGTTGTAATTCCACATCTCGTCCCCTCGAATGTGCACCAAACACTCCACCAATACCATTATGCCACTTCTCTTCAGTCTTCATTTCTTTCCAATTCCCCCTGAATATTTTCTAATCTCTCAGCTTTTTAATTCAACTCCAGGGATTTCTCATGATTAAATTCTGTTTTCTCTCTCTATACAACACAGGTAAGTGAAATGACTTGGCATTTTTCCTTTTTTTTTTTTCGACTCGCTTACTCGATCGGCACAGTACCCTCCAGTTCCATTCAACTTGCAGTGAACTGTAAGATTTCAATTTTTTTTTTTCACAGTTGCCTGGCTTCCATTGTGTATGCCACAGCTTTTATATAAATCCGTATCACACTTGGCATTGGATTGTTTCTGTATATTAACTATTGTACCAGACATAGAAAAAATGAACACATGTCTTTTAAAAATAATTTTTTTCTGTTTGAATGGCAGATCCCAAGCAGTGGTATTTTGAGTTAAATGGAGGCTGTGCTCTTACTATTTCTGAGAAATTTCCACACTGTCTTCTGTAATGGTTTAACCAGAAGCCATTCTCTCCAACAATGAAGAAGGGTTCCTTTTCATCAAATCAGTACTAATACTGGCTGCTCCAGTATTATATTTTTTATATTAACATTCCCACAGGTGTGTAAACTCTACTAAATTTGTTTGGCATAAAATTTGGAGCCCAAAGATAAGTCCTCAGCTGTATGGAATACTTAATCTCTTAATCTCTGACAAAGGAAGTGAAGACAATGAAGTGAAGCAATGAAACCATTTTCAACAGCAGGTATTATGAAAACAAAAAAGTCACGTGCAAAAAGTGTAAATGGATCCATATTTGAAACTGTACACAAAATTTAATTCAACATCCTTTTTTTTTTTTTTTGCTTTTTGGGTCACACCTGGCGATGCACAGGGGTTACTCCTGGCTCTGCACTCAGGAATTACCCCTGGCCGTGCTCAGGGGACCATATGGGATGCTGGGATTTGAACCCGGGTCGGCCGCGTGCAAGGCAAACGCCCTACCCGCTGTGCTATCTCTCCAGCCCCACAAAATTTAATTCAAAATGAATTAAAAATATCAAGATTACATGAGAATTCATTCAATATATTTAGGAAAATTTAGGTAGTACTATTGAGAATATGGACTTCCAAAGTATTTGTAATGACTTAGCTTCATTGCAACGATGACAAAAGAAAAAATGAACAAATGTAACTACATAAAATTAAAGTGGTTTTATGTGACAAAATCAGCTTAGACTAAAAAAAAAAGATCCTACTGAATGTGATATTTATGTATTTTATACTTAGAGTTTAAATACTAAGTATAAAAATTATAATGATAGAAAACAGAGAAGTATATAGTGTGCAAATACTGAGCATACAGATACTGCTGTAACAAATAATTTTACAGAAAAAAAGGCTTTGAGACAAACCTTTTAAGACTGAGACTACTATCAAAGAGAAATCTTGACAATTTATAAAATTTTAAAAAATGATGGAAAGGTCACTTATTCAGTGAGACATTATTTGCATACTTCGGATAATGTCAAAATACATAAAACAAAGTAATGAAGTAGAAGAGACAAATAAATTTGTGTATTTTAACAACCTTTGCTTCATAAAAGAAAAATTAACTAGACATATTTATTAAGGATTCAGAATATTTAAATAATATCAAAATACAAATTTATTTCAAGTTCACATGAAACAATCAAGATATGCCAGAACACAAGCAGTAAAATCTATTTCAGGGACAAAAGAGAACTGGGGTAAGTTACATTCAGGTAACCCTTGTTCCATTTTGGCACTATGTTTAGTCCTGTGAGCACTATTAGAAGTGATTCTTAAGCACTAAGTCAGGAGTAAGCCCTGAGTACCACTTAGTGGCCTCAAAACAAAAGGACATATCCATACGTTTCAGAAAATTATGCTATTCAATGTAATTATATTATGTAATATTAAGATATATAAACAAATCTGAATGTTCATGTATTACAAAAGTCAATAACATTACTAAGCAAGCAATATGTGAAAGATAACACAAGAAAAATTTAATTATTTTAAAACGAATGCTTTTGAGAACAAAACACAATTTGGAACCTACTGCTAAGGTAGTACATGTGTAGAAATGTATGGTGAGTTCAAATTGTGGATGCAGATACTTTCAGTGACTGACCATCACCTACACAAGTCTCCCAGCAGAGGAATAAAGAGACAGGGGACTTACCAATAGATGGTGAAAATGGCCTAGAATTGTTAGTTTTCTAGAGAACATCCTAGGGGGTTCTAGATAAGGACTACACTTACGTGTGGCTGATCTTTTACAGAGGTAAAGTGTTTCAACAGAGGCAATTCTCTTGGGGGAATAAACTCAAGGAGACACACTGTCTCCCAGGGTCTAAATGAAGAGATTTGCCCAGGGACAACAAGAATTACATTGCTTTTATCTTTCCCAAGCTACTAGTAAATATTAAACAATAAAGTTTACTTTTCATTAATATCTGCATTTATTTGGACGAACACAATAAGAGATACAGTTTCCAAAATTTAGTTCTCTGGGCTCTGAGGGCAAGCAAAGCCTTTTTCATGAATCCCAGACTAAGTCCACAGACTGATTCAGATTGTCTTTCTCCACGGGATTCTGTTTCTTAAGTCATAGTGCATATAAAATACTTTTATGCTTCTGGACTGTCCCATTTCAATGCCATGGTAGCTTTGCCACTGGCCCTGGGTCCATACCAGATGATGGGCCCTCCCTTTGTAGGGTGTTAGGAACTATGGCAACCAAAGCACGAGTCAAGTATTTATGACAGATACCCAGGAGTAGATATATTTCAGAGTCAATCAACTATAAAATATGAGGAGCATAGCATGGATGGTCTTTCTGTGTTTAAGCAAATACTGGACTGTAGTAAAATATGAAAAGCTTATATGGGAAATTACAAAGCAAATAATTCACAACAAATACAAATTCCGGAGTAACCTAAAAGTTTGTCTTATAAGTAACTACCTCGACTTGGGGAATTGTGACCAAGAGAGGTAAAGTACAAAGGAAAGGTTAAAGATAAACCCAGGGAATTAATAGTGCTCCTAAAAGCTCTGTAAGCTTCTCTTGGGGGAGGAAACGCGGGGCAATTCACTGATGAAACTTAAAGCACTTAGGGTTAGAATACCACACTGTATAGCTTACTCATATTAGAAAAGTATAAAGGACTTAACAATCAGTGAATAACACTGACAATTTATGAGTAATTGAAGTTCCCAGTCAAAGGCCAAGTCCATGTATTTGGTCAACCATTTTGATATTTGGCACCATATATAGTAGCACTGTAGCATTGTCGTTCCGTTGTTCATCTATTTGCTTAAGCAGGCACCAGTAGTGTCTCCATTGTGAGACTTGTTACTGTTTTTGCCATATCGAATATGCCATGGGTAGCTTGCCAGGCTCTGCCATGTGGGCAGGATACTCTCGGTAGCTTGCCGGGCTCTCCAAGAGGGATTGAGGCATCAAACCCGGGTCGGCTGCATGCAAGGCAAAAGCTATAGCTCCAGTCCACCATATATAGTACAAAAAGAAATAAACCCTGAGCACAACTTTTCATGGCTGAAACTCCTTGCACGTGAAAAGCAGTAAAAATTTTGGAAATTAAAAGTCTACATAATGAAATAAAAATGACCCAAATTCAGTCAAAAAAAAAAGATAACCATGGCATAAAGTCAGTTAGTTCAAAACACTATTGTTGACAGAATTATTTCAATTGAGAAGCACTTAAGGGTCTACCATAGGGCCTGGGGGCTATTTTAGTTTTCAAGGGCACATGATTTTCCCCTAAAATGTCATGTGCCCCACCTTAACTCTTGTCACAGGAAGTGCTAAAAAAAACAAATCACCTCTGGAGTGACCCTTATGGACCCAAACACAGTTGGGCCAGAGCATCACAGCATTGAGTGGCCTTAGCAATGAACAAACCCAACATGGTTAACAAACTAATAGTAATGATGTTTAGGAACCCAGAGCATAGCTTGGGAATTCGCCTGAGAATACGATAAAAATCTAGGGGCTAGAGTGATAGTACTGTGGGTCGGGTGCTTGCCTTGCGTGCGGCCAACCCATGTTCCATCCTATATGGTCCTCAGAGCATGACCACAAGTAATTTCTGAGTGCAAAACCAGAGACAACCCCTGAACAGTGCTAGGTGTATCCCAACATGACCCTCCCAAAAAGGTCTATTACGTAGTAGAAACAGAACATAAGCCGGAATATTCACTGTCACTGTCATCCCATTGCTCAATTTGCTCGAGGGGGCACCAGTAACATTTCCATTGTGAGACTTGCTGTTACGTTTTTTTTTTTTTTTTGGCATATTGAATACTCCACGAGCAGCTTGCCAGGCTCTGTTGTGCAGGTGGGATATTCTCAGTAGCTTGCCGGTGTCTCCGAGAGGGGAAAGCAGAATGTTAGCATTGCAAAAGGAACTATTAAGACAAATCTTATCACCTCAAAAAGATGAAAGGGGGCCGGGAGCAATAGTACAGCGGGTAGGGCGTTTGCCTTGCACACGGCCGACCCCGGTTTGATTCCCAGCATCCTATATGGTCGTCTGAGCACTGCCAGGGGTGATGCCTGAGTGCAGAGCCAGGAGTAATCCCTGTGCA
This sequence comes from Sorex araneus, assembly GCF_027595985.1. Lineage (NCBI taxonomy): Eukaryota > Metazoa > Chordata > Mammalia > Eulipotyphla > Soricidae > Sorex > Sorex araneus. Next base: position 167,666,050 of record NC_073305.1, read on the forward strand.
TTGCCAGATGTGACCCAAAAAGAAAAAATAAAAAAGATGAAAGGGACTGTTATACACAACTGTGTACCAACATATTGATTAACTTTAGTTAAATGAAGAAATTCTGTATTAATCACAGTTAGTCACAACTGACTAAAGAACAGAAAATCCAAAGGATACTTTAACTATAAAAGTAAACTTTATTATTATTATTATTATTATTATTATTATTATTATTTTAAGTACTATAGCTTACAGTGCTGCTAGTGGTAGGGTTTCCTGAATAAAATATTCCAGGACCACAAAACCTCACCTTCAGCATCTACTTTCCTCCACCGTTATTCCTGATACCACTCCATTCTATCTCCCCTTCCCCAAATATCCCACCCACCATGGTGATGAGCTTCCTAATTAAGGCAGATCTTTAAGAATTTCTCTTTATAATCTGCAGATAGTCTAGATGTTAGTGCACATGCCTTTGCACGTGTCACACCTAGATATGATCCCTGATACAACATGGCCTCTCTAACTTCATTAAGTGCAGTTCCTAAACCCTGCTTGTTCAGGGCCCCATGTAACCTGGTGGTTCCCTTCACTACAGTGCCAGAGCAATATTGCATCCTTCAACTCTATTACTGAACAGCTGATGTGCTTTGCCAAATATCACTCTTAGTGGGCCTCGGGTCTCTGAGCTTTGTGTGGAAGCCCTCCTTTCTTCCTATACAAAGGAAATTTCACACAGACAATTATAAGCTAATAATACATCATTGAATTGAACAAACTATTTATGAATGAAATGATACCAACTTTATATTGATTCAAAAATTAGATGAAGTAAATCTATGAAGTAAAGCTATGAGAAAACCAGCTGACTGTGACTCCAGAAGAAAAAGAAAATTAAATTTTTAGACACACCCCCATGAATATTGAAAAACATTGCTAATTTATCAGCAAATAAAAGGTACTAGCATGCAAAAAAATGTCTCTGTATAAAATTGAGTAAATTTTAGTAATACAAGTAATTCTCATGATCAAAAGTCATCGCAAGACAAAATTTGGGAAGGAAACACTATGATCATCTTATTCAATTAAAAAAATTTCAAAATTGACAATTTAATTAAAAAATCCCCACTATTAAACAAAAGCATCATTTAGAGAAATAGAAAAATATTCAGAATTAGAACTGAGCCACAGAAAAACCCTAATAACCAAATAATATAAGGAAAATAATAATGGCCATAGTTAGCTTTTCAACTTCAAACTATACTTCTAGAATATAGTAATGAGATTAAACAACATTGTAAAAAATACACACTCAGAAATGAATAAAATAGAAGTTACATCACAGGATTAAATGCTCAGATAAAAATATGGTGAGTTAATTTGTGTCAAAGAGACCGAAAGCATGAAATAGAGAGTGGAAGTCTTCAATAAGTGGTGCTGGAAAATACAGTTAGCTCAAGAAAAAGAATCAGCTATCAACAACCCACACCATTCACAAAAGTCAGCTATAAATGAATTAAAGACATATGCTATATCTGAAGCCAGAAAATAAATATAAGTAGTCAATGAGAAAATATCCATAACATTGGAGTATGAAAATCAGAACAAAAAACAAAAGCAAGATAAAATCCAAGCAAGAACACTTGTTATGATGAGCAGACACAGATGCTCAAATAAATTGTGGACACAATATAGGATTCTATCTTATAAGAAGGTAACAAACCTAATTCATAATTTTAAAAAGACTATTATTTTCCAATGCTGTTCTGAAAATAAAACTTGTCCGTGCATGTTCTAATACCTAATTGTAGTGTGAATTACATAATATCATATATAGAAATACTATAAAGTTCTGTTCATTTTCACCTATTTGTAGTCAAAGAAGTAGAAGACAGGGAAAATAAAGGAAGATAGTTTAATACTGAAGATTTATATTATGTAATATGTATATGCAGTTATACAATGGTTTCAACTTTAAGTCTATGGGCAGATACTGTTTTAAGACAATGAACCTAAAATGCTATCACTCCAGCTCCAGCAAATCAATGAGCAACAGGATGACAGAGATACAATGATACAGTGAAGCTAAAATAGATTGTCAATAAACTTCCAATAATAGACACTAAAAATACACATGTGCACAAATTCTGAGAAACTCTTGCTCTTTTTAGTGAAGATTATAAAAGGTTTTTGTCTTTAATATTTAAAGCTGCGAAATGGAAAGAACTGTCACATATTTTAGAGTGCAATATAACTCTTTAAATATTGACTGCAAATACTATTTCATGTTCTGCTGTTATTTTATATTTTATTTTTCTTACTGCTTATAAATGAAAAACTTCATAAAAATTATATAAACTACCAAATTTTTAAAAGTGTATGCTGCTAATGATTACAATGTGCCTAATTAAAATTCACCTCAAAATTGTCTCAATTTTGATTTTTCCAAGGGAACCAGATTATAGTGAAAATTTGAAAAAAAAAAAAAGAATAGAAAGCTCTATCTGTGACTAAATAGAACACCAAAGTAATTTCCAGGCACTCCTTCCTGATAATTCTCCCTTATTATTCAGAGTATGAAAGGATGTATTTCTTGGCTAGCACTTCTTTTGAATGCCAACGGAATGTGAACAATGTGTCCTTCCAAGGTTTGAATGAAATAATAAGACCAATTTTATTAAGTGGGATAAATCAATCACAGTCAAACTGGGCCCTGTGCTTGCTGTCTTCAGATGTTCATCTCAGCTTAGGTAGTTTATATTCTGTGTCCTACATATAAGAGGAAGAACAGTATCAAAAAGCAATGTGGTTAAGTTCATTTTCTATCAAAGTTGTCATAGGACAAAACTTCCTTTCTCTCATCTAGTCTTTGGTCAGTACCCCAGTATACCATTGCACTGCTATAAACTCCTTACTATGATCGCTGCCAAAGCTTCTTTAGGTCCACTTACTCTCTAGGCTACATAAGACACATGTTTCAATGTTTCCTTCCTGATATTTTTTTTAACACAATACTAAACACTGCAAAAGGCAATTCTTGGTTCAGGACACTCAAATTATCTTCTTTACATTTACAAGTTGCCTCATTGACATTGAAATTTGTGTTTTTTTTGAAATTCAAAGAAAAAAACAGTATTTTTTAATTTTAAGGTTTGTATACCACTCTTTCTTTGAGGCATTATATAGGAAATATTCTATGTGGTTGATAAAATAACTATGTACACAATAAATGAATGTGGATATAACATCACAACGACGCATGCATAACAAAATCTATCATGTACATGTGTGAATATATATAAATGCTTGCATAAATATACATTATATATATATCATCATCATCATCATTCCGTTGATCATCGAATTTCTCGAATGCACTCAGTAACATCTTTATTTGTCCTAGCCCTGAGATTTTAGAAGCCTCTCTCTACTCCTCTTTCCCAAGGATGCTGCATTGGAGGCTCTTTCAGGGTCAAGGGAATGAGTCCCAGCTTGTTTCTGGTTTTGGCATATGAAGACACCGTGGGGAGTTTTCGAGGCTCTCCTATGTGGGCAGGAAACTCCCAGTAGTTTACCAGTTTCTCCAGAGGGAGAAGTAGGATATAAGATATTGAGAAGCCACTTTACTTCCAGGAGATTGTTTTTGATGGGATTACACGGTGCCAGGGGCAGTCCTTGGGCATGACCGCCTAGCTACTGGAAAATGGGAAATCTGGGCTGAAGAGGCCAAGTCCCGATCCAAGCAGGCTTGGAGGTCTCAGCCCCAGGTCCCACACACTTGGGTTCCTCTGCCAGTACCTTCATGCATGAGGCTCGTCAGAACGTGTGGAGAGGGGCCTTGAGTATGACTGTGGCTAGGTCCGGAGGTCTTTGGCCATGGGAGCGCTGCTTGGGGCAGGGAGAGAAGCTGGAATCCACGCCCTCCAAGGGGCCCCAGGGAAGACAGCTAGGTGCACGGGCCAGAGACATATATATATATATATATATACATATATATATATATATACATATATATATATACACGCATATATATATCTGAGATATATATAATCTCAAAATGCATCAACCAACTCAAATTCTCTGAGCTAATCATAATAGATTAATATCCCAGGAGTTTCCCACATAGCCCTCAAATTATATTTCTTCAATAAACTATAAAACCCTAATCTTAGTTAAATATGCCAATTGATTTTCTGATTTTGTAGTGTTTATGCACTTGTTCCCATACTCGGAATGCTTTCCAATTAGATTTGCTAAAAAAACCTCATATTATTCTTTACATCGAAAAGAAAAATATTCAAACAAATTCTTTTTGACCATTATACCTTTTATATTTTTCCTCCAAGCATTGAACTATTCATAAGGAATTGCATTTAAAGAAAAGGAAACTTAAATGAAATTGAAGTGAATCTGAAAGAATATGAGGTCATGATATCAATTTGTTTGATAAAAGAGTTGCATTTAAAATAACAAAGAAACATAAGTATCTATTTCAGTTTAACTTAAGTATCTGTAGAACTTCAGAGATGCAGATTAGTTTTTCCTTCAACTGGTTTTGAAAACAATGGAATTCTAATAAAGACATTTTGATGAAGTTGGCAATGTTTCAACATTATTTTTTTAAGTCTCTCATCATATACATGTGTATTGGCTCTTGTCTCTTGGTGAAGAGCTAACCAAGGTGTATTTAACCTAACCAGATAATGGGCACTTGGGCTAAAATGTTCTCAACTTCCTTCTAAAGTTCTGTGCATATAAACTGCTCTCATAAAAACTTACTTGTGTTTTACTGTGTTCCCTATATCCTTGAAAAGTGGTTATATATTTACAGCAATAACTAAAAAATGCTGTAAGTTGATATCAAAAGCAGGCATAAATCTGTAATGTATTAAATGCATCAGGTTAATTTTTAGTAACAAATATGGCAATGAGTAGGCATATGTAAATGTGAAGTGCAAACCATAGGTGCATTTAACAGTCCATGATAAAATATACACTAAAGAGCATAAATATATTTGATTGAATGAATTTTCTAATGAAGGTATTATACTATTTAGTTTAAAATGTAGAGTGAGTTTAGATCTTTCCTGTGATCAAGAGCTATCTGAGAAACAGATTTTTATTTATAGTGAAATAAATAGGAGACATTTTTATGTAAGTATGAAATAAGTAGCAGACATTTTTGGGGTTTAGAAATTCTTCACTCAGTGACATGGCTCCATAAAGACAAAATCTTATAAATTACAGGATAATTTCATTCAGAGTTCCTGTTTATTACACCAGGGCCAACATACTGAATATAATCTTTAGGAAAACAATAGCAATCTGTCCTGTCTTATGAATAGATGGGAAAGCGGGTCAGGAGCAATTTACTAATTCACTCAGCAGTAAAGATAATTACTGTTTTAATGATAATGTACTACAGGCTGATCTAATTGGTTCATGCTTCATGTTAAACTGTTCTAGCTTAATAAATGCAAGAATATTATATTTACTTTGCTGGTTCTAAAAGCACATGATAACTGAAAATTGACCTTTACATGATCTCCTGTGCAGTTCTGTCCTATTTGTTTTGGGTTATTGGAAGCTTTGAATAGTTTTTGCTGAAATATGTACTTCTATTATATATTTTCATAGGTCCTCATTTCCTTTCTGTTGTACCCATTTGGGACAGAAAGAATACATTAAGAAAAAGCTGGACTCAAAAAGCACACACCAGAAAATTAAATGAAGAGGACTGTTTAAATTATGTCAATTAGAGAAATAGGGTAAGAAGAACTTTTTAGTTTCTTCAATGAGAAACATTTTCTGCAGAAATAATGAATTCCGTTGATCTATCCTTTACATTTAAAGTAAGTGATATTGTGGCATAATTCCTATTAGTATATTAATGGCATAAAATGTCAGGCTTAAAGCATGTTGATTAAATTTAAATCAGTACCCTTTGGGCCATAAATATGTTGTGGGAGGTAAAACACTTGTACCTGAGTACTAGTGGTTGTTCCCCCATAAAACAAAACAAAAAACTTCAGAGTACTGAGTAGAAAGAACATAATGGGATTTGCCATTTAATAAGGAGAATGATGCCAGTCGACAAAATATTCTAATGGTAACAGTTTTGATTTTGCATGTAATTTAGGGAAACTTTAGAGTCATTATAATTTTTCAACGGATTTCTATAATCTAGGTCATTCTTCAAAGTACAGCAGATTTCTGGAGCGAAAGTAAAATTCTGTTTTATTTCAACTACTTACTTCAATTCTATTGCATCATTAATTTATAGAATGGAAATAAGTAAATTTCTAAGGTCAATCCTGCTAAGTGCAGTGCACATGATTCTCAGATTGACTAGATTTATGGGGAAGAAAGAGATAAAGTCAACATTTTTTTACATACACTAAAATGAATGGAGAACATTCAGCAGAGCTTAAAGTTAACAAGGATTCATTTATTCATCTTTGAGCCATCTTGATGAATTCAATAACTATTTATTGATTGCCATATGCTGCATTCTGAAAATAGAGGAGGGATAAATTCAAACTCTGTTCATGCACATTTCAGTCAAGTATCAAATAAATAAATAAATAAATTACAAGCATAAAGGAGATGATGAAGTTCTAAACTTTGCGTTTTGACTATGTAAACTTTCTGATTCATCTACTAGTAATTAATTCATCATTTTATATGATATTTAGATTAGCTCATAAGTGGAAACATATATTTCCTTAACTTCAACAGGCCTGTTGTACCTGGCCCTAAATGTATTTCACCTAACACTCTTTCTTGTTTCTAGCCCAGAGGACAAATAGCCCTCCCTTACTTGTAATTCAGGAAAATTGTCTTCATGATCCCAGAGGCAGAACCTCTAGCTGCAATTTACCTTTTACTTAATTAGAGTATTACATTCTTCAATCTCAGTGAGTGAGAGTGAACATGCAAGCCACATGGATCTGAGAATTGCTTCATTAGCTGGCCTGAGATTCCTTTTCTTTTCTGCTAATCACCAGGTATTCAAAAGGGATAGATTTTGAGTAAACGTGACACTGTAACTGAAAACTGTGATGAGACTAGAGCCAAGTCACTAAAACAGAGGATATATCTGAGCCAAGATATGGAGAAAATGATCCCGACATTATTATTTAAGTACCTTTATCCTTCCAAGACTAAAACTAAACTATTTTCCTTTGTGCTTTCTTTCTTCATTTTGTGATATCACAGAGATTTCATGAAAATAATATGAAGTAAATACTAGACATAAAACTGTTGTCAACTCTGGAATGTATTATAAGTAGATTTCCAGAAACTGTGGGTTTGAAATCTACAGTACAATCAAGGTATGTTAACTAATCAAATAATAATTTCAAAAAGCTGTGTAACTTTGTGACACTTTTCCTAATAGTTAAATCTAAATGGAATTTTTTGATTCAAGGAAACAAGACAAAGCAAAGCAAAACAAAACGCAAACCAAAGCACAAGCGACTGGCTTACAATTTGAGAGATGAGACAACCCCTTTGTTACAATGTTGTTACATATTCTCAATTGAGACTCAAACAGGACAAAAGCTTTAAAAAATCATGGAACTGTTAAGGATACAAGACGCTCCCTAAAAAGGACAGTGGAGACTGCATCCTAGAGATCTTCATTTCTGACCATCATATTTTCCCTTTTTACTGTATTAAAAAACATCTCTAGGGGCTGAAGAGATACTGCAGTGGGTTGGGTGCCTGCCTTGCATGGAGTGCCTGGAGTGACCCTCCTTCAACATTGGGCTCCAAGTATGCTCTGCCAGAAGTGATCCCAGAGAGCAGAGCCTGGAGTAAGCCCTGATTACCAAGCCCCCTTCCCAGAATGCTAGTAATAAACACTCCTAATGAAAATCACCCAACATTTTAAAATTTTCGGTTACATGCAGCAGTGCACAGAGCTTGCTTCCCCAACTTCTGTGCCCAAGGATGGCTCCTGCAGTGCTCAGAAGACCATACATGGGGTTGGTGTTGTAGTAGAGCAGGTAGGGCATTTGTCTTGCACTGGAGACCTGGGTTCCACCCAACACTCCATATATGACCCCTGAGGCTGCCAGGAGTGATCCTTGAGTGCAGTCTAGGAATTAGCTCTGAGAAGTGCTGGGTGTGGCCCCCCAAAAAATCCGAACTCACCACACACACACACACACACACACACACACACACACACAATCATATGCAGTGTGGGAGATGGAATCAAATGCAACCATTTTAAGCAAAAGAACAAAAATCTAAGTGTCAGGTACCTTTCTCATAAATGGGCATCCTCCCTCCCAGACCTCCTCCTTCTCCACTCTCTTCCTCCCCCCTCCCTCCTTCTCTCCCTCCCTCCCTTTCCTTCCCTCCCTTTCTCTCCCTCCCTCCCTCCCTCCCTCCCTCCTTCCCTCCCTCCCTCCCTCCCTCCTCCCTCCCTCCCTCCCTCCCTCCCTCCCTCCTTCCTTCCTTCCTTCCTTCCTTCCTTCCTTCCTTCCTTCCTTCCTTCCTTCCTTCCTTCCTTCCTTCCTTCCTTCCTTCCTTCCTTCCTTCCTTCCTTCCTTCCTTTTTCCTCTTCCCTTTCCTCTTTCACTCATTGTTTACTTTTTCTTAGCTTTAGTTTATGGCAGTTGAAAATACTTAAAGAATTAGAGTTATGTAATGTAATGTGTACTGAGATCTATGATGTCAGATTTGGAGATGTCATAGTGTATTTTCAAAAAAAATTTTTTTCTCATTGGACTTGTTTTTTTCCTTCTGTAATACATGTAATTGGTGAGTGTTTTTAAGTTTCTCTTTCTTAACCATTTCTATATTATATTCTATAATTTGTTTAAAATCTATTTGCTTGTAATATTGGACTACTAATTTCCTAATAACACTTATTTTAGTGTCTTAACCCTCCTTTCTCTGACCTTATGTTATTAATTCAATTTATTGTCTTCAAAATTATTATTTTTTAATTACATAGTTTCTGAAATTTAGTAAACCCTGAAGTTCTAGGTCTTATTAATATAAAAGATGATTATAGTAATGCTAGTTTGGTCGTGTACATATTATGGTTATATCTATCCCAAGAGGTTACCAATCTGTATTTAAATTATAAATTAATAATTGAAACAATCAAATTCTGCTCTTTGAAGATTAGCTTCCAGGAACTCTAGTTTCCTAAATGTTATCCTTGTATCTGAACTTACCTTATATCTGAATTATTGCTTCTTATGAAGGTGTCACTCTATAATCTTTAATTTGCACGTTTTAGATTATTTTTCTTGTTCTATTTTTGCCACCTGATGTCACATTAGTATTACTATATGCAGATTCAAGTTTCGCTATATTTTATTAACCCTGCCTTTTACAGTTCTTCTTGATTCTGATTTATTTAAAAAAGTTTATTAAAGTAATGATTTACAAAGTAACTGATACTTGCTGAGCTTTAGGCATACAATAATTCAACACCAATAGCTCCACCAGTGTCAACTTCCCTCCATCAATGTTCCCAAATTTCTTTCCCATCCCAACCCTTATTCCTCCCTGCCTATCAAATTGACAAACACATTAAATTTTCATTGACTGCAGCTTAGATATCATGTTTTCAGTACTGTTGAATCTGTGTTTGGGGCATATGGTTATACCTCTCACTCATATAACTGGTATAACCGAAGCCCTAATACCTGTTAACACATTACTTCTTGTTCTCTTCTTCCCCCCGTTGATATTTTTATTTCTCTTTTTGTCTCCTTTCTAAATACTGGGGTCAAGGATGATCTAAGCATCCCTGTTTTGCTACAGTACATTTTCTCATCCAATATACTCTCTCATCTATATTCTACAGATAAATGAGATCATCTTGTGTTTATCTTTCTTCTAGCTCAAAATATCTTCCAGTTCTAACAACATTGCAGCACATTGCATGAATACTATAAGCTGCATAGTATTCCATTCTGTATATATACTACATCTTCATAGTCCATTGATCTGTCATTGAGCACCAAGCTTGATCCCATATGTTAACTATTGTACTGAGTGCAATAGTGAATAATGGTGTACATATATCCTTTTGAGAGAGTGCTTTTATGCCTCAAGGTGGAATTGCTGGGCCATATGTCAGTTTAATTCTAAATTTACTGAGAACTCTCCATACTGTTTTCCACAGGGACTGTACCGGACAACATGCCCAACAAACAAAGAGTTCCTTTTTCACCATATCCTGGCAATCACAGAATGTTCTATGATTTTTGATTTGTCATTCTCTATGGTGTGAGATGTTATCTCATTGTCCTTTATTTAGATATATCTGATAAGTGTTGCTGAAAATTTTTTTCTTTATGTGCACACTGGCCATTCCATATCTCTTTCCCAAAAAAAGTGTTTATTCATTCCTTCTCCCCATTTGTTTATAAGGTTTTCAAGTATCTTTTTGTTGATCTTTGTGACTATCTTATATATCCTGGATATCAGACACTTGTCTGATGTGTTGAATACAAATATCTGCCCCCCCCCATTCAGTTGTTTAGTTTTAGCCTGTGTTTAATGGCTTCTTTTTGTTGCATACCAGATTTTACTAGTTCTGGAACAATGTTGTGCATAATATATCTTTCAATTTTAATTTTCCTGCTGTTGTTTCTCATGATTACGTTGATGTTAATATTCCTGTGGAGAGATTTGCAGTATTACCTCTTGCATTCTACTTTCACGAGCATAGTAAAATATCCACTTTAAACTCTTGATGACATCGTCCTCATCTAGAGAAAATTCATGCTTTGTTTTGGAAGATAATGTCTTGGCAATAAATACCTAATATAGTATGCCACTAGTTGGTCTGACACTGAATGCAACACTTATAAGAACTAATTTACTTTGGGTTCATATTACATTTAGATCTAATCCTTAAATTTTCTAATAGAAAATCTAGGATGTCTATAGACTATTCACCAATTTGCCTATTCCTGAATTCTTGTTTCTTTTTTTTTTTTCTTTATTCACAGTGAGATCATGGGACACTTTGTTCTGCTTCCCCCAGCTGGACTCTACCTTACTTTAAATTATTTTTTATAACTCTGCTCTTTGCAATTTAAATACTCACCATATGTCACAGGGGGAATTGGCAAAGTTCCTGAACCAATTCCCTACACTTCCATTTTCATAAAGATCATGGGTCCCTCACATTCTTGGCTGCTGTGGTATCCCTGAACTCCATTTTTGATTCTCCAGTCCTGTGAGACAGCCAGAATTGGAGTTGGCTGATTTCCTATGGGTAGAACCTATCATTCTTGGCCTTTGGCTAGAAATTGTGCCAAGATCTGGTGAAAGCATAGACAGAATCAGATGCAGAGTTTTCTCTTTGGGGGATCTTGGCCACTTGAGTCTTGTTTACTTCAGCAGTTTTATAACATCTTAAAAATATTTTTGGCACATAATCTTGTTTTTTTACCCTTCTCTTTGTTATTGTAACAAACATAGGTTTCTTGCAAGCTAGATTAAGGAATTTTGGATTCCCATGTTTTCTTTTTTATTTTAAAGAAGTTTTATATAAAAATGTGAATTTAATAAGGTAATAAAAACAAATATTTTCATTTTTGAAACAAAAAAATCTTATAAAAACTTAGACTTCATTCTTATGAATATAGGACACTAAAAATAATACAGATAAACTTAAAAACTATTAAACGTTAAAAACTCATTATAGGCATTATCTTCTTTTTAGAAGAAATTATACCATGGAACTCAATATAAAATTTCACTTCAGATAAAATTTGTCTCTGAATTTATTTTTGATATTTATCTTGAATCCCCATAGTGCAACGTGGAAAATTTTAAAATTTTTTCCCAGCAACTTATCTAGTATGAGTGCCTGATCAGTAAAAGATTTTGAGGATGATTGTGAGTCTTAAGTCATGTCTAAGGCATTAAGCCTTAAACAAAAACTAATGCCGTACTTAAATTAAATATTTTTAGTCTTAAAATTAATAATTTTGACTTGTTAATATTTATCTTGTAAAGTTCTTTGGCTTATTAAAGTCATGATATTTTTCTAATACTAGCATTTCCCTTAACGAGGTAATTTAGGAAGAGACTCATAAATAATCGACATATAAAATCAACAACAAATATACACATATATACAGATGTTTATATGTATATACAAACATATATGAAAACTTACAATGAAGTCTGTTTTTATATTTTTTTATACCAGTATTAAAACAAAAAAGTATTTATTACTTTACTTAACTCACATTTTTATACAAATATAAATATACACACATATGTACATTATATATTTTTGTATAATGGAGCGATAGCACAGTGGTTGGGCGGTCGCCTTTCACACCGCTGACCTGAGTTCGATTCCTCCGCCCCTCTTGGAGAGCCCGGCAAGCTACAGAGAGTATCGAGCCCGCGCGGCAGAGCCTGGCAAGCTACCCATGCATATTGGATATGCCAAAAACAGTAACAATAAGTCTCTCAAAGAAAGACGTTACTGGTGCCCGCTAGAACAAATACAGGAGCAACAGGATGATGAGTGCAAGTCACTTGACTTACCCCCTGCTCTGTTTTCCCAGCCCATACAAAGAAATCAAATTCCTGAATAAAAATAGCTTTTCTAAAGCAGTATTGTCTACAAATTAGACAATAAATGAAAAGGGAAATTTGGAAAATCAATTTAAGTGGAGTACAATATTTATTAAAGGCACACAAACAGGATTATTTTCGTACAGAAAAAATGCAAACAATGATGCAAGGCTATTTTAATAAATTTTGACGTTCAGATTATAGCATTTTCTTTAGGCGTTCAGATATGGAAATGATTACACAAATGTATTAAAATAGAGAATGAATATAGAAAAATGCCAATGTAGTATAACTTTGTTAAATTAAAAACAAAGCTCTTTTCTATAAACCCCTGATTTCGAACATGAATAGTGCATTTGAACTGAATCCATCATCTTTACGCGAGTTTTCTATAAATTGTTATCTAAACTTAGAATCTATAATATAACCTCAGAATCTATAATACAGTCTTCTAAATACATATCCTCTTCCTTGTGATTTCCTTAACACCGTTTTATGATAAGAATTTAGAAGATAGCACACATGATAAAAATGACTTAATATTGTTTATGGTATAAGTAAAGTTTCCTGTCAATAGCAAGCTTTTAGTATTTAAGTCTGGAGGAAGTCAGATGATACATGGATTTTCACTTGTGTCAGCAATCAGCTACATTTTGTTTATACCAATATGTATTTTCTGACGGGTCGGCGAGCAGAGACGGGTCAGGGGCTCTCCCAGAGCCTCTCAGTGGGGGAGGCAGAGAAACTATTTAGAAACCTTGAATCTTAAGCTAAATCATTGTCCGAAGTATGTTCTAGAAGATGCGCTCTTAACCTTTCCCCCAGGCATGTAAACATTCCCTTTCACTGGCTTCCTTATCAAAGGAAGAAAGATGTGTGACCTCCTACTAAACTCCTCCTAGCTGCTTTGGTTTCATCAGCACCCTTTGCAGTCTTTGTCCGGACAGGTCTGGTGGGAAGATGCTGGGAGAGATGCTAGCAGGCCCACAAGGCCAGCCTTGCAGTGTGGGCAGGCTGATGTCTGGGTCCAGATCTGCGGTCCCTGTTTATCAAGCACCCAGTGGCGTGTGTGCCCATGTCACACACCCCTGCACACGTTCTCTTTCAGGGCCCGCCTGGTGCTGCCTGGCTTAGGCAAAGAAGACGGGGGAAACGTTTAAAATCCCTGAGGCTGGGAGTGTGGGGGTGCCTGAGGCCTCGGTTTGAAGTCCACTGAGTGCAGTGACCTGACCAGCATGTGGGAACCCAAAACTGGGAACTGAGTCTGTAGTTTTTCTCTTCTCTGCCGTTGGTTCTGAGATCTTTGTGATGTCTCATGCACTAGTTGTAAATGCAGATCCCAGGACCTTTGCACGGGATTTCCTCATCCCTCCCCTCCCCCCAGTGAGATCCAGACATTGAGACAGTGTGAGGGGAGTGTTTCCAGCACTTTTGTTGCTCCGTTGCTCCCTCACGGTGCTTCAGAGCTTCTCCCCACTCCCCTTCCCTGAGCCTGCCAAGACTGTGTGTTCTCCAAGACCACGGTTTGGTTGTCTCTTGGGATAGGGATTGGGTGCTCTAGCTGCTCCCGGCTCTGTGCTCAGGGGACCCTATTGGTCTGTGGTCAGCTGCTTGCAAGGCAAGCACCTTGACCCCTGTGCTATCTCACTGGCCCACATTATTTTTTTTTTTTAAGAATATTTCTCAGAGCCTGGCAAGCTCCTCTAGGCATATTCGATATTCCAAATACAGTAACAATAACGGGTCCCATCCCCCTGACCCTGGAAGAGCCTCCAATATGGTAACATTTGGAAGGACGAGTAAGGAGAGGCTGCTAAAATCTCAGGGCTGGGATGAATGGAGACGTTACTGGCGCCCACTGGAGCAAATTGATGAACAACAGGATGACTGTGATACAGTGATACAGTGATTTCTCATTTACTTACCTATGTTTCAAAAATATATAAGTATTTTTACACCTATCTGACAAAGAATATATTTATGTTTTAGAAAAAGAAACTTTAATCAAACACATTGATTACATATGATTAGATTGTAAACCATGTTAGTAATATCAAAAAGATACTTAAATGAATAATGCCCTTTTGTGTCCTATGTAGCTATGATTTATAAGTTATTTGTACAATAGTTGTTCTTAAGAGGTCCTAGCTTTTCAATTTTTACTTCATTATGAATGAATATCAACATTTTTTAACCTATTAGCAAATTACATTTGTCTTTCACTGACAAAGTTTTCAGCTTTTTTGTGGCTCTTATTTTAAATTATAGCTACTGATATATTTATTGAGGTTTTTTCTATAGACTTTTTTTTTCCATAATGGAATAAAAGATTATTCTTTGCTTAAATCTTGCTACCCCAAAGTGTTGCTCTTACTTATATATATATTGAATAATAAAATTTTGAATAGTGTCTTTGGAGTTGACATTGTATTTAAAATTTAGTTTAAACTTTAAAACTCAATAATTATCATTGATAATAGTTAGAGATATATTTTATTTTACCTTATAATAATAATTATAATATATACAGAGAAGATCATTTGAGTAGTATATGTGGACTCAGACAAGCTATTTACTGCTATATTATATTCTAATAAATTAATTTTATATTTGATTTTACTAGTTAATATGTCTATATCCTTTTAAATGTCTATATCCTTTTAATATAAAGGATATATTTATATCCTTTATAAATATCACATTACATTATTTTATACTTTTAATAAAAGTATAAATATTATGAGACAAGAAATTCCATTTCCTTCAATTTTTTTTTCCTCAAAAAGCAAGCATAGTCTTAAAAGCAGTAGACAATGATGAGGGATAGTACAAGTGCTAGAATATAACTGTAATCCGTCAGTCCTGAGTTTGATCATCTATAGTATATGTAGAGTCCTTGAGTGAATGTACTCCCTGAAAAAAATTAGTAGGTATTTGGCATATTTTCCCTGATATTAATTAAAAGCTAAAATAAGTGAGTATATCAGCATTCTTGTAAAAACTCTTCTAAATGAAGTGAGTAGATGCATTTATTTTTGTAAACAGAGATTCTACTTGAAATTATTTGAAAATTCACACTGGAATTCTGTAATAATTTTTAAAATATGAAACCACCACCTTAGCTATGAAAGAAAAATCTAAACCATAATAATAACTGTTCTGGTATGAAAAAAATCAATGAATCAATTGTTTTCCTACTCATTCCTTTCTGAGTTTGATTTCAGTATAAGTCAAATGATAAGATTTCCTGTGAAAAACATCATTTTCCTGTTGTTTTAAGCATTTTCTCTCTCTCCACTGTGCTATGAGAGTATTGTGAAGAGTGTAAATGATTTTCATTTTTAACCAAGGAAAATAATCTTTCTCTTGTTATTTGCAGTGTTTGTATAGGTATTACTAAAAATATGTGCAGGAAAGTGTAGTTAGAAAAACAATAAGAAGAGGAAAATTCTTTATCCTAAATGTAGTAAAGTAACACATTGAATCAAAAGGTCATGTTTCCTAATAATGTATATATTAAATTAAGCAATGTGATCATTTATTTTTAAGAAAAATTTTGTAGGAAATCACTTCGTGCTTTTGCATATGTTAGAAAAAATGTTTCTGACTGACATGTTTAAATAGGAAGTGCTGTGAATTGTTGTTTCTATTAGTGGAAATCAGAAAAATTCAACTGTGATAAATCATTCTACTTACTGTAAATGAGTTGTAATCTTAGAAATGCACAAAGTATGTGCAGGAAATTTTAGATTATTAGTGATTATTAACAATTAGTGAAAACTTAAGATTAGTTGAATAAAAAGATGATGGATACATGCATTAGTGTGTTGTTTCCCCAAATCATTCTTAAATTGTAATTGCTTTACTTTTAATATTCATGAATATTTGCAATATTAGTACTTTTATAACAACAGAACTCTAGTGTTATCTATTTAAAATGCTAATACAAGCCAGAGTTCCATATGCAAAAGTGCACGTTTTGTATTTGCAAGGTTCTATGTTAGACCCCAGACATCAGAGAGAGAAATAGAAAGCAAGAGAAGAATAAATTTTGGAGGATAGAGTGGTGGCTGTTAACTTTTCTGTGCAAAAGTATTTGTAAATGAATAAAATAAGAAAAAGTAAATATGTAGAATATGAAATTATCTAAGCAAATAATTAACTATAATCTGGTTATAATCTAATTTAAAGTCAAATTCCTTGGCATGAATATTTCATGCAAAAACAAACACAATCACAGAAAACACTGAACATTAAAGAAGGGCTTTATTGGTTAGCAAACAACTTATACATGGTGTTGTAGGTTGTAGGGCAAATAGAAGAGCAGGGAAGTATTCTGGCTTTGTGCCAACCAAAAGGGTGATATAAAGAAACAGCAATGTTATCAGGGTAAACCATGGAGAATAGTAAGAAAGTGCAGCTGTGGAAGATAGAAAAACATCCATGTGTAGAGAGATCTTGGTTGAAACAGAAACAATGGACATATGTGTTTGGAATGGAAAAGAGAAAGATAGGCACACTGAGAAGTCTTCTACTGTGCCACCTCCACTGACCAGTTCTATCCAGCCAGGGTCTGAGATCATTATCAGTCCAGAGGAATTTTAAATCTCTGTTTTGATTCAGTTAGAACTGAAAAAATGTTTAAGATGTAGCAGCTCCCAGGAAGGGACTGTCAAATTGCCTAAACCACATACCTGTGGAGAGTTTCCATTCTCAACACCGTAAAGTCCATCTCAGCTTTGACAGTAAAAAGGGAGGTAAAGTTTTATTTATTTAATTCCAAAAGAAAATTGACAGAACGTTAAGTATCTCATTATACTGTGTAAGTATGCTTGGTCAAACCTTGTCATCATAAACTCAGAGGAAACTAATTAGTTGTTTGAAAACTTAATGGAATAGTCAAAGTGAAGATAAAATTTAGCTGAAACTAAGGCTCAGTCATTTTAGCTTATTAGTCAGTAAGTAGAGCATTAACCAAACTTGATTCAGTACTGTGTCTGCTATTCCGTTACATCTTAAGTACATGGTGTTTTTCCTTCCTACAGAACTGCTGTTCAGCACTACAATTGTTCCACATTGATTCTACCTAAAATGTATGCTGCTGAGATCTCCTATGATGAAACTGATTCAATACTGCCACAAGAGTCCGTAATAAATTACAGAATGAAGTTCATAGGAAGAAAAATAAAACAGAAAGAAAGAGTTGGAGGCAAGAGCTGAAAGTGTAGCTTTGGCAGCACATGGTCCCCTGAGAACCAGTGGGAGTCACCCCTGAGCAATGCCTGGGAGTAGCCTCTGAACTTTGCTGGGTGTGCCAAAAACTATAGAAAGAGAGGAAGGAAAAGAGGGAGGGAAGGAGAGAGGGAAGGAGGGAGGGAAGGAGGGAGGGAGGGAGGGAGAGATGGAGGAAAGGAGGGGGGAAGGGAGAAAGGGAAGAGGAAGGGAGAAAGAAAGGGAGGGAGGAAGGGAGGAAGGGAGGGAGGGAGAAAGGGAGAAAGGGAGGGATGGAGGAAAGGAGGGAGGAAGGGAGAAAGGGAGAGAAGGAGGAAGGGAGGGAGGGAAGGTGAGAAGGAGAGAAGGGGGAGAAGAGTGAAGGAGGGAAGAAGAGAAGGAGGGAAGGAGGGAAGGAGAGAAGGCGGGAGAGAGAAAAGGAAGGAAGATGAAAGAAATGCTAATGAGTTTTGAATTGATTCCATTAGCAATGGTCATGGCTGCTTGTACAAAGAGGGAAATGATTGTTATAAAATGGTCTATTAAAATGCCAGGAAATTTCTCAGTAGTTTAAATACTCTTAAATTTTTAAATGCTATACTAGCTAGCAGAGCTCTAGTAGATTGAATTAAGCTTCATTATTGATTCCTCAAGACTTTGTTGGTGTGTTGCCCATTTAAACACATTATCAGATACTTAAAGTGTAATTTATAATGCTTTGAAGAACATTTACTTCATTTAAAATAGCTAATAACATCATTCAAATGAGAGAAGGTGTCAGGGCTTAATAAATGAAAATGCTGAATGCAGACATAATGTCCATTAGAACTGAAGTCAAACAGATTTTTATAACTCCTGAATAAAATATTTTAAATTTAAAACTCTTTTAATAATTGAACTGCTTTCTAAACTATAATTATGAAGAGTCAATTAAATAATTATGGTTACGAACATCAATGACATTATGGAGATATACTAGAAAATAGTCCTGAAACTGTAATGTTCCAACTCATCTGGAACTCTAAAATGGTTTTCTGAGTCAATAGCATTTTAATATGTTTACTTACATTTTTGTATTTGAATACTGGTATTTTCTGTAAATTTCAAGCTTTGTGTAAAAATGACTCATTGGTATCATTCTCTATTTAATTCTTTATATAACACAAATATAGTAAAAAATTATACGTAAATTTAAAAAGAAGACATATTTGAGTGAATATGCATATCAATGTACCCCTTATTCTGAGTCATAATGAGAGGCCTTGCAAAAATTTTCTCTTTATTCCCCAATATCTGAAAGTTGCATTATATAAAATAACTAAAACATTGGTAAATTTTACTTAGAAACTTTAACCTACACTTTCATTGTTCAAGTAGTCTGTAACCTAAATTGACAATCTGCTTCATCAAAATGTCTGGTATCTAAATAATTTCTAAGTGATAAATAATAGTTGTTTTGACACATATTTCTAATCTGGGTATTTTTATATTAATTAATTTATTTACTAATTTATAGATTTGGGGGCCACAACCAGCAGTGCTCAAGATTACTCCTCACTTTGTACTCAAGGATCATTCCTGGTTGGGCTCCTGGAGTGCATATATGATGCAGGGGGTTGAACCCAGGTTGTCTAGAGGCAACAAACACTACCCACTGTAGCATCTCTTCAGCATGAAAACTCTTTAATTTTAAAACAAGACCTGTTGGCAACTCAGGTCCCGATAAATTGTGTGGTGTCCAAGCTAACCATTTTACATAAGGGAATAGAGAATACCCTATTAAAGCAGAATAGCATGATGACAAACTTCTAGTTCGTGCTGATATTAAAAAATATAAAAAAGATTTTTAAAAACACATAATAAACTAATGAAACTTTTCTACCTCTATTCAATGGTAATTAAATTTTCAATCAGTTAAATGTTTCAAATTTAATTAGAAATTAGTTTTAACATTCATACTACATCTTTCTACTTGAGTTAGATTTAATATATTATAGCTTTCTAAATGACAGTTTCTACATAATCAGATTTTACTTCTATAAAATATATATATTTTGAATAGAATATTTCACATATGCATGAATAGATAAATTAATTTTAACAACCATGAAAGACAAATACTTTCTTATGTGAATAGCATACATGGTACATATACCTTTCTACTTTCCATGCATAGTATGTGATTCCTGCTATAATTCCTAGGGATGATATAGTCTACTTAAATTTTGTTATTATATCACAGTTATATTTCAGCATGTCATTTGAAGTAAACCTGGACCACAGGTTGAGATGAGGGCTAGTTCCATGGTGGAGAATAACTTTTAACTAAATTCAGAACTGCTACTTTTTTGTTTGTTTTTAATTTGTGGGCCAAAACTGGCAGTGCTCAGGGTTTCCTACTGGCTCTGTGCTCAGGAGTCACTCTTGGCAGCCTTGGGGTTGTACGTGATACTGAACCCAGGTCAGCTGCCTGCCAGACAAATGCCCTATCTGCCGTACTATTGCTCTGGCCCTTCCAGATGTTACTTTTATTTTGCCAGTTGCCCTGATTGGCCTTTTTTTCTGAACCAGGACCTTTGAGATACCATAGTACATTGATTGCCCATGACTTCTTCATCTCTGGAATGTGATGCTCATTTTTTTTAAATGACAGTGGAATTCATACTATGCTCAGATATTGGTATAATTAGATTTGGTAAAGATTTTAGGAGACAAGATTACAAAAGCATGTGACAATTTCATCATTTTTCCATCTTGTCAGGTGGATATGACATTAATCATATAATTTACATGGTGAGAATACTTTCATTACTTTTTAAATGTTGTATTAATCACGTTTCTACAATGGAAAATAAAGATTCTATTTTTTTTTTTTTTGCTTTTTGGGTCACACCCAGCGATGCTCAGGGGTTACTCCTGGCTTTGCACTCAGGAATTACTCCTGGCGGTGCTTGGGGGACCATATGGGATGCCGGGTATCGAACTCGGGTCGGCCGTGTGCAAGGCAAACGCCCTACCCGCTGTGCTATCGCTCCGGCCCAAAGATTCTATTTTATATATTTTCAGTTGTGCACCCTCTGGAGCAAATTCTTAAATATACCCAACACACAAAGAATAGGGACTAAGTTCAAACTCCTAGAGGGAAGAGGATGATTTTTTAATTTAGTTTAAAAATATGTTCTTTTATTAAATAAATGGATATGCATGATAACCTATACTTATCTTTCTGTATCTGTATTGCAACCATAATTTCCAAAAGGAGAGAGATAGAGAAAGAGAAAAAGAGGAGAGAGAGAGAGAGAGAGAGAGAGAGAGGCAGACAGAGACAGAGAGAAGAAATTGTTTGCCACAGAGTCAGGTGAGTGGTGAGTGGGGAGGGAAACGGATGGGTGGAAACTGAATGGGAGGGAAACAGGACATTTGGGGTGGGAACATGAACAACCATGAACAGTCTTGTTACTGTCTATCTCAAATTGATTCAATTAAAAAAACTATAACAGCAACAAAAACCATTTCAAATAAAAGCACAGGGATAATGCATTTCCTTGCAACTAACCAGGTATGAATACACTACACTGTCTATAGTCCCCTGAACAATATCTCTAAGCGAAAGAATCAGAGGTACACTTTGAGTAATGCCAGTGTGGCTCCAAACTCTTGCCTCCAAACCATATCATTGTGGAACTATTATATATTTTGTATTATGCCAATTCTAGTTGTTCTGGTATGATGTGATTTTGAAAATAGCATAACTAAACATTTGAAATTTCATTCCCACAATTGGCCTTTAAAATTGCTGAATTGCCTTTTTAAAGATCATTGAAATGTTGACATACAAACATTTTATGTTTTGGTTTGGGGGATCATACCTGGTTGAACTCCGAAATATTGAAACACATAAAGAAGTAAGAGAAATGTCAGTAAGAGTGCCGTATTACTTCTGGTTCTGAACTCAGGAATCATTTCAAGTAGTGCTCCAGGAACTATATGGATTATCAGGGTCCACTAAGTAGAAGACAAATGCCTCACCCACTGTACTGTTTCTCTGGCTCCTTGACACTTATTTTAGTACATGTTTGTGTCCCCTTTTGACGCTCTTGTGTTAATAGGTAAACTTCCTTTTTAAAGACTACATATAAAACAATAGCACAAAAACATCATGTATTCTCTCACTGTGTCACTGTTGTCACTGCCATCCGGTTGTTCATCAATTTATTCAAGCAGGTGCCAGTAACATGTCCATTCATCCCAGCCCTAAGATTTTAGCAGCCTCTCTATGTATTCTAAATTCATTATAATATTGCCCTATTAGTAGTAATTGTCTACATTTCCCCACAGTTTGTAAAAAGATTCTATAAATGGATTTTTTGGTAAACTTTCTTTTTCCATGATTTTGAGATATCCCCCTTTTCCCTCTGGCTTTCATGGAAGTCTTTGAGAAACACTCATAATTAAAATGTTTTTCTTGACTATTTAAAGATTTTTCCTTTGACTTTCAGATGTTTATAATATACTGATGCATACTTTTATTTGTATATATCCTTTTGAGGGGTCCCTGACTTTCTTGGATTTATGATTTTCTTGTGTTTCACTACGTTGAAATGCTCGTAGGCATTATAGTTTTACATATTTTTATTCTTTATTTTTAAATTTTAATTACAAATATTCTAGGCTATTTGATATCAATCAACAGATAACAGTTACTCTTGCTTTTGTTATTTTTTTATTTCTCCCTTTTACTTTGCTTCTCATTTTGGATCATTCCTAGTCTCCTATTTTCAATAACCATGCCCCTGTAAAATCTTGTTTGTCAAAAATATTCCTAATGATTAACAGTAATACTTAATTTATACCATTTACTTTTTAAAAAAGTAAATGGTAAAAATTAAATATTTATAGTTATTTTATGTCTCTCCAATTGAGTCTGCTTTGTATGCTGTTAAGACTTTTCACCAGAGCCCTTCACATGTTTATTATGAATGTTTCGGCTTCTTTCAGGAACTGGGAACAGAAAATAATCTTTATGTCTGTTCTTTCTGCTCTGCTGTTTCCTTTATCTCTATTTAAAGATGGTATTTTCTCTTACTTCTTTACGTGTTTCAGTATTTTGGGGTTCAATTATGATCACTGTGTACAATAAAAACTTAAAATTGAGTATAATAGAATTTGTGTCCAGAGTGGGTGCACTTCATCTTTTGTGATGCTGTTATTGAACGGGATTAAATTAGTCCAGTAAGGAGTGTGTCTAGTTTGAACTTTGATGCAGCTATAATTATCGTTGGTTTACATTTATTTGAAAATGTTCAACCGCATGTAGCTGTTGCCATGTGGTTTCTAAGGGCCCTAAATGTTAAGAATGTTTTTCAGCGTTTATATTCAACCTACTCTCTAACTGTTCTAGTTTATTATTCAGTGAGGTTTGTTTTTTTTTTAAGGGAAGGCAGAGGATATATTAGATGCTGAGGACTGTGGTAATGAGTTACCACACACTGGGAGGCTTAAAACAAAAGTTTGTGCTTTCTCATATTAACAGACACTAGAAGTCTGAGATCAGTGTCAGCAAAACTATGTTTTCTGGAAAAATCTGACCAGGTTTTGCTCTTGGCTTCTGATGTTGCCAGTATTTCTTGGTTTTTCTCAGTTTGCAGATGCACATCTTGATCTCTCTCTGTTTCTATTATCACCTGGCATTTTTCCTCCTAGTCTCCTTGCCACATTTCTTCTTATAAGTACTATCAGTAATATTGGGTTAGGTTAATGACTTTTATTTAGTAATACCCCATTTAGACAGAAATTTCAAATAAGGTCAAATTGGCACTGTAAGGTATTGGAGAATTTAGTATCTTAATATTACTTTGGGGAGATACAATTCAATGCATAGTAGAATGCCTTAATTATTTCTTACTGGCTTTTTTAATGCAGTGATCTGAGCCTGGACTGAGAGCTGTGTTTCTTTATTGTTATTATTTTATTGTCCACCCTGCACAGGGTCTGAATTCTCACCTTTGTTTTGTAATGTCCAGGTACGGGAGTAAAGAGAATTTTTGACTTTTACCCAGAAGCAGCTTTCAGCTCACAATCAACATGCCAATAATGATATAAAAGATGGGTGGTCTTTTTTTGGGTGTACTGGCACCACTGAAAGGACTTTAAATTATTTACTCTGCTATCAGTATTTCTCATGAGCACTGGTGGAAGCTTATGGAGCAAAGCTAAGGAATGAATATGAATTCTTATGTCAGGAGTTATACAGCTTCATAGTATCTTTCATTCAGCCTCAGATTTTTCCTTCCAATCTTCTTCCTCTTCTTTTCTTCCTTCTTCTCCTCCCTCCTAAATCCTCTTTAATCCCTCCTCCATCATTCTCTTCCCTTCTTCCTCCCGCCTCCTCCATCCTTCCCCCATCCTCCTTTCCTTTTACCTCTCCCCCCTTCCTCTCCTTTTCCTCTTTCTTCTTTCTCCTTTGCCTTCTCTCTTCTTTTTTGGTGGCCACAAACTTTTTTCATGGTCTCCTGAGAGTGAAACTGCCTCTCATCATTGGATATCGGTTCATTAGTTGTCCTGTGGCCTTATCTCTATAACTCTATAATGAAGATATGTTGGGATTCTTAACGCTGCATATTGAATATGCCAAATGCTGGCCAACTTCAACCATGAGCATGGAAAGGTCAGATTGCAGCTGAATCTCAACAAAAAAGATGTTTATGATAAACAAACTAGTCCCTGATGTTCCATTTGCTCTCAATGGAAAGAATGTCTCTGAATGCAGCAACTATGTGTACCTGGGAGGAGAACTCAACATGAAGAACAACTTGGTTCCAGAACTGTTTAGGAGGAGGAGAGCAGCGTGGAAAGCCTTCAAGAGCGTCAAAGAAGTGGTTAAGAGGATGAAGAACCTATGCTCCGGGCACATCTTTTCGACTCCACTGCTCTTCCTGCACTAACATATTCCTCAGAGACCTGGGCCCTAGGAAAACAGGATGAGAACTGTATGTGGGTATCCCAAAGAGGAATTGAAAGAGCCATGCTAGGAGTATCATGTTTCATTCAAGTGAGAGAAGGAATCCAGAGTTCCGACCTCCGTAGAAGGTCAAGAATCAGGGATGCTGTCTCATTTGCCAAGGTGTAGAAAATCAGATGGGCCGGACATGTAATGTGATTCAGAGATGACCGCTGGCCTAGAGCTGTTACTGACTGGATTCCACGGGATGTCAAAAGACCACGTGGCCGCCCACCAATTAGATGGTCAGACTTCTTTGTCAAAACCCTGAATGAACGATTTCAGGCTCTTCCTCTACCTGGATCGAGCAGATATCATTGGGCTACACTCCCACGCTACAGGGACAAATGGAGAGATTACTGGCGCCCGCTTGAGCAAATCAAAGATTAAGGGGATAACAAGTGATACAAGTGATACAGGTAACATTGGGATTATCTAGTTTTCCCTCATTGTTAAAATGGTAAAATTTCTGTATTATTCTGTACCCAAGAGGAAGTAGAACTGCATTTATGCGCAGTTTATCATCAGATTTGGTCCTATAAATTTTTGTTTGGATTCCATCAGTTTTCATCCTATATTATTGTTTAAATATCACTTATTTCTGGACAGTTTTCTACTGAAATTTATCATTTTGAAGATCTGATGTTGAAAACTTGTATCTCTTGTAGTCCCGCTGATCTTCAATTTTCTCAAGCCGGCGCCAGTAACATCTCCATTTGTCCCTGTTGCGTGCTAGTGCATCCCAGTGATATCTGCTTACTCCAGGAACAGGAAGAGCCTCAAATAGTTCATTCAGGGATTTGACGAAGAAGTCTGACCATCTTGTTGGTGGGCGGCCACAAGGTCTTCTGACGTCCCATGGAATCCAGTTGGTAACAGCTCTAGTCCAGTGGTCAATCTCTGAATCACATTACATGACTGGCCCATCTGATTTTTGATGCCTTGGCAAACGAGACAGCATTCCTGATTTTTGACCGTCGACGGAGGTCAGAACTCCGGATTCCTTCTCTCACTTGAGTGAGACATGATATTCCCAGCATAGCTCTTTCGACTCCTCTTTGGGATAATGTTGAAAACATTGATAACAAATTATATTCTTTGCATCTGGATCAGTCTAGTTGTAAACCATTTGTTTCTCTGCTTAGGATAAATTTAGACTTTACATTTATTCTATAAATTACTCAGAAATGTCTGTCTCAGTTGGACAGCTATACAAAAAAATATTGTAGAATGCCTTATAATCAAGCTTAAATTTATTTCTCACAATTTTCAGAGATATGTAAGTCTAACAAGATCTGGTAAAAGCCCGTTTTCTTACTCATAGAAAGGTTTTTTTGCTATATATTCACAGACAGCAAATGGTCTAGGAATGTTTGAATCACTTATATCCTTTTATAAGGGAACTAATGTCACCCATGAAATCCTCACTTTTCTGTGCAAACCAGTCCTAGATATCATCCTATCGGGGTTTATTTTTCAAGAAATCGATTTAATGGGACACAATATTCATTTTAAAGAATGTTTGTGTTTGAATGTTACTGTCACTCTTTTCAGAACCACTACAATACCTGTATCTGAAGATTAATGACTTACATTAATTGGAGTCTCTCAGATTTACTATTAAGAATAGTGCCTCACTTTATTGTCTTTCATTGCTTTTTCTGGAAATATTGGTGGTCACATATTGGACTTCCCTATTCTGTCTTTTATGTTTTGTATTATTTGATAAAATTGTATTTTTTAAAACTTTTTATGACAATCCTTTTTTTTAGAATAAAGTTAGTGTGCTACTTTTATAACTTGTTTGTTATTACATTTTAAAGCATTTTATGTCTGTTTTCATTTTATGTTTATTTTCTTACAGTTTATACCTATGATTTTATTAACTGAGTCTTCTGGTGTCTTGTTATAATGTTTATGGTTACTGCTGAGCCTTGCTTGTGATGGATCATTTCTTTATGTGTTTTGTAATTTTGAAATGTGATTTTGTATTTCTTGGGGCTTTAACCATGGGAATCCTGTCTGGATGAGAATGAGAGAGTGTCCTTCCAGATTTATGTTTGCTTATTACTGGGCACCCTAGGGGCACAAATAGCTAGAGATTAGTTTTATATTATATTTTTCCTTCCAAGATCCTGGACCAGGTAGATAACATTATTTTAAAATGAAGCCTATAGTTCTTTTACTTTTTAAAATATGTTTTAGGGCAACCGATTTTTTTTAAATGGTAATAAAAAATGTTTTTTCCTCACTGAAAATATCACAGACATTATTCATCCAATAAATCCATACAGAGCAATAGCTGACATTCAAATAATCGTGTCCCAAATATGGATAAAAAATAATATTGTCGAATTCATCTTTGATAGGGTTAACAGATAAAAATAAAGAAAAAAGAAAACTAATAAATAGAAGAAATCCTTTGTAATTGCAATACAGAAAAATTAAAAGCATCAGCATAATATCCTTGAAATGAATTTTCAGAAAGTAGTGGGATTTCATTTCTCTATTTAACTTCTTTCAGTCTTTCTAATATTCCAATTCTGAGAATACTTCCATGCCTAATGCGTTCTCTCTATCATATTTTTTCACTCTTTAGCCTTTAGTCCTATGTTTTAATAAGATTTTACAGTCCATCCCATACAAGTGTGACTATGCAAAGAGATAAAATTTCAGAGCAAGTAAATTGCATGGAAAAAATTAATAGAGGCAAACCACACACAATACAACGGAGTCAGTGACAATTCTCTTTAAATATATGGCTACTTCCTTTAGGATAACCTTTCAACAAGAAGAAAACATTTTTTTAAGTTGCCTATATTATAAATGGCATGAATAAATAATCTAAGATTAAAAGGTATAATATGCCCTTTGTAAGGGGCAATATTAATTTTTGGATCACCAAATTAGTTACTCTTGCAACTCATTTTTATGTAAGCTTAACATATAAAAGCATAATATAGCATTATAGACCATAATATGTCTCTGGTACATAAGAATCAAGATTAGCTGATTTTTAGAAGTCAGTTCACTGAGTGTTCCAAAATAAGAGCTTATGTGGGAGGATTATATTAAAAAACAACAAAACCCCCAATTCATGAATACACGATTTGCATTCCACTGTGTTCCAGGATTACAAGAAGCCTATAAAAGCCCAAGAATTATTTCTAATTTTTTATAATCCATGTTTGTGTTTCCCAAATCTCTTATGAAAATCAGGCCAATTATGTCATCCTCTAAATGAGTTGTACCAGTAATATGTAAGATTTTTGGTTGAATCAGACCATCTATTTGTATGACACTACACTAGAATAAATGTTGAAATGAATTTCTACAATACTTTAGAGTTGCTTACTTTTACCTTGACCATAAAGGTGGTAAAAGTGCAGTTGCTATTACTAACATTTTCCATCTCTCATTAGTTTTCTCTACACATTTGTTTGCATATGCCTTAGGTTGTGCTGACATGCATCAGGGACTATCAATTGAACTATTTACTATTTACCACTAGAAAAAAGCTTCATGAAAAAGGAGTATTTAAACTCTACACTCACCTCAACTATGGACATGGGGGTTTCCAAAGCCTACTACTTGACTAATTTCATTTTAACTAAATCCCTTTACCATGACAAAGGCAAAATCCTGTTATTCTACCTGGATCCATAGGTTCAACCTGTGATTAAGTAGGAGGGACTTTATGGCATATAGGTTCCTTAAAAAACAAGAGTATGAAATTGAAGAAAATGAAGTTGTCTACTTTAATAAAGTTCTGTGAAGTAGTGATATATTATTTCCATAATATAAAAAAGAAAGAGATATCAGGAAAATTTTGTGAAAAATGCAGTTTAAAATAAAAATAAAATACCTGATAGAAAGTAAACA
This sequence comes from Sorex araneus, assembly GCF_027595985.1. Lineage (NCBI taxonomy): Eukaryota > Metazoa > Chordata > Mammalia > Eulipotyphla > Soricidae > Sorex > Sorex araneus. The sequence continues at coordinate 167,694,698 of NC_073305.1, forward strand.
TAAACCTAATTGCTCATCAATATCTTTCAAAACCTGCAAAAAGAAAACTACAAACAAACCAACACCAAAAAAAAAAATCCCAAATCAAAAACAAAAATAGATAGAACTTCCCCCCAAAATATTTTACTTGGCCCCTGCATGTGTGCACCCCAGTCCCAGTGACTGCACCCTAAGTTGCCCCAGCATCCTGTGGTCAGGGCACCCTGCCCCCCGCTATTGGCTTCCAGTGTCTCCATCCTTCTCTTCAGGTGCGCCAACGTTCCTGATCCAGTGCCACTGTCCCCGATTTTTGGACCCCCTCCACAGCCGACAGAAAGTGTGGGCTCTGCAGTAGCAGGCGTGGCTTCTGAACAGGAGGTGTGGCCTCCTGGGGTGGCCCTCCCCCTCCTAGCACTCTGGACTCACATCTCAATCCGTATTACCTAATTCTGTGAAGAACTCCCTGGCTATCTCAAACACAATAGGCCAATAGTCCACTAACCTATTTCAATTCTACTAGAATATAAGTCTATTCCAATTTTACCAAAATACGGATGAACACAAGAAGCTGTATAAACCCAATATAAAAAAAAACACATCCTCTGAACCTTCACTATAAGTCACAGAGAAATACCTGAGAGGAAGGATGTGCTGTAGAAGGGGGAAAAGGCGACCACAATTGAACGAGCTCATCAAGAAGCCTTTTTCACAGTAATAGGGAACAGTGCTAGTGATTTGGAAGGTCTCACATCCACACAACCACAACAACATGAAGAAATAGTGCAAATCCCCACCATGAGGAAAGGGTGAAGAAATGAGTCCAGAAACCTGAACAGGGGTTACCCACAAATACGATCTCTCCGATAAAGAATTCAGAGATGATATGCTGAGAATATTCAATGAACTCAAAGAAACAGTAGAGCATTCATCTACTCAATTAAAGAGGACATGAAAGAAATAGTAGAAAGAACAGCCAAGAAAATACAGGAAGAAATGAGAGCAAAAATTAAAAAGCTACAATCAGCAGTGTCACTAATAAAGAACTCAGTAGATGAAATAAAAAACTCAGTGGGTGCCCTCAACAGTAGAATTGCTACAGCCGAAGACAGAATCAGTGAGCTTGAAGACGAGCTGCAAAAAGTTTTCAGGCAACAACAAACAATGGGGAAAAAAAACCTCAAAATAGCTCTAAGGTGAATCAGAGACCTAGGGAATGGTGCCAAAAGGAAGAACATTATAATCTTCTGAGTACCAGAAGGACAGGGAGGGAACCCCAGTGAAAAAGCCATAGTTAAAAAAAAAATCATTGCTGAAAAGTTCCCAGAACTGGAGAATGCAGACATCCAGATCCAAGGAGCATGAAAGGTGCCAGGTAAAAAGAGACCCTAATGAAAACACTCCAAGATATTTTATAGTCAGAATGATGGATGCCATGGGTAGAGACACAATACTGCAAGCAGCAACATCAAAGAAGTAAGTCACATACAAAGGAGCACCCCTTAGATTTACAGCAGACCTATCTGAGGAAAACCTCCAAACCCGAAGATAACAGTGGAATATAGTGAAAAAAAATCAATAAAATGACACCTCACCAATAACACTTTATCTGGCTAAACTCTCACTCAAACTCGAAGGAACAATATATTTCATAGATAAACAACAGCTCAGGCACTTCATAGACTTAAGAACAAACTTAAAAGAAGGACAAAAGGGGCTACTTCAAGATAAGAAAAATCCCACAAGCACCACAAAACCCCTACAGAAAAATGGCATAAAATCCCATAACAATAATCTCTTTCAATGTCAATAGTCTAAATGCACCAATTTAGAGACAAAGAGTGGGAAAATAGATCCAGAAACTGAACCCAACATTCTGCTGCCTACAAGAAACATCTGAACAGTCAGAACAAACACAGAATCAAAGTTAAAGGCTATCCTTTAAAATAATCATACAAGAAAACAGCTCCCTCAAAAAAGCCGGGGTGTCCATACTGTATCCAACAACAAAGATTTCAGGTGGAAAAAGATTAGAAGGGACAGCGAAGGCCATTTTTTATTAAAACAAGTTTATGTAAAGCAGGAAGAAATCCTCTCCTAAACATATGCACACCCAACGTGCTAGATACCCAAAGTATCTAGATTGACCAGCTAGATACTTAAAATAGCTGTTAACGGATTTTAAGGAAGACATTGCTAGCAACACAGTAGTAGTTGAAGACTACAACACCACCTTATCACGTCTGGATATATCAAGAAGATTAAAACTCAGCAAGGAAACACTTGCTTGAAGGAAAAAATAGAAGAGAGAGGGCTAATAGATTTATACGGGGCTTTACATCCCCAGAAAAAAGAATATACATTCCAGTGCACGTGGAACATTTTCTGTAAAAAACTTCACACGCCAAAAGATGTGTGTTCATGGGCTCTCCCGGTGGCTCTGGCTCATCACCCAGGGTCGGTGCTCTGGAGCCACTGTGGCTTCTGAAGTATGGAGTGTATGGAATGGATCGGGATGGCCGTTGACCAAGGGCAGGCGAAGGAAGAATGTGGACCAAGCTGGTTGCTGATTAGTTACCGTTTATTCAATCTTCCAACTTTCTCATCTCCCGCACTTGCAGCTCCCTTCTCTCTCTCTCTCGATCTACCCCAGCCTCTTCTCTCTCCCATCTCTGGATCTGCTGCAGCCTTCTAGCCTACACCCAGCCAGGTAGCAAAATCAACATAAGAAAGCCCTTCCTGAGGGCAGGGCATTCCAAAGCCCTTCCTGACTCTTAAGTTTTTTTTCTTTCCTTAGTCCAAACACTTATTAACATCTTAATACTAGTTATTTTTGTATGGACATAGCAAGAGATAAATTGAGGCTTGTAGGGCAGCTCTCCTGGCAACATCTTGCCACAGTCTCAGACTACAGCACTCAGGCCAGATTAATCATTCCTCACCCTAGCAGGGTCCAAATCTAGTTATTACTGTTTGGATCATGACAACATTTGTCCATGACCAAGCTCTTAACTTATAGTTAAGCATTAGGCACTTTGACCAGGCCCATCTTGATGCCAGGGTAGCACACAACTCACCGCTTGCCCTGGGTCCGTCTCATCCCTCGTCGGGACCCTGCTTTTGGGTGTGGTAGGAAGTAAGTAAGGGCAGCTGAGGCTTAGGTCGAGAGAACAGATGCCCAGGAGGAAAATATCATATAGAGTCAAAATGTAACTCCCAGGTTACAAAAGCATAGCATTTGCTAAGTCTTCCTGTGTCCATACAAAAAGGACATTGCTCTGAATAAACTATGCAAAGGACTCAAGGAGAAGAGAAAAACAATATTTACAAGTCAACAGAACACTAAGAAAGAAGCTACAAATAAACAAAGAGGAATGGGAGCACTGTAATGGGAGTAACCCAATAAACCTAAACTACCTGAGGCTATGTTATCCTACAATTTTCCAAGATAGACAACATGCTGGGCCACAAAACATACCTCAAAATAATTAGGAAGATAGAAATTGTATCAACTATCTTTTCAGACCCCAATGCACTGAAGATAGAAGTTAATCATGCACAGAAGCGGAAAAACAAATTAAATAACTCAATGTTGAATAACAAGTAGGTCAGAGAGGAAATCAAGGAAGAAATCAAAAGATATTTGGAAACAAATGAGAATGAAGACACAAGCTACCAGAACCTGTGGGATGCAGCTAAAGCTGTGTTAAGGCGAAAATTTATAGCCCTGCAAGCATATCTCAGGAAGGTAAAAAAGGCCCACATAAATAGCTTGACCTCACAGCTCAAGATATTAGAAAAGGACCAACAAAAGGAGCCCAAACCAGGCAGAAGGAAAGAAACAAAAATAACTTAGAGCAGAAATCAATGACATGGAAACCCAAAACACAATCTGAAATATCAATGAAACCAAAAGCTGGTTCTTTGAGAAAATAAACAAGATTGATAAACTACTAGCAAGACTCACAAAGAAAGAGAGAGAGAGAACCACAATAAACTGAATCAGAAATGAAAAGGGGGACATCACAACAGAAACCAAAGAAAGTCAAAAGATAATCAGAGACTACTTTGAAAATCAGTATGCTATGAAACAAGAGAACCTAGAAGTGATGGATACATTCATGGATTCCTATAACCTCCCAAGACTGAACCAAGGTCATTTGGAATACCTGAATAGACCTATTACTATCAAGGAAATTGAAATTTTAATAAAAGTCTTCCTAAAAACAAAAGCCCAGATGGACTCACCAGCAAATTCTTCCAAACATTTAAAGAACACCTATTGCCAGTTCTTTTCAAGTTTTTCCAGGAAATTGAGGAAACAGAAACATTCCCAAACAGTTTCTATGAGGCACGTATCACCTTAATACCAAAAGCAAACAGAGACACCACAAAAAAAAGAAAATTACATCTCTGATGAACACAGACAAGAAGATACTCAATAAAATATTAGCAAATAGAATCCAGCAACTCATCAAAAAGATCATACACCATGACCATGGGATTCATCGCGGGGATGCAAGCATGGTTTAACATTTGGAAGTCAATCAACATAACCCGTCATATCATCAAAAGAGAATATAAAAACCATATGATCATATCAATAGATTCAGAAAAAGCATTTGGTAAGATCTAGAACCCGTTTATTATGAAAACTCTCAGCAAAATGGGTATAGAAGGGACCTTCCTTATATAGTCAAAGCCGTCTACCACAAGCCTATGGCAAGCATTATTCTCAACTGGTAATATCTAAGAGCCTTCTCTATAAGATGAGGGAAAAGACAAGGATGCCTATTATCACCATTTTTGTTCAATATACTGCTGGAAGTACTTGCAATAATGGTTAGGCAAGAAAAAGATATTAAGGGCATCCAGATAGGAAAGGAAGAAATCAAACTTTCACTGCAGATGATATGATACTATATTTAGAAGAACCCAAAGCCTCTACCAAGAAACTTTAAGAAACAACAGACCAGTATAATAAAGTCGCAGGCTATCAAATCAATGCCCAAAATTCCATGGTTTTTCTATATGCAAATAATGAGAGAGAAGAATGTGACATGAAAAAAATCAATCTCTTTCACAATCATGCCTCAGAAAATCAAGTACCTTGGAATCAGCTTAACTAATCAAGAAAAGGATCTGTACAAAGAAAACTATAAAACATTACTTCACAAAATAAAAGAGTACATAAGGAAATAGAAAGATATACCTGATCATGTATTGGGAGAACTAACGTTGTCAAAATGGCAATACTCTTGAAAGCATTAAACAGATTCAATGTGATCCCTATAAAGAAACCCATGACATTTTTTCAAATTACTGAATAAAACACTTCCGAAATTCCTATGGAACAACAAATCCCCACGGATAGCTAAAGAAATTCTGGGGAAAAATAAGATGGGAGGCATAACTTTCCCCAACCTCAAACTCTACTGCAAAGTGATAATAATTAAAACAGCATGGTACTGAAACAAAGGTAGAGCTGCCGACCAATGCAACAGGGTTGAATATCCTCACACACACCCTCAAATATATGATAATCTAATCTTTGATAAGGGAGCAAGAAATGTGATGTGAAGCAAGGAAAGCCTCTTTAACAAATGGTGCTGGCAAAACTGGATAGCTACATGCAAAAAAAATGGGCTCAGACCTCTACCTAACACCATGCGCAAAAGTCAGATCAAAATGGACTAAAGGCCTCAACATCAGAACAGAATCTGTAAGGTACATTGAAGACAAGGTTGGCAAAACCCTCCCCGACACTGAAGCTAAAGATATCTTCAAAGATGACTTGCCACTGACATCTGCACTTGTATTTTCATTCCATCACTGTTCACAATAGCCAGAATCTGGAAAAAACCGGAGTGCCCAAGAACAGATGACTGGTTAAAGAAACTTTCTTACATCTACATAATAGAATATTATGTAGCTGTTAGAAAAGATAGAGTCATGTATTTGCATATAAGAGGGTTAACTTGAAGAGTATCATACTAAGTGAAATGAGCCAGAAAGAGAGAGACAAACATAGGCAGATTGAACTCATTTGTGGAATATAAAGTAATAAAATCGGAGACTAACACCCAAAGATAGTAGAGACAAGGAACAGGATTGCTCTACGGGCTGGAAACTGGCCTCACATGCTGGGGTAATAGGCAGTTCAGATAGAGAAGGGACCACAAACTAAAGGATATTTGGAGGACCTGGTAGGGATGGGAGATGTTTACTGAGAGTAGACTATAGACCGAACATGATGGCCACTTAATACCTGCAATGCAGACCATAGTACCCTAAAGGAGAGAGAGAATAAACAGGGAATCTGCCTGCCCCAGAGAGGGGGGTGGTCTGAGGTCATGGGGGGGATGTGGAGGGCATATTGACTGAAACATAAGGGTGAAAGTTTGCAAGTTTGTAACTGTATCTCACAGTGATTCATTAAAACAAAGTAATAATAATAAAAAATAAAAAGGATATTTTACTTAATTAGTGATGGTGAGTGTTATCACCTTTTGGCCCAGCATTAAAATTCATTAAGTGTGGATAAAATAAAATGCTACAGTTTTTATTCTAATATTCCACTTAGATGTGGCTAGAGTCATAGTAGAGCAGGTAGGCCACTTTCCTTCCACACTGCTGACCTGGGTTCAAAACACATCACCCCCCATAGCCCCTAATGCACCTGCAGGAGTAATTCCTGAATGCAGAGCCAGTAGTAACACTTGAGCATCACCTGCTGTCACCCAAAAAGCAAAAAATAAATAAACAAAATTAAATTTGAAAAATATGACAATATTATTTAGCCTTATTGGACATGTAAAAAATCAGTTTATAAAGAATGTAGCAAGCGATGATCAGTTTAAAATAAATTTGATGTTAGGTGTTAAACATCAAAGGCAGTTGATATTAATGATAAAATTCTTTATATTTTGTATACATTTTAAAATTACTTATTACGTGGATGTATATATACTATATCAAGTTATAATCAAATGAGAAACAAAAGATCAGAAAATGAAATAATCTCTAGAAAAACATAAACCTTGATTATTTTTAAAATAATAGCACTGATGTAGCACTGTCGTTTCTTAGTTTATTGATTTGCTTGAGCAGGCACCAGTAACGTCTACAGTATGAGACTTGTTGTTGCTGTTTTTTGACATGTCGAATACGCCATGGGTAACTTGCCAGGCTCTGCTGTGTGGGTGGGATACTCTTGGTAGCTTGTCGGGCTCTCCGAGAGGGATGGAGGAATTGAACCCGGGTCAGCCGAGTGCAAGGTAAACTAATACTCGCTATTCTATTACTCCAAATAATCAATATAGACATTGTATCATGGACTTTTAAAGGAAAATGGTGATTTTGAATATCGAAATTTACAATGGAGTATACTAATGTTATCACATTGTGATATTGTACACTTGACCGATTGTTCCTACTTTGTCTTATTTAGCCTGCTGGATGTTATTTAAACTCTCTGTTGTTTATACCACAGGTGTATACAACTTTGTCAGAGGCTGTGAAAAATGAATCACAATTTAAAGCCAGTTAATAAAATCCAAATAATAAATATGAGAAGAGATACAGTTAGTAGTTTGAGGAGAAGGAGCATTACCAGATAGTACAGGAGATAAGCTGCTGACCTTGCATGCAGCTGACCTTTGTTTAATTCTGGCCACATATGGTCCACTGAACACTACCAGGAATGATCCTTGAGCACAAAGCTAGAAATAACCCCTGAGAAACTCTAGGCATGCCCCCAGACACGAAATGATAATAATAATGATGATGATAGTAACAAGAGAAAAAAATTGAAAACCTATAATAGATAAGCTAATGTTATATCTTGATTGTTATTATAAATCTATATTCCCTGCACTAGAGATATTTTATAGTTTATAAGTAAGCTACTACTGAAAAAAATAATTTGAATAAGTTGAAAAGGCAAAATTAAATTGAAAATATATTCAATCTGGATCATTCAAATCATAAGAACATCATGCATGCTCTCAGCCTAGTGATTTTGGGGATGATTCAATCATACAGTGCTAAAAAGTGAAACAATTTTGAGAATTTCAATATCTACTTCTTATATTATTTAAATAGGCAGTTTGTGTGATCATCAAATTGGAGATCTCAAGCTTACTAATTTTATGTACTCAATTCGATATTCCAAAAGTTTTACTATAAAGTTATATCAAAAGGATTATTTTATTAATGAGAAGAATCATGGACATTAAGTACAAAAATATATTTGACAATGATAAATGTGTATTTTTCTACTGAAATCACTAAGATTTGCATGAAATCATTAATCTGTCTTTCCCATATCAATGTTCTTAAACTCTTCATTACATAGAAAAGAACACCGTGTACTGTTTTTTATAAACAAGTCATAAACAGTTGGCTCTTTCTTAAAATAATTTTAGATGAGCAGAATTTAAACATGTTTTATGTTCTTATCAAACTTACTTGCTCTCTTTTCAATTAACAACGTGTATTGGTAGTATCACAAAAGTGAAATTTAAAAAATGATGACAGATTTTGTTTTAGCCATTATTAGATCTCCATCTTATCAAGTTGTATCTAGAATTAAATTAATCCTTTTACATAATAACATTGAACTGAAAAGTAGAAGACAAAGTGAAATATGCTGTCAGTGTCTGAGGCAGTGCTAAACTTCCTGCTTGCTGAATTTTCCAATAGCCAGGTGAAGATAGCGCAGAATTATTATTTATCTTAATATAAACAGAAGAGTCACTTCTGTCATTTGCTTTTTTTGGGGAATGGTGCCTGGAGTTCTTGCCCTGGGGCTTCTGGGGACCACATGAATTTCTAAGGATTGAATCTGTGTAGGGTTCATGGAAGGCAAGTGTCCGAGTACCCATCATATTGTACCAGCCTCATCATTGCTTTTCCATATGTAAATAAAGTGCTTCCTTCGAGATTCAAAACAGTCTGTCTTGCTGTTCTTATCTGCATTGTTTGGAAGGTCAACAATGGTAAGCCAGAAGGTGATGTTGTGATCACTTTATTTTTTGAATGTTCAAATGATCTTTCTAAAACAATGTCTCCAAAAGCAGCACAGCTAGAGGAACTTGTCAGTACCTGGGAAAGACCCAAGTACTAACTTATTTGTTACTTGGGTCTGAAATCCCAGGTGTGTCAGATTGAGCACATAATCAATTTATGTCATTGTATTCTGTTTGTTTTTTCTTATATCTATTTAATAGAGCTAAGAAACTTATGTAAAAATAATCATGTTCCTTCACAGTTATTTTCTAAAACAAAATTTAAAATAGTACAAAATTAGATTTCTTATTGATGTTTGATCATCCTGGAATGTTTTAATAATATGAAAGCAGTAAGACTGATGAAAGATAAAGTGATATGGCAATACAATATTAAATGTCAACTGAACTGCTGCATTATCTTCTTTTTAATTTTTTAAAAGGCTAAAGTTGGCATGGATATAACCACCGCTTATGAGTAACTTTATAATTTATGACCTTGTGCAACATTGCTATATGATAAATCTTCTTTAAGATGTTGCAAGTCTTTAAACTATTTAAAGATTTATCTGTCAGTGATGTTTATTAAATTATTATATATAATCATTACTTATGTTTTTCAAATAATTAAATATGCAATTTCATTATATATAAATAGATAAGACATGGTAGGGATATTATTAAAAAGAATAACCTATCATTATTGTCAGCAAAGCTAAATTTCAAAGATTCTATTTCTTCAATACTGATCATGTTAAACTAAAATAAAATTAATAAGTCAAAATATACTGACATCTTATTTTAATTATGATGTAATGCAATTTATTATTTTTGAAGTCCATTTACATCCCCGTATCAAGTCCTCCAATTCCAGAGGTGGTTATTTTAAAGAATCCTGGTTAACTTAATGACATCTATGTTCTTAGATGTTAGAACTGAGTTTCCCAGGACTAAAGAACAATCCAAAGACCACCTATCTTACCTTGATTCCTACTTAGTCATTCAACACTATCAACATTTTAAAAACAAAATTGACTCTTTCTTGAGACTTCAATATAGAAATATGAAAACATCTACAAACTGGCAAAAAAGATACTTGTAATCCTTGTTGCCATTCTTTGCCTTACTGCTGAAACCAACAGTAGACTGACATTTTTCCCAGCCAAGTTCTTAGCCCACTTAAACTATAAACTCCAAGTTAGGGCTTTATGTAGCAACTCACTGAGATTAGTGCCCCACACATGTTGCTTACCACCATGGTGATGATTCCTTGCAAAAGAGCAAATGAGAAAACACAATAATTAGGGTAAACTGGAATTTGAGGCAGATGTGTAAACAGTTCAGTCACAGGTCTGGGCTCAATGGAGTTATCAGCCACTAAAAACCAGTGACTTGATTTCCTTCACTGGCAGCTTTCAACTTCCTCTGTGTGAGACAAGCAGGTTTCATAGCAGTGGGACTTGTCTGCCAAGCCTGTTGGATTCTATACATTCAACAGCCAGAAATCAGGACCAGGCTTGATTAGAAGCTTGAATTTCCTATCCAGAGCAGTAAACAGTACATCGACTAGCATTTCCCCCTCTTTTCATTTAAAAATACAGATGGAATTTAGTTGCAAGAGCATTGCTCAATCCCCTACCATCTCAATGAGTTCATACTGTGTAAATATTGTGATCTTAATAAATAAATACTGAAGCACAGCTGGCGCCAGCAAGATATCGCTGTTAGGTTGCTGTGGCCCTGTTATCACCAGTGGGTGTTGCTAATTATTCTGAGAACTGAGGTTCTGGCATAGGAGGAAAAAGGAATGCAGAGGAATCAACAGAGGTTGAAACAAAAATAAAACATTGTTTGTTTCGGTCCTTGTCAAGGGCAATCCACCCTTGTGAAAACAAGAGATTCCTATACCAGAGGTATGCGCTGGCTGCTCTTCTCAGTAAAAAATGATTTAACAACATTATTTATTTCAGCCTGTGATAGCATTCCAGCTTATTAAAATTCACACCACTTTTTTGTCAGGGCAAGAGGAGGTAATTGGGGTGTTGGAAGGATAGCCATGTGAACCAACTGTCTTAAATGAATGAATTTGCAGAGAAAATTTCCCCCTACCTTCCTCCTTTTCCACCAAGTGTGTTAAAGACCCAGCTTTGCACATTGTACACAAAGGAGGCTCATTGTATGTAACTCTCTTGACTTAAGAAAGCAGATGCTCTTTAGACACATTGTCCAGTGGAAGAGAAATTGCATATGAATCACTATATTCTTTTGAGAAGAAGCTCAGGTTAATTTTTAATTGCTGGCAGCAGGGTAGACCTGATGACCACAGCATTCCTCTCAGGTAGTGCGGTGCTGGCTCATCAAATTATTTCTGCCTCTCAAGTAATGATTTTTGACTTTGAGCCCAATGGATAAGCACAGGGAGTCCCCTTAAAGGGCAACTGGCATTACTTTGTGCTGTTATGTTAAAGAATCTACTCTCAATTACTGCTCTCAGCATTTCATTACACAACAGGGAAGTGTGACTTCAGAGAAGGCAAATTATCAGTCAAATTCTTTTCCCTATTTCTCCCTAAATCTCATCTTCTCCCTGGTGTTACTGTTGGCAACCCTTTTCCCAACCTCCTCCCTTCATTGTTAAGAGGCTTTAGATTCTAAGGAATGGTTTGGAGCCAACCGTGACTCACACAGGGCCATTTCTGTGCCCTAAAATCTATTACGGGTCCTGAGACTGTTGGCAATCCCCTGCTGCTTTATTCAAAAATGTCTCAACAGGAGGCAGTAGATTTTGGAGAATGTTTGTCCCAGGGAAGAAAAGCATTCAATACTCACTAAAACTTAGGGATGTTTCCATCAGGCAGAGGATGTTTAGAAGGAACTTGTGTGGCTCAGTTATTCTTGCCTGTCACATTCTGCATCGTGAATAAAACTATAAGCCAGATAATAAAGCTATTAGTGCCTGAAACCTTAGATTTGTTTTGACTAATCCTATCTGAATGTTTTTTCTATAGTTGCCTGCTTGAATCACTTTATTAGTAAAGTGATATTCACTTCAATTAAACAGAGAACACAATTAGCATCTTGCATGGTTCTCAGGCATAACAATCATTGATGCCAGGGGCACAATTCAAAATGGCAATTATTTTCTTGTGGGATATGTATAAGAATTGGGCATTGTACTTCTTAAAGTTTGGACAATGCCATTGCCATTCTCTTCCCCTCCCCCCCACTTCTCTCTCTCTCTCTTTGCTTTTTGGGTCACACCCAGCAATGCACAGGGGCTACTCCTGGCTTTGCACTCAGGAGTTACTCCTGGTGGTTCTCAGGGGACCATATGGGATGCTGGGACTCGAACCCGGGTTAGCCGTGTGCAAGGCAAATACCCTACCTGTTGTACTATCGCTCCAGCACCTCTCTCTCCTCTCTCTATCTCTTTCTCTCTCTCTCGGCTACATTTGATTTCCAAATCACATCTTTGTAAAAGTGTATCATCAAAATGAATATAGTAAGATCTAATGTTCTAGTAGTTTTTATGGTATATCTACATTCCATTGTCATTTAAAATAAGGTTTCACCCTGAGTTTCTTTGTCCAATTAAAACCAAAGATTCTGAGGTTATTTTTTTAAGAGTTTGGCTTTGACCTATCTTGAGCATCTATGTGGTATGAAAATTTTACTATGACAAAGCAGTCTCTTCCATTTTGTATTTTAATAAATTTTGATTTGCCACTAGGCCTAGATCTTTTTGTAAAATGTATTCTTTAAATTAACAATGTTTATTAAAGTCATATAAATTCATCATATTCATTTTCTTTTGGATTGTTGAAAAATAGCAGTGAACTCAGCCATTATAACATATGTGATTTGAGGTATGTCATCAATCATGAAATGTTACTTCTTATACAACATTTATCTTTATCATCCAAATAAAAATTAAACAAAATACTTTGGCAATATGAAGATTAGGATACCAACCTTAACTAATTTGAAAGAATTGAGAATCCTGGGTCCTATGGCTTTATTTTTGTTCTGTTGCTTCTCTGAAATTACAAGCTGTAATGCACAAGTGGGTATCCTTAAGGGAATTATTGCATCCTTGTTAGGATATAGGACTGCACACTGTGACTATTTTATAATTGTCATGAGTGAAATGTACTAGCTTTCAAATATTAAACTTGTGAGAAAGAGAAGACTCCCATGGGCCCCTAGCATGCTTGGAATAGTACATTAGGAAGCACGATTCTCAAGCAAGTTTGTACTACTTACTCATCCCTGTAGGTAATTCTCTACATATCCAGGTGGCTGGATTATTGCTGCCTTTCTACTTTTTTTTTGCCAATTATGTCAAAGAATTTGCCTTGTATGTTGTCCCTCAGCAAGGATGCAATCTAGAGGGAGAATCAAAAACTAACCTATGAGTTTCAAGATTACTATGTATTATCAGTCTTTTTCCTGTTATTTTTTTATATTTGCTTTATTTTGTCTTAATTTTTCCAGAATATTAAAAGTCTCATTTCAAAGGGAAATAATGTTAAAGAAAAATTTTCAGCGTTTTCAAAGATAATAAGAGAACAGGACAAACACATTACTAATATAAACTATTTAAAAATTTTAATTATTAAAATCACATTATATGGTGTTGGAATAATAGTATAGTGGATAGGGTGCTTGCCTTGCATGCCAATAACCCAGGTTCTATTGCTTACACCCCTAAGGACCCCTGTGGAGAGCCTCCATGGGACCATGCTTTGTAGCGTTCTTTGTAATCAACACCTGTGTGCTTCGAAAACAACTCCTAATAAGGAAACAGGATGTCTTGCCACGCCCATAAGCTGTAACTAACCTATCAGCTGCAGACACTTGGGCATAGGGAGGCAGCGAGGGGTAAAAAGGAGGGAAGCTGCCTAGCTAGGTATGGGATTCCTCCTCCTTCGTCCCTAGTTCCTCTTCTTTCCCATTTTGCATAAGAAGGTCTCTGAATAAATCCGTGCCAGAAGAATCTCTGGGTTGCGTGATTTCTTACAGACCCCCAAGACAACAGGATTGATCCTTGAGAGTATAGTCAGGAAATAAGCTCTGAGCACCAGTGGGTGTTGCTTCCCCAAAACACAAACAAAACCTATTACACTTTTATGTACTAAAATGCTTTTCAGTATACTATTTAATGTCAGAAAAATTTAAAATAATGTTTATTTTCCATTCTATGCCTCTTTCCTAAGACATGTTCACTTTTCTGTACTTCAGAAGAATTCTGAGTTGGTTTTTGAAATCATAGTAATAATCATAATCAGAATTATGATACTACAATTAGATATTAATTTAAATGATTATATTGCTTCATAGAAGTGCAATATCTTATAATATTAACTGTGACATTTTATCTAGGTCAATTTTTATTATAAAACAATCGACCATCAATTATTTCACAAACAGGTTACATTACTCAGAGGAGTATATGTTTCTCATATTACATCATTTTCTCCAATCATAAGAACCATATTAAAAAACAGGACAATGAAACTGTGTCTACTCATGTCTTACATCACCACTATATATATTTCATACTTATAAAGACCAAATAAATTATTTTCTAATAACCAAAATTTGACATTATTTATTAAATTATCTCACATTTCCATGCCCTCTACTCTATTGCAAATTTGTAAAATTTTCTAGTTTTCTAGTGGTTAGTCAAATACTTTCTCAGAGAGTTCCCTAGTCATCTCTTTATACAAAAACGTAAATAGAATAAAAAGAAAACACAAACAGTGCACAGTAAAACAAATATAATACAATCTGAGTGAGAAACATCCAGAATAAGTAGAAAAGCATTTGGTAGAGCTGTGCTGTGAGTTTCCTTGGCAAAACTTTGGAAACACACTGAAAGACAGAATTATTAATGAACAGCTGGGTAAACAAGTGTAAGTGGGAAGAAGGATTGACAATATTATGAATAAAACCTCAATTTTGCGAATTTACAGTATTAAGAACTGTTTGCACTTATGAAACAGAAAGCGGATTTGTAAGATGTAAATCTAAGTTCAGCTGATGTGAATGAGGGATACATGTGGGTTGGGAGGAGAATATAACCTGTTTCTTGAGGGATAAACCAAGGCTATTCCATTGGGTACTGTTAATCACATGAAGAATTTGGGTATGTTTGGGATTTATTTGATTACTCTGTTAACTTTGAGACACATGGGACCTAGTAAAGAGATAATACAGAAAAATAGGAGATAGATGATTAAACTCATAGGATGTGAGTCAGGACACTTAGCAGCCATGTGAAAGCTTGAAAGAAGGCCTGGTACAAAAGAGTCCTTAAGAAACTGGAGCTAGCACAGCGGGTAGGGTGTTTGCCTTGCATGCGGCGGACCTGGGTTAGATTCCCAGCATCCCATATGGTCCCCTGAGCACTGCCAGTGGTAATTCCTGAGTAAAGAGCCAGGAGTAACCCCTGTGCATAGCCAGGTGTGATCCGAAAAGCAAAAAACAAGAGTCCTTAAGTTCCCTTGACCTGGTTTGGAAAGGTCTACATTATGGATTCTCAGAGCTAACTCAAGCCCCAGTGTGTGTAAAAAGACAGTGCAAAGGAATAATTAAGGTGCTGTTCATGTAAAAATTGGATAGCGAATGGTAATCCAGATTTGGCATACAAGGTATGATCATTTAAAGCCTCAAAATAAAAAGTCTAAATGTTCATTTCATAGCCACCAGCAAGCCATAGCTTTAAAAAAAAAAAGTTGACATTTATTCTTGCAAACCAATAAATAACTTAAATTGGTTCCCAAAAGAAATTTTTAATCCTCCTATTTATATATTGCTCAATTTTGAAAATTTTTCTTCATTTTGGGGCCACAACTGGCAGTGCCCCAAGCTTACTCCTGCCTGTGTGCTCAAGGATCACTCCTGGCTACGTTCAGGGGACATAGGGGTGCCAGGGGTAAAACCTGGATCAGCTGTGTGAAAAGCACAGCTTACCTGCTGCACTTACCTTTCTGCTTCCAGTTTTGAACTTTTCTATGCTCTATCAGGAATATCAGAATTGTTCTACCTCTCAGAACATCACATCTCCATAACAATAACCATTTGAACATAATCAATTCTTTATTGTTTTTATGAGTCATACCTGGCAATGTTCAAGTGTTATTCTTGTCTTTACACTCAGAAAATATTCCTGGTGGTGGTCAGGGGAACCATATAAGATACAGATATAGATCCCAGGTTAACTGCACTCAAGGCAAGTGCCCTACTTGCTGTACAATCTCTCCAGCCCCTATTACTAACTCTTTAGACTAATCTATCAATGAGACTTACAGTAATGACAATAGAGAATGGCATGATGGATTTTGGATTTATAAAAAGTTGACTTTTATGTAGATCCTCCATGTTTTATTAGTTGCATAGCATAAGGTTATTAATTTGATTATCTAAACTTTTATATGTCAATAATTAGACAATGATAAAAATCACAAGATGGAGTGAAAAGAATATATTTTAAGTGCAGATTCAGGTCTGGACTTGCAGGTAGTATGCATTTAGAAAAATGCATGTAGCATACCTTTAGAACCTTATATATATGTTGCTATCACAGTTGTTATTCTCATTAACAATAACCCCAGAATATCTAACAGATAAAAAGGAGCTTAGTAGTTCAACACCAGAAGATCTGTAGCTTCAAGTTTAGATGAAAGAGTAAATTAGAGTGCATGAAAAGACTTGCATTGTTCAGTGTTTTATTGGAACCCACATTCTCCACTCTGTCGACAGTTGCCAACAATGCCCTGAGCTTGTGCTTTTTCTAATCCCGCATATATATGACATCATCAATTTTCTTATAAAAAAGCTGATTGAGCAGTTGTTTACTTAGAATTTAGTGTAATCACCCTAACAAGATATGTAATCTTGACAAGTATAGCATGCTGATAAGAAATAAGATGTTCCAGTCCATGGAAAGAAAAGGAGTCTGTGATAACCAGGAGAGTGGAATTTTATTTGCTCTGCGGGTTTTCCTATTTAAGCAGTCTGTGTGACTTTCTAGAAATTTACACCTCTGTAGAGATGCAGCAAATGGAAAAGTGTTAGTTTCCAAATCTGTCTCCCTCTGAGGATCTTTCCCGCTGAGTTTAAGCTGACTGTTCATTTTAGGCCTCATTTGCTATTTAGTCTTCAGAGGTGTTTTCAATATGAACAATGGCAAAGTTGCTTTAATTTTACTTGTTCTTATCCTATTGATGAATAAAATTCTTTTTTGAAAACTGCATGATCCAGAAACAGAATAAACACAATTACCAAGATTGGTTTCAGATTACAGTAAAGAATTTACATGTTTCAAAATTTGATTCAGGAGGATAACAGAACTTTTCCAAATATTCTCATGTGATTTTATCATTGCTAATCCTTAAAATCCATTTGTTCCACCTCACCAAATCTTTACTACATTATTAACCTTACTTAGGGAAGAATTTGATGTACAAAATTTGTCATTATTCCAAGCTTTTGGAAATTAATCAAAAAGGAAGAAAATTAAAAATCAGCATTTCAAGTGTCCAAATGGTTTATTAGCAACAGAGACGGTATTATATTTATGAAATTACTCTTAGAAACTTAAAAATATACTGTTTATATGCATAGAAATAAAACAGATTAACAAAACAGAAGTGAATATACTTTTTTAAGAATAAATCATTCCAGGTGTACAAACATTCACAGGTCAGTCCATGGAAGGACTAATTTTATCTTTTTTCCACAAAACCATATGTTTAGGATTAAGTTTTAAATTGTTGGGAGTAGAACAATAGTACAACATGTAGTGCACTTGCCTTGCATGATGCTTGTCAGGGTTTGGTCCCCAGGATCCCAAATGGTCCCAGGAGACCTATTAGAAATGATTCCTGAGACAAAAGCCAGGAATTTGCCCTGATCACAGCAAAATGTGACCCCCCCAAAACAAAAAATAAATAAATATGAATATAAAAGTAAATAAAATGTATGAACATATCTGGATGTAAATAAAAATCTATAAGATAGGTTGAGTAAAATATAGACGAAAGAATCCATGAATTTTACTGAAGCATACTTTATATACAACAAAAGATATTCACTTGAGCTTATTAAGCTCAATGTGTTTTGACAAATACATAATAAAGATTTAGAGCATTATTACCACCTCACACAACTATTTATCTTACTTATATCACTTTAGATTTGCGGTACTAAAAAAAAATAGATCTGTCTTAGAATTTCCTGATATTTGACTCACATTGTATGTAGTTTCTTCCTCCTGTATCTCATCATTCTTTGGTTTGTCTTAAACATTGTTTCATTTGTGTAAATATATGAAAATGCACATATATTCATATCACATCAATAATTTATTTCTTTGTATTCTTAGAAGTGTTCTATCATATGACACAGTTTGTTATTCATTAATGTGTTGATATTTTCTTTTTTAAAGAATCAGATAGGAGCGATTAGGGTTTTGTGAGCCTAATTATGCAGAGACTAATCACTAATCATTTGAACTCCAATAATCATGTTCTATCTGACCTCTGAATTGAGAAACAGGTAAAGGTCATCTTACCTGATACTTGGTTTAATTTTCTTTTTTAAAAGTTGTCGACCATTATGGAAAACATTCCCTTTAACACGTGTGATCAGTTTTAATGTGTGTACACATCTATTTTATGGTTGGAAGACATGCATTTCTTTCTTTTATACTGGTGGCCAAATAAATCTTTGTACTCTACATACATGAATGCCTTCAAAGTGCCCTTAAGTGCCAATCCCTAAGGACTCCCTTGACCATTGCCTTATCCCTGGTCATGTTCAGAGAGCCTCTGGAGCATCCCATTATTATCAATAGCACTGAAAATATCCAGTCATGGGTGGTCTCTCTGGCGACATTTTGTCCTTTCATATCGCTAACTAGTTTTTAAGACTGGATACTGCACCATCCTCTGGAAATTTTGGGTTTTCTGAATTGGCTAGTGCATGAGTGTCTATTTCTACATTTCATCTAGACACAGAAATATGAAGAATGATGAGTTCATCTATCACGCTCTAGTAGGTAAGTTATTGAGTAAAGTTCTAGATTCTATATATTATTAATGATATTTGGATTTGTCATTGGAAAAATCATTTTTAAGGGGAATAAAGAGTTTTAATATTATTTTAATCACTGTCACTGTCATCCTGTTGCTCATTGATTTGTTCAAGCGGGCACCAGTAACTTCTCTCATTGAGAGACTTATTGTTACTGTTTTTGGCATATCCAATACGCATGGGTAGCTTGCCAGGCTCTGCAGCGTGGGCTCGATACTCTCGGTAGCTTGCCGGGCCCTCTGAGAGGGGCGGAGGAATTGAACTCAGGTTGGCTGCATCAAAGGTGAACGAAAGCCCAAATGCTGTGCTATCGCTCCAGCCATTATTTTAATATTATTTAAAATTTAAAGCTATTTGGAATATGTCTAGCATTGTTTTTGATATGTTTGTGATATCTTGCTTTGACGTACTGCTTTGTGTGCCTTGCACATAGGCAACCTGAGTTTGAACTCCAGCCCCAGATGTATTTCCCCAAACACCACCAGGACTTATCCCTGAACAAAGAACCAAGAGTCATCCCAGAGCAAGGCAAGTGTCACAACAAAAAAAACCCTATCCCCCCAAACAAAAGTTCTGTGTTACAACCTTTGGAACATGGTCGCTCAAGTTTTTAGTCAAATTAAAATTTATTTGCTTGCATATTTTTTTGAATTTGCATTATAATAATATGAGCTTCAGTTTTTAATTATTAAAAATCAGTATGTAAAAGAATATTAAATTACTTACTAAAAGTTCAGTTATTTTTCATTATAATTGACCCTTTATTTAAATCTAATTGCATATTTTATTTTTTATTATAATTATAATTTGACAATTTTTTATTTGAAATATTTTAGAAGAAAACATGTTTATTTTGGATTTTGGACCACACCCAAGTAGGGATTATTCCAAGCTCTGTGCTCAGAGATCACTCATGGCAGGCTCAGGGAACCATATTTTAACTCGCCAGGAATTGAACACAGACTGGCACTATACAAGGCAAGTGCCTTAACTGCTGTACTACCTCTTAAGTCCCAGAAAATTTATTCTTAAAAGTGAAACAATACAAGTTATTATAAAATCTATTGCAGATATAAATATAAAATGCATGCTAATAATAGTTCAAGGCTAAGAGGTGAGAATCCATGTATATAGCTTTGAATATTTTATGACCAACATAACGATGATAAAATAACTTGAATGTAGATGACATATTTTATAATTCTATTTACCTGAAATAACCAGAAAAGCATTCTTACAGAAACATAGAACAGATCATGTTTGCTTCAGCTGGAGGAGAGTGACTGCTAATGTGATTAAAAGGAATTTTAGGGAAAACAGAAATTCTAAAACAAAGTTGTGTGAGGTAATCTGTTGATAACATTGTATTTGGGTGAATTGGCCATTATCAGTCTATCCAAATATATGTTGTTTTCTTTTCCATTGAACACTTTGCGTGATATTTTTCCTCCCTGTCTTTTGAAATTAAGTGAGGCTCTATGATCTTGACTAGTGAACTGCTTGTTTAGAACCTTCCATTGTTTTACTATGTCAACTGGGTCATTGAATGAACAGGCGAGAACCTCAGCCAACTTCAATGAACGGATAGTGTAAAGGCAACATAAGCCTTGTATAATAATTTTCTAGTTTGCTATTATTTTCTACTGCTCCAGAGTTTCACCTTTTGATAATATAACAAATACTACTTTAAAAATTCATTAAATGCTTGATTGCAAACTGATAAAATTGAGCTAGGAATATCTGCATGAATTTACTAGAGCTGATCTAAGAGAGCAGCAAAAATCGGATGACCTGAGCAACAGAAATGAACTGTCTCAATGTTTCAGAGACAGAATTTTGAGATCAAAGTGTAAGCAAAATGGGCTTTTCTGAGAACTATAAACAAGTGTATGGCCTTTAGGTGATTTTTAGCTATCTTTGAGATTCCTTGGCTAAGAAAAGCATCATCCAAAAATCTAGCTTTATTGTTCCAAAGTTCTTTTTCTTTATAAATACACCAGTTGTATTAATCTAGGGGCCCAGCTTATTCCAGCATGATCTCATATTAATTTATTATGTCTAAATGACTCTTATTTTCAGATAAGAGTATGTTCTCTGTTAATGGTCACAGACTCTTCAATATAATGTGGAGCAGCGTAATTTGATCAATATCAGAATTTATAGAACACAATATAAATGGATCTACAGATCAACTTTTATGAACCATTAATTATTACTCAATTTTTTTTCTTTCCCTATGCTAAATTTTATATGCATCTTCTAGGTTATATAAACATCCTATATACCATCATATTTAATATATTTTAATTTGGAACTACTATTACCTCTCAGATAGAAATTTTTGAGATATTATGCATTAAGAGGCAGAATTCAGGGAACTTAGTTTTATGTTCTATAATTATAAGTCAAAGGCTGGCTTTGCAATGACATGTATGTTTTTGTAAATCTTTGTTATTTTTAGGGCAGACTTCTTTTTTATCAGAGCTGAGCTACATCCAATAGTGCTGGGGGGACCAGGAAGTGCCATATGGGGATCAAACATGGGATTCGTATGCAAGACATGTGCTCTACACCTTTGAGATCATCCCTGATATCTGTAAAACTTTAGAAAACGAGAAATTACGAGTGTTTGGTTGGAGGAGCTGGTTCTGAGTTACTCTACTATACCACTAGCTATGGACCACACATCCATTTTTGTACATAACATCACTGATTTGGACTAGACAGGTGCGGGTGAGGGAAAACTTTGGGATTTTAATTTAATATTGATCTAACCACTAGTCAATTATGACAGTGTGTTCAACTTCCATTTCTCTCTCTCAAATATCAGGGTTTGGGGATTGTTAAACTATTTTAGCAACACAAATGGCTAAAACTCAAGACAGGAAAGAGAAAATAGAGTACTTGTGGTTTCGTGTGCCAAGTGCACTTGTGTGCAGATTGTCAGTTCTAGATGACTCTGTAAGGTTCCTGAGGTATCATGGAGGAATAATCAAAATGTAGAGGCCCGTATGCCACAACCACTTTGAAGTAATCGTAGGATGAAAATTTGCGGGGTTGCCTACATTTCCCTTCCGAAGTGGGAAGTCTCAGCTTTGATTAATAAAACTTTTCTGTGGGGCACTGACAGCACTGTCAGCACTGTCATCCTGTTGTTCAACAATTTGCTCGAGCGGGCACCAGTAATGTCTCCACTGTGAGACTTGTTGTTACTCTTTTTGGCATATCAAATTCGCCACAGGTAGCTTGCCAGGCTCTGCCATGCAGGAGGGATACTCTCGGTAGCTTGTTGGGCTCTCAGAGAGGGGTGGAGGTATCGAACCCGGGTAGGCCATGTGCAAGGCAAACACCCTACCCGCTACTTGATAAAAGCTTAGGCCTCTCTCCACATTATAACAGTGGGACTTTTGGCCTGAAGGAGACTCAAAGTCTGGTGACATATTTGGGGACCCAAGACAGGAGTGAATCATTAAATATCTCTGTGATGCCCTGAGCGTGTCTGTTAACCTGAGAGAAACAGCTGGACCTTGGTGACCGGATCTTGGCTTGAGGCTGAAGGAACAGCATGAGACCTCCGTACTTGTAGGCAGCTCCTTGGAGGTTCACAGGGCAGGGTGCAGGTTTCATTACCTTCATCATAATAGGGTCAACCATTCTAAGACTCCGAGGCTGAGCTGAGGGGTCCCTTGAGTGAGCTGTTGAAGGGGTGCTACTACTAGGAGCTGTCAAAATGACTGCATGCTGAGATGACACCTCGGGAAGGCAGAGAAATTGTTGCTTCCCTGGAGAAGTACAGTACAGAGTAACGAGCTAGGGCAGCTGCGGCTGGAGCTTTGCACCAAGATGAGAGGGGTACAAGGGAGAGCAGATGCCTAGTGAGGAGGGTGGAGAAGGTTGCAGCTTCCGGGCCTGAAAGAGGTGGGGGGAGAGAGAGAGAGATGTGAAGACAAGTGACCTAGCGCTGCTGCCAGAGGGCCAGGGGAGCTGTGAGGATGTCCAGACTCTTGAGAGACCAAGGGGAGCCTAAGAGCAGGGACTGGAGAGATAGGACAGCTGGGAGGGCCCAGGCCTTGCATGCAGCTGACCCGGATTCTATCCCAGGGTCCCCATATGGCCTCACAGTGCTCTCCAGGAGTGATTCCTCAGCCCCTCAGCACAGAGCCTGCCTTGAGCCCCACTGGGGGTGGCCCCCAAACTAAAATACAATACAAAACCAAAAATATTCAAGAAAAATGACAGCACAGCTGCAGAGAGTGCCTGGAGAGAGAGAAGGGTTGGCTAGACTGTGGCCATTGGTGTTTTTGTAGCTCCAATAATCAGCGCTGACTCCTCCTACCCCTGTGTTTTGGCTGCTCCTGGACCCAAACTCCAGGGTTTGGAGCAGGATTTGTACAGCCAGGTGGTCGCAGAATCCCACAGACTCCCAGTAACTACATGGGTTTGCAAGCATGAACGATATCAGACAAAATTCAGTGAAATAAACACCTCACCAAGAATATGTTTTCCAGCTAGGTTATCATTCAGATTTGAAGGAACTGTACAGATCTTCATGGGAGGGAATTCATAACCTTGAAACCAGTTTTGCAGGAAGCATTTAAAAAGCTCCTTTAAAAGGACAAGGAAAACTTTGTGTTGTATGATATTGAATATCACTGTGATCCCATTGCTCATTGATTTGCTTGAGCGGGCACCAGTAACGTCTCCATGGTGAGGCTTGTTGTTACTGTTTTTGGCGTATTGAATACGCCACGGGTAGCTTGCCAGGCTCTGCAGTGCAGGTGGGATACTCTTGGCAGCTTGCGGGGGTCTCCGAGAGGGGCAGCGAAACTGAACCCAGGTAGGCCGCATGCAAGGCAAACACCCTACCTGCTGTGCTATCGCTCCAGCCCTTCAAATATAATAGAGGGTTATATTTAGTGGTAAGTTCATAAAACCATTCTGCTCCTTCCCTTGTGGCACTCATTAATGGTGCATATGGTTGCCCGCTACTAGATTAAGAAAGGTTAAAAACATAAAAAAAATAAACATTGCAAATTAACTCTTATTGACTGATTTTTCTAATTATTCCATTTTTTCCTTTAATATTTTTGTGCCAAATAATATAAAATAAATTTGTTATATGCCTGCCAAGGGGATCAGGTTGTGGAGGTACAAGGAAACCTGGGGATATTTGTCAACGGAAGGAGACACTGTTGGTGGAATTGGTGTTGAAACACTGTATGCTTGAAACAACTCTATAATGAACAATTTTGTAAAACACATTGCTCAATAAGAATTCCTGAAAAAAAAAACACTAAAATGTGATGTTACCCAGTCATTGATAAGATTAAGTAAGGGAATATTTCTGAGCTTCTTTCCAAAAATTGAAAGAGATATGATATTATTTAGCCACTTCTCCCCTGTTATTTTGGAAAAGTTGACTGTCTCTAGGCAGCTCAACTGTCCTAAGGAAGATATATTGAACCAAATTACCACTTTTACAACCTCCCCCGTCCCACCAACACACATTCCCCCTTCTTTTTGGTCTTGCCCCACCTAAATTTGAAGCAACTGCACAATGCTACTCATATGACTGATGAGAGTCCAAGGCACAGAATGGTTTTGGAAGTTCTTGAAAAATAGATAAGGCATGGTTTATAACTCTCATTATTTCAAAGAGCTCTTGAGACTACTCTAGAATAAACATTAAAGTTATTTGAGTGGGATCCAGCTCAACTTGTTCTAAATCTAAATGAAATTTTGGACTAAGCTCAATAAAATAATAAAGTGCTGTTTAGGTTCTCTTGATCCCCAGGGTATCAATCTCCCCTCAGGACTTTGGGTAGATTTGCTTATTTTGGACAGGATCTGTGTATTACTGCCTTATTATGCCAATTACCACAATTAAGCTCACTTGCACGTAGCTCTTATTACCATGTCAATTTAAACCATAATTTCTAATATTTACCTTTAAATGCTTTAAAGTTACTTTTAGAAATCTGATAGCTATTTGCAAATAAATTATTCTCAATTTTAGAAGGAAACGTTAGTAACAAAAGTTTTACAATATTAGTTCATTTACTATGGCCTCACTTCCTATGGATCAAGAAAAGAATTTCCTTTTAAAACAAAACCAGAGAACAGGGAGATAGCTCAAAAGGCTGGAACACATGCTTGGTTAATAAAGAAGACTAAGATTTAAAGTAAAACAAGTCATTAGCTGTTGCTTGTTACTTCTTGATAGGCTTATATTTTTACTTTAAATACAGGGAAACTCATTAACACTGTCCTTAAGAGCAACTGTGAAGGTATGGTCAGGAGTGTATCAAAAGAGGTGAATGTGGTGTTTCAAATTTTCAGTTTCAAAAGCACATTAAACTGCTACAGATGAGATATATAGCCTTAAAATGTACAATTACTCATATTTTGTCTACATAGATTGAATTGAAAACAAGTATAAATTATTTTTATATGAAATTCAAATAAAAATTTTTAATTCAAACTACAATTGATAAATAAACTCTTTGACCCTATTGCCTATCAAATGCCTCTTGAATAAAATGAGAGGGTTTTTTTTTTTTTAACTTTTTCTGTGTCGGTCTCAGCTGCCAATGCATAGGGCTTATTCCTAGGTCTATGCAGAAAATCATTCATGGAAGACCTCTGAAGAAATCACCCGTGGTTGTGGGGACTGGACCAGGTCTGGCTGCTAACATATCAATACCTTAACCCTTCTACTATCTCCCTGTTCTCATAAAAATGAGGCTATTTCTTAAAGGTAAAAAAAAAAACCATAGGTTAACATGTTAAGAACTTACTTTTCAAAAAAATATTGTGTCTTTGCTTTTATTATGGTATACATGATACACAATCACAAACTTTGCATCGTGGTTTTATTTTTTCTCTTTTTATTATTTTTTTTGTTTCTTCTTTTTGGATCATGATTTTAGTTTCAAGGGCTAAATTAAAATGTCTACAACAGGAACCAGAGAGATAGTACAGTAGGCAGGGTACTTGCCATGCACAAAATTGACATGGGTTCAATCCCAGGGGGCACCCTATATGGCTCTGCAAACCCACCAGGTGTTATTACTACATGCAGAGCCAGGGGTAAGTCCTGAGCACCAGATACTGTGGTCCCAAAACAAGCTAACCAATTTTTTTTTCCTTTTTGGGTCACACCTGGTGATGCTCAGGAATCACTCCTGGCAGTGTTCAAGGGACCATATGGGATGCTGGGAATCGAACCTGGGTCAGCCACGTGCAAGGCAAATGCCCTACCCGCTGTGCTATCACTCCAGGCCACTCACACCTACTGCTTGCTAATTTTAGTGTTGTATTAAGATTCTTGTCTGATAAATGATAATGATTCAGAAAACCTCTAACTTATTTACTTACTTTGGTGTGGACAGAGCTCAATAAATCTCTCTCTCTCTCTCTCTCTCTCTCTCTCTCTCTCTCTCTCTCTCTCTCTCTCCCTCCCTCTTTGATCATCCTTGTTAAATTTTGTTTTTTTGTTACGACACTATGATTTACAAAGTTACTCATCATTGAGTTTCAGGCGCACTGTCCCAGCACCCATCCAATCAACCACCTGTATGTGATTCCCTCCACCAGTGTCCCCAGCCCTCACCCACAGCTTGCCTTCTTGACAGGCACTTTACCATTTGGTTGTTGGAGTTTGAAAATTTCCTGCTTTCAGTGTTGTTGACTCTGCAGTTGGATATATAGCTATGTCTCTACCTCACTACACTAGTGATGTACCCAGAACCTTGATTTTTGACCTTTGTTACTTTCTGTCCACTTCTTGCTACCCCTCTCAATTTCTTTCCCTCTCTGTCATTCTCCTTAGTATTTCTGATGCCAAGGGTTATTGAATTATGCTCCCTTTAATATCTTGCACTTAATAAAAATAAAACTGATAGACTAAATTTATGTGTGGTATTTATCTATTTTATAAATATGCCATTTCATTTAATGTAAAATAGTGTGATAAAATATAATAACTTCGAAAGGTTTTAGGAAGAAAAATTACATTGACTAGTCCATATTCAAATATCTTTAATCTCTGGCTTAATAAAATAGAGAGGAGTTCTCATTACTATTTCGCATATTTCATTAATCATCAGTGCATGAGTTAATCATTCACGATTTATCTTCTGAAACTACACCCTGTATATTAAGAGAAGACTGGATGTAAAAAGCATGTATTGTTTGTGATTTATTGTTTATTATTACCACCGTTGTCATCACCATCATTACTATTAGTTGGGTTCACTTCTAAGATCCCTTGATAGGACTGAGGCTCCTAATAGCCTTCTGAGTCACATTTTGAGTCCATTGACCTAAATATGCTGAGGCAAAATATATTTGCACAGAAATTCATTTAATATGATTAACAGAATTTATTTTCTGTTCTGTTTTGTATACGAATTTTCCTTGAGGCAAATAAGCCACTCACATTACTTGTTCTATTTTTTATTTACTCATCTGTGTTTGTTTTTCAGAAGCTAGACCAAGTTGCTGGAGATAAAAAAAAAATTAAGATGATTAAGATATTGTACTCAATGAACACAGCATAAATTTTGATCTCACTGTAACCATATATAAATGAGTGCCAGAAAATAGTCAGAAAATGTTCAGGTTCTATTTACAGAGAAAGTAATTATACAAGTAAAATATAGGTAGAATACAGGGGTCTAATTGTCACGTAGCTGAGGTCATTCATGGTTTCCTCCTTTGTCACTCACTACTCACTCATGAATCTTCTGCACAAGCATTACAGTGATGTGGCAGAGAGAAGGAATGGCTGCTGTTAGTTGGCTATATCATCTGTCTGTATGTTGGGGTGTTCAATGTGGCCTCTAGTAACCCTTAATATTTAAATTAAATTGTGTTAATAGCTATAACCACCCTCATAAATTATGTGCTTTTGGGGGGACTTTTATTTCCGTCTTTGAATATTACTGTGTTGCTCATTCTAGACCTATCTCACTTAATCAACTTTAACTTAATCAACTTTAACCCTCCTCCCCCCTCCCTCCCTCCCTCCCTCCCTCCCTTCCTTCCTTCCTTCCTTCCTTCCTTCCTTCCTTCCTTCCTTCCTTCCTTCCTTCCTTCCTTCCTTCCTTCCTTCCTTCCTTCCTTCTCTCCTTCCTTCCTCCCTTCCTTCCTTTCTTCCTCAATCTGAATCCTATGAATATTTCCCCTTTGATATCTGTACACTATTAGGATGCATATTGGAGAATGCTTCCTATTAAAAGAGAAAGGGGGTGGGTGCAATAGCACAGTAGGTAGTTCATTTGCTTTGCACGCAGCTGACGTGGCTCAATCCCTGGCATCCCATATGGTCCCCCGAGCACCGTTAGGAGTCATTCTTGAGTGCAGAGTCAGGAGTAACCTCTGAGCATTGTTGGGTGTGACCCAAAAAGAAAATACGTAAGTAAGTAGATAGATAGATAGATAGATAGATAGATAGATAGATAGATAGATAGATAGATAGATAGACAGATAGATGAGAAAGGGGTTATTTTTCTTGATTCTAGTGTTCTGTATCTTGCTTCGAGTTCCTGTGCTACAAGAAGCATCTGACATATGCATCAACACTCACATTCCCAGTGACAACCACTCATAGGATTTCTTCTTTTTTTTTTTTTCAAGCAACTTAATGAACAACTTCACAGTTTGTTTGATCAGCACATCAGGGGACACTTCTTAGCAAGTTCTGTCATCACTCCAAAGTAATTTCAGCCTGATACCCTATCCAGTTTCCTGGTGCGTTTCAATAGCCCTTCCTTGAGCAGTTTTCTCTTTATCACCTTGAAGAAGATTTTCACAATCCAGTGGTCCCCAGCCTCATTTTTCTCAGTAATTCTTTTCATAATCATAAACAGCAGCCTTTGCAGGGTGGTGTTTTTCTTATTATGTTCTTTAGTTGTGTATTCTATCTCAGCCCGAGAGTTTTACTATATATACTTTATTACTTTATCATCTAGAGTTTAATCATAGTACCTAATAGTTTTTTCCTATGTATGGCGATTAATAATTTTTATTAAAGTGTTATTTTTAAATTACTGGTACATTTTCCATCTTCTATTTTTTGAATCTATAGACTAAATTTGTTCTCCAGTATAAATAAGTCTATGCATAGACTATCCACATTCACTTTCCATATTATGATAAAGGTTAAAGCTAAATTAACTGCTAAACAGTTTGCCCCTTGAACAGATTTACTTCTCAGTATCTGTCTTCAGAACTATCTCAAAAACTAGCACAGTAGACATTGATTTTATATATGGGTCCATATGACAAATTAAACAAATCACCTCCAAATGGGTCAAATTTAGGTTTTAATTATTTCATCAGTTCATCATAAATGACACCTGCAGTGCATTAGTATGTGTTGAATGAGAGGTATTGATATAAAAGTTTGAAGTGATATAATCCTTAGGCCAATAGCTTATGTTGATTTTCCTCTTTATGTATTAGAGGAAAATACTCTTAAGCATTTTTGAGAAGTTACATGTCTATTTTTATATTGTCACTATTGGGCCTAAAATGGTCATTAGATGAACTGTCTACCAAATTAATGAGAATAAGATCTATTTTTAAAAAATGTGAACAGTTCTTTGTCTTAGGAATACATAGCTTTGCTCCAGATCAATATGAGATTTTTTTCCTTTCTTTTTTATTTATTTATTTTTTTTTGGTTTTGGGCCATACCTAACAATGCTCAGGGGATATTCCTGACTGTACTTCCTAATAATTCTTGAAGGTGATTAAGAGACTGTGTGGGAGGTGGGAATGACAAGAGCAGTGAGAGAGTGAAACCACCCCCTCCATATACCCTGAGAATAACAGGATGTAATACCCCCAAAACAAACAAACAAACAAACAACATAATTTTATTTCAAATTTCAGATCACCACACCTGCTCTGTTAAGATCATCATTTTTAGCATTATTTGGCTAAACTAAGATCTCAACCTTCTTCGAAAGTCTGTCATTCATACAAATTAATCCTGTCCCTTGTCTACAGTTTTATGTGTCCTCCAGGTGTGTAAATTGAATTTATAAATGCAGGCAAGAAAGTTGGAGGATTTTTTTTCAGTCTCGGGCCGGGGCCGGTGCCGGCTCGAGCTCCGCTGAGATTCGACCCGGGTGGCCATGCCTTTACACAGCCGCTTGGCTGCTGAACGACTAGGATCCAGAGCCAGCTATATTACTTGGGGTCCCAGCGAGTGCTTGCAGCCATGTCTCCAGACTGTGAACTAAGCTTTTGCTCCATGCTGCTCCAAGAAGGGAAAAGACGCAATTTCCAACTTAAATATTCCTGGACTTAATTACTAAAATACATAAATCCTAAATTGCGCGGCCGCTACCGTGGCCACTCGACTTTATATCTCTTCATTCTCATTAGTGTAAAACTAATTATCAAATGTTTCCTTGTCAATAGGGCCGTATTCTTGGGTGATAAACTCCAACAAGAATAGTGAGTTCTGTGTTGAAATTCCAACAACAATAGTGAGTTTTGTGTCAAAATATGGAATGTAATCAAGGTAAAGAGAAGAGGAAGTGAAATTTATCAGTTATGCAGGGGGGTTGGGCGGTTGGGGGGTGGGGGGTGGAAGGTATACTGTTTTTTTTTTTTGGTGGTGGAATATGGGCACTGGTGAAAGGATGGGTGTTTGAGCATTGTATAACTGACACATGGTGATTCGAAAAAATAAATTTAAAAAAAAAGAAGTTGGAGGATTTTTTATTTGGATTTAAAATAATGATCAATAAACATTATGGTAAAGATAGTTGGAAATGATCACTCTGGAAAGAACTGTGTGCTTAAAAGAGTTACATGATAACCTCTCAGTATCTGTATTGCAAACCCTCAAAGAGAATAGAAATAAAGAATAAAGAGACAATCAGGGAGAGATAGAAAGAGATAAAGACAGAGACAGAGACAGAGACAGAGAGAGAGAGAGAGAGAGAGAGAGAGAGAGAGAGGAAAAATGCCTGCCATGGGCACAGTTTGGAGGGGCGGGTGGGGGGGGAGTGGGAACACTAGTGCTGGGAAATGTGCAATAATGGAGGGACGGGTGTTGGAATATTGCATGATTGAAACTCCACCACAAACAGCTTTGTAACTCTGTATCTCACAAATTTTTTTTAAAAAATCATCAATGACTCCAAATTGTTGATTAGAAGCATCGAGATTATTATTTTATCTCTAAGTTAATCAATGGCACTTAAAATAGCAAATTAATTCTACATTTTTCTACATTAATTACATTCTACATTAATTCTCCTAGTTACTGTTTTCTTGTACATCTCAAAAGCATATTTTAAAAGCTATCAGTGTGCCTCATTTCATTTGTTCCCTTTCCACAGTAGCTAAAGACACAAGTCAGCAATTTTCTCTTATAGAATGCCAGAGACAGGATATGCTCCACTTATAAGCAGAGATACAATCCTTGTTTTTTTTTCCTGACAAGTTTACAATCCACCTGCAGAATACCATTCACAGAGTCTGCCTTTTATAATCATTTCTCTTATCAGTTGAGTTAATAATTGAGGCATATTCTCAGAGGAAGTAATTTCAGGAAATAGTGAAATGAAACAAAACCAGGAGCAAGTCTCAAATAAAGATTATTCAGCATTTTTACATGGGTCTCTGAAGCACAATCCTTTTGTAAGTTAGCTGGATTTATATTCTCTTGTGTTTGTCAGTCTAGTAAGAGAAGAGAAGGGGTCTTGGGGTGGGGAAAATAATAAAATAGAATAAGGCTTTTTTTCTTCTTTTTTTCTGTTGTTTCTGTACTGTGCCAGCATATACTCCTGGCTTTGTGCTCAGGAGTTTCTCCTGGTGTAGTTGGGGGGCAAAATGGGGTGCTAGGGGTCAAATCAGGGTCAACCACATGCAATAAAAATGCCCTCTGGGTTGCACTATGGCTTTGGCCTAAGGGGTTATATGTTTAGGAAATCCTTTACAGATACAGTGCAGGGCCCCATTTATATTTGAATCTCAGATCATGAGAAATATTAACATCTTATATAGTACATGAGTACAATGTGCTTATAATGAATATATGTTATTTATCTGAAGATCAAACCAGTGAATACCTCGTTTTTAGTTGCTCCATCTCTAACTAGGCTGGGCCACTCTCATTTGGTGAAGGACAGTTTGAGAAGGAAGCAGCTGTGAGGCATTAACTTCTCTGACACTCACAGCAGGCTCCTGCTCTGGCTACTTAGGGAAAGAGAGCAAGAAACCAACACCTTCCAAACAATGTGCTTTTAAATTTTGTTAAGAGTAGTTTAAAAGGGTCTAACCCCTACTTCAGAACTTTGTAGATATGTTATTTATACATAGAGGAGGGGTATGTGTGTATGTGTGTGTGTGTGTGTGTGTGTGTGTTTCTTTTTTTTTTTAATGGAAGACTAGGTTTAGGGGTCTACATACATTTACATTTGAGGGTATCTCTTTCACCCAAAATTATGACAATTACTCCATTTCTTGATAAGAAACACTGGTTAATAATTGTTTCTTTTAATTTATTGTCAACAATAAATTAAACACAACTGGAAAATTGTGAAAGCATGTGAATGAGCCCCAAGATTCACATGAAGTATACTGTTAGGTGGGTTGGGTTTCCTCATCTTAAAATTTTAAGGAAAGGCTACATTACTTCTCTGAAGTTCCTTTCTATGTAGAAAAATATATTACTGTATCTGTTTCATTACTTCTCAAGATAAATATGCTACGTACGGGTTCCATATATTTCTCTTTAGATAGGAGTTATGATAAAATGATTTATTGGAATGTGAGTTCATAAAAACTCAGCCTGGAACAAAACAGGACCTACAGTGGTGCTGCATTTTTTAAAAAAAATCTAAAAGATAAATTGTCTCAAAGGACTATGAAGGACCGTACTCAGAGTAGAAATGGGAATATTTGGTTACTATAATTGTCATTTTCTGTATCGTTCCAATTTTAGTATATGCGAGCTAAAGCTATAGCAGGTAGATTTGCCTTCCACGCAACCAACTCAGGTTTGATTCCCCACCCTCTCAGAGAGCCCGGCAAGCTACCGAGAGTATTCAACCCACACAGCAGACCCTGGCAAGCTCCCCTCGGCATATTTGATATGCCAAAAACAGTAACAACAAGTCACTCAATGGAGATGTTACTGTTGCCTGCTCAAGCAAATCAATGAACAATGGGACGACAGTGATATGACAGTGCTACAGTGCTACATAATTGTCATTAGTTGGTAAAAAGTTGAACCTAAGGACATGTCCCCCAATATTCATATCCTTAAAGTTAAATCTGTCTACCAAGAAAAAAGCAGGATTCTGAATTCTCACTCAATTTTTTTCAAAAGAAATTTAAAGCAATATGTAATAAACTGCAAGTAATAAATTATGTCAGGTTTCTAATTCAAGATCTAATCAATTCCTGAAGTGATTACAGAAAGTCATCTAGCAAAATACACATAGTTTTGTTAGTGACCAATACATTCATTTTTCTTATATGGAGATTATTCATGTTAACATTGAAAATATCATCATTTTTCTCTTCTAAAATCTAAGTTAGGTTATATCAGAAGTATGAAATGTGTCAATGTGTGCATCAGGATTCAAAGCCTGATTCAAAGAAACAATGAGAACTAGGAAGTAGGATTTCCAATACACTTGTCTCTCTTGATCCATTTCTTTCTTGTTTTTTATAATCTCATTATAAATGAGTCCACAAGGAAAAGACAGAATTAAAATTGAGTTAGTCATGACTAACCTTTATATATACACCTACTTCTTAAAGTAGATTTCTAAGTAGGTCTATGCAATTACTAAGAAGCAATCGTAGGGAGGATAGAATAGATAAAAGTGATTTTTGCAACTGTCAGTAAATAAAATGCATGAAAAGTTGAGGTGAATCAGACAGTCAAAACAGAACGTCGAATCATAAAAAAAATCAAAAACAAATCAAACAACAATGCCATTAAAAATTGCAAAAGGAAATAAACACACTTTCAGCAGGCACATGAAAGCTTTAAGGGAAGTGCAAATAAAAATGACAATGATATATTATCTCATACCAATAAGAATTCATATATAAGAAAGACTCAGAACACCAAGTACTGACGGAAAGTGGAGGAAAAAGGAAACCACATTCACCATAGGTGTGATTGTCTGATACAGCTTCTATGGAGATTACTAAAGAAAAAAAGACTAAGTTTCCATATGATGAAGCAATTTCACTTCTTGGCATATATCCACAATGCATTTTAAAAAAACCCATGAAGTGTAAGAGATAAATTCACATCTCTGTTCATTGCAGAGTTGAGTACAATATTCAGGATATGGAAACAACCCAAATGTCTAATGACAGATGAAAGGATAAAGAAGTTATAGTGTACAACTCAGGTGAGACCTGCTTCAGACTACCACTGGACCTATTTCACATGGCAGAAGGGGCCCCTTTCTCCAGATTGGATGCTCATCAACCTCCACACCTGACCTGTACCATATTAGGGGCCCAAATCACAGCTTCTGAAGCACACTGTATTGATCTACATGACAGATCTACTTAACAAATCACATGCTGCACACAGTTATTCTTTCTGTTTTTCTGTAAAAACAAGCAAAGAAGACAGAGAAAACCTGTGGCTTTATCCCTCAGCATCTTCCAGGATAGGTAAATGCAAAGACTGACCCCGGCACAGCAAGAACACAACATGTTGAACTCACTAAGCTCAATGAGTGAAAACAAGATCACTGAAAACTTAAGCAACACCAGTAAATCCTTTGTGTCTTTATTGACACTATGATGAGGATGTTCAGTTAGTTAAAAATCAATAGTACAGATAGTCAGCAAAGCACAAGTATGAGAGTTGACATGAAAATGTATTTTAGTCAGACATGACAAATTAATAACATGATAAGTGATATACAGAAGTCAATAGATGATCTAAAGAGAAGAATAACAGAACTGAGCAAAAGATTGAGAAACTCCAAGATGAAAAGGTGTAAACTGCTAGGAAACAGTCAAAACCAGAAAATAGTCTGCAAGAGGATAAGTATAAGAATCATTGGACTCTGAAGAGCAAAAGACAAATGTGATGAAGAAGCTTTAAGTCAAGTAGAAGAATTTCCCAGAGTTGACATTACAGTCACCAGGATCCACAAAACCTAAAGGGTTATAGTGAAAATAGATCCAATTAGGAAAGCTTCAAGAAACATTATACTCAAAACATTATACTCCAAAGTTAGACACAGAATATTGAAAATAGCAAGATCAAAAAAAGGAAATTACATACAAAGAAAAGCCCGTAAGAGGTGCAGCAGATCTATTAAATGAGACTCTACAGACCAAAAGAATACAGTACAATATCCAATGAAAATAACACCTCATCAAGAATGCTCTATTCAGCTGGATTAAGATTTTAAGGACCTATATAAAGCTTTATGGACAGGCAAAGCTTAGTAAATTGATAGCCTTAAAACCAGTTTTTCAAGAACTGTTTAAATATCTCCTGCTAAGGACAGGGGAAACTTCCAATCAAATAGCATTGAGTATGGCATACACCAATGGTGTATATGGCTGTTCTCTCTTAAATTGAAAAAGGTTAAAATCATCTAGTAACTTATCACAAAGGTTTACTTTTATTGATTTATTTTCTGATAATTTTATTTTCCACTCTTTTAAACTTTATTGGATCAAATAATATGAAATAAATTATTATATGCTTGCCAAGGTTGTGGGGTCAAAAATGTTTATTTATAATAAGAAAGATATGATGATGATTATCACAATAAAAACCAGGTACAAAAGAAAATTTAATATCATATATTTTGGATGCTGTAGTTGTAAACTCAGTTATAAAAATTATAATAAGCAGCATACTATATTGTATTAAATATTTGAATTTTTTATTTACATAGGTTAAATCAACAGCAGTCAATCAATCACTGCAAACTGATTTTCATTAATTTATTTTCTGATAATTACACATGACATTTATTTAAGTTTTGTTGGACGAAGAAATATGAAATAAAATTTTTATATGGCTTCCAAGGGGGTTGGCTGTGGGGTGGCAGGGAACCTGGGGATGCTGGTGGAGAGAAGGTGACATTGGTGATGGGGTTGGTATTGGAACACCATATGCCTGAAACAACTCTGTTATGAACAACTTTGTAAATCATTGTGTTTTAGTTTAAACAAATAATAATGAAAGGAAAGAAAAAAAGAAGTTCTGGTATATGTACACAGTGGAATCCTATACAGCTATAAGAAAAGATAAAATTATGAAGTTTTCTGCATCCTGGATGGAATTCGAGGACCTCATGTTCAAAGAATGAAGTCACAGGGAGAAGGACACATACCAGATGATCTCACTCCTCTGTGGTATACAGAGAAACAAAACAGAAAGCCAGCAGTATCAGTGGCAAGACCCGATCTTTGGATTACAAAATTACAATTACCAAATAGCTGGGGGAAAGGTTGAGGGATTGAAGAGATGGGCCAGAAGAATAGCCATGGAGGGTTTTGGACACTTAGTGTAAGTGAGGTGCAGGAACTGTGTACATCAAAGCTGTAAACATTAACATTATTATAACTATTATTACTTAAATTGCAACAATAAAGTTTTTGAAAGTTGAAACAAATGAGAAAATTTTATTTTCCTTTTTCAATTTTATTCTCATGGAAATACATCATTAGGCAATTATTTTTTAATATTTCTGTGTGGAGGGAGTGGGTCACATCCTGCAGTATTTAAAGCTTATTTCTTACTCTGCAATCAGGCATCACTCCTGATGTGCTTAGAATACCATATTGGGTATCTGGGATTAATGGTCTGGCCCCATTGATATTACTCCTTAAAATAGTATTATAATAATGTCTTGTAGATTTTATCCATCCTGGATAAAATCAAGCTAATTTTTGAATTGCTTGAGTAAGATATCTTAAACAATAAACTATAAGACACCAAAATTTTAACACTTTACATTGCCAAGGATACTGTTTAGTTATTTAAAATACAATGGCAAAAAATTAGCTCTTTTTCTGAATAACACTAACATGAGATACAATGGTGTTAGGTTTAAATTTTTATAAATGTGACTTAATGGTGGTGGAAAAGTTTTTATAATGTAGTGAGAAAAATCCTTTCTCTGAAAAAGATGCTGTAAAATACAATAGAAAGAAGATTCTGAGTTATACTAATTTGGAGAAATTATAATTATAGTATAGTATCACCATGACAGATGAGAAAAGAGTGCTTAATGACTCTCAAGAAAAAATTGTAAACCATTTCTCATAATCTGGACAGGAAAAGATAAACACTGAGAATCTGGCATACTGACTATTCTACTGGAGAGCAGAGGACAAAAGATCTGTCATAATTAAAGTTAGTCCTCTGATTCTTTGACTGAATCTTGAGATTGGAAGAGGCTTCAAATTCTACTCATTGTCTTAATCATATCAGTACATTTATAATTCTTCCAACCAGTAATTCTCAGTATGACACATGATATAATAGCACTGTAGCACTGTAGTCCCGATGTTCATTGATTTGCTGGAGTGGGCACCAGTAACGTCTCCATTGTGAGACTTGTTGTTATTGTTTTTGGCATATCGAGTGTGACACAGGTAGCTTGCCAGGCTCTGTCCTGTGGGACATGATATAACAAATACCAAAAAATGCTGTTGTTAAGGGCTCTTAAATGTCCAAACTTTATCAAGGGAGAAAGAATTTCTACTGAAAGATGAAAATATCAAACATAAGGTTTTCCACAATTTCTATATTATTAATCCTTCTAATTTTTGGAAATTATTTTAACATAGAAAAATATTATTATTAGTTTGTCTATATTTGCTCTTTGGAGTTAAACAAAATTGAGAACTTTTTCATATCACAGTATTCCAAATATGTATAGGTTGTTAAGTGCTTTCTTCTCCATGCTAAATAGTCCCTTAACAAATGTCCAGCTGGTTTTAAAATATCCCCTATAGTCTCAAAGATTCTCCCCTCTAAATCATTAAGATCCCTAAGATACAGAATAAAGCAGACATATACATTCAATTCAAAATAGAGTGACTCTTTTCCTTCCTGATGAATGCGACTTAGTTATCCATTTTATAAAGTAAATCATCCTCTTCTAAATTTTAAATGACTCAAAAATTAATACTTTTTGGAATTACTGAAGTGTATTTTAAATTATGAAAATTTCCATATTGATTATATATAAAATATATGTCCTGGTATAAGACAATTTCTGAAAATTTTACCAAAATTGAAATATTTGTAAGATTTTACAAAATTTTAATTATTAAAATTTTAATTTACAAAATCACTTATTTTTCTATGCTCAGAGATCACTCTTGGTGATGCTCGAGAATGTTACATCATGTAGCTATTGAACTAGTGTCCACAGCATTTCCTACAAGTTCTGAATCATTGTACTATAGATATGCTAGTAATATACTTGGATGTAAAGAGTAAAACATCCAAGTAAATACCAAAAACAGCAACCCAGTTTTAAATGCTAGAGTTAACAGTTCAATGAAAAATTGGTTCTATAATGGCCCTATTATTATCTTTTTGAACGTTAAATGTGTCATTAATACTTTGGCAATCTCACCTTGTAGTATCATCATAAATTAACCCAGTGCATTATCTGATTATTCATTATCAGTTATTGTAATATGTGTTGATGATACTGCTCATCCATTACCCTAAAATAGGGTGCATTATTGTGGGAGATGAATATCGCCTGCATATCTAATTTAATTAATCTTGTAAATTTCAGAAATTATTTCACTTGCCATTATAAACTATGCCTGCACACATATTTTAGCACTGTGAATATGTAATTCATTGTTTAAAATACTGTTATTCTGAGAGTGAAAAACAAGTTTCTAAAATTATATCAATGCAATATATGCAAACTGACAATTTAAAGTTACATTAAATGATCATGCCTATTATGAAAAAATTATAAATCCAATTTTTCATTGAACTGTTAACACCTTAGCATTTAAAAACTGAGATGTTGTTTTTGGCATTTTTTACTCTTTATATCCAAGTAAATTATTAGCATCTATATATAGGTAAAACTACATCTAAGCATGGAAAAATTTTGTAGAAAGCATATAGTACGACATATTAGCCATGGCTCTTTAGAAGTATTACTATTTTTGGTAGATACTGTGTTGAATTTTATGTATGAGACAACTGAAATGTATTCATTATCAAAAGTTTAGTGTTACAAATTTCTCATATTCAAATATATAGATTTTAAACCATTTCGTATAGAATATCAAAGGTTTATGTTCACTATTATAGATATATAATGTAATTTAAAGTTGGTGAAAGAAAAGCCAGCGAAGGGCTGGAGCAGTAGCATATTGGGTAGGGCATTTGCCTTGTGTGCAGCCAAACCGGCTTCTATTCCCAGCATCCAATATGGTCCCCTGGGCACCGCCAGGGGTAATTCCTGAGTGCAGAGCCAGGAGTAACCCCTGTGCATTGCCGGATATGACCCCCCCCGAAAAAAACAAAACAAAAAGAAAAAGAAGATGAAAAGCCAAGAATTCAGTGGGTGAGGTGTTTGCCTCACATACAGTGGACCTAGGTTAATTACAGACACACCATAGTGCTTTTCAATCCACCACCAGTTATCCCTGAGTGCAGAGTCAGAGAGAAAAACCCAGGAAAAGTAAAATAATCTCCCACTTCCCCCTCAGAATTTCTTTGACGATTCATTGACTTTTATTATTCCATATATATTATAATAATGTAGAACAAAAATTCTTAACAACACACAAATAACAATAAATATTCTGAATAACAATACTCTAACATTTAATAAAATCTCAATAGCAATTTTTAGGACAATGTTCCTACAAAAATGACATGGGGGATTCTTTTTTTTATTAATGAGTCACCGTGAGGGTACAGTTACAGAGTTTCATGCCTGTGTTACAGTTATACAATACTCGAATACCCATCCCTTCATCAGTGCCCATTCTCCTCCACTGATGGCACCAGGGTCCCTCCCATCCACCGTGCTGCACCCCCACCCCTTGACAAGGAATTCCTTATTGTTCTCTCTCTCCTTTTGGGTGTTATGGTTTGCAATGGATATACTGGGTGGCTATCGTGTTCAGTCTATAGTCGGCTTTCAACCCGCCTCTCACATCCTGAGTGGATCCTCCACTACACTTTAGTTGGTGTTCCCTTCTCTATCTGAGCTGCCCTCTTTCCCAGCATGAGAGGGCAGCTTCCAAGCCATGGAGCAGGCCTCCTGGTACTTATTGCTAATATTCTTGAATGTTAGTCTCCCATTCTGTTGTTTTATATTCTGCAGATGAGCGCAATCTTTCTGTGTCTGTCTCTTTCTTTTTGACTCATTTCACTTAGCATGATACTTTCCACCTTGATTCACTTACATGCAAAGTTCATGACTTCATCCTTTCTGACAGCTGCATAGTATTCCATTGTGTAGATGTATCAAAGTTTCTTAAACCAGTCATCTGTTCTCGGGCATTTATTTTTTTTCCAAATTCTGGCTATTATGAACAGTGCTGCAATGAACATACAGGTGCAGATGTCATTTCAACTATACTTTTTTGCCTCTCCAGGATATATTCCCAGAAGTGGTATTACTGGGTCAAATGGAAGCTCAATTTCTAATTTTTTGAGAAGTGACTATATTGTTTTCCAAAAGGTCTGAACCAGTTGGCATTCCCACCAGCAGTGTAGGAGGGTTCCTTTCTCCCCACATCCACGCCAACATCGTTTGTCTTTGTTCCTCTGGATATGAGCCAGTCTCTGTGGTGAGGTGGTATCTCATAGTTGTTTTGATCTGCATCTCCCTGATGATTAGTGATGAAGAGCATTTTTTCATGTGCCTCTTAGCCATTCGTATTTCCTCCTTGAGAAAGTTTGTGTTCATTTCTTCACCCCATTTTTTGATGGGGTTGGATGTTTTCTTCTTGTAGAGGTCAACCAGTGCCTTGTATAACCTTGATATCAACCCCTTATCAGATGGGTATTGGGTGAATATCCTTTCCCATTCTGTAGATTGCCTTTGTATTCTTGTCACTATATCTTTTGCGGTGTAGAAGCTTCTTAGTTTAATATAGTTCCATTTGTATAGCTCTGTTTCACTTGGCTGCTCAGTTGCATGTAATCTTTGAAGATACCTTTAGCTTCAATATTGTGGAGGGTTTTGCCGACCTTGTCTTCAATGTACCTTATGGTTTGTCGTCTGATGCTGAGGTCTTTAATCCATTTTGATCTGACTTTTGTGCATGGTGTTAGATCGAGGTCTAAGTCCATTTTTTGCATGTGGTTGTCCAGTTATGCCAGCAGCATTTATTGAAGAGGCTTTCCTTGCTCCACTTCACATTTCTTGCTCCCTTATCAAAGATCAGATGATCATATATTTGCGGTTGCATGTACGGATATTCCACCCTGTTCAATTGATCGGCGGCTCTCCCTTTTTTCCAGTACCATGCTGTTTTAATTGTTACCACTTTGTAGTAAAGTTTGAAGTTGGGGAGGGTGATGCCTCTCATTGCCTTTTTCCCAAGAATTGCTTTAGCTATTCGTGGGCGTTTATTGTTCCATATGAATTTCAGTAGTGTTTGATCAATTTCTTTGAAGAATTTCATGGTTATCCTTATAGGTATCACATTGAATCTGTATAGTGCTTTGGGGAGTATTGCCATTTTGACAATATTAAGTCATCCTATCCATGAGCAGGGAATATGCTTCCATTTCCTCGTGTCCTCTTTTATTTCATTGAGTAGCGTTTTGAGGTTTTCCTTGTAGAGTTCCTTCACCTCCTTAGTTAGGCTGATTCCTAGGTACTTGATTTTCTGGGGCACAATTGTGAATGGGATTTTTTTTATTTCATTTTCCTCTGTCTCGC
Organism: Sorex araneus; assembly: GCF_027595985.1. Lineage (NCBI taxonomy): Eukaryota > Metazoa > Chordata > Mammalia > Eulipotyphla > Soricidae > Sorex > Sorex araneus. The sequence goes on from NC_073305.1 coordinate 167,736,696, forward strand.
TATTTGTGTATAGGAAAGCCAGAGATCAATGATATGGAAACCCAAAAAACAATCCGAAAGATTAATGAAACAAAGAGCTTCTTCTTTGAGAAAATAAACAAGATTGATAAACCACTAGTAAAACTCACAAAGAAAGAAAGAGAGAGAACCCTAATAAACCGAATAAGAAATGAAAAGGGGGATATCACAACAGAAAACAATGAAATTCAAAAGATCATCAGAGACTACTTTGAAAATCTTTATGCGCAAAACAAGAGAACCTAAAAGAAATGGACAAATCCTTGATTCCTATAATCTCCCAAGACTGAATCAAGAAGACTTGGAATACCTGAATAGACCATTAGTATCAAGGAAATTGAAACTGTTATCAAATGTCTTCCCAAAACCAAAAGCCCAGGCCTGGATGGATTCACTAGCGAATTCTTCCAAATATTTAAAGAGGACCTGTTGCCAGTTATCTTCAAGGTTTTCAAGGAAATTGAAGAAACAGGGACTCTACCAAACAGTTTCTATGAGGCTCATATCTCCCAAATACTAGAAGCAAACAAAGATACCACTAACAAAGAAAACTACAGGCTGAACTACAGGCTGATGAACACAGATGCGAAGATTCTCAACAAAATATTAGCAAATAGAATCCAACAACTCAGCAAAAAGATCATACATTACAACCAAGTAGGATTCATCCCGGGGATGCAAGGATAGATTAATATTTGGAAATCAATCAACATAATCCATCATATCAACAAAAGTAAAAATAAAAACTATATGATCATTTCATTAGATGGAGAAAAAGCATTTAACAAGATCCAACAACCATTTATAATGAAAACTCTAACCAAAATAGGCTTAGAAGGAACTTTCTTCAAGATAGTCGAAGCCATCTACCACAAACCCATGGCAAGCATTATCCTCAATGGAGAAACATTAAAGGCCTTCCCTCTAAGATCAGGAACAAGACAAGGATGCCCACTCTCACCACTTCTGTTCAACATAGTACTGGAAGTACTTGCAATAGCAATTAGGCAAGAAAAAGACATTAAGGCTTTCAGATAGTAAAGGAAGAAATCAAGCTCTCACCATTTGCAGATGACATGATTCTAAACCTAGAGAATCCTAAAACCTCCACTAAGAAACTCCTAGAAACGATAGACTTGTATAGCAAAGTTGCAGGCTATAAAATCAATACTCAAAAATCCATGGCCTTTCTATATGCAAATGACATGGGGGATTCTTATTGGGACTGAACTGAATATGTGTAGCACTTTCAATGAGATGATCATTTTAGCAACGTCAATTCTTCAAAACCATGAGTGGGGGTGTGCTTTCATTTCCTTGTATCTTCTATTTCTTTTATTGTGACAACAGTTTTCTTTGTGTACGTTTTTCACTTTCTTTATACAATTATTCCCAGATATTTATTTGTGGGGTATTTACAATTGTGAATTGGATTTTAATTTTAGGTTTCTCTTTATTCTACTTCATTGCTTTAATATTGGAATCATGGATTTCTGCTTGCTGATTTGGTAGACTGCCACTTAATTACATGCATTTATTGTTTCCAGAAGTTTTATGGGGAGTAGTCTCTATAGTTTTCTAAGTGTGATATGATGTCATCGGCGAATAGTGAATGGTTGACTCTTCTTTTATTATCTCTATCCCATAATATCACTTTGTCTTTGGAAACTCTCAAGCTCATTCGCCAACTTGGTCTGGTGCGAGCCTCGGGCAATCATAAGCTAATGTCTGAGCTTGCAAAGCTGTAAAGATAAGTGATAAAGGAAGACCTCAAAGAGAGAAGAGCAGCAGTGTTGGCCGATGTGGCAGAAGCCAGGAAAAGTATTTGCAATGCCTGCCTGTCCTTCGCCAACTGTAAGACCAAGATGACTGTCCTCTGATGTCCTGATCGATCTATCACATCTTCCAGAAGTGCAATGGAAAAGGTTATCCATGACATCTACTTGGATCTATTTGATATCCATGTCCACCTGCCCACTTACGAAATTAAACAGGATAGATATGTCATTCCCAGCGTTCTCCCTTCCGAAATGAAATCTGACATGCCATTTCTTCAGTAAAGAAGCATACAGCACCTGATCCAGACAAAGCCAGACCCGAACACCTGAAGAATTTGCCACCAATACTCATTGATACATTGACTTGGCTCTTTACATGCTACCTAGTTCTGAATGCGTGGTTCCATCCCAATGGAAAACCAATAGGACCATCTTGTTGTACAAGAAGGGAGACATTCAGAACATCGGCAAGTATCGCCCAGTCTGCCTGTTGTCCGTCAAATACAAGTTATTCATTCGAGTCATCCTCAATAGAATAGGCAGAACACTAGACAAAGGACAACCATGCAAGCAAGCTGGGTTCCCAAATGGTTTCAGCACAAATGATCATATCCCCACAGTGACCAAGCTCATTGATGTTTCGTGAGAGTTCAAGATGCCACTCTGTCTAACATTCATCGATTTAAAGAAGGCCTTTGATTCTGTTGAGACTGAAGTGGTCATCAAAGCCCTAGCCAGACAGGGTACTCAAATTCAATATATTAGGATCCTCCACAAGCTGGATTCACCACCAGGATCTCACCATTCTACAAAGAAATGATCATCGATGTAAAGAGAGGGGTTCGGCTGGGTGACAACATTTCATGGAAACTCTTCAGTGCTGCCCTTGAGAACGTCATGTGATGACTGGAATGGGAAGGAATGGGAGTAAAGATAGACGGTTGGCAACTATACCACCTTTGTTTCGCTGATGACATCATTCTCATAACACCAAATACCAGCCAAGTAGCACCAACATCATTCTCATAACACCAAATACCAGCCAAGTAGCTATGCTGGCTGACTTCAACCGTGAGTATGGAAAGGTCGGACTGCAGCTGAATCTCACAAAGACGATGTTCATGAGAAACTGTCTAGTTCCTGATATTCCATTTGCCCTCAATGGAATGAACATCTTTGAATGCAGCAGTTATGTGTACCTAGGTTGAGAACTCAACATGACAAATGACCTGGCACCTGAACTGCACAGGAGGAAGAGAGCAGTGTGGAACACTTTCAAGAGCGTTGAAGAAGTGGTTAAGAGGACAAAGAACCTCTGGCTCTGGGCACATCTTTTCGACTCCACTGTTCTTCCTGCACTAACGTATGCCTCAGGGACCTGGGCCCTACGAAAACAGGACGATAACGCTATTAGGGTATCTTGAAGAGGAATCAAAAGAGCTATACTTGGAGTATCACATTTCACTCATGTGCGAGACGGAATCTGGAGTTCTGACCTCCGTCGACAATCAAGAGTCAGGGACGCTGTCTCATTTGTCAAGGCATCGAAAATCAGATGGGCTGGACACATAATGCAATTTAGAGATGACCGCTGGACTAGAGCTGTTACCGACTGGATTTCACGGGATGTCAAAAGACCTTGTGGCCATCCACCTATGAGATGGTCAGACTTCTTTGTCAAAACCGTAAGCAAACAGTTTGAGGCTCTTAGTGTTCCTGGAGCGAGCAGATGCCATCGGGCAACACTAGCACATGACAGGGACAAATGAGACATTACTGGCACCCGCTCGAGCAAATCAAAGATCAAGGGGATTTGCAAGTTGTCCCTTAATAACTATTTATTGCTTAATTGCTATGGCAACTACTTCCAATACTATGTTGAATTATAATGGTGAGAGTGGATATCCCTGTCTTGTGTCTGATCTTAGTGGAAAGGCTTTCAATTTTTCCCATTAAATATAATGTTATCTGTGGCTTTGTGGTGAATTACTGAAACTAGAATAAAGGAAGTTCTTCTTATACCAATTTTGTGATGTTTTTATTATGAATGTGTGTAGGATTTTTTTCAAACTTTTCTTCATCTACTGGTATGATTAGAAGACTTTTTTCTTTTGTTGTATAAAGCCAGGCTCTCAGACCAATGAAGCAGAATTGAGCCCTAGAGATAGAACATCAGGTACATGAAGAGCTAATTTTTGACCAAGGAGTTAGGTATGAAGTAGAATAAAGAAAGCCTCTTCCAAAATGATGGTGGGAAAAAGTAGCCACACAAAAAATAGTGAGTAATAAAATTAAACTAAAAGGTTTAATTTGATTATTTAATTTTATTACAGTTTACAACCTTTATTTCATATTGCGTATAAATCTCAGAAGCTGTTTCACCAGCTAAAGTACAGCTAGCATGTTACTATAATTATAAAAGTTCAATTCCACTGTTCCTCAAAATCTAATAACTCAAAAGACACAGTGACAAAGCTTATTGGCAACTAGCTGGCCATTTAGAAGATGGACGTTTCCTATCTTCATTGTAGCCCTTTTGCTTGCATGGTCACAAGAACAGTTTTTTTAAAAAGGAGAAGAGAGAAATAGAATTTTAGAAAGTTGAGTTGCTGGCCACTGAGTGGTGGTCAGTAAATTGCTTTCTTTGCTGCTATCCCACGTCAGACTCTTATCTGCGAAGTCAAAAGTTTCAGAGTAAAATTTCAGCACTTCTTTATCTTAAGCTCTTTGAGGAAAGACAACATAAAGGAAGCTATCACTTCCCAGAAAAACTTGCTTACATATATATTTTTATATGTTAACAATCTTTTAATTTCTATTGGACTGGCTTCATTTCTATTTTATTTCAAATTTTTCTGTCATTCAGAATAGACTTGTTATGCGGCAGTACTTAAGGTTTTCCTATTCTGGGACATACTCCCAAAGATTTACTCTAATCCCATTGAAGGTACTAGTTTCTATTCTGCATGTATATCTAGGGAACATGAAAAACAGATCACTAAAGTAGGATATAATGAAAAGTTGAAGGCCTCCAAAAGCAAGTGACACGTGACATTACCACTTGTATTTAGTTGGTCAACTCAAGTCACATTATCAATTCCATGGAGGTGTACATTCATCTCTGAGTAAAGGGAATACTGTATAATTTATGATTGCCTCATTAATCTGCTTTAAAAGTCTCTTTTGGTAAATAGTATACTTAATTTTTAAAAATACTTCATTAACTCATATCTCTTTACAATTTAGCCAATGCATTGCTAATATGGATCAAAGATCTTTTACCTGTCTAGTTTAAGTAAAAAGGAATTAGTTTACAAAGGTACATTTTATAATTCATGGTCAAATTAACTGGTACAAATAATGTTCTGTACCTTTTGAAGATAGTATTAAAAACGTTTATATGACAACTTAGAGCACGCAGTCTCATAACAGACATAATAAATCACATTGATTATTATTTTTTTTTTTTGAGGAGGGTGGAGAAGGGGTTGGAACCAAATCCTGCTGTGTTCAGAGCTTACTTCTGGCTTTACACTCAGTGACCACTTACTGCCATGATTGGGGAAAATATGTGCTGTGGCAACTAAATCACTATTAGATGCAAGCAAGGCAAGTGTCCTAAACTCTGTATTATCTCTTTGGTGAATAATATATGTATGCTTAAAGGAATTCTGAAGAATTAGTTACTATTTTAATCAGAATGAATACTAATGAAAGAAAAAGAAAAAGAAAAAAATCTAAAAATAAGTAGAATTACTGGACTCCTTTTCAAAGATTTTAATACTAATAAAGGTCATGAGCTGGCAATTCATAGTCGCAAGGGCACAGGATAAATATGCTTTTATTACTAAATATTCATGACGGGTTCTTAAGCTACCAGTTGCTGATATCAACGAGATATAAAAATACAAACATTGCAATTTTGCTATTATTTTTCCATCAATTTTTGACAACATTTATTTATAAAAGAAACAATTTAGGGCCCATCCATTTGCTTTTGTTTTGTTTTGTTTGCTTTCTAAAAATAGTATTAACTTTTTTCTTGAACAAAATGACAATGAAAATTAAACATATAGTCTGTATTTAAGTACATTTATTTTTTTATATAAGATTCCTTGTCAATCAGTAGTCTTTAAATATGTGTTTACTTGACTGAAAGTATATGTGAGTTTACCAATACAAAGTTTTAAGTGTAAAAAGTGAAATATAAAAATACATCAAAATATATGTTTTAAAACCATAGTTAACCAGGTGGAAGATACATGAAAATATCTCTCCTTTTTAAATTTAGCACAAAATTATTTCCCACACCAAAAATAGTAAATTTTTGATCCCATTCTTTTAACTTAAGTATTTGTGAAAGCTTTAAAAATGATATTTCTGCTTTGGCCAGTATAAAAGATAATTTGATACAAGAATCTAAGCTTTGGATTTATTTTTACTAAAATTAGTATTTAATATAAATACTGATGTTATACAAAATATAACAATATCTCAGCATAGCCACAAGTATAAGTATCATATATAATTTGGTTTCATTAACACCTTTTCCACTAGGTACAATGGTGAACTAGTATTTCCTTCAGGAGTGTCAAATTATGAGGAAATGCAACCTGCATTGAAGATATATTATAATTATTTTTAGGCTTATGCTTTTTAAATTATTTTTCTTAGAAATAGAACTCAATATTTTTCATTATTTTACAATTTTAAAATTACAAAATTTATAACTAACGAGAAGTGGCATTGTATCATATAGAAGTATACATGACATACAAAGTGATTTGTTATTTCCACGTATTTTGATAGTCTGCCTACTGTCATAAAGTTTTTCATACATCATGATTAGCAAAAGTAAATAGACTAAAGTCTCTATGGGTATATAGTATTTTCTTGACTCACAGGTTTTGTAAAATTACCTCAGTATTCTGAAGTATAACATTATTTTTAAATTAATAATATCTGCTGATAAAACATTTTCTTTAACTGGTTATCACTTTAGCTTTTTAAAAATTATTATTAGAAGTTCCCTATACAGTAAGAACACTTTTCCATATCATCATTGTGACCAACTTTTCAGTCTCTCTCATGCTTCTTATAAATAGTATATAAGAAATAACAAATCCCTGTACAGAGCATCTCACCCTGTAAATATTAGCCTAGCTCACTCCTTTCTCTTCCAAATTTTGCCAGACCCTACTCTGTGCTATCTTAACTCTTACCTGGTCTAGTTCATCCATGAATTATTCATCATATAAATTACTAGTAAAATATATCACTTGTCTTAGGTCTCATAGTTCTATCCTTTAGGCTGTTGTAAAATTGAAGATCTAAAGTAGATGATCTGATCTAATACATTAATAATAAAATTATATCTGTAATATAGAATGTCTCAGAAATACATTTTAAAGATTATCTCATTATCGCACTATATTTATTCTATAGGTAGCAAACTCTGCTAATTAAAAATAACAGACTTTATTATCCTCCAACGTTTGATATCTGTTATCTTGAAATATCTTTTGATTCCAGTGACACAATGCTACTTTATATTCATCTCTTTTCTGTACTCCCAGTACCTAGCAAACCATTAAATTTTTGAATAACAATATTTTTTTCATACGGAATTAGAAGTGGGTGAGTGGATATAATCAGAAGTGCTTATGACTTATTTCTGGCTCTGTGATCATGGATCAGCCCGCGTAGTGTTTAGGGGATCATAAGTAGCGCTAAGGATTGAGTGAGGGCTACAACATGAAAGGCAACAACTTTCTATACTATCTCTGGCCCTTAAGGACTTTTTTTATTGCTCCCGGCATTCCATTTCATGAGAATATGCACTGCACCCTGTAGCGCTAAAGGTATATTCTTGGTTCTGTGCTCAGGGATCGACCTTGTGATGCACAGGGATTCACGTGTGGTATCAGATATAAAACCAGAATTGACCACATGCAAGTCAAACACCTTAATCCCTGCACTATTTCTCAGACCCTTGCTCAAACTATTTTATTTCTGTAGGATGTTTAACATCCACTTAAAAATTTCCCTTTAAACTTATAACACATACTTTGAATTCAATATTTCTTTTGCATTAAAAAAATTTGATTTCATTTTATGTTTTTGTTGTGTAGTGCCAATGATATGCTTTCTATGTACAATGTTATTGCACCCTACCACCATCAAAAACAGTTACTCAAATTCCTCCAATAATTTTCTTACATGAAAAACCTTAAATTCTATGTGTAAAAAATTGAACTCATAATTTTCCTTAAAAAACCTTAACTTCTTCCTTCCTTCCTTCCTTCCTTCCTTCCTTCCTTCCTTCCTTCCTTCCTTCCTTCCTTCCTTCCTTCCTTCCTTCCTTCCTTCCTTTCAATCTCTTTCTCTCTTTCTTATGAAATGTTACTTCTGGGTCCTATGGTAGTTCTATTCCTATCTTTTCCTGTTCCTATATTTTGATTAGAACTCCAGATTGCTTGTGTAATAGCTGAACAAGATGACATTCCAACAAATAATGGATGTGTTCCTTTCTCCAGTCTTTTCAATCTCTCTCATATGTGATACTTAAAGAAACACAGAAAAAGCAGCAAAAAAGGTCCACACAACATAATGGAAGAAACTATCTACACAACTGTGTTTAGGAGGGTGAGGCTTGAGAAGAAGAGATGTTGGGGTTCTTGAGATAGAGGGGGGTGAGCATGATATTGACAGGTACAGTGTTGGAGTTACGTGCATTAGAAACCAATATTAAAAGTTTTGTAAGCCACAGATTTTCAATGTGTTTTTAAAATTAAATACATCTCACTTTTAAGAAAATTTTCTAATTAAACAAAGGCTAATTACTCTCAAAGCCTATTGTAAGATAATATTAATCTACCCAGCACTCAGAGTTTAGCAATATTTTATATATAATGCATACATTTCAATTTTCTAATGTCTGGACATATATTAAATTATGAGTTTATAGGGAAAAAGGATGATGTGCCCAATACTTGATGCTATATTTTCAGACTCACATTTTAAAATTAGCCAAAATGAACTAAAAAATGTCAAAATGTGTTCTTTGGACTGAAACAATTTGATAGTTTCAGAAACCTTATCTAAAAAAGAAAATAAAGAGCACTGAAAATTGGGTAAATAAATAAATGTGATGTAAGAATTTTTTTTAATTTTTGTTTTTATTTTGTGTATTGTGTTTTTTGGCTTTTTGTTTGGGTGCCACAGCTGGATGTAGTCAGGTCCTACTTTTTGTTTGATTCTCAGGGATCACTCTTGGTGGTCCTCTGGTGACCATATCTGGTACCATGACTGGGGATCAAATTAGATTCATTCAGACATATGCACGGTAAGCACCTTAACCATAGACCTTATGGAATATCTGTTTTTAACTGATTAGAATAAAAATATATTATGAAGTTAATAACTGATAAATAAGTGCATTCATGTGACATATAGTGTGTGGAACAGATAGATTTTAGTCAATAATACCCCTTTGGGTTCTTCAGATTTAAAGAAACCCTAATTATATTGTTTAAACTCCTAAATTAGTTAATATATCTGAAATCAGAAAACAAATGAGATTTAATAAAAATAGGAATAAATACATGTTTCACCAGTAATAATTGTGATGATACATAAGCAATAGGGAGGATATGCTTATATTAGATTAAAATGTTTAAGCGATATAAATTATAACCTTAACGACTATAATCATGTGTTTTTATTTACATATTCTATTTAAACTTGAAAGAGGTCTTTTTCCTCTGGGATATTTCATATACTGGGACACAACTATAATATCCACAAAAATCACAAAAATTAGAAATTGTGCAAGAGTAGAAATCAATCATAAATAGAAAGCTGAGAAAATTGGAATGTTTGGAAACTAAACAATGCTTTGTTAAGCAACAATGGGATCAAAGAGGATATCAAAGAAGAAATCAAAATATTTCAAATGAGAATGAAGACACGATCAGAACCTGTGGGACATAGCGGATGCACTACTATGGAGAAATTTTATGAAACATATAAATATTCAAACTTAGACCAAGAATGAGGAAAAACCTCAAAGCAAAGACTGAACCTCACAGCTACAGAAACTAGAAAAATAGCAATACATGAATCGGTAAGCAAGTTGAAGAGGGGGTATAATATAAATAAGGGTGAAAATCAATGATGTAGGAAATAATTTAAAATGTCAATGAGACCCAGAGATGGTTCTTTGAAAGACAAAATCAAACTTGACAAACCCTAAATTAGACTCACAATGGGAAAAAGAAAGAGGAGATTAAATAAATAGGATCAGAGATAACAGGAGACAAATTTCAGCAGACACCCTACAAATACAAAAGATAATGTGGATGGCATCCTAACATATAGGTTAACAGGTAAATGATAATTTATTTCAGAATGCATTCGCTGCTTATAAACAGTTCTATTCTAGTTACTTTCTTTTCTTCAGTTAAGACTCTCTTTTTCAGCTATCATCTTTAACAATTACCTATTCATATTTTAAATGCACACCTATATTTCTTCTCTATAGAGTTTTTTTGCTTTTTTTCCTTTTTTCCTTTTAATTTTATGGTTATCTGTGGCATTTATTCAATCTCACAGTCTCACCCCTCCACCCCCCCACCCCTTTCTAGGTTATTCTTTAGTAGAGTAACCTAGTTACTCTAAAAAAAATGTTACTGCTAACCTTTCCTTGTGTAGTAACAGTTCGTTTTAAGGGACAAACATGAAAACCTCTCCGTTTCTGTATGGCAAATCATAGTGCCCAAAAAGGGTGGGAGAACAGAGAGAGAAAGAGAAAGAGATAGCGTGAGAGAGAAGAAGAAGAAGAAGAAGAAGAAGAAGAAGAAGAAGAAGAAGAAGAAGAAGAAGAAGAAGAAGAAGGAGGAGGAGGAGGAGGAGGAGGAGGAGGAGGAGGAGGAGGAGGAGGAGGAGGAGGAGGAGGAGGAGGAGGAGGAGGAGGGAGAGGGGGAGGGGGAGGAGGGTAAGGAGAAGAAAGAAGAAGAAGAAGAAGAAGAAGAAGAAGAAGAAGAAGAAGAAGAAGAAGAAGAAGAAGAAGAAGAAGAAGAAGAAGAAGAAGGAGGAGGAGGAGGAGGAGGAGGAGGAGGAGAAGAAGGAGGAGGAGGAGGAGGAGGAGGAGGAGAAGAAAGAAGAGGTGGATGGGGAGGAGGAGGGGGAGGGGGAGGAAGGTAAGAAGAAAGAAGAAGAAGAAGAAGAAGAAGAAGAAGAAGAAGAAGAAGAAGAAGAAGAAGAAGAAGAAGAAGAAGAAGAAGAGGAAGAAGAAGAAGAAGAAGAAGAAAAGGAGGAGGAGGAGCAAGAGGAAGAAGAGGAAGAAGAAGAGGAAGAACAGGAAGAAAAAGAAGGAAAGAAAAAAAAACAGGGACATATACACTGGTGGAAGAACTGGGTGTTGAAACACTGTAAGACTAAAACCCTAGCTTTGTAACAGTGTATCTCCCAATACTCAGTAAAAAAGAAAAAAAAAGATAAATAAAATATCTGTCACTCTTCATAAAAAAAATTAAGTATACAATTTGGGAACATGAGCTCCTAAATTTGCTTTGCATGTAGCAGACCCAGGTTTGTGTCCTGACATCCCAGATGTCACGAGACCACTAGCCCACGAGAAGTGATTCCTGGTACAAAGATAAAGTTTGAGTCCTCCTGGGTTTGGACTCAAAACAAACAAAAATGCATTTCTGGATAATAAAATAATCCATTATATTGTCATATCAATAGCTTGAATTGACCCTCCAAGTTGTTTTATAAAATCATCTTACATTTTGTATATAATTTAGACTAAGGTGTTTCTATTGGGAGAACGATTCAGAACACACCCAGGAGTGCTTGCAGCTGTTCTCGGCTCTATGCCTGAGAGTTGCTTCCTAGAAAAATATTGGTGACCATGCTGCGACCGGGTCATTCCCATGCAAGGCTTAACCGACTCAACCCTTGCAGGGTCTTTCCAGCTCAAGTTACTGTCACTGTAACTGTCATCCCTTTGCTCATCGATTTGCTCGATTGGGCACCATTGTAATACTTCCATTGTAAGACTTGCTGTTACTGTTTTGGGCATATCAAATACACCATGGGTAGCTTGCCAGGCTCTGCCACGTGGTCGAGATACTCTTGGTAGTTTGAGAGAGGCAGAGGAATGGAACCCGGGTGGGCCACGTTCAAGGCAGACGCTCTACCCACTGTGCTATTGCTCTAGCCCACTCAAGTTACATATTTCTATAAAGGCTTTCACTTTGCTCATTTTTAATCTTAAATGATTATTTTCTCCCTCACCACCCTTTGGACCACAGCCAGCGAAGCTCAGGAGTTATTCCTGGATCTGCACTCAGGAATTATTCCTGGGGGTGTTCATGGGAACATACTGGATGCCGTGGATCGAACCCAGGTTGGATGCGAACAAGGGAAACGCCCTACCCACTGTACTATTGCATCGGCCCCCTTCTCCCTTATTTGAACAATATTCCACATTAATGAAATAACTTCTCTGGACATTTTCTTTCCTCAGTGCTTGTTTTTATTCAGGATCAGAGCTTCATTTGATTTATGTGAAACTTCCTTCTTTCCAGAACAACCTGACATCTTTGACCTTTCCATAGTTCTCTTATATTTGCTTCTGAATGGGAGCTTGATAAACTCTTTCCTTTTTCTGGCTGTGTTCCCAGATTATTCTGTTGAGATTTTATTCAATATCTGAACCCTCTTCAGTAGCACAAATGTTTCATAATTTTTCTGCTGTTAGAAATGTATACTGCTGTAACATCGAGATTCCTTGGCCTTCCCTCTTGTTAATCCTGAATAGTCACTGCTATTAAACAGGCTCACTTGCACTTGATGAATCCTTTCCTCTAAACATTTTATAACTGTTGTTTCTAATGTAAATCAAATTTTAGGCAATTGCTCAAGCTCTGTTAAAAGAAAAATTCATAAAGATTAAAACACTAGATTCCCATTTGTCTGCCTAGCCAATGATTTTTATTGTAATTCACAAAGATGAATGATAAATTCTGAAAAGTTAATCTTAGAATTCAAATTAATAACAGCTTAAAGTTTCAGCATATTTGCTGTTATGGGACATTGTACATCATGTTTAGAAATCAGCAGTCTAGAAGGTGGATTTTATGTAATTAGTGCATTTCATTTAAATTAAGATTTTTTTATGTTATTTGGTCAGTAGGCTTAAAATACTGATAGAAAATGTTTCTTTTTCGTTATTATTTAATATTTTCTTTGTCCTCATCATATTTCAACAGCTATTGTTGTGAAGCTTCCCTGCTGCTTTTTCAGTACTGGATTGTGACAGATGTTTAATGAAAGTTGAAAGTGTTTTTATTCAATGCCATAAGCTCTTCAGAAGAAAGGCAGTATGCAAATTTAAATCATAAATAACAGAAGTGAGAATCACTATACATTCTCAAAGGAATACATAAGTAGTAACTTAAAGGGAGATAAAAATATAATGGCCTTTGAATTAGAGGATTATGAAATTGAAGAGTGCATAATTTCAAACTGTTTCATTATTTCAGAGAATATATTTAATTTGTTTTACTGAAGTGTCTACCTAGACTTAAAGATAGTGAATGTAAGGCACAGTAGGCAAAAGTGTCTCATTCAAGAATCACTGCATAACTAAAAATCTTGCTGAAGATGAAAT